>NC_136434.1:243295038-244521109 GCF_052849685.1 Lactuca virosa
ATTCAACGTATGAAACCAGACACTGATGAGAATTCGAAAACTCTATGCCAATGGGTATATCACGTCCCGAGATGTATTGCACACACCCACCCATTCTCTCCCAATAAATATTCTATTAAAGAAGTTGATGATTCAATGTATAAAACTATACACTAATGAGACCTCACAATACTATGTCAGTGAATAATAGTTCAAACCCATGCTATCAGGAGACATCACAATCTCACTCTTGTCAGTTGTAACTTTGATTTGTTGATAGAGTAACTCCGATACGCTAATCGCTTCCGCTAGTACTACAATTTTGTGGATGTCAAAAAGGGGAGAGATACTTTCACGACATATTCATATTCTCAGGGGGAGATACCCTTCTTAGGGGGAAATATTTTCATTTGTGTCCAGGAAAATATCTCTAAGTGAAGAATACAATTTTCCATCAGATACAAGAAAGGAAGTTCTAATTTTCAGGGGGACCAAATGCTAAAGAACTTGTTGAGGATTAGTTTTGATATCATCAGATAGGGGAGATTGTAAGGTTACACCTTATGATCTGATGAGTCAAACACTACACGCTGACCACCAGCGCCAACACCAACTTCAGTATGATCAGCGTCAGCGTGAACTTAATGATCTTTGTGATCCTATGTATATTAGGCAGTTATATGTTGTATATATAGAATAGATGTCTGATCCGTAATCTTAGTGATAAGGATTAGACATTTACATAGATTAGTATATATCCCCTAAATAGTGGGATCTTCGTTATTTTAATCGTATATAATGTACTATTGGGATCAAACCCTAATAGAGCTTGGTGTCGTCTTTGTATCCTCGTTCTCTTTGTGAGAACCCTCTTTCTTAGTGAAATTATCTTTGTGATCATACATGTTATTTTGTTTTCTGTTCAATCTTTGCTTTGGTAGTTTGTTCTTTGTTATTCATACTTGAGTGCATCTGATCGATACCAACTTTCAAAACCCAAAACCAACAGTTTGGATTTTATTTTAGTTTTTCAATTTTGGTTTTTTTAGTTTTTGACGCTTTTCCGGTTTTAGTTTTTTTCACCCTAAGGATTATGGATAAACAACATTTATTAATTTAAATTGTTGAAGATCAACTTGATATTAGAGCACCCATAATGCATAGTTTAATGAGAGAGTTGAATGATGTGTCATTTCTAATTATCATTTATTGAATTAAACTCTCCCACTATATGATGCTATGTTGGTGTTCAATGGGTATGTATCTTAACGACCATTAAACTCTTTAATGTGAAAAGTAAAACATTTTAATTCTTAAATGTATGTTCAATTGAACTTTATAGAGTCCAATGTATGATAAAAACTTTTATAAAGTTGTATTAAGTATAATTATGATGTAGCAATCTATTGAAATCTTATGATTCAATATCGCTTTTCATGTAAGGAAAAAGGAACAAATAAACTTTGACTACATAATCATACCTTTTACTTATCATGTCATACATGGAATTACACTTTATGACATCTAGTTACAGATGCATTGATGCAAAACAATGTACAACAGACTTGCAAACTATGATATATATATCTCCGTTTGAAGAATAGAAGATATTATCGTCTTATATTTACTCGTGATTGAATCCATAAAGTAATCTCTAAGTGCGAGTTTAACGAATACGTAAAATCCCCATTTTCTAAGTACTCATGAATATTGTAGCAATCCTTATGCAATGTCCAATAACCATGGACAATCTACAAATATTCCATGACAATCTTAAATTAATACATACTCCCAAAAGTATGAATGATTGTGGCATTTTGAATAAATTAATATTCAGGAAGTAACACGCAAAATGAAACACAATAATAAACTAATTGTCTATGGTACCATACTCTTTGAATATAAATAATTCCTTGTTATCTAATCACTATTACCCATTTATTGATTGTATAAATGTTTTGGGGTAATCGACTCAATAAATCAACTTGTCCATATTTCTCATGCCAATGCTCTTAGCATCCATATCATGTTTTCCTTTGTTTATCAGTATTGTGAACGAGTCATCGAAAAGATGTTCACTTCAAAACAAGATCTCCATCCTCAACCATTTTCTTGGATGTAGTGGAGTTTTCTCCTTCTATGCATTGACCTTTTCTGACCTCAAGAATCATTTTTCAACACGACTGCACTTTCACAGAATATCTCTAATGGCAATTTGTTACTCAAAACAACTCTAAGTTCAAATATGAATCTTTCTAGTCCAGGTACGCTCCTTTAATGCTTCACATGCACTAAAGTAATTCGATTTATATTATTGAGTCTACCACCATCTCCTACATGAAACCTTTCATGTTACGACACTATAATTTAAAATGAATGTCCATTTAGACTATGACTCAGAGTCATCTCTAAAATTCATGTCACTATAAATCTTCTCAATCATGTTCTCTACTGTCTACAAGCAACCATTCCTTGATATTTTTCAAAACATCTGAGAGATTAGAAAAAGCACAAGTCATAGCATTCATGATCGATCCTGTATCCGAAGCATATAGGACTGGACTCATCCTATCATTTTCACAACTAGTTCAAAGGACGTTTGAGATTCACTCAACTCCTTGCTATGAAGCATACGGACCATCCCTTTGGAATTTTCCATGTTGAAACCTTTACAACATATTGTGCTGTAACTAAATCCTATTAAACATTTTTTTTATATTTCCAAATCTTAAGAGCAAGTATCAATGTTGGTTTCCCATGTCCATCATAGCGAAACAATTCTAAGCTTTTGCACTTTGCAACTCAGAGACAATGTTTCCTATGAGTAGTATTTTCATCATCATGCAATACCATGAAGACAATGACACTCCTACTAGCTTTGACATGTACTCAGAACCCATATGTTGTAACATCTCGACTTCCAGGTATTTACCTTTTACCCATTGGTATGCGAATTGTTTTCAAATTGGTCCATAATGGCATTTTTATAATTATGGGGGCTGCATGAGTATGTTGGGCGTACATGCTGGTACGCTGGGCGTATGTGGTGAGGGGTAAAACCCTAATTTTTAGGGTTTGGACCTTATTTAAACATCCTTATATCCTAAGACTTCTTTCTTTCATTAGCCTGCAGCCCCATTTCGACCCTTTGCGAACCCTAATCCATTTGAGAGCATCTTTGAGCCTTTAGTGTGTGTTTTGGTGATATTGAAGGAGGAAGAAAGAAGGGGATACCATCTTAGAAGAGTGGAGCACCTTGGATCCAATATCACATCATCATTTGACACCATTTGAATGTAAAAAGTTGTGAACTTTATGAAGTATTGATTAGATATTATTTAGCCTTGGATTTGTGTTCTTTTAGTCCCATAAGATTGGTATTATGAGTATGGGCTACTCTAATTCATATGAGCTGTCATTTCATACGTTTTGTAGTGTTTAGAAGCAAAAAAATGTAATCTTGGTCATTCGTTTCCTTCCATGCATGAACTAGGATGTCTTAATGAGTTAAGAAGATAGGGTTTTTGTTATTGAGCTCTTAATAGCCATGCAAGATAATAAAGTTGGATTCTTTATGATTAAGGATATCATTTGAGGACTAGATCTGGATTTTGGACAAAAGGGCTTAAAGGTTTATGATCTTAATAGAAGAGGAGGATGGCTGACACGTATGTTGGGCGTACGCTGGAGTACATTGTGCGCACATGATCAACTATCCGATTCTGGTCAAGCCTTGAGTACGCTAATTGTACAAGATGAGTATGATGGGCGTACTCAGCTGAGTTAACTCGGCTGGCTTTTTGACTTTCAATGTGACTAGATTTTGATCAAGTTTGACCTAGGGGTATTTTGGATATTTTGAATTACAGTTGAGTTTGGTCATTTATCATTGCATAGGTGTCCGGTAGAGCTAATATTCAAAGCAATGTCTTGTTTAGCTATTTCGTCTGTCATTCAAATAAGTCTACTCACTGTATCCATGGGTCGAAGGCACCAATGCCAAGCCATTATTTTGTTATGTAGAATGCTAGCTGTTATGTGACTGTTACATATATGTTTGTATGATCGGGTTGAAATATACCCTTGGGCGGGGTCCCACTATTGTATTATCGGGTTGAAATAAACCCCAGGGCAGGGCCTAATATGGTATGGTCGGGTTGAAATAAACCCCATGATGGGCCCCAATATTTTGTTATCGGGTTGAAATAAACCCTAGGGCTGGGTCCATTGTTGTTTGATTGGGTTGGAATGTACCTCAGCGTTGTAACATCCTGTTTCGAGAATTTTCTTATTTCAGGATTGTGGAAAATAAATGAATCAAGCAAAGGCCTTGGGATTCAAGGGAATAGGGATGTTGATAATATTGGTTATGCGATCCAAGACCTTGGTTTCTGTTGGAGTCAAAGGGTAAAATGGGAAAAGTGATGTTTCGAACATCTTGCATGAAATATTGATTTTTGTTCAGGAATTTTTTAGTCCAAGATATCTATATAATATTGTGGGGATCTTCAATACCTTTCTGTGGATATAAAGCTCATCGAAAATGGAGTTGGAACGAAGAATTTATGACCGTTTGAAGTTAGGAAGGTTTTGGGCTTAGTCTATTACGCTGGGCATAGTAGGCATCACTGGTACGCTGGGCGTACTAGGAGTACGCTGGGCGTACTAGGAGTACGTTAGGTGTACACGATCAAAACCCAAACCCTATTTTTGTGGTTTGAGCCCTATTTAAGATCCTTAACTTCCCCAAACCCATTCCATTCTCAACCTCCACCTCTCCAACACCCTCCCTTGAAAACCTAACCCTAGTTTGAGCCTAGTGAGCAAAAGAAGGTGTCCTTGAGTGCTTTGGAGTGCTCTTGGTGCATCTTGGAGAAGAAGGATCTCATTGTAGAAGTGTTGGTTGCATTAGAGCTTGTAGATCCAAACCGATCTTTCTTCTACAGGTATAAAGCTTGAATCCTAATGACGCATTTGTTAGATCTAGCTAGTTTTGGTTGTTATGAGCTTTTGGTCACCTTAATGCATAAAGTTTAGATATTGAAAGTTTGTGACCTTATAATGGATAAAGTTGGAAACTTTATCCATCTAAACATCATTTTGATTCAGATCTAAAGGTTGGAAACTTGGACTTAATGGATTAAGTAAGAAGGATGCACTTTTGGTCCCTTTGAAACTTAAAAGACTAGATCTTGGTCATTTGGAACATTCTAATGGATAAAGTTGTAAACTTTATCCAATATGAAGCTATTAGAAATCATAAAAATGTGATCTTACTCCTTCTATTCCTTCCATGCAAGAGTGATAATGTCTTAATGGATTAATAAGTTAGGTTTTAGATTTTGAACCTTTTCTAGCCATGGAAAGTCATAAAGGTGGAAAATTTATGATATAAGTCGATGTTTTGAGTCTAGATCTGAGCTCTGGACAAAAGGTATTATGGGATAAAGTTCTTAATGGAATATTGGGATCAGACAGCGTACGCTACACATACTTGGGAGTATGCTTCTGGACTTGAATCGCGTATGCTGGGTGTACGTGAAGTACGTTGGGCGTACACAACCAGTATTGGGCTTTGACTTTCATTGACTGTTGACTTTATTACCAAGTTTGAATTTGGGTCAAACATGAGAATTTTGGACTATTGATTAAGATTTTATCTGGTTCCGGTGCTAGTGGATTCGCGGGTGCAAGCAGTGCAGAAAAAAGGATTGCATCACAGTGTTTCAGAGTTATTCGATTCAGGTGAGCTTTCCTGACCGTTCTTTTGGGTAGAAGGCACGAATTCCGGCCCATTAGTTTATGTATCCTGGTATAGAGGATGTGGCTATGCTGTAGTGATCTGTTAGATTCGTGTCCTAGTTTATACTATGTTGCTATGTGGTAGTGATCTGTAGATCTTCATGTTTGTCTATTGATTGGTTATATGATTATCTGTTGCTGGATATATGTTATTTTTTATATATACGTCGACATGGTATGGTGGGGTTGAGACTATACTTCTTTGTTCTGCCAATCAATAGACCGGGGCATTCCATCCGAGAGGTTGTGGGCTGGAGCATTCTAACCGTAAGGTTGTGGGCTATAGGTAATCCAACCAGGAGGTTGTGGACCTGTTATGTATTGGGCAAGCCACTCGAAAGGTTGTGGGCCGAGGCATTCCAACCGTAAGGTTGTGGGCTAGGGGTAATCCAACCAGGAGGTTGTGGACCCGTTATGTATTGGGCAAGCCGACAGAAAGGTTGTGGGTCGGAGCATTCCAACCGTAATTTTGTGGGCCAGGGGTAATCCAACCAGGAGGTTGTGGACCCGATATATGCTTGGTTATATATTTGTGTGGTTGTACTTTGGGGGAACTCACTAAGCTTCGTGCTTACAGTTTTTTGTTATGGTTTCAGGTTCTTCAGATGATCAGGGCAAGGCGAAGGCATGATTGTGCACATCCTTCAGATTTTAAGTTATTTGAATTTTGTGATACTCTGATTATTGACTATCACTTTTCAAACAATGTTTTGTAAACAATTATGGTCATTGGGTTGATTTTGAAAAATGAAAATTTTAATCTGATTTTTGGGATGTTACAATGGGCTATGCCTAGTTTATATGTTTGGTATGTAGTATTTTTTGGAACTCACTAAGCTTTATGCTTACAATTTTGTTTATGTTTTCAGGTACTTTAAGTACAAAATGGAAGAGCTCGACATGATGGCACAACATCCTCTGCTCAAGATTTACGTACTTTTGGATATTATTACTATGATATTTTGGATATTGTGTACTGTTATTGACTTGGGTTTATTTGATGGTTGAAACTATTTACTTTTAAATGAAAAGTTTTATCATGATTTTTGGGTTGTTACAAGTTGGTATCAGAGCCTTCGTTTGAGGAATTCGGGCACACTTTCGGGTGTTTCGGAACTTAAACTGAGGAAATGATAATCTTTTCAAAGTAAAAAGAAATTGAATTTCTAAAAAGATTTTTACTAAGAAAAAGGGATACGATGCATGCAATCAGCAAATCTCAAGTAATTGGTTCCCAAATTACACATACCTATGAATTATGATCAGTATGCTTGATATGTGAATTGCATGCTAGATTAGGGCTAAGGATACCTTCAGGAATCATATGATAGAATTACCTGATTTGTGTGATGCCTGATAGCCTAGGAGGATTAGATGCTATGAATTATTTGGAATTGTTATTGGCTCAGTTAATTGCTAAGTGTTTGCTTTTAAAGTTGTATACGATTGGGATCATATAGCCTTAGAATGATCAATTTAGCCTCATTTCCCGTTCCTTGTTTGGTTGTAGAGTTAGGGTAGAATCATCATTTAACAGTCTATATGATTTCATTTTTGTGAATAACTTGCATGCATAAGGCAACCTACAGTGTTGATTGAGGTTCTCGGTATTGTGAGAGGTGGGAGTTGAGGATTCCTAGGAAAGTTTAGGATATGTATCTTGTTTAGAATATGATTTGTATATAGTTCTAGTGACATCCCCATTTTCACGGCCAGAAAAGACCGATTTTGTTTATGCTTTATAAAAATCAGAGTACCTCTTTTAATAAAAATGTTGCGGAATTTGTTCCCAGTAAAACATGATAAATACGTTATCAAGGCATTTCCGAAGAAAAGTATTTTTATTCATTTTAAAACATTTGGGATGTCATCGTCAATACAGAAACATACGCATAAACAGAACTTACAGTCATTATCACTACGGATTTATATCTCCTTAATCTCTCAGTGTAATGTAACTTCATATCGACACCTATGATAGAAATGAGCTGGAGTGGGTCAGGTTGGGAAACCTGGTGAGTACACAGGGTTTTCAACCCACAATAATATAATTATTATGTAAAAATATCAAACAATCAACCCAATTACCCATCCCCATTATCTTCTTTACTCTTAAGGATCTACCCTAAGAATCAACTATTCCTCGTTCATTCATTCCTAAGGATCATCCTAAGTCCGCATCGTCACCGGGGTTTAGGCACTAAGTCTGCATAGTCGCCAGGATTTATACAACAGGCACTAAGTCCGCATAGTCGCCAGGGTTTAGGCACTAAGTCTGCATAGTCGCCAGGGTTTATACAACAGGCGCTAAGTCCGCATAGTCGCAAGGAATTAGGCACTAAGTCTGCATAGTCGCCAGGGTTTAGGCACCAAGTCTGCATGATCGCCAAGGTTTAGGCACCAAGTCTGCATGGTCGCCAGGGTTGAGAGTACACTAGGTGAACACATCGTTCACAACACCTACAGGTTGCGAGCCTGCTAGTGTTCCAATGGACTGTCTAGAATAGTCCGTGGTTGTCATCCATACTCTGCTAGATGACGGGCCATCATTTGGGAACAAGGCTTCTCACATCGTCCACCTCTCACCCTTACCTCATGGTCTATATCACCTCTCAACTCATCATCCAAATCATATTTCATCTACCCGTGTTTTACCCAACATATTATGTAGATATAAATACATATATACAGTTTAAATCATATAAAACTTATATAAAATCGTTCATCCAGCATAGATAGCAAGTATACAGATAATATGTACACATAGCACGTAGTTTATATAAAATACTTCATATCTATGTGTTAGATGAAAGTAACTATGCACTCACTTGATTAGGCGGTGACTCTGCACTTGGAAAGCACTTTGTTACTTTTAAAACAATTTCCTTCGACAAAACCTAGTATCATTACCACTAGGGTTTAGTCGAATATTTACCGAGACTAATGAAGAGTCTAGCCATTATTAATATTATATAAGCGTTAAGCAACACTCTTATATAACTCATAATAATAGCCCAAATAATTATTTTAAGGTCCTAATAATGTTACTATAATTAGTTAGAAGCTATATTAAAAATAGCGTAGGCGTAACTCACTTACAGCGGGTTTTCTCGAAACCGGGCTTCGCTTGGAGCAGCCTTTCCGAACCGAAAGACCCCTTTTTCTCGGGACTCCGGGAGCCCTGGGGCTTCCTTCGGGTGCTAGGGGAGTTCCCTAGGGTTGAGGGGGTTTCTAGCGCTAGATAGAGAACTTAGAGAGAGAAAGAGAAGGTTGAAATGGTGTGGAAATGAAGGCTGCCTCGGCCTCCTTTTATAGCCGCGAGGCCTCGGAGTACGCTGGGCGTACTTCGGACCTACGCTGGGCTTAAGGGCTCGGCCGTACACACGTGTCGCGAAGCTGCTGGGGCGATGCGGCTACTTTCGGAACCGCACAAGGGTCGGAACGTTGAGCGTAACTCCTTCCGACGCGGGGCGTACTTCGCATGGCAAGGCCTCCTTCGGACTGCGCGAGGCGTTCTCGGATTACGCTGGGCGTAGCTCTCGCACCAGCTTCGCATTTTGGACACTCGACTTATAAAATTCACAGCTTTTGCATACAAGCTCCGTTTTCAACGTTATTTATATCCACGCGTAGACGGGAACGTACTCTACAACTTTCGTTTAGACTCCGTCGGCTAATTTTGACTTTATTTTAAAAGTTGTATTTTTAACAGGCCGGGACAGGATTGGTCTGTTAAAATTTATAACTTCTTCATCCGACATCCGTTTTCGTCTGTCTTTTAATCGTCACACTACTATTAACGAGATCTTCGATTCTCGTTTAGGTTGTGTCGGCTAAAAACCGCTCGATCTAATATTCGAACTTCGGGCTGTACACTGTTAAGCCGAAACTTCGAAAAATCATAACTTCCTCATACGAAGTCAGATTTGGGCGTTATTTTCATGCACGCTCTCGGTTTAACGTATTCTACGAATTTTGTTTAGATTGCTAAGGCTAAAAGTCGCTTTATCGTAAATTCACTATTTACGCTTCCCGGTGTCGTGCCGGTTTTGCCGTAAAACTTCGACGAGCCATAACTTCTTCGTTATAACTCGGATTTCGGCGTTCTTTATATGTACGGAACCCTTGTAACATATAATACCACTTGGTTAAGATTATTCCTTCTAAATAATCTTCCATCAAAAACTCATTTTTGATGCTCGTTGTCTCTAAATTGACTAGCACGGATCTACGGGCGTTACAATTACTCCCCCTTAGGATGATTACGTCCCGGAATCATCAATGAAACAGGGTTGTATAATGACTCCTTACGTTATCTCTTCATACTAGGTAATAACCGTAACTTCTATGTTTCTTTGAACGAGAATTTAACTCTTGGACTCCTTGACTGCAGGCGGTTCTCGATCTTGCACCTGCTCCGTTAGACTCCAAATTATGGCCTTCAAGTCACAATCTCGATCCTTACTGGAGACTTCTTCTTCTTCTTAAGATAAGTTCTTTTATTACTACAATGGATCGATGTGTCATATTCTAATGACCTATCATCGTAGGTTGTAACGCTTAGACTCAGGTCTCTTAGAGTCAAATTCCAGAACAGACTATACCTCCCTTCATGTTCTAATGTGATATAATCACATCTTAAAAGGTAGCATTCCTAGCTACAAGCAACTATCGCGATACCTCTACTGATCGCTTTGATTGTCTTTCATATTAAGTTTCTAGCTTAAGCCAGATGCTACATCGGACTTGGTTCTCTGAACCATTTAACATACTCGTCTTAGTCGGACTCAATTTGATATGACCACTAGGGTCGGAATAACAATCATTTTCTTAGTCATTACCGAGACGATGGTAACGACATACTTGAATAAAACATAATCAATTACTAGCTTCTTGGTAACCTTGTGACTTTCCCTGATCCAAGTGTGAGTCCTATGCTTCCGGTAGTATAGGCCTCTACTACCATTCACACCTACTCATACTCGTCTCAAGTATTGTCTCGCAGTTTTCCAAGTCACCATACAAGAAAATCACTTAACAGCTTAACACATCAGATAGCAAAACGAAGGTTTTATATTATTCCTTGAAATGATTACATAGGTATTCAAGTTCACCCTAAACTATGCCTCTAGTAGGCTACATCATACGATATTATGGCTACTGCATAACTCGATCTTCGGATATGAACTCCTCATCCTCGATTTCTCGCGTCGTTTTCTGCTTCGTCGAGGATCATGTGGAATGCCCTTGGACGTGGTGGCGTTTATGGACTTGCTGCCTCGTTTTTCTTCGGGCAGTCTTTGGAAACATGCCCTTCTTTGTTACATCTATAGCACACCCTCTTGTTGGATGTACACTTACTGGCATAATGCCCTGTCTTTCCCCATTTGTAGCAAGTCACCTCCTCGCTACATTTCCCGAAGTGTTTCTTTTTACACTTCTCGCACCACTTAGCTTCACCTCCTCCTCCTCCTTCAGTCTTTGAGAATTTCCTTTCTTTGTTGGATTTTGAAGATCCTTCATACTTCCTTTTCTCGCCAACTTCAGGTCTCTCCAGACCTTTTTCCCTAATCTGGGTCTCAACATTCCTGGCTGCTCTAACGGCTGTTTTCAAGGTAGTTGCCATTTTGACTGTTGGGCCAAAGTCTGTGGGCAGTCCGTTAGCAAAGCTATCGATCTTGGAGAGTTCAGTAGGCACAAAGTAGGGGAATAGCTTCATCCTCTCGGTGAATGCGGTGGCATACTCATCCACACTCATGTTTCCTTACTTCAGGTTCTGAAATTCGTTGTTTAGTTCTATCAGATCTATCTCTGAGCAGTACTGCATTTTCAACTGCTCCACGAATGCTTCCCAAGACATTCGCATGGCTTCTCCTCGTGGCATTGTATCTAACAACAACTTCCACCAACTTAGCACTCCAGTCTTTAGTTGTCTGAATGCAAAGACGGTCTTTTGCTTGTCGCTACAGTCACAACTCTCAAACACCATCTCCATTTCGGAGATCCAGTCCATAATCTCAACCGGCTTCGGGCTTCCGGAAAGACTTGGTGGCTTGGCACCCAAGAAGTTCTTATACATTCGTCTATCCTTGTCGTTTCCCCTCTCTGGGCCATTCGTTCGTTCTCCTTGAGTCCTAACTTGACTCACAGGGAGGCTATAGTTCCCTTTCTCCGATTGCTCGGGAATCAATTCAGGTTGCTCAATGGGCATGGTAGGTTCGTCCCTATTTTCATGCAACATCCTCCTCATTTCTTCCATTTGTTCAGCTAACATAGCCCGAATCATGGCTTGTACTCCAGCCATGGTGATTGGTTCAGGTGCAGCTTCTACTACAACATGTATTTGCTCAATCACTGGGGGCTGTTGGTTTCTATTTCCATTTGCGTTCCCGACTCCACTTCGGGTTCTTGCCATTTCGATCTTTACACCAATTCAGACGTTCGGTGTGTAATGACGAGAATTAAGATAGGAAAGATTTTATTTACGATTGACATGTAATTTTTCCCTATCACTCCGAAAAGTTACATTACAGTTCTAATACCGTAATTAAACGTTTAGAAATCTGAGCACATAAAATTTCCAGATCCGGTCGGCAACAGACCATAGATCCGATCAGACATTTAGCATCATAAAGCATCATACATCATTTAGCACATAAAATCATGTTAGACATTTTCCCCAAATTAGCTAGTGCTTGTGTCTATTCAGGTGTATTACCTAAATTTTATCAGACACACTCCTCACAATCATTGCTTAGCATTCTAAGTTTAAGTCTAGAAATAAATCCATATTCCTAGTTCGCTTAAACTAATGCTCTGATACCAACTGTGACATCCCTGTTTTCACGGCCAGAAAAGACCGATTTTGTTTATGCTTTATAAAAATCAGAGTACATCTTTTAATAAAAATGTTGCGAAATTTGTTCCCAGTAAAATATGATAAATACGTTATCAAGGCATTTCCGAAGAAAAGTATTTTTATTCATTTTAAAACATTTGGGATGTCATCGTCAATACAGAAACATAAGCATAAATAGAACTTATATTCATTATCACTAGGGTTTTATATCTCCTTAATCTCTCAGTGTAATGTAACTTAATATCGACACCTGTGATAGAAATGAGCTGGAGTGGGTCAGGTTGGGAAACCTGGTGAGTACACAGGGTTTTCAACCCACAATAATATAATTATTATGTTTAAACATCAAACAATCAACCCAATTACCCATCCTCATTATTTTCTTTACTCTTAAGGATCTACCCTGAGAATCAACTATTCCTTGTTCATTCATTCCTAAGGATCATCCTAAGGAATCAGCACGAAGTCGATCGTCACCGGGGTTTAGGCACTAAGTCGGCATAGTCGCCAGGATTTATACAACACACACTAAGTCCGCATAGTCACCAGGGTTTAGGCACTAAGTCTGCATAGTCGCCAGGGTTTATACAACAGGCGCTTAGTTCGCATAGTCGCTAGGAATTAGGCACTAAGTCTGCATAGTCGCCAGAGTTTAGGCACCAAGTCTGCATGATGGCCAAGGTTTAGGCACCAAGTCTGCATGGTCGCCAGGGTTTAGAGTACACCAGGTGAACACATCGTTCAAAACACCTACAGGTTGCGAGCCTGCTAGTGTTCCACTGGACTGTCTAGAATAGTCCGTGGTTGTCATCCATACTCTGCTAGATGACGGGGCCAACATTTGGGAACAAGGCTTCTCACATCGTCCACCTCTCACCCTTACCTCATGGTCTATATCACCTCTCAACTCAGCATCCAACTCATATTTCATCTACCCATGTTTTACCCAACATATTATGTAGATATAAATACATATATACAGTTTAAATCATATAAAACTTGTATAAAATCGTTCATTCAACATAGATAGCAAGTATACAGATAATATGTACACATAACACGTAGTTTATATAAAATACATCATATCTATGTGTAAGATGAAACTAACTATGCACTCACTTGATTAGGTGGTGACTCTGCACTTGGACAACACTGCGTTACTTTTAAAACAATTTCCTTCGACAAAACCTAGTATCATTACCACTAGGGTTTAGTCTAATATTTACCGAGACTAATTAATAGTCTATCCATTATTACTATTATATAAGCGTTAAGCAACACTCTTATATAACTCATAATAATAGCCCAAATAATTATTTTAAGGTCCTAATAATGTTACTATAATTAATTAGAAGCTATATTAAAAATAGCATAGGCGTAGCTCAGTTACAGTGGGTTTTCTCGAAACCGGGCTTCGCTTGGAGCAGCGTTTCCGAACCGAAAGACCCCTTTTTCTCGGGACTCCGGGAGCCTCGGGGCTTCCTTCGGGTTATAGGGGAGTTCCCTAGGGTTTAGGGGGCATGTAGGTCTAGATAGAGAACTTAGAAAGAGAAAGAGAAGGTTGAAATGGTGTGGAAATGAAGGCTGCATCGGCCTCCTTTTATAGCCGCGAGGCCTCGGAGTACGCTGGGCGTACTTCGGACTGACGCTGGGTGTAAGGGCTCGGCCGTACACACGTGTCGCGAAGTTGCTGGGGCGACGTGGCTAATTTCGGAACCGCACAAGGGTCGGAACGATGGGCGTAACTCCTTCCGACGTGGGGCGTACATTGCATGGCAAGGCCTCCTTCAGACTACGCGAGGCGTTCTCGGATTACGCTGGGCGTAGTCTGTAACGCCCGTGTTTCTGGGCTAGGCATTAATGTTGATGCAATAGTCTAGGATAACCTTTTTAACTCATTTTGAGATAATAAGAATGTATTATTTGAGAATTATGTGATTTTATGCCTAATTGTTGTGACTTAATTGAATTAAGGATAATTTAAGCGTTAAAAATAAAATGTAGATAAACCCAATATCGATACATGAAGTTGTAGTGGTCGTGGCAAGGTTTCCGAATATATAAAGAATGCCGAAATCCGAGTTATAACGAAGAAGTTATGACCTTTCGAAGTTTCGCGACAGAACCGGCGCGACACTGCGTGACGTAAATAGTGAGTTTACGTTAGAGTGTTATTTAGCCTTAGTGATCTAAACGGAAGTCGTAGAGTTCGTTAAACCGAGAGCGTGCATAAAAAGAATGTCTAAATCTGACTTCGTATGAGGAAGTTATGATTTTTGTAAGTTTCGACTTAGCGGTATGCAACCCGAAACTCGAATATGAGATCGAGTGACTTTTAGCCGAAACAATCTAAACGAGAATCGAAGATCTCGTCGATAGTAGTCCAACGGAAGAAAGACAGATGAAAACGGACGTCAGATGAAGGAGTTATAAATTTTTAACAGACATTTCCTGACCCGGCCTGTTAAAAATATAATATTAGAATTAAATCAAAATTAGCCGACGAAGTCTAAATGAAAGTTGTAGATCATAGTCTCACCTACGCGTGGATTTAAAGAACGTCGAAAACGGAGCTCGTATGCGAAAGTTATGAGTTTTTGAAGTTCGAGGCACGCATACCAAAGCTTATCCGAAGGGAGCCTAGGGATGCGAGGTACACCCATCGTACAAGGAGGTACGCCCTGCGTACATGTCGACAGCGAGGTACGCTCCGCGTCGGAAGAAGTTACGCCCCGCGTACAACTGCTTTCCTCGGTCCAGAAGAGGCCACGTCGCCCCATCCGAAGCTTGCCACCTAGCACCTTATCCGAAGTACGCCCAACGTAGGGCCTCGGTGTGCCCAGCGTAGTCCGAGGTCTCGCTGCTATAAATAGAACGCCGAGGCTGCCGATCTTTTTTGCCCAAAATCCTTCTCTCTCTCCCATATTTCCTCGTTTTGCATGCAAGAAATACCCCCGAAGCCCTGGTATCATCCCGAGACCCGAAGCAAGTCCCGAAGCCTCGAAGATCCCGAGAAGTAAAGTTTCCGAGCCGAAACTCTGCCCACGAGAATCCCGGTTTTCAAGAAAAGCATCCCGGTTTTATCGGAAACGATTGTTTTTAGAGACGAGGTGCTGTCCGATCATCGTCTTATCAAGTGAGTGTATATTCGTTTTCTTCTAACACATAGATATGAAGTATTCTTTATAAAATACGTGCTATGTGTTTATATATATTATTTGTTTATTTGAACTAGTTGTTGAATGGATGTTTTGTACAGGTTTTAAGCTGTATATAAATGTATATATTTTATCTACTAATATGTTAGGTAGTACATGGGTAGACAGTTGGTGTGTGATGAAATAAAATGATGAGAGGCCTCGATGTTGTTGTTGATCTATTCATCTAGCGGAGTATGGATGACGACCACATACTTTTTCTAGACAGTCCAGTGGAACGCTATCAGGCTCATAACCTGTAGGTGTTTGTGAACGATATGTTCACCGGTGTACTCTATCCCCCTCATGGTTGCCTTTAGGACATTTATTGTGGAGGAAACCCCTTCGCAGTAATGTCCACCCCGATGAAAATCCTTAGACTAGGTCCCTTGTGATAGTTGTTTTAGGGACATAAAGTGAGGATAACGGGAATGGGTAATTGGGTTATTGTTGGTTGATGACCTAAATATAATTATTTATTGTGGGTTGAAAACCCTATATGCTCACCAGGCTCCCAAGCCTGACCCACTCAGTTTTTCTTTGTATTACAGGTAGTGGCACGAGAGCATAAGTTGGATGACATTGTCAAGATATTTTTGGATTATAGACCAGTAGTTATATGTAACTGTTGTAAGGTCTATTTTGTATTGTTTATGCTTTTGGTCTGTATCGGAACATGACATGCCGAGGTTTTGTTATATAATGAAAATACATTTCTTTATGAAATACTTTGATAAATTCTTATCATATTTTGTTTTGGGAACAAATTCCGCAACTCTTTTAATCAAAGGATTACTTTGATTTTATTTAAAAGCATAAATTAAATCGGTCTTTTCTGGCCGTGATTTTGGGGATGTCACATAGTCCTCGCACGAGCTTCGCATTTTTGACACTCGACTTCTAAAATTCGTAGCTTTTTCATACGAGCTCCATTTTCGATGTTCTTTATATCCACGCGTAGACGGGAACGTACTCTACAACTTTCGTTTAGACTCCGTCGGCTAATTTTGACTTTATTATAAAAGTTATATTTTTAACAGGCCGGGACAGGATTGGTCCGTTAAAATTCATAACTTCTTCATCCGACATCTGTTTTCGTCTGTCTTTTTATCGTCATGCTACTATTAACGAGATCTTCAATTCTCGTTTAGCTTGTGTCGGCTTAAAACCGCTCGATATAATATTTGAACTTCGGGCTGTACACTGCTAAGCCGAAACTTCGAAAAACCATAACTTCGTCATACGAAGTCAGATTTGGGCGTTCTTTTTATGCACGCTCTCGGTTTAACGTATTCTACGACTTTCGTTTAGATTTCTAAGACTAAAAGTCGCTCTATCGTAAATTCACTATTTACGCTTCCCGGTCGTGCCAGTTTTACCGTAAAACTTCGACGGGCCATAACTTCTGCGTTATAACTCAGATTTCGGCGTTCTTTATGTGTACGGAACCCCTGTAACATATACTACCACTTGGTTAAGATTATTCCTTCTAAATAATCTTCCATCAAAAACTCATTTTTGATGCTCATTGTCTCTAAATTGACTAGCCCGGATCTACGGGCGTTACAAGGATGGATATTGAGGAAGGTATAAATAGGTGTGAAAGGTAGTATTGGGCCAGTACTACTGGAAGCACACGATCTGTACTTGAGAGAAGAATAAATCTGGCGACTCTAAGGAGGCATGTATGTTGTGAGTTCCCTTGAGATTATGCAGATTGTTTATATGTTTGTTTTTTCAGTTTGAGTATGGTGATGATCACTCGAGGAGGAGGTTCTAGCTCTGGTTCTGGTTCAGGTTCTAACTCAGGCACAAAACCAATTGATGAGAGGCTACGTGAGTTCATTGCAGCTGAGGTTACTCGCAGTATCTTGGATGCTATGGTACCATCAAGGAGGGTATGATGGAGCTTATGGATGAGTGACTTAGGTACTTTCGAGTTGAGATTGCTACAGGTCAGATTGGAGCGCTAACTCCCTCATTTGAAGAGTTCAAGGCTTTTGGAGCTCTAGAGTTCTTTGGGACTAAGGACCCAATCACTAGCCGATGTTGGATCCCTGACATGGAGAATGCTCAGTGGTCGAGTTTTTTCCCAGAGGGGGCAAAGGTGGGAATCACATCCTACCTGCTGAGGGATTGAGCTCATGACTGGTGGGATGAGGTTGGCCGAGGTTCCAGAGTGAGGTTTCACCAGTGATCGAGGTGTAGTAGCTGGCGAGGGAGTTCTAGGACCTTTTCCAGACTACTGAGATTGTGACAGAGATTACCGCCAAGTTCTATGAGAGTGCTCTGTTGGTTCCACAGTACACGGAAGATGAGGATATGAAGAAGACAATATATCATGACATGCCGAGGGATGACATCAGGGAGTTTGTGATCTTTTTGGGGGGCATGACCTTGAATAATGTTATTGAAAAGGCCCGTGAGGGGGATATTAAGATGGAGCTTTGGACGAAGCGCAAGCCAGAGGAGGTGCAGATAGCAGTGGGCTAGGCTAAGAGGCCCAAGACCTCCGATTCATGCACCAGAATCTAGCAGAGCCGGGGCCGTTGCGGTAAGTGAGGCAACCCATACTGTGGGGCATGTCGAGCGGTGGGTTCAATATGTTTCAGTTGTGGTCATCCGGGTCATATGAGTAGGGACTGGCCCCGAAGTGCTTTGATTTGCATTCGTTGCAATCTGAACGACCATAAAAAGGTTGATTGTCCGAGATTATCAAAAGGGGTAGTGGCGACGCCTGTACCAACCACCTTGAGGATTACTGCTGGCTGGCAGGGGAAGGCCGAGGCGCCTGCGGTGAAGAGAAGGGAATTTCAGCTAACCACGAATGAGTTCCGCACAACACCAGATGTGGTTATTGGTATGTGACTTATTCATATCTTTTATTGTTTTCTTTATTCATGCTCATGTTATATCTGATCTTGTATAGGGACCTTTTTGGTTAAAAAGGTGGATGCTAATGTGTTGTTTGATTCGGGTGCTACTCGATCCTTTGTATCATTTGCGCGTAGCAAGAAGTTTTGTAATGCTCTGGAGACTCTAGATTACCCATTGGAGATTGAGATTGAGGAAGACCGTTCTTTGATTGCTTCGAGGGTTCACCGTGGGTGTGTCCTGAATCTGTTCAACGTGAGATACTCCATTGATTTAGTGTCGGTTTCTCTGCAATGATCGAAGGTTATTGTCGGGATGGATTGGTTGGGCCCCAATGGGGCCATGATTGACTGTGAGCACCAGCTAGTGAGAGTTCGAACCCCAAGTGGGGGAGAACTGGTTATTCCCGGCGATGGAGCTTCACACGGGCCAACTCTTTGTTCAGCTGTGGGGGCTAGGAGATATCTGTAGTAGGGTTGTTCTAGGTTCCTGGATTATGTGGTAGTTACTTGAGTTGAGGGCACGATAGATTTGAGTGAGGTACCCATTGTTCGGGATTTTACCGATGTGTTTCCTAAGGAATTGCCAAGAGTGCCTCCTGAGAGGCAAGTCGAGTTCCAGATTGATCTGGTTCCTGGAGCGACTCCAATAGCCAAGGAACTGTATCGCTTGGCATCACCAGAGATGCAAGAGTTGTTTACGTAGTTTCAGGAGCTGATAGACAAAGGATTTATTCGGCCGAGTAGCTCACCTTGGGGAGCACCGATCCTGTTCGTGAAGAAGGACATTTCACACAGGATGTGCATTAACTACCGGGAGTTGAATAAGTTAACAGTAAAGAACTGTTACCCACTCCCGAGGATCGACGTCTTATTTGACCAGCTTCAGGGCGCATCTTGGCTTTCAAAGATTGATATGCGATCAGGGTACCACCAAATGAGAGTCAGGGATAATGACGTGCAGAATACGGACTTCAGGACTCGTTATGGTTATTACAAGTCCGTGGTGATGCCATTCGGCTCACCAATGCACCAAAAATGTTCATGGATCTCATGAACCAGGTTTATAGGATGATGATAGATCAGTCGGTGATTGTATTCATAGATGATATTCTGATCTATTCCAAGATCAAGGAGTAGCACGAGCAACACATGCAAGAGGTGTTGGAGACCATGAGGAGAGTGAGGTTGTATGCCAAATTCTCCAAATGTGGGTTTTGGTTGCGTGAGGTGCAATTTTTGGGGACATCGTCAACCAGAAGGGTATATTGGTTGACCCGACCAAGATCGAGGCCGTGATGCGATAAGAGGTTCCGATGACCACTTTTGAGATTCGAAGCTTCCTAGGTCTCGCAAGGTATTATCAGAGATTTATCCAGGATTTCTCCATGATTGCAGTGTTGTTGACCTGCTTGACAAAGAAGAATGTTACTTTTCGGTGGGGGCCCAATCATCAGTCGGCATTTGAGACGCTGAGACATAGATTGTGCGAGGCCCCAATCCTCGCACTTCCTGAGGGTGTGGATGATCTTGTGGTTTATTGTGATGCATATATAACGGGTTTGGGAGTTGTTCTTATGCAGAGGGGTCATGTGATTACTTACGAATTTAGGCAGCTGAAGCCTCATGAGGCGAATTACCCTATGCATGAGTTGGAGCTGGGGGCTATGGTTTTTTCCCTCAAGATTTGGAGGCACTATCTGTATGGGTTAGGTATACTATCGACACTGAATACAAGAGTTTGAGGTACGATATGAATCCTACGAATTTGAATATGAGGCAGTGGAGATGGTTGAATGTGGTAAAGGATTATGATTCTGAGATCCTGTACCACCCTGGGAAGGCTAATGTGGTGGCGGATGCCTTGATCTGCAAGGTAGTGAGCACGCTTATTGGTGGTTTATGTGTAAGGATGATTATGATTTCTCCTTTGTTGGGTTTAATCAATAAGACTCAGGTGGAGGGATTGAAAAAGAAGAATTGGAAGGTAGAGCGAATCAGGGGGCAGATTCCTTTATTTGTCAGTGACAGTCAGGGATTGTTGACTCAGTGTGGTAGAATTTGGGTTCCGAATACTGATGGGGTGAGACAGACAGTTCTAGAAGAGGCTCATAAGTCAATGTTTTCAATTCATCCAGGAGCTACGAAGATGTATCAGGATCTGAAGCTAAGTTATTGGTGGCCTTGTATGAAGAGGCAGATAGCATGGTTTGTAGAGTGGTGTCAGACTTGAAGGAAAGTGAAGGCTGAACATCAGAGACCCTAGGGGAAAGATGCAGCCATTACCCATTCCCATGTGGAAGTGGGAAGAGATCACCATGGATTTTATCATGAAGCTGCCAAGGACTGCATGTGGAATTGATTCTATCTGGGTCATTGTGGATATACTGACCAAGAGCACACACTTTGGACCTATTACTGAGAGTATATCGGCGGAGAAGTTGGCCGACATTTACATTCGAGAGGTGGAGGTCCGGCTTGGGGTTCCAGTTTCAGTGGTTTCAGACCGGGATTTTAGTTTCACCTCCAGCTTTTTGAGGGAATTTCATGAGGAGTTGGGTACTCAGTTGCACTTCAGCATAACATACCATCCCCCAGAGCGATGGACAGAGCGAGCTTACGATTCAGACACTCGAAGATATGCTCCGGGCATGCGTGTTAGATTTTGGAGGGAGTTGGGATACTTACCTTCCACTGGTCGAGTTCTCTTACAATAACAATTATCATGCTAGTATTCAACGACCATCTTTTGAGATGCTGTAAGGGAGGAGGTGCAGGACCTCGGTTTGCTGGGCGACGTCGGGCATCGGGTCATGGGGAGTACTGTAGTGGTACTCAAGACTACTAAGTTGATTCAGTAGGTACACGATAGGTTGTGAGTCGTGCAAAGCTGGCAGAAGAGTTATTCAGACCGGCGTCGTTCGGACCTCGAGTTACAGGTGGGGGACTTGGTGCTTATGAAGGTATTAACTTCGAAAGGTGTCATCAGATTTCGGAAGCGGAGCAAGTTGGGGCCTTGATTTATCGGTCCCTTCAGAATTACCGCCCGGGTGGGCAAGGTTGCATATCGACTGGATTTGCCTGATGAGCTTAGTCAAATCCACAACACCTTCCATGTTTCTCATCTTCGGAGGTGTGTGACTGATAATTCAGTGGTTGTCCATTTGGATGATATTCAGGTTGATGATCACCTGAATTATGTTGAGAGACCAGTGGCGATCTTGGATCGGAAGACAAAGGCCTTGCGCAACAAGGTGGTGTCTTTGGTCAAGGTTTAGTGGAACATCAAAGAGGTTCCGAAAGAATTTGGGAAACCGACACAGAGATGTGAGAACATTACCCTGAGTTGTTCACGACAGTGGACTTTGAGGATGAATTTTAGCTCAAATGGGGGAGAACCGTAACATCTCGACTACCAGGTATTTACCTTTTACCCCCTTGGTATGAGAATTATTTGCAAATTGGTCCATAATTGCAGTGTTGAAATTATGGGGCTGTGTGAGTATGTTGGGCGTACATGCTGGTACGCTGGGCGTACATGGGCTTTCTCGAGTATGCTGGGCGTACATCTGGTACGCTGGACGTACGTGGTGAGGGGTCAAACCCTAATTTTTACAGTTTGGACCCTATTTAAACATCCTTATCTCCTAAGACTTCTTTATTTCATCAGCCTCCAAACCCAATTTCAACCCTTTGCAAACCCTAATCCATTTGATAGCATCTTTGAGCCATTAGTGTGTGTTTTGGTGCTCTTGAAGGAGGAAGAAAGAAGAGGAGATCATCTTAGAAGAGTGGAGCACATTGGATCCATAATCACATCATCATTTGAAACCATTTGACAGTAAAAAGTTTTGAATTTGATGAATTATTGATTAGATCTTGTTTAGCCATGGATTTGTGCTCTTTTGGTCCCATAAGCTTGGTATTATGAGTATGGGTTACTATAATTCATATGAGCTGTCCTTTCAGACGTTTTAGAGTGTTTAGAAGCATAAAAATGTAATCTTGGTCATTAGTTTACTTCCATGCATGGACTAGGATGTCTTAATGAGCCAGGAAGCTAGGGTTTTTGTTATTGAGCTCTTAATAGCAATCCAAGATCATAAGGTTGGAAACTTTATGATTAAGGACATCATTTGAGGACTAGATCTGGATGTTGGATGCAAGGGATTAAATGATTAAGACCTTAATAGAAGGGGATGATGGATGACATGTACACTAGGCGTACGCTAGAGTACGCTGTGCGTACGTGGTCAACCACCTGATTCTGGTCAAGCCTTGAGTACGCTAAGCGTACAACCTGAGTACGCTGGGCGTACTCAGCTGAGTCAACCCGGTTGACTTTTTGACTTTCGATTTGACCAGATTTTGACCAAGTTTGACTTAGGGGTAGTTTGGGTATCTTGAATTATAGTTGAGTTTGGTCATTTATCATTGAATAGGTGTCCGATAGAGTTGATATTCGGAGCAGTGTCCTATTCAACTATTTTGTTTGTCTGTGAAGTGAGTCTCCTCACTGTATACATGGATCGAAGGCACCAATGCCGACCCATTATTTTCTTATGTAGAATGCTAGCTGTTATGTGACTGTTACATACATGTTTGTATGATGGGGTTGAAATAAACCCCAATGCGGGGCCCACTATTGTATGATCAGGTTGAAATAAACCTCAGGGTGGGGCCCAATATGGTATGATCAGGTTGAAATAAACCCCAGGGTGGGGCCCACTATTGTGTGATCGGGTTGAAATAAACCCCAGGGCTAGGCCCATATTTGTTTATTTGGGTTGGAATATACCCCAGGGCTAGGCCCAATTTATATATTTGGTATGTGGTATTTTGGGGAACTCACTAAGCTTTATGCTTACAGTTTTGTTTATTTTTTCTGGTACTTCCGGTACATAAGGGAAGACCTCGACGTGATGAAACATCATCACCCCCTCATGATTTCCGCACTTTTGGATATTATTATTTTGATATTTTGGATATTGTATATTGTTATTGACTTGGGTTTATTTGGTGGTTGAAACTATTGATTTTTAAATGAAAAATTTATCACGATTTTTGTGTGTTAGATATGTACTTCTGGAAACCAATACTCGTTGATTTTTTTTATAGAAGCACATATTCCTGCTACATGAGTCTTGTCTACTCTGTGAATAGACTTCTCAAGCTTACACACTTTTGCTTGGATACTTTGTATGTTTAAATCTTTTCAGGATGTGTCAAACACCCCTTGAAAGTTTCCTGTTAATGGAAAATTTCTTAAACATCCAATTTACCATATTTTAAAATCAAAGAAGCCAAGAATGGTAACAAACAACCAAATAGACCCTTTCTCAGCTACCGGTAAAAATGTTTTCGCATAATTAATTTATTGAGTCTGTGTGAAACTCTTTTCCACCATACTAGCTTTAAATGTGTGTGTGTGTATTCCTATCCATGTTAGGCTTCACATTCAAGATCTAATTGCAACCTACTGTCATAAGACTGGGCTTTGGAAAAACCAATCCTATACTTGGTTATCCTTCATGGATTGAATTTCGCTATTCTTAGAGTCTTCCATTGGCATCTATTGGGCTCACCATTGCTTCCTAGTAGCTATTAGGCTTATCTAAATTTATCATTGTTGTATTACTAATCAATGTATCTCCTTCAATAGTTAGATGAAACTCATAAAAGTTGGGAGGTGCTCTCACTCTACTAGATCATGTGAAGAGGTAAGGTTATGTCATCTGACTCAACTGGTATTTCAGCCTCAGGTTGAGAGCTAGTGCCATCTATAGGTTCATTGTCGATTATATCTCGAATTTCATCAAGGTAAATATGACTCCCGACTGACTTCTTGATATGTATATGTTGTTTCACTCACATGACATTCCTTTTGAGCTATAATAATCACATTATCATGGGTCTTTAAAACAAATATTAAAAGTCTTCAGTGAATACCCGAAAATGTAACACTTCTTTGATCTCGATTCAAATTGGTCATTGGTTTCTCGTCTAATGAAACACCTCACAACACCAGAACTAAATATGAGGGAACCTTTTAACTCTACATTTCAAGAGGTGTCTTCAAAACCTACTTAGTTGGTTACAAGGTTCAAGAATGCTCTAATATTTCAAGTATATATTCCCAAAAATTTAATTGGTAGTGAAGTATAACTCATCATGAATCGAACCATATAACATTCGATCCTCCCTATAGCAACACCATTACATTATGGATATCTTGGAGAAGCTAATTATTGTAACCATTCCACAATATATATATGATGATCATTGAACTAGATACTAAGGCATTCTCCTTTCCTTTCAGATTGGAGACCCTTTTTCTTCATGCCCAATCAATTATCTATGTTGTATTAATATTCTTTGAAACATTTTCAAAGTATCTGTCACACCCCGCTAAAGCAGAAATACGGGGTGTGGCAGTACAAAGGGTCTCATAGCAAAAGTTAAAAGACAACACCAACCATAGTATTAAAAATCATTACAAATTTACAATGAGTTTGAACAACTTTTAAAAGAAATTACAATGTAATTGAAAAACAAAACATGTAAATGCTCCTACAAGTGATGTGTCCCTAAGTGCCATCTCATAGACGAGTTCCTGAAAAAGCATGTAAAATCAGCGGTCAACTACCAAAATAGTTGGTGAGTAATCACAGGTTTATAACATAATATAGTTTGAAATCATGAAAATCAGAATATTGATAACAATTTCCATAAACCAACGCTCATTGCTAAAATAAGTAAATAAGTTTTCATGAATAAAAGTTCGTTGCTAAAACAAGTAATAAAGTTTCCATAAATATAAGTTTGTTGCTAATATGAGAAAAAAAGTTCGTTGCTCAAATGAGTAAACAGGTTCACTGCTACAAAGAGTAAACAAGTTCGTTGCTACAAAGAGCAAACAAGTTCGTTGATACAAAGAACAAACAAGTTCATTGCTAAGACAAGTAAATACGTTTCCAGTAATAAAAGTCCGTGTTGGAACCTGAAAGTGATCCTCTAACAATCCTAAGTACTAATTCCGAAGTGTGTATGTTCCGAAGTGGAGAGTGGTCCGGAATCTGTCCGGACCAGGTATGAAGACGTGAAGACTATAGGCATTCCGGAATGACTCTCATTTCCGGAATGGATGCTGATCCGGAGTCACACTGTTTTGTCTTTTGTGCATTTATTATATTTGTCTTTGTATTGATGTAACGTTTTATAGAACTAAACCTATAGTTGTACTTGGACAATCAGAATGTCAGAATCATGTCTTTTGTCCGGTCCTATGTAAGCACTTCAGTTAATTCGGTGTAATACTCACTCCTATTTATAGGAGTGTTCAATACAAGTCAAAAACGGATCTTTTCACTCACTTTGTCACTCTCATTAAGTTTATTTCAAACATTCATCTTGTTCTTCATTTATTAGCTTTACCTTGATCAGTTATTCTCGTTTTTCATTAAATGACTTGATCATTTGCTGAATTCATTATCTAAGACTTGAATGGTCTTTCCAGACTCGACTTGAACATTTATTAGCAAGCAGACATTGATCTTAAGCATTCACTCAAGGTTTGAGTTCTCGAACCTTGTCCCTGCGCATCAGATAGATCTTGTTCTCACAATTGGTATCAGAGCTTAAGTGGTTGTCCTTTGAATCCATCAAGATCAGATTATAGTTGGTTTGAAATTACATTGGTATTTCAACCATTTCTGTGTCAAGGATAATAGTTCTTCTATATACCACTTTAGCTTGAAGATATCTTAACTTCAATGGCTGCTTCTAATCCTCAGCAAATGATTTCAATGCAAATCACAAATAGTGTGGGTGGCCCTACTCGTGCCCCATTACTAGTTGTGGAAGAATATGATCACTAGAAAGTTAGAATGGAAAGATTCTTACTTGCCAAAGATAAAGGTGAAGAAATTTGGAGATCCGTCACAAAAGGTCCACATGTTCCTGTAAGAACAATTGTAGGAAATGCAGCTGCTCAGCTCATGCGAGAAGATGAAGCTCGTCCTGCTCCTCTAACTGCAGATGATATCGAAAGGCTTCATGCTGATCAAGTTCCTTTCTCTGAAATGGTGTTCGGTGTTCCTCCTTCAGTCTTCGAGCACATTAAGTTGTGCAAATCTGCCAAAGAGATATGGGACACTCTTTAGGACCTAATTGAAGGTTCCGAAAACATGAAAGATAAGCGCCTCACCTCTTTTGTCAACGACTTTGACACCTTCACTGCCACTCCTGGTGAATCAGTGGCCTCAGCCTCCAACCGTTGCCGAATCGTTGTCAACAACATGACTGCTCATGGGATTGTCCGAACTCCTTTGGAGTACAATCTCAAATTCATAAACAATCTGGGCAAAGGATGGGGAAATGTAAAATCTTGTCTCCAAAGCAATGGCTCCTTAAAAAAGTTGAAGCTTTATCAACTTTTTGATGAACTTCAAGGACATGAGTCCAATGTTGCTCAAACCATAAGGGAACTCTCCGGAGGTCCTCTTGCTCTTGTCAGTTCTTTCGAATCAACCATTCCGAACTCATCTACTTCGGATCCCTTCAAACCCATTGTTCCACTTTTCAACGTCCGCACCCATTTTACCCACACAAATCTATCCTGCTGATGATTCCGAAGCCATGGACTCCGAACTCCGTTTCCAACAGGAGTTCGCTCTACTCTCAATAAAGTACAAACGTCCTTTCAATCCTTCTTAAAAACCATACTAAAACCGATTCAATGCTGCTCACCATAACAATGCTCAACCATACTCAGCTCCGGAACCTAATCCAACTTCCGAAAACCCTCCTGCATACAAACCAAACATCACTAAACCAAACTCTACTCCGGAACCCTCTCAAAATTCCAAATCGGACAAACCAAAAATTGTGTGTCATAAGTGTGGATATGCAAACCATTTTGCTAAAGATTGCCTGGCTGATGCTCCGCAGAAACCAAAAATCAAGGATTCTGCTTACTACGTCCGAAGAGCACAAGAAATGGCTGAAAGCGAAAAAGCATTTGTAACAACTGTTTCGCGAGATGTTGAAAGGTATTGGTCATCCGGAGATGATGTTGACATGAGAACTGGAAGGAACATGTTTCTGATGGCAAGACAAATGGTTGAATGTTATGAAGGATACTGGTCTTCTGGGTCAGAAGATGAAGACGATGCTGCTGAACCTCACTACTGCTAGATGGCCACCAATTATCCACCCGGTCGAAGCATTGTTCAGCAGGTAAAATCTATGATCTCTGGTAATAATTTTGAATTGTCTCTTTGTGAACCTTATCTGACCCAAATCCAAACAGATATGAGCACCATTTATAAAGCCTATGAGTCTGCCATAAAAGCAGTGAGAAGAAGGACTGTGAACTAAATCGTCTTAGGTTACGTTTTGAGGATAAGAAATTAAAAATCGAGTCTTTAGAGCATGAGCTTGTAATGTCAAACGATGAATGTATCATTTTGAAAGATAAATGTGAAATCACCTATTCTGACCGAAATGTTTTTATTGCTGATAACAAACGTCTCAATGCAAAAATAGATGCTTTGCATAATTTTGTAGACATGCTTGAAGCGGACATTCGGATGACTCATAATTTTCGTCATCCATGGTCTAAAGCACCTGGTCTCGAAAGCGAGTTTCCGAAACCAATTGTTAGTCCCTTGAGGGAATTGCAAAATTCGACATTCATGGGAGAGGTTACGAACATCAAACATTCGGACACCCCTGTTTCTCCCTTGTCTCCACTTCCTGAGACTACAGACCATTTTGAGTCCCTAATTCCTGACTTCAAACCAATAGTTGTCAAGTGTCCTGATTCCACGCGTCTTCTGCCTATGATAAACCTGGACCTAAATCGGACCACAGATTTTCATCACAGTCTCACAAATTATTTAAATTATGTTCCTAGAAGTAATCATGTGAACAATTGTGTGATTGAAGAAATCATTCCAGAGACAACTGAATCCACTGCCTCTGAGTTTGTATGGGCATCCTTAGATGATAAAGTTGATGTCTCAAGCTGTGTGTCCTCTGATTCTTGCGAATCGGATTCCTTAGTCACCTCAAAAACTAAATTGGTTCCCATTGCTCCTGAGTTTAAGAATCCATCCATAGGACAAACCTCAAAATCCACATCTCATCCTAAGAGAAAACCAATGCTGAATAGGAAGGATTTTGTAGATCCCAAAGTAGAAGCTCGAAATGCACATAAAAAGGAAGTTAAGGCCAAACAAAATTCCAGGTTCCTTGCAAACTCCAAACCAAGTTCATCCCAAAATTCTCATGCATTAACCCATAGTCAAAACTCCTTTGTTCCCACTAAGATCCTTCAAAGACCTTCCGAACCTCTTGGTTGTGTTGAACCTAAGAAAATCATTAACTCCACTCAGCCTCAATCTCATATAACTACCAAAACCATCTGAAACACTTCACCAGAACCTCGGACTGTTTCATCTGTTTTTATTGCAAAATCTGATGGCACAATTTTTAAACCAAATCTTTCAAATACCAATGTGTCATCAAGAAAATCCACAAACGCAAAGAAAACATCTTTTTCAAAATCTTCAAAGAAAAATTTAGTGTGGAAAGTCAAAACTACTATTGATGAAACAACAATTCCGGAGGTTACAAATGTTACCAACACTCCGGAAGTCAAAGGTCCGAAGCAAATCATTATGAAACTCCAAGTCATTGAATATGACTACTGGATAGATGAAAAGACATTAGCCTTCTGTTTGTTTCCAACGAATTCAAAGAATACCACCCAGAAACACAAGGTTGTTCCTAAGTCACAATCAAAGTCCAAAGCCCGTGCCTATGTCCCAAAGTCTAATTCGGAGCCTAAAAACTCCATTACTCACTAATTTTGCAGGCACTTTGTGCTTCAGAGCAAGAAACAATATGGTATATTGATAGTGCTTGCTCCATGCACATGACGGCGCAAAAAGATTTTCTGCGAGATTTAAAGCTTTCTCCAAATGTTGGTTACGTGACGTATGGCAACAACTCCAACTCTCAAATTCGTGGTTATGGGACTCTCACCAATGGAAACTTCTCTATTTCACATGTGGCTTAAATAGCTGATCTAAAACATAATTTGATAAGTGTTGCTCAGCTCACTGATTCAAATCGACGTGTGGAATTTTCCGAAAAGTATAGTTATGTAATGACTAAAGATCGGAAAGAGTGTTTGATCAAGTCGCTTCGCAACAAGAACATGTACCCACTTGACATCAACATGATTATTGGTAAAGCGCAACTCTACCGTCTCTCCAAAGCTGTTCCTGATGTCAGTTGGTTATGGCACCGAAGGCTCGCTCATCTCAACTTTCGGTACATGAATGATCTTGTATCCGACGAAATGGTGAGAGGTTTACCTCTTCTCAAATTCGAAAATGATCATTTGTGTGCTGCCTGTGAGTGTGGTAAGCAATCGAAGAAGGGTCATCCGGTTATCATCGAAAAGTCAATTTCGGAACCATTGGAGCTTCTACACATTGATCTTTGTGGACCATCCACTGTAGAAAGTCTTCATCACAAGAAATACATTCTTGTGATTGTTGATGATTTTACAAGGTTCACTTGGGTCTTCTTCCTAAGGCTGAAATCCGAAACAGCCTCGGAGCTCATAAATTTTATCAAAGGAATATAAGTTCTTATCAAACTCCCAGTTAGGCGAATCCGAAGTGATAATGAATCGAAATTCACTAATTCCACCATTGAGAAATTTCTCACTGAAAAAGGGATTGACCACAACTTCTCACCTCCCTATACTCCACAACAAAACGGTGTAGTCGAAAGACGCAATAGAACGCTCGTTGAAGCTGCTCAATCCATGCTGAACTTCACAAATCTACCACTCTATCTTTGGGCTGAAGCCGTATCCACTGCTTGCTTCACTCAAAATCGGAGTATCATCAATCGACGCCTCAACATGACACCGTAGAAAGCAATGAATGGTCGGAAGGCAACAATCTCGTTTCTACATGTCTTCGGATGCAGATGCTTCATTAAGAACAACCGTGATCAGCTTACCAAGTTCCAACCTAAAACTGATGAAGCCATCTTCCTTAGGTACTCCTCAAAGTCGAAAGCTTACAGAGTTCTTAACCGGAGAACTCGTGTTCTGGAAGAAAGCTTTGATATTACTTTCGATGACAACTTCGTTCGGAATTCTGGCCCCACTCATATTACAACTCACGTTATGGAGTCCGATGCTCCTCCGCCAGGATGTCCGAACCCTCAAACCATTCTTGAAGTTGACTTTAAAACTCTCTTTGGTCCTTTCAAAACCTCTCTTGATTCAGAATCTCGATCAAGACCAACTCTCATTCCAATCCCTACTTCGGAAGCCCCAGTCTCACAAAATGTTTCTGGTCCGATCCCTAGTCTTCCTCCATTTGATTCCGAACCATTTCAACCTTCTCAGGTTGAGGGCGAGAATGCTAATCCCTCTCTTGAATCAAATGTGGATGGCTTCCAAGATGCATCTTGTAACGCCCCGATTCTCAAGTATTGTTTAAATAAGAATTTAATTGGTTTCAAGGCCTACTCGACGAGTTGGTTGCCCTACTCGTCGAGTAGCAACGGGCTTGGTATGCGTGTTTAGTGGCCTACTCGCCGAGTCCATAAAGGGACTCGACGAGTAGGAGCTGGCAGATGAAACCCTAAATCCCGGGGTTTTGCACCCTATTTAAGGAAGCATAAGCCTCCTTTGGCCTCTTTGCAGTCCTTTCAGACCCCTGAAAACCCTAATTCGTGTGGTGCTTCATTCTTGTGTGTCTAAAGCTTTGGGGATGAGATCTTTGGAGAAGAAGAGCTTGGAGAACAAAAGGCTAGGAGAAAGGAAGTGTGGGAAATTGGAAATCTACCTCAGATAGCATCATTTGGAGGTATCAAGTCGTCACCTTTTCTCCTTTTTCTTTCTAGACCTCTTTTGGTTGCGATCTAGGGTTTTTATGGTTTGGTTGAGATGGTAATGTGGGATATGAGCTAGATCTGAAGTTGTAACTTCAGATCATGTATGAAGCCTCTTTGAGTATGAAACTCCCATTGTGAGCTTGGATTTGACATTAAGAGCCTTTGTAGCTATGCATTGACGTAAAGTTTGCAACTTTACGTGAAAAGCTTGCCTTAGAAGCTTGGATCTGTAGTTTGGAGCCACTGCATGGCTCAAATGAGTCTGTATGGCAAAAATGACTGAAGGGACTCGGCGAGTCGCATGGTCGGCTCGGCGAGTCACATGAAGATAGGCATGAACTCGGCGAGTTGGCAGAACAACTCGGCGAGTCGGATGAAGATTGTCGTAGACTCGACGAGTGTATGAACAACTCGGCGAGTCGGATGAGGTTGCCCCAAATTATGTATGCGCGGGTAACTGTCGAGTTGCAAGAAGGAAGCTCGACGAGTGGCCTTAGGGTATCGATCGTAAACCAAAGGAACTCGACGAGTCACTCAGGTGACTCAGCGAGTGGGTTAGTACTTCAAGTAACTCGGCGAGTAGGCGGGGGTACTCAGCGAGTCAAGGTCAACATGGACTGTTGACCTTGACTGATGACTTTAACTTTGACCAGGGTTTGATTAGTTGTCTTATGGGGTACCTTGAAGGGTTGGGAACTTATGGGTATGATTATACTATAGTAATAGGCGGTGGAGTTTGTTGCAGTGATCCGAGGGTTGAAGTTTATCTACCGAGTCGACATCTGCAACGTGAGTTATCCTCACTATATCGATAGGGTCTAAGGCACCAAGGCCGGCCCTTTAGTTGTTATCGTTATGGTATGCTACATGTGGATATGATCTGTTAGATCAGAATCAGGATAGACAGTATGTTATGATCTTATGATCCGTAGGGATTGATATGTTAGTGACCTGCTAGGTCAGTGCTCTAGTTATGAGAGATTGCAATGTTTGGTAATTAGTGAGATAGATATGTTCGATGTTTGTATATGACAGTAAATGTTATTTATGCGCACATGGTTATTTGCTTGTTGTTTGGGTTGAGGCGGTACTGCTTTGTGCTGAAGGCCAACACACCCTATGAGCGGTCCGGGAAGATTGTAGGCCCACATGGCGGTCCAGTCATGCCGAAGGCTCGGTATAGATTCAGTTGGACTGTAGGCCTTGTTGGGCGGTCCAGTCAGGCCAATGGTCTAGTATGCATGTTGATTGATTGGTTATTACGGATATGGTATTATCAGTGTGGTATTGGTATTTTGGGGGTAGCTCACTAAGCCCTCGGGCTTACAGTTTTCAGTTTATTGTTTCAGGTACTTCAGGAGTTCATGGCAAGGAGAAGGCGTGACCGTACCGCTCCTCATCCTGATGATCTGGCGTTTGGGACACTCTGATTGAATAATGAATTGAGAACATTTTTGTAAACAATATTATTGGGTTTTATTTATGCTTGAAAAGTTTAAATTTGGCGTAAAATTTTTGGATGTTACAAGTTGGTATCAGAGGCTTGGTTTGAGTGAATTGGGGGGAAACACACGTGTGAACCCAGTCTCAAATCAAGGAAATTTTAGGACTAAATTCTAAAATGGTTTTCAAAATAAAGGATGGAGGATGCAGAGGGTACGATCAGCCGGAGCCTGTAAGTAAACCCCAAAATACCATACAGTTATTATGATATGTTAGAACAGCATGCTAGTGCTAAGCTAGGGATCTTCAGGAATCGCATGATAGACTTACCTGATTATATGATGCCTACTAGCCTAGGGTTTCTTGTATATGGAATTGACATCATTACTGTAGTCGTTAGTGTAGGCGTCACGGCTGTGCGTAATCAAGATCTTATAGCCTGAAAATGTTTGATCCAGTCTACGGGTAGGATTGGATATTCGAAAGTCTATTGGGTCCAGTGTTATGTGCGACTAGCCTGCACTAGCACTGCAGGGGTTGATGAAAGTTTCATGGATGTGTGGGTTATGAGGAGCTGTGAGATCAGTTGTGGGATAGGCGATGTTCCCAAGGAGTAAGGGTTGAGCGCATATTATGTTGATGATAGTGTTAGGGTGTTGTGGTGATACTTGAGACAAATATGGTTAGGTGTGGAAGGTAGTATGGGCCCGTACTACTGAAAGCACATGACCCATATGCGTAGCAAGGAAGTCACAACCCCTAGGGTTTGTGGATTTTGGCCTCCCGGTATTATGTTATTTATCTGATGACTTGAATATATATTTCAGTATGGTGGTGACGAGACATGTTACTACTGGATCCGGGTCAGGATCAGGATCAGGATCGGGAGACGGAGGGTCGGAGATGCCGACAACACCTGAGTCCGTGGTACAGATAGGGACAGAGGAGTTGGATGCCAGGATCCGTGAGATTATGCACGACGAGATTGCTGCAGCGTTTCGAGCACAGCTGCCATAGATTTTTGGGTCGATTAAGACCGCGATGGTTGAGTACTTTGATGAGCGATATGCAGCTCTAGCAGAGACAGCTGCCGCTGCAGCCACATCGGCTGTAACTGCGGCAGGGGTTGGAGGAGGAGCCGGTAGGGCTTTCCAGTACCGGGACTTCGATAACACGAAGCCCCCGACGTTTGATGGTACTCAGGATAGGATTAGGGCTATGAGGTGGTTATCTGACGTGGAGGGATGTTTCTTCACGTGTTCATGCCCTGCTGACTAGAAGGTCAGGTGTGCCCTGAACCTGCTGAGGCTTGGGGCAAAGGATTGGTGGAGATTGACGACAGCGTCTGTAAGGTCCAAATAAGGATCTTTACCAGTAGTTACACAACAATCAATCACAAAATAAGAGTAAGATGAAAAGAAATCAAGCTTGCACACGATTATATTGAGAAAATCGTCTGGTACAACTCGATAGGACTCTATGGCATCAATAACGACTAAAAGACTAACACCTCCTCTATATATACAAGACACGATCAAGACACGATCATAAACTGGGTTTGCGACCGTAAACTCAGTTTACGGTCGTAAACGTGTTTACGGTCGTAAACGTGTTTACGGCCGTAAACACAGTTTACGGTCGTAAACACACAAAAAGTTCAACAAACAACAAACAACCCGTAAACACTATAACAGACTCATTCTGAACACAAAAACAGTGAAAGCCTAGACCAAACCATTTCCAGGGTCCTTCAATCTCCCCCTTGGTTTGGATCTAGCTTAGACTCAATCCTTGTCGACCACCAGAACATCCGACGTTCCCATTGCACCATTCCACATTTTCTTCTCAATGATCTCAGCCACCATCGCCGTGTATTCTTTCGCCGCGGGCTCGAATATTGTTTCAGCCACCTTAATCTGCTGAGTAGCAAGATGATGAATGTCCCATTGGTGAAATTGAAGCAAGTCCCTTTTCTCGTAGAGACGGATGCAATCATCTTTAAGCTTGATGACAGCGGCATCTGTTAATTCATCATATACCCAATACAGCATGGATGCAAGAGAACCATCATGGTAGTTTTGAAGAACAGGGACTTGTTTCACTTGTGCGGTAGCTGGCCACATCACTTGTTTAAGTGGCTGATCAGTCTTGGGATCAAGCACATTGGGGTGAACCTTGACGATTGACTGAGCAGTCTTCATCGAAGGAAATCCTTTAGCAACTTGATCTTCCAAAAACGATTTAAACTGGTTCGCCTTGGGATTATTTGAAGGATTGGAGAAAGAAGCCTTAGACAGCTCAATAAGATCAATCTTGGTAAAAGAGTCAAAGTCGTGAGCGTCTTTGTATAGTTCATTTTTGCCGCTCTTTCTCCTTACCATAAACATGTTCATCGTGTCATGGAATCCCCATGAGATGATTCCAGACCTGTCACCATAAATGTCTCTGAAGCGATTTTCGCCCAGATCCGTAACAGTAACCTGTTGTTTATCCCACGGCGCCTTATGATCTGCGCTTCGTTTGAATAGAAGTTGACCCTTTTCAGATTCCTGGGTCGACTTCTTGCGTTTTAAGGCCTTTCCACGTGGAGCTTGCTCTGGTTCCTTTTCAAAGCGGTCTACGACGGTGGTGGTTTTGATAGTTGTAGAAGCAATGGGAGCATCTTGATTAGGAAGATAAATCTGTGGCTCTTCAACAGATAACTTGAATTCCCCCCCCCCCAAACTTATCTTCCAGCTTTTTCTTCAAGTCATAGTAACTGGCTGTTAGAAGGCCAAAATGAGTCTGGAGATCTGTAATTTGTTTGGTCTTTGCAGCATTTTCTTCATTAAGTTCTGCCATTTGAATACTGAGCTGTGTGTTTTCAGCTTGAAGGCCTGTGACTTTAATGTCAAGCTCAATATTCCTCTGATCCAACTCGACATTTTTCTGACTCAAAGTATCGATCTGCTTCTGAAGACCAAAGAGTGTAAGACCTTCTTCTCCTGTGTTATCATCCCCTATATAAATTCCTTTGCCACGCAAGGGTGATGTTGAAAATGGTTCTCTGGCCAAGAGCGTTGCTAACTTGACAGAGGTAGCGTTGTGCTCTGGCCTCGGAGGAGAGAAGTCCGTTGGGAAGGACGAGCCACCGGTTTCGTAGAAGGTACTAGGACCTTCACTGATTGGCTCAGTTGAGACTATGACAGGGGTTGTTGTTGGTGGAGCTGAAGCACTTTGAGTCACCAGTCTTGGGTCAAGTCTTCGTCTTTTGCTAGGAGTGGGTGTAGATTGAGTGACTGGAGGATCACTTTCTATCGGCGCAGATGTAGGTAAGGCAACATCAAGGGGAGGAATCCCTGACGTCACCACCATAGGAATTGCTATTTCCGCCGATATTGTGGTTGGTGGAGGTGTAGCTTCAAGAACATTTTCTTCTTCCCTTGTCTCAGTTGTCGGTTTAGCAACTTCATTGACATTGTCGAGCAACTCATTGAGATTTACCTCTGTTAGGAAATCCTCGTTACTCCCAAAATTAACAGGAATTTCATCATTGTCAAAACCTGTGAGATCCAGGTCTTCATACAAGTCAGTTTCTGACCCCGACCCCCTGTGAGAATCTTCTTGAACCCGAGTGGATGTCATTTCATGTTCCGAAGCTACATCAGCATTAACAACTGGATCTTCTTCTTCTTCATGATCTGAGACAGTGATGACATTTTCAGAAATAACTCTCTCGGAGGAAGTTGGCTCAGATGACATTTTCTCTGACGTTCCATGCGATTCAGAGGACTCATCAATTTCAGCAAATTTTCCAAATTTGACCAGAGGATGCAATCCTTGAAAAACGACTTTGCTCTTTCTATTTTGCTTGATAAGACCAACTGTGTGAGGGCCCAAGGATTTGATATCCAACTTGTCACCATCCTTGACCATTTCTGGAAACTGATCGTCGACAAACACTTGAATAAGCCTTGGATAAAGTAGAAATGCATCTCTGGTCCCCCGGGTAATGGCGTTAATGTTCACCAAGAACTCATCAAGAATGAACTTTGAGAAATTAAACTTTATGCCAGCAGCCAAGGAGACAATTGCCCCTGTGTTTCTGAGAGAGATCTCATCGGCTCCTGATCTCCTGCCAGAAATGCAGCTCACGAACACGTGTGCCAGGAATCGCCAGTAAGGAGGCAGGCGCTTCTTCACTGTGGGAGGGTAGATGCCCTCGTATCCCATCCTCTCAAGAACCCTTTGTACATCTTCAATTCTAATTTCAGCAGGGAAATTGGATTCATCAGCAACAAGCAAAGTATTTCTGATGTACTCCTCCGTAATAGTGATCTTGCAACCTTTGACTATGGCTTCGATTGTTATCTCTCCGTTAACCGTTTCTGTTTTTACAGTTTGCCAAAATTCCCGGATGATGTTTTGATAAATGACGGGATTTACTGTGATGACATAGGATAAGCAGCACTCCCTTAGCCTGTAAATCATGGATTTGAACTCCGCATGAGCGACTGGAGGATCATCCAACACGATCGCCAAATTGTGCATATCCGCGAACTTAAGATTGGCCATTTTTCTGCACTAAACGAGCCAAGTAAGAAAACACAGGATTTCAATAAGTTAAATCATTTAGTTTTCTCAATTAGACAATTTATTTTGACTTTTAAAAATTGGTTTGACTACAAAATATTGGAGTTTATGATCAAAATAGTCAAACATTGGAGTTTACGGTCAAAGGAGGTCAATCATGGGTTTACGGTCAAAGATGGTCAACAGACCGTAAAGTGAGTTTACGGTCGTAAGACCAAAACTCGGGTTTACGGTCGTAAGACTAAAACTCGGGTTTACGGTCGTAAAACCACTTTGGGTTTACGGTTCTTGAATGATCTGAAACCGTAAACTCCTCGTGAACAGTAAACGCCGACAGAACTTTAAGCTTCGATTACTCCTTCGTTTTTGGTCGGAATAGCGAATAGAGAGCATATCCTTGGTCGGATTCATCATACCTTCGAGATGTACTAGGCCGATTTCTCAAAAACTTCAACAAAAATTTCGATGAGAGAGAGTAGAGAGAGAGAATGTGATTGCGGCTGTAAAGGGAGAGGAGGAGGTGGAAAAGGGTTTACGGAAGTAAACTCTTTGTTTTCTACTTCCTCGGAATAACCAGTCTCCCACACAGTGTAAAACCCAGTCTTTTATCCCGATAAAATTTTTAAAAATAAGTCTCTTGAGGATTTATTTAAAATAAAAATAAAATAAAAAATAAAAATAAAAAATAAAAAATAAAAAATAAAAAATAAAAATAAAAATAAAAATAAAATTAAATTAAAATTAAACTAAAGATAAACTAATTTCTAAAATTTAAGAATTAAAGGATTAAAAAAAATAAACTTTGACAATTATAAAAAATAAAATAAAATTAGAATAAAAATTAAAAATAAAATAAAACAAAGGAGAATTTAAATTTTGAACAAACAAAATTTATTTCAACACTACTAACAAGATCTTGTGAAACTGGGATCAAAGTTATTAGACAGCCCTAATCCACTTTTCGGTACCTTTTATCTTCACATCTCTGTCTGGTCGATCGCCGGTATTATTGTCCACTTAAACACGAAAAATTATGACAAATTTTGGACATACTATTTGTTATAAGACAAGGTGAACCTAAGTTCCTAGATACTATTTCTTAGGGACCATTCAGCTGACGACGACCAGGGATATTGTTGTCTACCTAAATTGAGCAGCGAGATCTATAGACAATCTTTGAGTGTTCAATTTTAATTGTACTGGAACATGTTTCCCGCTTCCTGATATGCCCCAGTAATCAAGAACTTCCAGAGTACTCCTTACATCGGGTGAGCAGACAATCATTAAGAGAGAAGATAGATTCAGATTATTGTTAATTATAATTTTAGAGGGATTGAGAAGTAGAAGGTTGCATATGCTGTGTACCAGGTCGGATTGTGAGTCACGCAAAGGAGACAGCATATGGCTAACAGATAGGAGGAATTTTATAGATATAATTTGCAGAGAAATAGATTTGCATATGTTGCAGTCCAGGTCGGATCTCTTCCAATCACGTAAAGGAGGCAACATATGACTGACAGATAAGAAGAGAAAGAAAACAATTTTCTACAGACCTAACTCATCGGAATTTACCAGTCGCCCCATCAATACCGGAATTAAGGACAAAATCCGCACATCGAGGAAAAGTTAATCCACGATTCCAAGTACGGGTTCATTTAATTTGACGAGTAGATTCCCATATATATCTCCCTGCTCAACCTATCCAAGCGTCGTATTGTCAGGCTAAACGGATTTAACTAGGTCAAAATTTGTCAAGTCTATGAATTTCTTAAGTTCAACTCTGCCTAGTCAAGTCCATTTAGAATCTTTCGTGCCTACCAGCGCATCAAACCCAGAGCATAGACCCTTCAACTTTGGGTACGTTACGCAGACTCAGATTGCCTGTTATCACTTGATAATATCACTTCCCAAAACATCTCACTCAAACTCATTTCATAACCAACATATTTTTGGATTTTCTGATTTTCTAATTTTTGTTTTGTTTTTATTTCTCCCCCTAAATTTGTGCATAGGAGAGAAACGAAAGTAAATGCGCAAATTTAAACTAAGAAAAACCTAAAAAACAATCCTCAAAACGAATCATTTTTAAAAATCCCACAAGCACATCGAATCGAGCTTTGTGAAAAGGCTTTGTGAACAAGTCCGCTACATTGTTATCAGTGTGAACATGTTCTAGCCTAATGAGCGAACGCTCATAGCAATCTCTAATAAAATGAATTTTGATGTCAATGTGCTTGGTTTTGGAATGTTGGACAGGATTTTTAGCGATTTGAATATCAGCCTCATTATCACAAAAAATGGGGGTTTCTAGATAATTCAAACCGTAGTCCAACAGCTGATGTTGGATCCATATGACTTGAGAACAACAGGCAGACGCAGCTACATATTCCGCTTCTGCTGTTGAGGTTGAGACCGTATGCTGCTTTTTGCACTACCATGAGACCAGTCTATCTCCAAGAAACTGGCATCCTCCTGAAGTCGATTTTCTATCTAGCTCACACCCGCCATAGTTGCTGTCTGCAAAAGCATAAAGGTCAAATTCGGGATTTTTCGGATACCAAAGTCCCAGTTTTGGGCAACCTTTGAGATACCGAAAAATCCGTTTAACAGCAATTAGATGAGAGAGTTTAGGATTGGCCTGGTAGCGTGCGCATTGACAGACCGCAAACATTATATCTGGGCGGCTGGCAGTCAGATACATAAGCGATCCGATCATTGATCGATAATACGTCTGATCTACGGATTCGCCTTCAAGATCAGGAGTCAGTAAAGGTCTCTCCGCCATGGGTGTAAGAACAGTTTTTCGCGTCTTGGAACCCAAACTTCTCCAGCATATCATCCACATACTTCGCTTGGTGAATTAGGATTCCGGTAGAAGATTGTTTGACCTGAAGCCCTAGAAACATGGTCATTTCCCCAAGAGAACTCATCTCAAACCTTTTCTTCATCACACCTTCAAATTCCTTGCAAAGCTGTGGACAGGTTGACCCGAAGATAATGTCGTCAACATAGATTTGAACTAGTATCTGAGCATTACCCACATGCTTGATAAACAAGGTTTGATCAATGGTGCCGCGAGAATATCCATGCTCGAGCAAATGCTTTGTTAGAGTCGCATACCATGCTCGAGGAGCTTGATGTAACCCATACAATGCTTTGTCCAACTTGTAGACACGATTGGGGAACTTTGAGTCAACAAACCCAGGGGGTAGATCAACATAAATTTCTTCCTTCACCTTGCCATACAAGAAGGCAGTCTTGACATCCATTTGGTAGACCGTGAAATTCATGTAGGAAGCATATGCAAGAAAGATGCGAATAGCCTCCAACCGAGCTACGGGAGCAAATACCTCAGTATAGTCAAGACCCTCAATTTGTCGAAACCCGCGAACCACCAGCCTTGCTTTATTTCGCACGATTACACCCGAATCATCTTGCTTATTTCGATAGACCCAACGCGTGTCAAGAGCCCTTTTGCCCTTCGGTAAGTCAACCAACTTCCAAACCCCGAGCTTTTCAAACTGATTCAGCTCTTCATGCATTGCATCCACCCAGCTGGGATCATTCAAAGCCATGTCAACATTCTTCGACTCTATTTGAGATATAAAGCAAGAGTAGAGACATGCATTAACATCTCCACTCTGACTTCTGGTTTAACTCCATCTCCCAGCTGGCCAATGATGTTATCGATCGGATGATCGCGTTGAATACATGAGGGAATGTCTTGGCTGATATCATTGATAGAAACAGGAAGAGTGTGAATATTGAAACTTCCATCATTTACTGATTGATTCACATTAGATGAATCTGCTACAAACTCATTTGCGATTTCTTCGGGAAAGAGGAGTTCCATAAACGTTGGATTGACAGCGGAAGCATCTCTGGACATGAACTCTCTTTCAACGGGTGTAAGAGGTGTAGCATCAGTATTAGGAGTTCCATCTTGAACTTTAGACTATGGACTATTAGGTTGATCAGATGGCTCCCCCTCCGGTGGAACAGAGGACTCCTCCCCAGATGGAGCAAAGGACTCCCCCTCAACCGTTGGAGGTCTGTAGACAACTTCTTCGTCTTCGTCTTCATACATGATCTTCGAACCAGAAGAGGATCCACTTGAACTATTTGAAGACACATTTAAAGATTTGAAAAGCGATGGGTAATCAAATAACCAGTCAGGACCCACTCGAGCGTCTGTTTCATTCTCCTCCAGCCAGCGTACGTCATAGGATTCGACTATCTGCTTAGTCTTCTTGTTGTACACCCTATATGCGGTGCGCGCAGCATACCCTACAAAGTAACAATCATCGGCTTTGGCGTGGAATTTAGGGTTGGATTCCAAATGAAGAAGGGTGCAAGGGCAGCCAAATACACGGAAATAGCTGACAGAGGGCTTGTGTCCATAGAGAATTTCATACGGTGTCTTCATCTGTGCTTTGTTGATTAGAAAACGATTCTGCACGTAGCAAGCAGTATTAATCGCCTAGGCCCAGAAGAAAACAGGTAGCTTGGAATCACAAAGCATCGTCCTTGCGGCGTCTTTCAATGTTCTATTTCTCCTTTCAGCAACACCGTTCTGTTGAGGTGTGTGAGCAGAACTATATTGACGCACTATCCCTTTTTCTGTGCAAAAATGGTCAAGAACCGAATTTTTGAACTCAGTTCCATTATCAGTGCGAAGCGCTTTCACTTGATTGTTGGTCTGTTTCTCAATCATCACTACGAACTTCTTTATCAGGTCAGCAACCTCCGCTTTGTTGGATAAGAAGAAAACCCACGTAAACCGAGAGAAATCATCGATCACAACGAGGCAGTATGAGCTTCTGTTGATGCTCAGGACGTTGACCGGACCAAATAGGTCCATGTGTAACAATTGGAGCACTTGACTTATTGAGCTGACATGCTTGGGCAAGTGTGGTTTCCGATGTTGTTTGCCTTGAGCACAGGAAACGCACTTTTCAAATGTAATAAAGTCTCTGATGGGTAGGCCTCGGACCATCTCATTCTTGGCAAGACGATTCAAGTTTTTCGCGTTAGCATGACCTAGCCTTCGGTGCCACAACATTGCATTTTGTTCGGCGACTTTTGAGAATAGGCAAGTGACTTGTTCAGGGAGATTGGTGTTCATGTCAATAATGTAAGCATTCCCATCCCGCTTAGATTTGACGTGGATCCATTCTTCCGGGATGACAATGCCTGGCTTTAAGATCATACATTCCTTGTCGGTAAAGTGGGTGGAGTAGCCTTTGTCACAAATTTGGGAAACGCTCAACAAGCTGTGCTTTAACTCGGGAGCGAAGTTGACATTCTCAAAGCTTAACACTCCATTTGTAACAGTTCCTCTTTGCGTGATCTTTCCTCCATCTCCTCCCGCAAAGGAAACATACCCCCCATTAAAGGATTGAATTTCGCTCAATTGGGATATGTCTCCAGTCATATGCCGGGAGCAGCCACTGTCGACGTACCAGGGACGAACGACATTCCTCCGCAACTGTCCCTGCAAAATGAGCGGAATCATTTAGATTTAGGAACCCAGGTCATTATAGTCCTGGGTTTTCTTTTTACTTTCTCTGAATTAACATTTAAAGGTTTCAAACGAGGATCCTCATTCCTAATTACTTCAGAGGGTGGAAAAGATGGATTAGAAAGTGATTTAGGCTTCCATTGAAGTTTAGGTTTTACAACATTCTCCTGTGGTTTTGAAATAGATTTCTTAGAAGTTTGCACAAAGCTTCTGGATGTTCTACCAGAAGTGGTTGAAGATCTAGAATTGCTTTTTGACGAAACCGATCTTGGCAGAGCCTTGTTCGTTTTTGGCAAACTCTTTTGAGTTTTGTTGATAAAAACCTTTTTATTCTTTTGAAAAACAGTTCTTTTTCTGGTTCGGTCATCTTTCCAATCATCAATTCGAGAAAAATTTCTTGAAGATTTTCTAATTAAAGATCTTCCTCGAGATTCGTTCTCTCCTCTTGGTGACAGATAGTTTACAAAGATCCTGTTATGGCAATTCCTAGCTATGTGACCACCAATGCCACAATTAAAACAAGTCTGTTTATTGTTGGAACTTGTGTTACACTTATCAGATTTATTTTCTTGATGGACACTCTTACTTTTCTCAGAGGAGCATACATGAGAGACAGATTGTGATACAAGTGAGGGTGCCTCAGAATGTATGACATGAGGAATTGATGATTTTTCATGAGAATGGCCATCATCAGAATTACCAAAAAGTTCATCAAACATATCAAAGAAATTGAATTCAACAGAATCAGAAATAGGAACGTCACACAAAATACTATCAGTCTTAACATTGGAATCACAAATAGGAATAGAAACATCAGAAATAGGAACAAAAACAGAAACACCAACTCCATGCTTTGCCTGATCTAAAGGATGATCTGCAGAGGAAGAAGAAGCGTCAGTACTTTCAACATTTATAAATCCTCCTGAAACGAAGCCAGATGGATTGCCATAAACCATAAAAGATTCATTGGCAATCTCATCTTTGGACAAGGGTTGATACTGATAGGTATGATTATATGGAGGAGGCACGCTATCATATCCTAAACCCTTAGACTGATTTCGTTTAAAATCCATGCAGTGATCAATCATGGTGGCAACTACCTCGCTTGATCCATCAAATTTTTTAAAAGCAAAGTTTGCAGAATTAAACCTTTCCTTCAATGTATCAAGCTCGGCAGTTACCGCATCATTTTGTCTTTTAACATAATTGTACAGTTCACATTTCTCACTGTACTCTGCCTGGATTCTTCTAAAATCGTTTATCTTAGCTTCTAATTGGACTTTAAGAGGCTTTTGTCCTTTCCTAAGTTGGTAGCCCTCATATCTAAGGTCCTCTACTTCTCTACGCAATAATTGGACTTCATCACGAAGAACTTTAACATATTCTTTACATGCATAAGAACAGGATGGTAGGGTTACCTCGCTTCTCTTGGGCTCAGAAGAAATAGACGCCATGAAAGCAAACTGCAGCTCCATCATTTCTGCCTCGGGATCAGCTTCATCAGTCTTTAATGAGGCATCATTGATCTGAGCAAGGTGAGCATTTTCTGGCCCTGAAATGTTCAAAGCCTGAATCTGGTCCTCCCAGTCAAAAGACTGAGCGACCATTGCGGTCTCACCATTAGCTGCAGCACCTGCACGGTTGTTTCCCACTGCAACCATCATTCTGTTGTTGTTGACCCTGCGATCTGGTTTAGGACATTCACGAGTAAAGTGACCCGGCTCGTGGCAGTTGAAACATCTCAGCGTGCTCTTGTTGAATCCCACCTTCTTGTCAGCATTCATGCCCCAATTGCTCTTCCCAGTCTTCTTAGCAAACTGCTTGGCCCTGAAAACAGCCATAGCAATCTGCCACGTAATGTCCATCTCTTCTACGTCTTCAGGATGAATCTGGTCCAGGTCAGCAAATGACAACTGAGGTGGAAGCTCTCCAGCCACAAAAGCATTATAGCAGTTAACAAGCCAAGTAGCTAGAGCCAGATTTTCATCAGTATCCTTAGGATTTGAGGAAGCGGCTACAGTAGGTACATTTGGGGAAGGAACAACTTGTGGGGAGATAAATGGTTGATTATGAGGATGAAGAGTAGGTGATGCAGCATCGAGGGTCTGAATTTGAGGTGGTTTAGCAGTAAATCCTTGACCTGAAGAGGACATGATTGAGGAAAGAGCATTGTTGGATGAGATCCCAAGATTTGCAGTAGAATATGAGCTCACGTGATTGATCTCTCTCTGTTTGTCATCAATATCACAAGATTTGATGATTGCCATGGTTTCAGCAAGAGTGAGGCGGTTTAGATCCTTAGTCTTCTTGATCACAACAACATTCATATCCCATGATCTGGGAAGAGCATTGAGAAGTTTTTTGTTGATTTCTGACTTGGTCAAGTAAATCCCAGATATGTTCATATCCGTTGTGAGAGTTGTGAACCTCTGCAATTGAGCCTCAAGAGTCTCTCCTGGAATGTAGTTGAACATGTTGAACTTTTGTCTCAACATGTCCTGGCGACTCTCTTTCATATCCTCATTGCCCTCATAAACTTCAATTAAGGCTTCCCATAGATCTTTAGCTGAAGTGTACTCACGAAAACCTTGAGCAATATCAGGAGATAATGCCATGGTTAAAGTGGCTAAAGCTCTTTCTTGCTCTTCTATTTTCTCAAACTCCTCATCAGTGTAGTTTTCAACCGCCTTGTCAATCACTTGGCCTGCAACTGTCGTAGTGATTCTAATAGGGCCTCTAAGAATGCTTCTCCATACCTTAAAGTCCTTTATTTTGATGTACTTTTCAATTCTATACTTCCATTCGGGGAAACCATCCGCAGACATCAATCTTGGAATTCGTGTGGTGGTGCCCATAACAGCGTCAAGTTCATGGAAATGATTTTGACCTTGAGAATCCATTTGAGATTAAGCAAATTAAGCAAATTAAGCTCAAAATTTGAGTTTACAATTGAAAGGGTTTACGACCGTAAACCGAGTTTACGGTCCAGATGATTTTGACCGTAAACGGAGTTTACGGTTCTGAGCTTACGACCGTAAACTGTGTTTACGGTTGAACAGTTTACGGTTTGTGAGTTTCCGGTTTATGTGTTTACGGTTCTCGAAGCTTGGTTTACGGTTTATGAAGATTCAGTGTTTAAGATTCTTGATGTTTTTGATTCAATAACCGTAAATGGAGTTTACGGTTGACAGCAAACTCCCAGAAAACCTTTATGAATACGATTTTTCAGTAGAAACGATTCCCTTCACTACGTAAACACTAACAGCAGGTTCGAACTTCAAAGATATCTGTTGAAATAGCCCAAAAATCGATTGAAAGAAGATTTAACACCGGTTCCTGCTCTGATACCAATTGTAAGGTCCAAATAAGGATCTTTACCAGTAGTTACACAACAATCAATCACAAAATAAGAGTAAGATGAAAAGAAATCAAGCTTGCACACGATTATATTGAGAAAATCGTCTGGTACAACTCGATAGGACTCTATGGCATCAACAACGACTAAAAGACTAACACCTCCTCTATATATACAAGACACGATCAAGACACGATCATAAACTGGGTTTGCGACCGTAAACTCAGTTTACGGTCGTAAACGTGTTTACGGCCGTAAACACAGTTTACGGTCGTAAACGTGTTTACGGCCGTAAACACAGTTTACGGTCGTAAACACACAAAAAGTTCAACAAACAACAAACAACCCGTAAACACTATAACAGGCTCATTCTGAACACAAAAACAGTGAAAGCCTAGACCAAACCATTTCCAGGGTCCTTCAGGGTCGTACACGGATGATCAGCGAGCTGCTGTTACTTGGGAGCAGTTCCGGGATATGTTCCGCACCCGCTATGTTCCACACGTTGAGCGGGAGCGGCTTGCTCGAGAGTTTTTGACATTAAGACAGGATGGGGAGTCAGTGATGGAGATCACTCGTATGTTCACAGAGAGGGCTATGTTCTGCCCGGAGTTTGCTTCAGAGCAGTCTCAGATGACTCGTTATCTGAGTATGCTCAAGACTGATATTCGACAGTTTGTTGCTACGCAACATTGTGAGACTCTTTTGGATCTTCAGGAAGCCGCGAGGCGGCGCGAGTTGGAGATAGATCTGCAGTTGAAGGAGCAGCGTCAGGTTCCGGCACAGTCTCAGCCGGCACCTAAGCGGTCCAAGACCGCTGATACTCGGACCGGGGGTCAGCAAAGCCGCAATTGTGGAAAGTGTGGCAGGGGTCATTCTAGGATTTGTCGAGCAGGAGGTGGTTTCCACAAATGTGGCAAGGAGGGGCACTATGTCAGGGACTGTCGCTAGTCCGCCCCTCCAGTAGATATGAGGATTTGTTATCATTGTCATCAGGTTGGTCACGTGAAGACCAACTGCCTGCAGCTCGCCGCCAAGCCGGCGCATGGATCCGCACCGGCTACTTTGAGGATTGGGGATGGGAGGCCAGTCAAGGCGGAGCCTCGGAAGGCTCAGGGGCGCGCCTTCCAGCTCACGGCTGAGGAGGCCAAGGCGGCACCGTATGTGGTTGCTGGTATGTTTCTATTTTCTGTTTCAGTCATTTTATCTATGTTGTGCTTATCGTTGGTACCTGTGTTAAGGTACGTTTTTAGTAAACTCTTTGCCTGAATTGGTTTTATTTAACTCGGGGGCGAGTCGGTCGTTTGTATCTCAGACTTTCAGTAGAGAGTTCAGTGTGTCGGTAGATGAGCTTGAGTGTCCGTTGCGAGTTTCGATCGCCAACGAGCACGGGATTTCTACTTCTTCGGTTTACCGGGGATGCGAGCTGGAGATTTTTGGGGTATCATTCCAGATAGAATTGATTCCTATTCCCATGGGGGAAGTATGTGTGATCGTAGGGATGGATTGGCTCAGCCGGTTTGGCGCCATGATCGACTGTGAGGGACAGCGAGTAGTAGTTCGAACCCCAAGTGGGGGAGAACTGGTGGTATATGGTGAGGGCACCAGAGTAGGATCAGGGTTTTGTTCGGCCGCCAGGGCTCGGCAGTATATTCAGCACGGATGTGAAGGTTATTTAGCGTGTGTGGTGGACACGCGGGTCAGGGATCAGACTTCAGTTTTAGAGGTCCCGGTGGTTAGAGAGTTTGCTGACGTGTTTCCAGAGGAGTTACCTGGAGTGCCTCCGGAGAGGCAGGTGGAGTTCAGGATTGATCTGGTGCCGGGTGCGGCCCCTATCGCTAAGGCGCCGTACCGACTGGCACCGCCAGAGATGCAGGAGTTGTCATCTCAGTTGTAGGAGCTGCTGGGTAAGCAGTTTATTCGTCCGAGTAGTTCCCCATGGGGAGCACCGATCCCAAGGATAGATGATCTTTTCGATCAAATGCAGGGTGCATCTTGGTTTTCCAAGATCGACTTGAGATCCGGGTATCACCAGGTCATGGTGAGGGAGGAAGACGTGGAGAAGACCGCGTTTCGGACTCGTTATGGTCATTACGAGTTCGTGGTGATGCCGTTTGGGCTCACCAACGCGCCGACAATATTCATGGATTTGACGAATCGGGTCTGCAGACCGATGCTCGATTGCTCGGTCATTGTGTTCATAGATGATATCTTAGTGTATTCCAAGACCCGAGAACTGCATGAGGAGCACCTCAGGGAATTGCTGGAGGTTCTGCGACGAGAACGACTGTATGCCAAGTTCTCGAAGTGTGAGTTTTGGTTACGAGAGGTCCAGTTCCTCGGACATCTCGTTAACCAGGAGGGGATTTTGGTCGACCCGGCCAAAGTCGAGGCGGTTATGCAGTGGGAGATTCTGAAATCTCCCTCCGATATCAGGAGTTTCTTGGGTTTAGCAGGGTACTACCGCAGATTCATTCGAGATTTCTCCAAGATTGCAGTACCCCTCACTCGTCTAACGAGGAAAGGGGTGGATTTCCGGTGGGGCCTTGAGTAGCAGAGGGCGTTTGAGACCCTTCGGCAATGTTTATGTGAGGCTCCAGTGTTGACGCTCCCCGAGGGAGTCGAGGATTTCGTAGTATTTTGTGATGCGTCCATCACAGGTCTGGGGGCGGTCCTCATGCAGAGGGGACGAGTGATAGCCTATGCATCGCGGCAGCTGAAGCCGCATGAGACGAGGTACCCTACGCACGATCTTGACTTTGGAGAGGTGGTATTCGCTCTCAAGATTTGGAGGAATTACCTGTACGGGGTCCGATGTACTATATACACGGATCACAAGAGTTTGAGTCACATCATGGATCAGTCGAACATGAATGTGAGGCAGCGCAGGTGGCTGGATGTAGTCAAGGACTATGATTGTGAGATCCTTTACCATCCTGGTAAACCGAATGTGGTTGCGGACGCTTTGAGCCGCAAGTCAGCTGGCTCTTCTACCCCGGCAAGGTGTATGAGGATAGCGGTGGATTCCCCGCTTGTGAGCTTGATTAGGGATGCTCAGGTCGAGGGCATGAGACCAGAGAACTGGAAGATGGAGCGGATTAAGGGCGAGAACGCCCGGTTTGTTCAGGATAGCCGCAGATTATTGACCTGACACGGTCGGGTTTGGGTTCCGATGTCCGGAGGGGTCCGGCAGACAGTGATGGAAGAGACTCATAAGTCACACTTTTCTATACACCCGGGGGCCACCAAGATGTACCGGGATTTGAGTTTGAGCTACTGGTGGCCGTGCATGAAGCGAGAAATCGCTTAGTACGTCGAGAGGTGCTAGACTTGTAGGATGGTCAAGGCCGAGCATCAGAGGCCGCATGGTAAACTGCAGCCCCTGGAGATTCCCATGTGGAAATGGGAACATATAACGATGGACTTTATTACCAAGTTGCCGAGAACGGCGAAGGGGCTTGATGCTATATGGGTCATCGTGGATCGATTGACCAAGAGTGCCCATTTCTTGGCCACACGGGAGAGTTCGTCGGCCGAGAGATTGGCCGATATGTACGTCAGCGAGATTGTCTCTCGCCATGGGGTTCCAGTCTCCATTGTCTCAGATCGGGATGTCAGGTTTACTTCCCGTTTTGGCAGAAGTTCCACGAGGAACTGGGTACGCGGTTGCACTTTAGTACATCATTCCATCCGCAGACCGACGGTCAGAGCGAGCGGACCATTCAGACCCTCGAGGATATGTTGAGGGCGTGTGTTATTGATTTCGGTGGGAGCTGGGATTCTCACCTACCGCTGGCAGAGTTCGCCTACAACAACAACTATCATTCCAGTATTGGCGCCGCGCCTTTTGAGCTGTTGTATGGTCGGAGATGTAGAACCCCGGTCTGTTGGGGTGAAGTTGGACACATAGTGATGGGTCGGACGGAGGTAGTCTTGCAGACTACTGAAAAGATCCAGCAGATCAGACAGCGGCTGCAGACCGCTCAGAGTCGGGAAAAGAGTTACGCTGATAGACGCCGATCGGATTTAGAGTTTCAGGTTGGTGACATGGTACTTCTGAAGGTCTCGCCCTGGAAGAGTGTGATCCGCTTCAGGAAGAGGGAAAATTTGGGTCCCCGTTATATTAGGTCATTCAGGATTATTGCCAGGGTTGGCAGAGTGGCTTATAGGCTAGAGCTACCTGAGGAGCTCAGCCGAATTCATAGCACGTTCCATGTTTCGCAATTGCGGAAGTGTATTACGGATCAGGAGGCAGTAGTATCGCTGGATGATATATAGGTCGATGAGTTCCTAAATTACGTGGAGAGGCCTGTAGCCATCTTGGAAAGGAAGAAGAAGATTTTGCGGAACAAAGAAATACCTTTGGTAAAAGTGCAGTGGGAGCATCGGAGAGGATCCGAGTGGACGTGGGAGCCGGAGGCGAAAATGCGGGAGCATTACCCGGCGTTGTTTATACCAGCAGACTTCGAGGGCGAAGTCTAGTTCAAGTGGGGGAGAATTGTAATTCCCTGATTCTCAGATATTGTTTAAATAAGAATTTAATTGGTTTCAGGGCCTACTCGACGAGTTGGTTGCCCTACTTGTCGAGTAGCAACGGGCTTGGTACACGTGTTTAGTGGCCTACTCGCCGAGTTCATAAAGGGACTCGACGAGTAGGGGCTGGCAGATGAAACCCTAAATCTCGGGGTTTTGCACCCTATTTAAGGAAGCATAAGCCTCCTTTGGCCTCTTTGCAGTCCTTTCAGACCCCTGAAAACCCTAATTCGTGTGGTGCTTCATTCTTGTGTGTCTAAAGCTTTGGGGAGGAGATCTTTGGAGAAGAAGAGCTTGGAGAACAAAAGGCTAGGAGCAAGGAAGTGTGGGAAATTGGAAATCTACCTCAGATAGCATCATTTGGAGGTATCAAGTCGTCACCTTTTCTCCTTTTTCTTTCTAGACCTCTTTTGGTTGCGATCTAGGGTTTTTATGGTTTGGTTGAGATGGTAATGTGGGATATGAGCTAGATCTGAAGTTGTAACTTCTGATCTGTACCCTTATTGAGTTCTAGAGCCATAAAGCTCCGAATTTGGTCATGTATGAAGCCTCTTTGAGTATGAAACTCCCATTGTGAGCTTGGATTTGACATTAAGAGCCTTTGTAGCTATGCATGCACGTAAAGTTTGCAACTTTACATGAAAAGAATGCCTTAGAAGTTTGGATCTGTAGTTTGGAGCCGCTGCATGGCACAAATGAGTCTGTATGGCAAAAAGGACTGAAGGGACTCGGCGAGTCGCATGGTCGGCTCGGCGAGTCACATGAAGATAGGCATGAACTCGGCGAGTCCAATGAAGATTGTCGTAGACTCGACGAGTGTATGAACAACTCGGCGAGTCGGATGAGGTTGCCCCAAATTATGTATGCACGGGTAACTGTCGAGTTGCAAGAAGGAAGCTAGACGAGTGGCCTTAGGGTCTCGATCGTAAGCCAAAGGAACTCGACGAGTCACTCAGGTGACTCGGCGAGTGAGTTAGTACTTCAAGGAACTCGGCGAGTAGGCGGGGGTACTCAGCGAGTCAAGGTCAACATGGACTGTTGACCTTGACTGATGACTTTGACTTTGACCAGGGTTTGATTAGTTGGCTTATGGGGTACCTTGAAGGGTTGGGAACTTATGGGTATGATTATACTATGGTAATAGGTGGTGGAGTTTGTGGCAGTGATCCGAGGGTTGAAGTTTATCTACCGAGTCGACATCTGCAAGGTGAGTTATCCTCACTATATCGATAGGGTCTAAGGCACCAAGGCCGACCCTTTAGTTGTTATCGTTATGGTATGCTACATGTGGATATGATCTGTTAGATCAGAATCAGGATAGACAGTATGTTATGATCTTATGATCCGTAGGGATTGATATGTTAGTGACCTGCTAGGTCAGTGCTCTAGTTATGAGAGATTGAAATGTTTGGTAATCAGTGAGATAGATATGTTCGATGTTTGTATATGACAGTAAATGTTATTTATGCACACATGGTTATTTGCTTGTTGTTTGGGTTGAGGCGGTCCTGCTTTGTGTTGAAGGCCAACACACCCTATGAGCGGTCCGGGAAGACTATAGGCCCACGTGGCGGTCCAGTCATGCCGAAGGCTCGGTATAGATTCAGTTGGACTGTAGGCCCTGTAGGGCGGTCCAGTTAGGCCGATGGCCCAGTATGCATGTTGATTGATTGGTTATTACGGATATGGTATTATCAGTGTGGTATTGGTGTTTTGGGGGTAGCTCACTAAGCCCTCGGGCTTACAGTTTTCAGTTTATTGTTTCAGGTACTTCAGGAGTTCAAGGCAAGGCGAAGGCGTGACCGTACCGCTCCTCATCCTTATGATCTGGCATTTGGGACACTCTGATTGAATAATGAATTGAGAACATTTTTGTAAACAATATTATTGGGTTTTATTTATGCTTGAAAAGTTTAAATTTGGCGTAAAATTTTTGGATGTTACACATATGCTGATTTCGATGATTCCAATCCTCTCAACAATGATAAAAATGAAAACTTCTTTGAGTTCCTTTCTGATGATGATGTCAATCTCCCTGGTTCAGAAGTTTAGGGGGTGCATCATCCCAACATTCAAATCATTCAGGGGGAGCAAATTAATTCCACTGTTGATATCGGATCGACGGCTGCACAAGAACTCCCATGATTACATGTTTGGACAAAGGATCATCCTCCGAACCAAGTAATCGGAAACCCAAATACTGGTGTACAAACTCGTTCTGCTACAAGTATCCAAAATGAATGTCATTTTTCAACATTTATATCCATTGTTGAACCCAAATCCATTAAGGACGAATTCGAGCATGCTGATTGGATTACAGCCATGCAAGAAGAACTGGCAGAATTTGATCGAAATGAAGTTTGGACTCTCGTGCCTCCTCCTCATAATCATCCCATTGTTGGTACAAGATGGGTATTTCGCAACAAGCTAGATGACGCAGGAGTTATTATTCGAAATAAAGCAAGATTGGTGGCAAAAGGATTTACACAGATCGAAGGGCTCGACTACGATGAGACCTTTGCTCCTGTTGCACATCTTGAAGCCATCAGAATCTTTCTTGCTTATTCTGCTCATAAAGGCTTCAAAGTTTACCAAATGGATGTTAAGAGTGCTTTTCTCAACGGTGAACTTGACACTGAAGTGTACCTTCAACAGCCCTCCGTATTCATTAATCTCTCATTTCCGAACTACTGTTACAAACTCCGGTAGGCTGTCTACGGACTCAAGCAGGCTCCTCGCGCATGGTACGAGACACTCACTGATTTTCTCAAACGCTCCGGTTTTCAAAGAGGAATTCTAGACCCTACCCTATTCCGAAGATCAAATGGAAAACATCTCATGCTGGTACAAATTTATGTGGATGACATCATTTTTTGATCTACAGATTCATCTATGGTTGCTGACTTTGCTAAAGTCATGATCAGTCGATTCCAAATGAGCATGAATCGGGAGTTAAGCTTCTTTCTTAGCCTTCAAGTCAAACAAACTAACAGAGGAATTTTCATTCACCAAGAGAAGTACATTTTGGAACTCCTCAAGAAATACTCAATGGACACCCGTGCCTCCGCCAACGTACCAATAGGCTTTGGACACAAGATCTTTGCCGAGCCTTCGGGTGCTCCTTTTGATGAAAAGAAGTACCATGGAATGATTGGATCCTTACTCTATCTCACAGCAAGTCGTCCGGATATAATGTTTTCCACATGCCTATGTGCTAGATTTCAAGTCAACCCAAAGATGTCTCATCTTTTGGCTGTGAAACAAATTTTCCGATACCTTAAAGGTAGTAAGAGTCTCGGAATCTGGTACCCAGCAAACGAGAGCTTCCTACTTCAAGCCTATTCAGATTCAAACTATGGTGGTCTTCAACTTGACAGAAAAAGAACTTTAGGTGGCTGTCAATTCTTAGGTGGTTGGTTGGTCAGTTGGTCATCCAAGAAAGAGAACTGCATTGCACTCTCTACAACCGAAGCCGAATACATTGCTGCTGCCAGCTGTACTTCTCAGGTTCTGTGGATGAAATCTCAACTCTTGGATTATGGTTACCACTTTCAACGCATTCCTATCTATTGTGACTCTCAAAGTGCCATTGCGATTTCTCACAATCCAATTCCACACTAATGACCAAGCACATTGATATAAGGTACCATTTCATAAAAGATCATGTACTTAACGGTAACATTGAACTCATTTTTGTTCCATCCGACAATGAGATTGCTGATGTCTTTACCAAGGCATTAGAGGAAACCAAATTCAATGGTTTTCTGAACAAGATGGGTATGATGATACCAGATCCTCAGTTCTTTCAAGAGACTTGTTCTCTTTGATAGATGTATTTGAAAGAAATCTAGTTCCGGTCTCAAAATGTTTTCATCTTGGAACTACTTTCTCTCGGAATACATAGGATCATTTTACTTGTCTTTGTTTCTGACCCTCACTTGAGTTTTTAAGCTATACAGTTCATCCTGATTGTTTGCTATTTTAATTCCACTTTGTCATAGTGCTCGAATTGTTATCTCGGAATATACTTGATAATAGCATCCCAAAATTTCACTCCGGAAAAGGTATTACATTCTGCGCTCCGGAATTTCTAAATGTGCTCCGAAATTTAAAAATGCCCTCCGAAATTTCAAAATTCACTCCAGAAGGTTTCTCAAATTTCAACCCAGAATGTTTTACAAATCTTGCTTCGAAATTTTCTCAAACAAAATCTCACTCCGGAATGCTTTCACAATCATGTTCCGGAAGCTTTTTTAAATTCCGTCAGGAGTCACTAGAAAATCACCATTCTGGAATTTCCAAAAATAAACTAAGTTTCTGTTCCGGAATTTCCAAAAAACAAACTGAATCTTTGCTCCGGAATCAAAACTCACTCCGGATTATTTTCGCTTTCCGGACCTCTTTTCAAAACAAGTATGTTCCGGAACACAGCTTTTTACCCTCCGTATCATACTCTGTCCGGAACAGTTCATTCGGAATACTAAAGGACAATAAGGTGAAACGTTTTCTCAACGGTTACTCTCAAGGAAGATCCTTATCCTATCTTCCTCGATTTGCGTGACACGTCTGTACGTCCCCATAAAAGTAGCCATCAAATCGCCGGTTGAGTTTTCCATTTTTCACCACAAATACTCTCACCTTTCACCTCCCAAGTCAAATCAGCCTCTCTAAAACCACTCTTTCATTAAATGCGACTCGTTTCTCCATCGGATCCTCATCATTACACTCTCCAACCCGACCCACTCCCTCACCTATAAATACCTTTCAAACCCCCCTTATACCACTTTATGCGCCCAATACCTCCAAACCCTTATTTCTCTCTATGTTCTTTGTTTTCTTCAAGCATTCATCCACCTACAACAATGTCGTCTCCACAGAAACCCACTCAAACTGCCTCAATCCCAAAGAAATCGATTGCAAGGAAGAAATCATCCAAAAGGATCCAAGGGTTCATCCTCATCTGCCGATCAAGAACCCTTTCTGAGAGACACTAACCAACTGTTTTCCCTAAATCCACTGGATAATGATGAAGCAATCAGGGTAATGATAGAGTTTATTGCAAATCACCCTATCTCAATTCCCCTTACCAAAATCCCTGAACCTCCACTACCACTTCATGACCTTTATCGCGCTTTCACCAGTATCAGACTCGAAGATGGTACTTTAGAGACCACAATCATCGGTGATAGAACCGTTCTCATCTACAAATCGACCTTCCTCAAGGCGATTGGTGTAAAAGAAAATCCAAAGGGTTTCAAAGTCGTAGAACCAACGACTGAAGAGTTTCAGACGTTTCTGAATTACATAGGGTACACTCAAGGTTACAGGGCCAAAGATTTCAAGAAGTCTGCTGTCTCTGGACTGTGGACCGTACTCATGCACCTCATCATCAGAGGGATGTCCGGAAAGCATGGAGGAACTAATACCTTAAGCAACGACTGTCTCAACGTCGTCTTCAACATCTACTCCGGACGCGAAAATGCCGTGGATCTTCCGGAAGTCTTATGGCAAAACTTTTTCAAGTTTGCAGTCAAGAGGAAGAACAATGAAATTTCGAGCCCTAGGTTCTGGGCTCTGACACTTCAACAAATCTTCAAGGAGCTTTCCGAACCACTTCTGGTTAACACCATTCTTCCGGAGGTATGTGTCTCATTCAAAGTATTTAAGGCCTATAGGATTCCAGACCAATCCTCTTTTGGTCCGGTCAGACGTCTTCCGGACCACATGTTGGCCCTCATTCCTTCCGATTCCTTTTATTTAAAACAACACATAGAGACTTCGGTTGTGTTCGACCCAACACAACCTGCCCCAGTCTCTGTTGAGCCCATTTCGGAAGAGGCCAAACCTACTACGTCCGAACCTAAGATTAAGAAACCAGCCAAGCGAAAGGCTTCTCCCACAAAGCCAAAGACTAAAAAGAATGCCAAAGTCAGTGCCTCCTCTCAACAGGAAGGCACCCATGACATTCCGGCTGATTTTGGCCGTCCGCACACCCCACCTACCCACTCATCCAAGGTACCCCTCGATGTTTCAAAATCACCTGCACACACTCACGGGGAGTCTCCACATAATCCACCCTCACCTTCCTAAAAAGGTGATGCCGGTGTTGATCATAGTTCCTTCCAGCCCCCTGGAACACACCCACGAGTCACCTTTGATATCCCTTTCGATTCTCACACAAGCACACACTCCGGAACCCCTGTTCCGGACCCCAAGCTTTCTAGAGCTGGAGCAGCCTCTCCGACTCTGGAAGCCTCAACTGGTCTGATACCCAGAAGGCGTATAGGACGACCAGGTGTTAATGATCCCCAATGGGAAGATTTTGTCAACAGGGCCGCATCCAAACGTCCGGATCTCACCAGAGCTCAAGTGGATTCAACTCTTATCTCCATGAGGAACAGGGCCATCCAAAGCAACATGCCTTATGTTCCTCCTACTGATGTCGATGCTGTCAATGAGCTTACTTCGGAACTACCGCCCATTACCACTCACCAAAGCATCTTCCAAACCGATCCGGAAGAAGAGATCTCTGAAGAAGTCATGCTGGATGATGAAGCAACAAAAGTTCCGGACACAAACTTCACGACCTCAATCCATCTTGAATCCAGGGAATCTGTATCCAAGTCTGCCTATGACTTCGGATCCTCCTCCTCAACCACTCCGATTGATGGTTCAAACTTCAAACTGCAAGAGGATGAGGTTGCAACCAAGCCAGGTCCACCTGCAAATCCTTCCTCACGCCAAGCTCCTCCGCAATACTCAGATTCTGATTCGGAATCCTCAACTGGTGATTATATTGACCCCTTCGCTCCCCTCGCCATTGAAACCAATGTTTCGGATACCATGAAGAAAGTGTCATCCATCGAAACTTCCCTTACTGAGCTCAACACGAAAATGGATCAAAAAGTCTTCGGACTTGACTCCAAACTTGATGCCATTCTTCAGTCAATATACCAGCAGTCCGGGCCATCTGTTGCTGAAAGAGAAGCCCAACTGGATCATTTAATCTCCCTCCAGCTCAAACACATAATGGAAGAAGTTGACACCAAATACGACATTCTGGTTGATCACTATCTCAACACCATTACTTCCATGCTCAAAGTCCATGACGACTTGGTGGCTGCTACCAACGACCTGATTAAGCAGACACACGTTCGTCATGAGAAACAAATTCAAAGAATGGAGAAGGAGATCAAGAAAAAGGATGAAATGAACATGATAATTCAACAAGTCCTCATCAAACTCCTTCGCTCCACTTAGAACATCGTTGATGTTCCGAATCGGAAGTTTGATGAGATGTTAGCCAACCTAGGGCATCTGTTCGATCACTTTGCTGCACAAGCTCCCACATCCGAAGCCTACGATACCCTCACTCTTCAACTCAACATAGGGCTTCAGAAAGTCTTCACAAAATTTGATGATCTCCAGAACACTTTGGTACTTGCACCGGTTCCCAAGTCCACCGATACAAGAGGGAGAGAAGGATCAAGCCAACCTTGGAAACCAGCCTCAGAATTTACACTCCGAGATGAAGACCTAAATTCCGAAGATGAAGTTCATGTCGTCTCCGGAATACTGGGTATCTCAGAAGAAGAAGAAGGAAGTGAAGAGGAAGATGAGTATATTCTGGATAAAGCTCCTAACGGAGTTCTTCGTCTTCAAGCTCCTAAATCGTACCTTCCTAAGGAAATGACATAAGAGAAAAGGAGAATCTGGTCCGCTGTTTCCTGGCCATCCTCTCTCCCTGATGCTCTCCGGATGGGTATTCAAATGGCTAAGGAAAAATCATTTGTAACCGCTCAAGCCTTCCGAGCCACTCCTTCCGTGCAGCCTCCCATTCCGGAACCAAAAATCGCTCCAATCGACCAGGGCTCCCCTATCCGGATCCCTGATGAAATTCCGGAAGAACCACTTCCAAATCCTACTCCGGAATTTACAATTGATGAAAATATGAAGCTCGTTATATCTGCACTTCAAAAAGCCAAAGGGAAGAAACCAATAACTACAGAACATCAAGCCTTTCACTCATGACCTCCTCTCAAGAAAAAAACATGGATGGTTTCAGGAGGAAATCAATCAGGCACTAAAGGACAACATCCAGATCCAAGCTCTAAAGGATAATCCTGATCCGATGTGTGGCATCTCTCCTCTTTTCCGTGAAGGCATTCTTCAGGCACAAGAAATCATTCTGTGCCTCTACTACGACCTTCCCACCAATGACTCTGTGACAAACCGAAATTTCTTTTCTGTACAACCACTCAATTCAATAGAAGTCAGAATAGTTTCTGCTAACCTTCAAGCTTTTTGGAATAAGTTTGAGTGTTTTTAAGTTAGTACTTCAGGAGATAACAGGAGAGAGGATGCCCTTGGGTTTATTGTGTAGCAATAATCTCCCAAAACTCCAAGAGTTTGGAGTTTACGGCCTAAACAGGGTGTTTACGGCCGTAAACCCCAAGGGTATAAATATGGCACTTAGCCATTTTAATCACTTTTTCACCATTTTCAAGCTAGAACTCAAATCCTCTCAAGTAGCATCCGAATTTTCCTTCTTGATCTTCAACTTGTAAGTGTTTCTTACCCTAATAAGTTGATATCTACCATAATCTAGTGATCTTACATGATTCCATCCTTGAAATAATTCCAAATGTGTAGATCTTCAAGTTTCACCAAGAACACCAAGAACACACACTAGTGTTCTTGGACTTTTAGCACCTTTTCAAGCTTCTCTATTGTAAGTACTCTTACCCTAGTGTGTTATAAGGCTATTTACACTTCTTAATCACCTAGAAAACACAAGGAATCAAAGGATCAAAGGTGTTTACGGTCCAAGAACACCTTGGACCGTAAACACTAACAAAGGGGCCAAAGTGGCCCTAGTCCCTTACCAAGCCTTGGAAACTAGCCTAGACCCCTTCCTTGATGTGTTTAGTACTTGAAAACATCAAAAGACCATAAACCGTTTGGGTTTACGGCCGTAAACCCAAGGAGAAGTGGTCCAAGGACCGTAAACTCCCTAAAGGAGTGAAATGGTGCCCTAATCTCTTCCTAAGGCTTAAACATGAAGTAGGAATGCTTCTTATGATCTTTATGGCTTCAAAACACAAAATGGTCGAGTACCATGAGTTTACGGCCTTAAACTCATGGGTTTACGACCGTAAAATCAATAAGAATGCGTTTACGACCGTAAACTCAATAAGAGTTGGTCACCAAACCGTAAACTCCAAAGGAGTTTACCCTTGAACCCTAAACTCAATTACAAGGTCCTACCACCCTTAGATGCAATCCTTAGGACTTATAGCACTTAAATCAAGTGTTTTACATGTCTTAGGATGTCTTAAATTTGGTTAATTAGTTGTTTTATGACTAATTGGATACATATATGTGTTATTATATGTTAACTAGGATCATTGTGTGTGTACAAGTCTTCACTTGACACTTAGCATCCTACATCATCCGTTCATCCAAACCACTCACTACAGGTGAGTTCATACCCCCTTAATTAACCTTTTAAATGTTTTCTAATGTTTTTAAATGCTTTTATGGTGGGGGGGGGGGGATACAAGTTGATCAATTATAGTTATTATATCAATCACATGTGATTAATAACTACCAATCTAGTGGATTTATTACTTTTCAAACTGTGTTTTCAACAAACTACTTTTCAAACGGTTTTACAAGCTCTTTTACATATCAAATGGTTTTATCAAACTCTTTTACATGTCAAATACTTTTACTTCAAATCTTTTACACTTATATTCTGTTAAATGTATATCTTTGTAGATATAGTTATATAAGTAGGATTGAAAGGACTTAGTACTGATAACTCACCCTACCTCCTATTCCTCGTTGGGTTGTGGACTTAGGGTATCGGTTATTTGTCCGAAGGTCGTTTGAATCCCAGTTATATATCATGTATATGTATATAGATATAAAGGTTCCTTCATTCTATAATCAGTTCCAACACTCTTTGTAGCAAGGGTGTATAAACCTACTTGGACATTCAATTTACATTCCAGTAAACTATTATAGGTATAGTTTAGGGGATACAAATTTCTACTCCTATTACAAGGAATTACACAAGAGTCAGTTCATTCATGAGTCTATACTACTATATGAAGAGATACTATTACTTGTTATACAAAGAGAAATACTATATACTATACAGAGAGAGATACTATATATATACTATACGGGACCTGTTCATCGACGGATGTTCTCGGTTGTACTTTTCGGCGAGTTTCCACACCGTGATTATCCTAAGGTAAAAGGATACGATTTCAATGATTATATAATTTTCCCTATTACTTTTATTTTGTGACACATTCACATAAATGATGAGGTAGACTATATTTTTTATAATAATAGTTATTCAGGGAAAAATCTTCATTGATACAGAAATGCAAACTTTCACAGCATTCGGGTCTTGGTAGAAGACTACTTTTTAGAGTAGTAGGAAATATGGGATTTTCTAGGGTTTTCACACTTATACTAAATGTTTCATTAAACATTTACAAGTCTTTCATAACAGCTTTTCGAATCAATGACACCATAATACTTATGAATTCACCAGCTTTGTGCTGATCTACGCTTTCAAAATAACTTGTATTCTCAGGTCACCAGTAGACAGGTACGATGACCAGGTTTTGAGAAGACGGAGCACAAACAAGACTCGTCTTTTATTTTGATTACATTTTTTGGTGTCTTATTACAATGAAAGAACACTCATGTGTTAAAACTTTACTTTTAATGCAATTGATGATGTTGTTGCTTGTTTACTACTTTGCACTGTTATGATACTTTGCATGATGTCCTCCACCCCTGAACGTTTCCGCCGTTCCTGGTTTTGGGGTGTGACAGATTGGTATCAGAGCATTGTTTATAGTGAATTGAGTATATGAACCCATAAAAGATATACAGACTATAAATACAATAGGGATTAAAATACTCTGATAAAGAGTTTATACTTTTAAATAATAAAATATTTAATTAAGTATACATGCATGCATTCATACTAAAATCAGTGTCACTAGGATAGAACAAAAGTATTACGATTGTTGGGCAGCACAAGTAGACTTAGAGACATATAGTCAAAACTGGGAAGATATAGCCTGATCAAATATATTATCCGAGGGTTGACTAGCATGTGCCTAAGTGTGGTTGCGAGGTTGCAACAAGTCTAAAAACTTACCCACAATACCACAATGAGAACAATAGAACATAAACCTAAAACACTATAGGGGTATATAGTGCTACTATAAACTACTTATGTGCTAGATTCTTATGTCCCTTTTCTCGGGTAGATCATGGCTGGATTCCATCCCTACGACAACTTATACTTCCCTAACCAAGGTAATGGAGGAGGGTTTGAAGTTGATCCAGAAAATGACCACCCAATCCCCGTGGATGGTCACCAAGCCGAAGGCTTCGCAGACGGTTCTGACTCCGAGCCTGAAGTTGAGAACCTACCCCCGATGGCTCTTGTCCCAAATCCTAACCCTCGTACGACTTTTCAAGGCCCGACGCCTCCGTGGGTGGAAAGTTTGGAAACATGGAGCCAAGGGCAGGATCAGCCCATGCCATTCAATGGAGACCGAAGCTTTTATGACCAGAGCGAAGGGGGCTCAGCAGACAGGGTCTTGCCAATCCTGGTCCGCAGAGTAGCCAGAAATGAGATTCAAGGCATGACAACTCTCCATCAAATCATGAAAGTTGTCACCATTGCGAGAATGCATACCCTCCGCACCATTCGTCTGTAAGATGCTCGTGACAGATCTAGATTAGACCATGAGACCCTGCAGCAAGAGCTAGCTGAAACTCGAGCTGAAGTCATAGAGCTCCGAGTACGCCAAAGGGTGTACGAAAGGCACCTAATTGATATGGAGCGTCAACTGGCTGAACTAAGGGTTCACCCAAGGGATAACCGTCCCCAGTAGGAGATATTCTACCTTTCTTTCCCTGGTTGAAAGAATAGTCTTCCTAGCTACGCTCTAAGTGCTACTTTTCTAAGTAACTAACTTTGTACTATAAGTACCTTCTAGTTAGGCCTGTATGCCGTCAACACTTTTGTTACTTCGGATATGATGTAAGACCTACTCCAAGGTCATTTTCCCAAATGTATTACATCTTAAATATCAATGTTATTGACAGTCGGCTAAATTCTGTGCCAATCCTTGTTCAAATACTTTCGTTTTACTATCGTTAGAATCCTATATAAACCCTCACTTCGTCGAATTAATGAGCTATGGTGAATTAGCTCAAGGATTCCTTCCAATCCTTGTCGAAGGTTGGATAGCAATTGTCTTATAACCATTCTAGGAACTTACTTCTACTCTTTACTAGGACTGCATCATAGGGATGTAGGGCAAACCCTCGAGAACTTACTCCTACTCTTTACATGAATGGTCGAAATACTCCTAAGTTCAACCCTAACCACTCACGAACTCATTTTCTTTTGCATAACAGAATCATGTCGTCACCCAGAAATAACCAGCCGAGCAACGAAACCACTATCCTTCATATCGACTCCGCTACATTCCAAGCCGTGGTAACAGCTGCCGTGGCAGCTGTCCTTGCAAACCTCAACGCTAACAACACGAGCCAGGCTGGCGAGGGGGTTGAAAATTCCGCTCGTTGTATCGATGCGGGAAGCCAACAAATGAGAACAGGCACAGACTCACAAAGCCGAAAAACAGAGAACAAGAAACGAAAGTGCCAAGCCCAGAAGGAGCGCAAGGGATCCCAAAGACTTGCCATGCAACAGCAACAAGTGGCAACCCCTACCATCCCAGTACCGATCAGACCATACGAGGGAAAACTTCCGAAGTGTGAGAAGTATAGCTTTCATCATAATGGGGCTTGCCATGAAATGCAATGTTGCAATTGCCTGAAAATAGGGCACCATGCTCGTAGCTGTGGAGCACCGGCACGACCCATCACTCAAGTCCCTGACATCGGAGTCAGCCAGGCTTCCTATAGTGCCGGTGAAATCGGACACCTTAAGAGGAATTGTTCGAAAAGGAGGAGCAGCGAAAGCGACCGTGTCTACATAACCCTGACCCGACACATCACTTCCACCACTGATGCTGGTGCAAGCCAGATATGTCATTTATGTGGTGAGATAGGACATCTCAAGAAGGATTTTCCAATAGCAAAGAACTCTGGAGCTGACGGGAAGATTCTAGGGATCACTGCCGCAGGAGAAACTAATTCGGACCCACGTTGAAATACTAGGGTGTTTCTTTTAAGTAGACTTATAAACGGTTAAAAACTAGTGCAACTCGAGCCTTATCTTTTGCGAGACCCAGCCAGTCAAGGGACTCTCGTGCTGCGTGTACTTGCCTTTTGTAGTATACCCTGTTCGCAACAGTAGTTTTATAGATAAAACTAAAGTACTTAAATTCTGTAAAAGTTGCACCGTGATGTTTTGTAGCACCTTTATTATCTAGTCTAACGCCTTTTATTCCGAGTAGTCCGACATTATCGTTTAACTTGAGTAAATACGATCCTCACAATGCCAGTTTCGTGTGTAAATTCTTTTCTCCGAAATCTCCTTTCTAGCGAAGCCGTCATTCCAGAACTCCGAGGTACGCATGCAGAGAGTACCGTATGTCTCGTGTCCTTCCCGAAGACACTTCAGCAAAACTCCCCGGAGTACCACTCGTACAGTACGTCAAGTTCAACCCAAAGACCCATACGGTTGATCTATCGCTGAAGAAGGTATACACAAGGGTGGTATATAATCAAGGTTCTACAGGCTTAGAATTGATAATTCCGCTTCAACTTCTTTTCCTTGTTTGGATGTGGGCTTGAAGAAGAATTATTTATTCGACTGCCTTTTCAGTTTTAATTATATACGACTCATATACACGAAACTGTGATTGATGAACCAAATATGACTTTTGATATGAACTTTAGGATGGAGACTGCCCAAGGCTACGAGTGATAGTACTGCCATGCGGAGAAACTTAGAATCCAATCAGATACTTTTCTCACCAATCGAGGCAATAGATTCGCATAGATCAGAAAACTCCCAGGATTACCTCCGCAATGTCAACTCGAGTTCAGAATCGACTTAGTTCTAGGGGCTACCCCCGTAGCCAATTCGCCCTATCGTCTAGCACCTGCAGAGATGCAAGGACTGTCCTGTAAACTTAACGAACTGCTCAGCAAGGGCTTTATAAGACCAAGCTTCTCACCCTGGGGAGCTCCAGTCTTGTTCGTCAAGAAGAAAGCCTTCCGAACTCGTTACGGACGCAACGGGTTTGTAGTAGTACCTTTCAGATTGACTAATGCGCCCGAAGTATTCATGGAATTAATGAATAGGGTATGCCGTCCTTACTTGGATCAGTAGTCGTTGCCTCTTTAGATGATACACTTATCTACCCTTGAAGTAAGGAAGATCATAGTAAGCATCTATGTCAGGATCAGATAAGATGTATCTAGGTCTTAAAAAGCTATACTGGTGGCCTAACATGAAAGCAGAGATTGCTACCTTCGTAAGTAAATGCCTTACTTGTGCAAAGGTCAAGGTCGAATACCAGAAACCCTCCGGTCCTCTACAACAGCCGGAGATACCGGAATGGAAGTGGGAGCGGATCACTATGGATTTCATAACCAAGTTGCCTAAGACAACGGAAGGACTTGATACCATATGGGTCATCGTCGATAGATTGACCAAGTCCGCACACTTCCTGCCTATCAAGGAAACAGACAAGATGGAGAAACTTACAAGAACTTACATTAGGGAGATTGTACGACTGCACGGTGTTCCCATATCCATTATCTCGGACAGAGATAGTAGGTTCACTTCGAGGTTCTAGCAGTCGCTACAAAGTTCCCTAGGAACGAGGTTGGACATGAGTACAGCCTACCATCCACAGACCGACGGACAAAGTGAGAGAACTATCCAAACCTTAGAAGATATGTTGCGAGCCTGTGTGATCGACTTTGGGAAAGCATGGGATAGTCATTTACCCTTGTCGAATTTTCCTACAACAACAGTTATCACACGAGCATAAAGGCTGCTCCATTCGAAGCCCTCTATGGCCGAAAGTGCAGATCCCCTCTGTGCTGGGCTGAGGTGGGTGATACCCAGTTAGCTAAAGGACGAGTTCCTGAAAGCACTCTCACAGGTCCGGAGATAATTCGGGAAACGACATGAGAAGATCGTTCAGATTCGTGAACGATTGAAAGCCTCTAGAGACCGAAAGAAAAGCTACGCTGATAAGCGAAGGAAACCGTTGGAATTCCAGGTGGGAGACCGTGTTCTATTGAAGGTCTCACCCTGGAAGGGCTTGATACGCTTTGGAAAGAGTGGAAAGCTAAATCCAAGGTACATAGAGCCTTTCGAGATTCTCGCTAGAATCGGTCCTGTAGCTTACAAACTTAACTTACCACACGAACTCAGTAACGTACATTCTACTTTCCACATCTCGAACTTGAAAAAGTATCTGTCCGACGAGACTCTTGTAATCCCACTCGACGAGATCGAGATCAACGAGAGCCTCAACTTCGTGGAAGAACCAGTAGAGATCATGGACCGGGAGGTCAAGAAAATGAAACAAAGTCGTATGCCGATAGTGAAGGTTCGCTGGGACGCAAAGCGAGGACCGGAATTCACTTGGGAGCGAGAGGATCAGATGAAACTGAAATATCCTCGTCTTTTTACTTAGTTATTTGTAACTACTTATTTGCTTAAACTCTAATTTCGGGACGAAATTCCTTCTAACGGGGGGATGATGTGACAACCCGAAATTTCTTTTCTGTACAACCACTCATTTCAATAGAAGTCAGAACAGTTTCTGCTAACTTTCAAGCTTTTTGGAATAAGTTTGAGTGTTTTTAAGTTAGTACTTCAGGAGATAACAGGAGAGAGGATGCCCTAGGGTTTATTGTGTAGCAATAATGTCCCAAAACTCCAAGAGTTTGGAGTTTACGGCCTAAACAGGGTGTTTACGGCCGTAAACCCCAAGGGTATAAATATGGCACTTAGCCATTTTAATCACTTTTTCACCATTTTCAAGCTAGAACTCAAATCCTCTCAAGTAGCATCCGAATTTTCCTTCTTGATCTTCAACTTGTAAGTGTTTCTTACCCTAATAAGTTGATATCTACCTTAATCTAGTGATCTTACATGATTCCATCCGTGAAATCATTCCAAATGTGTAGATCTTTAAGTTTCACCAAGAACACCAAGAACACACACTAGTGTTCTTGGACTTTTAGCACTTTTTCAAGCTTCTCTATTGTAAGTACTCTTACCCTAGTGTGTTATAAGGCTAGTTACACTTCTTAATCACCTAGAAAACACAAGGAATCAAAGGATCAAAGGTGTTTACGGTCCAAGAACACCTTGGACCGTAAACCCTAACAAATGGGCCAAAGTGGCCCTAGTCCCTTACCAAGCCTTGGAAACTAGCCTAGACCCCTTCCTTGATGTGTTTAGTACTTGAAAACATCAAAAGACCATAAACCATTTGGGTTTACGGACGTAAACCCAAGGAGAAGTGGTCCAAGGACCGTAAACTCCCTAAATGAGTGAAATGGTGCCCTAATATCTTCCTAAGGCTTAAACATGAAGTAGGAATGCTTCATATGATCTTTATGGCTTCAAAACACAAAATGGTCGAGTACCATGAGTTTACGGCCGTAAACTCATGGGTTTACGACCCTAAACTCAATAAGAATGGGTTTACGACCGTAAACTCAATAAGAGTTGGTCACCAAACCGTAAACTCCAAAGGAGTTTACCCTTGAACCCTAAACTCAATTACAAGGTCCTACCACCCTTAGATGCAATCCTTAGGACTTATAGCACTTAAATCAAGTGTTTTACATGTCTTAGGATGTCTTAAATTTGGTTAATTAGTTGTTTTATGACTAATTGGATACATATATGTGTTATTATATGTTAACTAGGATCATTGTGTGTGTACAAGTCTTCACTTGACACTTAGCATCCTACACCATCCGTTCATCCAACCCACTCACTACAGGTGAGTTCATACCCCCTTAATTAACCTTTTAAATGTTTTCCAATGTTTTTAAATGCTTTTATGGGGGGGGGATACAAGTTGATCAATTATAGTTATTATATCAATCACATGTGATTAATAACTACCAATCTAGTGGATTTATTACTTTTCAAACTGTGTTTTCAACAAACTACTTTTCAAACGGTTTTACAAGCTCTTTTACATATCAAATGGTTTGATCAAACTCTTTTACATGTCAAATACTTTTACTTCAAATCTTTTACACTTATATTCTTTTAAATGTATATCTTTATAGATATAGTTATATAAGTAGGATTGAAAGGACTTAGAACTGATAACCCACCCTACCTCATGTTCCTCGTTGGCTTGTGGACTTAGGGTATCGGTTATTTGTCCGAAGGTCGTTTGAATCCCAGTTATATATCATGTATATGTATATAGATATAAAGGTTCCTTCATTCTATAATCAGTTCCAACACTCTTGAGTAGCAAGGGTGTATAAACCTACTTGGACATTCAATTTACATTCCAGTAAACTATTATAGGTATTGTTTAGGGGATACAAATTTCTATTCCTATTACAAGGAATTACACAAGAGTCAGTTCATTCATGATTCTATACTACTATATGAAGAGATACTATTACTTGTTATACAAAGAGAAATACTATATACTATACAGAGAGAGATACTATATATATATATACTATACGGGACTGACCATCCTACACCTGGCTGCTAGCTACAGCGGGACCTGTTCATCGACGGATGTTCTCGGTTGTATTGTTCGGCGAGTTTCCACGCCGTGATTATCCTAAGGCAAAAGGATACGATTTCAATGATTATATAATTTTCCCTATTACTTTTATTTTGTGACACATTCACATAAACGATGAGGTAGACTATATTTTTTATAATAATAGTTGTTCAGGGAAAAATCTTCATTGATACAGAAATGCAAACTTTCACAGCATTCGTGTCTTGGTAGAAGACTACTTTTTATACTAGTCGGAAATATGGGATTTTCTACGGTTTTCACACTGATACTAAATGTTTCATTAAACATTTACAAGTCTTTCATAACAGCTTTTCGAATCAATGACACCATAATACTTATGAATTCACCAGCTTTATGCTGATCTACGCTTTCAAAATAACTTGTATTCTCAGGTCACTAGTAGACAGGTACGATGACTAGGTTTTGAGAAGACGGAGCACAGGCAAGACTCGTCTTTTATTTTGATTACATATTTTGGTGTCTTATTACAATGAAAGAACACTTATGTATTAAAACTTTACTTTTAATGCAATGGATGATGTTGTTGCTTGTTTACTACTTTGCACTGTTATGATACATTACATGACGTCCTCCACCCCTGAACGTTTCTGCTGTTCTTGGTTTTGGGGTGTGACAGACTCCGATCAGCTGGATCTTCCTCTCTCTCCCTACAGCAAATTTTATACCAAATTTGCCCCTCTTCATCCAACAGACAATCCGGAAGTGATCATTTGGACTGAGCGAGAAAGGCTTAAAACTTTTTATTCTAATAACGTTCAACCCTTCAAGGAAGTATGGACGAGGAAGAGGATTACCAAAGTTCAGGGCTTCAGAAGAAAAATTTTGGTGAAATTTGAACTGAACTGCCCTCTATTCCGCTTTTACCTCCTCCGGAACAAGCCAACACCCCGGACCGTTACTGATGCTGATTTTCCTTCTATGAATCCTAATGACATCGTCACTCTAGCTGCTTACTTCAGAGAAAATCAAAAGGATGACATGAGTATGGGAGCTTACCACGCAACTCTGAGCTTTCTGAAAGATTATGTTCCTGAGTTTTGCCGATATGATTATGAACTTGCACACCTCTACGGAACGGAAAAATTCATTGCCAAAATCGACTTTGTTCTTCCGGAAGCTGAAATTCTTGCAGATGGTCCTATTGAAGAACCGGTTCTAGGGTTTGTCTACATAACCAGAAGGACAAACAAGGACTACTTCCAAGTCCTTGACAAACATCTAGTTCCGACCAAACTCTGAAGAAGTTCATATCCCGGGCGTCCAAGTCTGATACTCCGGAACAGGTCAAGGAAAAGTTTGTGAGTCAACTGACGTGGTACATTGCGGTCCAAGAGTGGTTGTTCAGTGCCTACACCTTCATCAAGGAAGAAATGAACTAAGCTTGTTGGATTGCTAAGTTCACTTAAGGGGAGATTTTTGGAACCTGAAAGTGACCCTCTAGCAATCCTAAGTACTAATTTCGAAGCGTGTATGTTCCGAAGTGAAGAGTGGTCCGGAATCTGTCTGGACCAGGTATGAAGACGTGAAGACTGAAGGCATTCTGGAATGACTGTCATTTCCGGAATGGATGCTGATCCGGAGTGACACTGCTTTGTATTTTGTGCATTTATTATATTTGTCTTTGTATTGATGTAACGTTTCGTAGGACTAAACCTATAGTTGTATTTGGACAATTAGAATGTCAGAATCATGTCTTTTGTCCGGTCCTATGTAAGCACTTCAGTTAATTTGGTGTAATACTCACTCCTATTTATAGGAGTGTTCAATACAAGACAAAAACGGATCTTTTCACTCACTTTGTCACGCTCATTAAGTTTATTTCAAACATTCTTCTTGTTCTTCATTTATTAGCTTTACCTTGATCAGTTATTCTCGTTGTTCATTAAATGACTTGATCATTTGCCGAATTCATTATCTAAGACTTGACTGGTCTTTCGAGACTCGACTTGAACATTTATTAGCAAGCAGACATTGATCTTAAGCATTCACTCAAGGTTTGAGTTCTCGAACCTTGTCTCTGCGCATCAGATAGATCTTGTTCTCACAGTTCGTTGCTATAATGAGAAACAAAGTTTGTATCTGCGTAGTGATCAAATCAGGAGTTCACAACCCAAGCCTAAGACCGAATGCCCTCTTGAATGCTATGTCTATCGCTAACATAGGGAAAAATAATGGTAAAATGCACTCAAGCGAATCGTGCGAGTGATGAGTTGTCTACCTCCTAATAGCGCTATCCATAATGACCATGGTCTCAAATGAGTTAATGAGTTGTGTGAACTGATTCCAGGGACTTAAACGCGATAAGGCCTCATGAATTAACAATAGCATATACATACACAACAAAATATAGCAACCAAGTTTGATACAAGTCAAATTAAATACAACGAAAAATAAATAGTTTTTGGACATGCTTTTCCACCCCAAACCATTTAAAAACCAAAAATAGGGGGAGTCGTGAATACTTACAATGATATGTAAAGGTATTTGTGATGCCTTGAGCTAAATTCCCTCACGTCTTACTACCGATTCCCTATGATAAGGTTACACACTAGTAAGTCTCTAGTCGAAAATCTAACACTAGTATACTTAATTTCTAGAATAGAATTATGCCAATATTGTGTCAAAATTAGGTTTTGTATAAGTTGCAAATACTTTTCTAAAAATTCAGATTTCCATATACCAATTGACTTATTAACATTTGCAAGTGACAAATCCCATTTTGTGTTATTGTTTGAAATGCATTTTAGCACTTTTGGAAGGGCTTTACAAACTAAAAATCCAAAACTAAATCAAATCAATTCTAAAAATTTCCAAACTTTAAATTTCAGTTCTAACTATAATTTAGAACCCTCTTGTAAGTTTTCATGATTTTTAAATATGTTTAACCATTTTCCACCATTTAATTCCTTGAAAACATCATAAAATCGTGAAAAATAATAAACAGTTAATAAAAATTCCCAATCTTTTTGTAAAACTGTTATACAATGTATATAAACTGGGAAAAATACTCAAATTGATTTTCAAACAGTTTAACCCGATTTTATGTTATTTGTGTATTTATTATAGCAAAAATCAAAATAAATACGAATCAGTTTATAAAATTCTCGAAACATTTTATCCACTGTTATTTAACATATATAAGCTGGAAAAAATATCAAAGCTGGTTTTCAAACAGTTTAACTATTTTTCTTTGTTTTATTCATTTAAATAAACATTAATTCGTGAACAATTCTTAATCAATAGGTAAAATTTACTAAACCTTTTATTTATGATTTATATATAATAGAAGATATTTTGATGAAGTTTCATAATTTTTGGGTAAGCGTAGTTAGTTTTCATCAATTTAATCCCTTAAACATTCATTAAATCGGGAAAAATAAGAAATTTTCTTGAAAAAATCTGGCAAAATTTTTCATGGAGTCTTTACGATGTCTAAAAGATGTGAAAATTATGAAATATGGCTTTGGGCATTCATAACTGTATTGTGCTATTTATTTCTCTTGAACAAAAATAAATTAGAAATCAATAGAAAACAGCCTTATAAATGCATAAACCTTCACGAAAAGTTGTTACTCAGTGTATAGGTGATACCCGATTTTTACCAGAATTTATTAACCATCAAACGTATTTTATATGAATTATTTCTCTATTTTATTGCAAAAACTAGAATTAATCGAGAAAAACGAATTATTTTTTGAAAATTTTCAGATCATCTTATTTTTGTTGTTTGGATTCTGGGAAAAATCGGATTTGAGGAGAAAAGAAGTTTTAGATATTTTTTATGAATAAATCCTTTATGAGCATTCTTAACAATGTACTTTAATAATCAAGCCTTTAAGCTTGATGTTCATCACATGCATTATGATTTGAAGACCATAGATGAACTTATTTTGTTCAAAATGATGTTTTTAAATGAAAAACTTGAATGCATGTGGTTTTGGATCTTTAAAACTTGTAAAACTCATGTTGATGAATTTGATTTAGGTTTTGATCAATGAATTTCACCTTCTAACAACTTGCATGTTGTTGTTGGGTGAAATCCTACCATCTTCATCACCAAATTCGACATGCATGAACATGCATGTGAATAATCTTAAAGAAAAGTGTAGAAGAGGAACAAAAATGCAAGAAAACATGAAAATTTTGAAGGAAAAGTAAAGAAAATATAAGGAAATTAATTTTACCTTGAATATCAACTTCAAATGATGAAGATTTTTGAGTAAAATGAGGGATATTTTTTGGAAATTTCGTGGGTTTTGGAGCTAATTCATAGAGGTAAAGAATGGGGGTTTTAGAGAGAAGAAAAGTGAAAAAAGAGAGATTCTATCTCTCTGGATAACTCATCTTTGTCGTCATCTCTTTGGGGTTATACCCCACCAAAATCGTCCACCAAAATACAGAGATGCTTATGAACTCATGAATATTTGAATGTAAAAATCTCTCCTAGTGGTATTTCTTATAGGTTCGTCATTTGAAGATAAAAAAAAGAGGGAACTTTTTAGAGAGAGAAAGAGAAAAGTGGAGTGAATGAGTGATAAAAAAAAGAGGAAACTTTTGTATTAATTCCTTAATTTTTATACAATTTCTTTCATTTACATAAAATGTGTATTTTATATAAATTTTGTTCATAATTCTTAGATTTTTACCTTATAAATGTAAAGTTAATATTAATGAATTAAATTAATTTGCTTGATTATATTTCCAAATTTTAAATATATTAATTTGATATTATAGTGTATATTAAAACTTTTATGGGATTTTAATATAAAACTTCATAAATTTAAGTTTTTAGGACTTTTAGGGTTTTAAGGAATTTTGTAAATCTTTGGATATCAAAATAATTTGAATCTTTGAGACTTCATACTATTTTAGAGTTTCATAACTCTTATTCAAGTTAGAAATAATGTTTCTAATTTATTTTTTATCGGTTCATTGGCATTTTTATGTAGTGGTTCCGATATTGAAGTGAATTTGATGAATGAAGTATACTAATCCTAGTTTCAATTTGACTTATGTTCCTACGAGACTCGGACCTAATTTCTACTACTATGTTAAGTGCATGATGTGTGTATATGATTCCTGAAAAGGTGTTCGAGTCAAAGAGTGACCTGAACATGGATAGTCACTACAGTTATGTAGTTGTAGAATTCACATATCAATATGAAATCTAAGTACACTATCCATTGTTTCTAATTGTTTCCAAGTTTCTAGTAGGTTATAACATAGATCCAAATTACAAAGTCTAGTATGTGTCGTGCCTATATATGCAACTAAGTTTATTCAAATCTAGAACTGTCTCAAATTTTGATGGTTGTCACAGTATCAAACTTTTTCTTAATCAATATAAACATAATCACATCTACTGAAACTATGAGTAAATACGACATAGTAGAATATGCCGTTCCTTGTGGTGGATTTGAAGGGTCCACACACATTATTGTGTACAAGATCCAACAATCCTTCACCTCATTCACATATCCATGTGAATGGATATTTGGTCTTCTTTCCAACAAACAAGATTAACATACATCATCCAACCCAAAGTTGAATGATTCTAAGTCCGGTCCAATTGGAGCTTGGTGCAACGATTCTTGCTTTTATGGCCAAGATGATTGTGCCACAATGCAATCATATCTAAACTATTAGAGGAATCAATATCAAAGTTAACCTTACTATTATTAGAAACACAAACTACAATTTCTTGAATGTCGATTGCATGAAGATGATTTAAACATAAAACAACCATCTTTATAAGCTATAACTGTCACATTTACATTATCAAATGAATTTTGATATTCATGTTTGTACAATGCATAAAATGAAATTTTTGTTTCTAAACATATCCAAAGAGTAATAGAAAATAAATATTTTATCATAACTCCATTACTAAGTACAAGCTCGAAATCCTCAATCATTGAGACATGCGATATTCGTCCATTCCAATAATTAGGTTTAGCTCTCGATGCTTAGCTTCTTTCTTTCTTATATATCCTATAATGCCATCCACATATGATTATCACATCATGCATCAGGGAACCATATATTGAATGTATTTGGAGTTTGATTTTTAAGTACTTGATGTAGAGTCAAAAATTTAACTTTATCATCTCCAAGTACTTAGGTCAACTTCGTTTCCTTTGATCCTTTTCTTTGCATTAACTGCAACTTGCCTCTTTTTGAATGATGGTTGCGTGGAATAAAGGACACACCAATTCCATTCCTTCATAATGGGAAGTTCCAGTCGAAACCGTTTCTTTCCTTTTAGGATCCGAACATTCTCTCTTCTTTTTACCAACATCCAGAAAGGAGATAACTGGAATTGGATAAGAAATCTAATTCCTTTCTAGTTTCCTCATTTTAGAGAAACTTTAAGAATTCCATCAATGTCTTCTCCATACTATTCATATGGTAAACTAAGTTGAAATATTCACAAGAACTAAGGAAAAGTCCAAACACAAGATCTATAGCAAGACGCTTGTTAAGGGTAACATTGATATTCTGAAGTTTGTATGTAGCTCTCATTTATTACATACAAAACTCTTTTCTTCAATTTGAATGCAATTAAGAACTTTTGATGATTTTCAAATCGCTCTTGCTTTGCTTTTTGGTGAAACACTTCACTTAATTTCAAATTCATCTCATATATTCTCATGTTCACAAAAGATCATTTTCGAACATCAAGGACATAAACATAATGATGAAAGAGACATTTTTAACAAATCTACATGATTATGGTAATAGCAACGTCTTTAATTTGACGCATTATTGAGTAAGGAGATGCTCATTGAGGACATCTTCCTTTTTGAGGAAGATTCCATAACAAACGAACAAAATTTTGATTAGGAATAGAGAGAATTTAGATTTTTTTTGAAAAGTACGAGAGAAGGTAGGAGAGGATTATATCTAATCTAAGAGAGAAAGTTTAAACAAGTCGATTCAATCCTTAATTATTAACCCAATTTTAAGTTAAGGCTAGGATCCAAATATACGATTCGTAATATGAAGATGGATTCCGTAATCACATCACAAATCTATATTAGGTAGGTAACAAACTTTACCAATTTCAATCACAATGAAACTCCTTGATATTTTGATATTCATTGAACTATCAATGCAATGTTAATCTCAAATTAGGCAAAACCATGTGATATCCTCGAGGTCGTTTATGATCTCACATTGACATGCAGGTTAATCACACACACTCCATCAACAACCATAAATATCGATTTTGTGCCATCATTTCAACTTTGTGGTCCCAAATTAGTGTGTCGGTTAACCACACACGCTCCACTAACGACTCACAAAAGATAATGTGCGTTTTCGTGGATTAACAATTTCACATTTTTCCTAAAGAACCAAGAGTTGGATTTTTTTTATAGAAGGTTCTAGTACGTTTAAGTACTTTTAATGTGATAATGTCCTATCGAACCCTTTCGGCTAACGACCCTCTACCACACAAATAAGCGGTGGGTGAAAAGGACACCCATTCAACGGTCATTTTATAGACCGTTTCTTTATACCTCTCTCATATTATGGTTTTGTGAAGGAGGCCTACTCTTGATTCGACTGACTTTTATGTTATATATAGTATTATAACTCTGATATATATATATATATATATATATATATATATATATATATATATATATATATATATATATATATATATATATAGGGTGTATTTTAAAACCTTTTAATTAATTAATCTTTTAAACCATATTTGATTCAACATTTTTCCTTTCATTAAACAATTAATTAAATGTATTGAATCCTTTTTAAGAATTAAATAATTATCTTTAATTAAACAATTATTTAGTTAATCTATTTAATCTTAATCCCTTTCCTAAATTTGAAATTAGGGTTTTAGTTACCAAGTTTTTAGTTGTTTAAATTTTAGGCAAGTAAAATAACAAATAAGGAAGCCAGGGAAAACCTAGCAAATTTTGAAAAAGGCAAGTAGGAGGACAAAATCAAAAACCCTAGAGGTTAGGAATTTTTGAATTTTTGGTTTCTTTTAGGGTTTTCACTAATGTGCATATTATAGACAAAACCCTAGGTTTTGATACCACTAATGGGGTTTATAGGTTACAAATTACAATTAATGAAGCATGATATGCACAGCGGAATTTCACATAAACTATTATGTGCACATGCAACCTAGAATTCTTTTTATTTTCTCATAATAGCAACATACTTTGAAAAACCTAAACTAATCTATGTAAATCAAAAATGACATAGAAAGAAACACAAACCTTATGCGATAATCGAATATAGCAAACAACTCTCTTTTAGTCTTGCTTGGAAAGCAAGCACCAATAGTGTGGATGCCTCTATTGGTTCACACCCAAAACCCTAGAAACCCTAAGAATTAATTAGGAGAGAGGATGGAGAAGGAAATTTTGAATTCCTTCCTTATGAAAGGTTAGGGCACAAGTTTTGGCTATTAAGGCTCCCTATTTAGAGCTGGAGGAAACCTTAATTTGAATATTAAAATAATAATATTTTAACCTGAATCAAATTACTTTCCTTATCAATAAATGGAGGCATCCAGAAACCCTAATTAGCCTCCTTAAAACCGTCCACCTCTAGGGAGGTTCTAGAATTGCCTCCCTTGCTTAACTATTGAACAATTGAAATTCATCCATTTTACCTTTTGTTAATTCTAATTAATCTCGAAATTAGTTCCAATTACTTCTTAATTAATTGTTAACTATTTCTAATTAATATATTAATCATATAATATATTAATAAACCATTTATCTCCTAAAGTTACTCCTACCTATTTCTGGTTTTGAGGGCAACCCAAAATGACTTTACTTTTATTCACTAAGATTATACCTATTTCGCTAAGACCTTATACACCTTAATCCAACATCATCAACATATGGACTCAATATTTCGGGTCTCATTACTTATGAACCCTTTACTTTGGATCACATCAATGAGCAAAAGGGGAAGATGAGATCAAGCGATTATGACCCTCATCAGGTCCCAAGGAAATTACCTTGAAAGTGATTTTCTTAGGTCACTAGTTAGGAACAAGAGGTAGCACCCCAATAGTTAATTCCTTGTGTCTAGACCTTTACCATTAGGTACAATGCATTTTTCATTAAATGTATGCTTGAAATTTAGTTCTATTGCCCATTAGGATTGGTTCTCATGAAGTGTATACAACATGCCATGCTATGTCTACAAATATTCGAATATGTTTTTCACATTACAATATCATATTATATCTACTTATTGGTAATGAACGGGCCAATATATTGTCTTTAATTCGAATTTACCATGTTGTATTATGTTTACTTTGTTCATGAGGCGCAATATTAACTCTGATTCAACATACAATGTTATATTATTTTTATTCAATCAATTACTAGTGTTTAGGCTATTAAATTGGCTCTCATTCTACTTACATTCTATTAATGTAGTTACCAAATCGCGAATGTAAGGGCCACTAAGTTGGCTCTCATGCTATCTTATATTGTTGTACTATGTTTACTCTATTAAGCATAATACATATTCTTTTCATAAAGACTCTTCACATTTAAGAATATACTAACATGATTTTAAGAGATTTATAAACACAATACTTTTCATAAATATTAAAATATTATAACGAAAGGAGGAGTAACAAATGAAAGTGGTGCAGTGATCGGATATGGTTTTGAAAAAGGAAACAATTGTGTTTTTAATAGAATCGTTTGAAAGGGAAAACATATGGATGGTTGCATAAAATTAGGGTTGCGAGGTTTTTTTGTTTATCAAAAATTCTAGAGAAATATCTCTATTTAAGCCATGGCAGATGAAACGGTGAAAAAGAACCTGATGGATGGAGGTTCAAACGGTAACTTTTTGAATAACATGGTTTGGTTATGGAAATGTCACATTTTCAAAAAATTTGGTAGCTGAGACCCTTGAGTTGGTGGGATATGATGAGAAAATTTGATTACCGGTTATTGCTAGCATATCAACTGATAAGAATGATGCTTTGTTTTTCAAGGAAATTTTTAAAGAAACCTATAAGGGGATTATGGTCGTCATTTTTTATGTTGCCATTTATTGTTGTAGTGTGCGGTTACGTTGTTACTCTTAGTGTATGTTTCTACTGAGAGATAGATAATAGTAATCAACAATGTGTTATTTGAGGGTCCGATACTAGTATAAAAATGGCTTTTGCTGACACAAAATGCTCGTTACTAAAGACATTTTATGGCAATTTTTTTCAATCAATGTGTGAAGAAAGGTTGCATCATTGATGATAAGTTATGTAGATGTTTATTGTGGTAACTATAACACATGAAAATCCGTTTCTATAGGTCAAACCTGTCATGATATGGTAAGGACTTATTGGAGTTGTATCAATCTTATTTTGATAACTATCACCAATAATACACTTATAGTCACTTTTAATTTATTTTAATATGACTACTGTGTATCTTTTTTCACTGGTTAGAAGGTAAATTACCACAATAAAATATTTTTAGTGACAAGAATATTCTTACAAAATGAATATGTAACACTTTGTTTTCACTTTTAAAGATAATAAAGTATAAACGTCGTTTATAAAATTCAAAGGGAATATATATATATATATATATATATATATATATATATATATATATATATATATATATATATATATATATATATATATTACTTTTTAGCCAAAGTAATCTAAATTAAAGTTGTAGTAGACGTGAATACGAACGAGTGAGTATAAAGAACATTGAAAATGGAGTTCTTGTGAGAGAGTTACGAATTTAAGAAGTTTTGTTGGAAATTACAAAAGATACAGTGTGTGCATTTAATGCATCTGCACCTATGACCATCGATATCGTACTGTTTGAAATACTGTCCAAGATCATTAACTGAATGGTAATATTTTTAAATAATAATATGGTCCTTTTGTATTTACCTCATGACACAAATGAGAAATTGAATGAAATAGAAATAAGGAGAAAATTAGTTTATTAATTTGTTATGCTTATTAAATTAATGAAAACTATTTTGGAATTACTTAATTCAAGGGGTTAAATATTAACTAGTTATAATATTGACTAACTGGAATGTTCTAGAACCCTTAAGGGATTAAGGGAATTCAAAAATATCCATCCTACATAGGATGGGAGATGGATTTCGAAAATCATATCCATCCTAAGGGTTTCATTCCTCCTTTCACCTTGGCTTGAGAGTTCGCCTACTTCTTCCCTCCCTTTCTATTGGACGAATTTCTTAACCCTTTCTAGGGGTTGTAGAATTTTTTCCTTCTCCAAGATTCTTTTGGTTCTCTCTTTGGAGTCTCGGGTGTGATTCCATTATAGGGATTATCCGTTAGGTCCTCTCATCCAATGTAACGCTCAAATTTTTAACACAAAGTACACCCAAAGTTTTTCCGTTTATAAAACATGAATCAATACAAATTCGGTGTACATTTGTATCACAAACTAGTACAAGTAGTTATCAAGAGGATATTATAAGAATCTAGTGTAAGAATCCAAGTCGGGCGCTACTAACTCCTCTTCCTTCTACACATCTACTTGAACCTGAAAGACACACAAAAAACAAACATATAAGCTAAAAAAAGCTTAGCGAGAAACCTGCATAACACAATATAATTTAGTTATACAATTAAATATATCATTACATTCTCAATCATACATTCCTAAGTGTCTTCCAATCATTCAATACATAATACGACATTACTAACACCAAGTCTTCCATTTATAATTCATACTGGAGTTACAATCAAGCAAGCCACTATGAATTTCACTCAACCTTTCCTCATTAGTAATCAATAGTACATATATTATAATTACTCTAACAACATTTGTATTCCTGGCATTGAAGCTATCTAAACTTTCACAACATATCACACAAATATAGTATTTCAACCACCAAGGTTACTATAAATTTACAATTCGTCCAAATGATAATTGATGGAGATTAGTGCCCATATCCATAACAAGCCTGATAATATCACTATATATAGTAGTGTCCTTTTGACTTACACACAAGAACAAAATAAAGAGGAAGTGAAAAGATATTTATACAAGAGACTTTTTTTGTTAATTAATTAATTAATTAATCAGAAAGTAATGGAATATGGAATATCCAGAATGATTTGAATTCCATAGATAATTATTATTATATATGGTAATTATCTTTAGGGTTTCAAATCATCACCCTATATAAAGAGGGCTCCAAATCCGGTTTTGACATTTGTGAAAAATACCTTTCAGCTATCAAAGTTTGGAACCCTCAAAACCCTAAAGAATACTGATGTGTAGTTCCTAAGACGTGGCACCTTATGCACCACGTCATGGCATGTTGTATAATCGAGTTTTTGATTCGGTTTGCAGCTCACAATTCAAGGATTTCTTAGATATGCTTCTACTTTGTTTCTTGGGTGCGATTATAGAAGATGAGCTCTCTGTTAGGTTCTTTAGTCCAATCAACTAGCTCGTCAAAAGAAGAAACCCACTAAGAAAGCAAAAATATGATCCTATCTCTTATGTCCTATAATTTGCATGGATTTTTGAGTTTGATATGTTGTTTCGAGTCTATTAGATTATAATTTCTGTTTCTGCTGCCCATTATTTTGGTCTTTGACTAGGCTCGAAACCCATTAGTGGTATCATAGCTTGGTTAAATCAAGTGTATTGCACTTAGGCTTAATCTTGTTCATATGTTAGGGTTTGTATGTGTAGGGTTTCTGTTTTAAATCATTTTGAAAGTCAAGAAATTTGCGTTGATAAAAATCAAATCTTTTTATTCATGAAAAACAACGTTTTGGCCATTCTTCCTCTTTGTCATATCGTGGCTGGTCCTCCACCATGTCATAGGCTCGGTCGATGCTGAATTTGGATTGAGACTATTTTCATCGCCTTTTCATATTGGCCACATCGTGGTTCACTGCTGAGAACCTAAAATAAAATTTTAATAAATCACATGTTTTCTATGTGCCACTACGCGGTTATTCTTTCCCCACGTTGTGGAACTTGAAGTTCCAAAATTTTCTAAATTCATTCCTTATTTTGGTTGGTAATTCCTTTCGATTTTAACACATACAAACTAGCCTTTATACTAAAAGATAAAGTCAATTTGATTTATTTATAATATGAATTAAAAAAAGAATAGGACTCTTATAATTTAATTTAATTGTTGACTTTTAGTCAATAAAATTAAAAGATATATCATCCTAAATGTATATATATATATATATATATATATATATATATATATATATATATATTGTAAAGTCGTATTTATATTTATCACATCAAACTACAAACATTGAGTCCTCGCGTGTTTATTCAATATGCATTGTCAGTCTTACCAAGACTAGGCTCACTAGTCCTAACTACCTTGATTGGATTCATAACCTAAGGATCACTTTGAGATAAGAAAATAAGGAGTATGTGTTGGATGAGTATCTTGAAGAGGAGCTTCTCGATGATGCTACTGAAGAAGAAGCAGCCAAACATGAAAAGCATCATTATCACTCTATCGAGGTCGCGTGTCTGATGTTAGCGACCATGTATTCTGAAATCCAAAAGAGTTGCGAGAACCTTGAGGGTGTACCAAATGATTGAGAAACTGAAAGAAAAATTCCAAGAGCAAGCTCGAACTGAGAGATTCTAAGTGATGCAATCAGTCATATGTTGCAAGCAACAAGATGGTGGTTTTGTGAGTACCCATGTTCTAAATTTAAAAGAGTACTTTGACAGACTTGAACGTCTTGGCTTACTATTCACTCAAGAGTTGGCTATGGATGTCATTCTTAATTTTTTGACTAGTATATACAAGCAATTCATTGTGAACTACTATATGAATTGATTGGAGAAGAGTAAGTTGGAACTACATTAGATGGGGTGCTCAAGGCAATTGAAGAAATTATTGTTCCACCTAGAAATACAAGCTTAACCACTCATGTGATGACTATTAAGGAACATTGTTTCAAGAGAAAGAGCCCTCCTCATCCCAATGTTAAGAGAAAAGGGAAACGGAAAGTGGGTGCTCCTAATTCCAAGAATAAGACGGATGTTTCTGACATACCAACAGTGATGACCCAAAAGAAACCATTTGCTACTTTTGCCGAGAAAATGGCCATTGGAAACATAGCTGCCTTAAGTATCTGTAGGATCTTAAGAAGAACAAGGAAAAGGGTGTTATCACTTTAGATATGTTTACAACTGAATTACATTCAACCTCTACTTCTAATGATTGGATACTTCACACGGGATGTGGAACCCACATTTGTTTTGATGTGCATGGACTAAGACAGAGTAGGAAGCTAAGGCCTGGAGAGCTTGATTTGATCATGGGAAACAAGAGCAGAGTAGTTGTTACCAAGATTAAAGATTACAAGCTTTTATTACCTTCTAGTTTTCCAATTGTTTTAAAAGATTGTTGTTATTTGCCTTACATGGCAAGAAACATCATTTTGTTTTATGCATTGTCGCGTGACAGTTTTAATATTTGATTTGATAATAATAGTGCTAGTATTTTGGTTTACAAAGATAATACTCTTTATTTTAAAGAATATCCTTGCAATAACATATATGAATCCGTGATTTGTGTAAGTAGAAACGATTACTTAGTATTAAATGTTGGCTCTTTTACTTTGGATAAATCAAGTGTATGTTGTCGTCTTGGCCATATAAACAATAATAGAATCGCCACGCTCTAGTTAGATGAAATCTTGGAACCATTTAACCTAGAGTTCAATAGAGTTTACGAATCTTGTTTACTTGGGAAAATGACAAATTTCTCTTTTTTAGGAAACTTTGAGAGAGAGAGATTTGTTGGGCATCATCCATTCAGATGTATGTGATCGGTTTAGACACATCACTATACATGGTGAAATATACTTTGTCACAATTAGTGATGATTTTAGTAGATATGGATATGTTTATTGGATTAAACATAAGACTAAGATAAATTGTAGCATGAGTCATCATAGAACGAACCATGTCTAGCAAGGTTCTATTTCTCCTTTTAGACACACCATGATGTTGTGGTGTTCTTAGTGGAGCTAAATGTGAGACTATCCTACAATTTCTGTCTATTCAGAATAGAACTGGAGCCAACTTTTTTAAGAAGTTAAGCTACAGTCGAACGATAGTAAACGGTCATAGCTTTCTCTCTCCCCCGCGGAATCATATCCTAGTATCATACCGAGAATCCACTTCTGACCAAGAGTTGCTACTTCTGAACTTGATAACTTCAGAGCTGGGAGCAGCTCAAACTGTATTCAAAACCATGGATGAAGATCGTACAATTCATCAATAAGATGCTCTCTACCCCTATCAGAATGAAGTATCTTGATTTTCTTGTCCAGGTGGTTCTCGACTTCTCTCTGGAATTCCTTCAATACTTCCAATAAGTTTCGAGGGTTATGCCCTAGAAACTGCTGCTTACATTCTAAACCATGTATCAACTAAGATGGTTGAGAAGACACCATTCAAATGTGTCATCCTTCTCTTGAATGAATCAAGGTTTGGGGTTGTGAGGCTTTCGTTCATCGAGAAGCGCTCGTCAAACTTGAACCTATATTAAAAAACGTGTTACTTCATTGGTTATCCCAAAAATTCTTTTGGATACTTGTTCTACAAGCCTACTAAGAACAAGATATTTGTTGCTCGAAGAGTAGTCTTTCGTGAGAGAGAGAGAGAGAGAGAGAGAGCTAATATATCAAGAAACTAGTGGGAGCCCATTTGATCTCGATGAGATTCAAGAGCCTGAACTTGACACTAGACCCCAACAAGAGGTTGAACAACCCGTTGAGGAATCTAATGTACTTCAACCTCCACCTCATAAATATGATAGAAACATCGTCAAACAGAGTGCTATGAATTCCATATTACTCACGAGGATGACAAACTGCTAGGCGATAATGAGTCGAACAACTATCAGGAAGCGATGTTGAGCCTAGAGGTTACAAAATGGAAAGAGGCAATGGACAACGAGATTCAATCCATGCACGATAACCAAGTAAGGAACTTGGTTGGTCCTACACATGACCCTAAAACTATTGGGTGTAGATGGGTGTTCAAGAAGAAAACTGACATGGATGGAACGTACATACTTATAAAGCTCGATTAGTTGTCAAATGTTATACTAAAGGAATGGATTATGAGGAAACTTTCTTACCAGTAGCTATGATTATGTCTATTAGGATACTACTGTCCATAGCTGAATTTCATTAGTACGAAATATGGAAAATGGATGTAAAAACTGCTTTCCTCCATGGGAAACCAACTGAGGATGTTTACATGGCTTAGCTAGAAGGTTTTGTATAGTCCTAGTCTCCTAATATGGTATGCAAGCTTGAAAAGTCTATTTATGGGCTTAAACAAGCACCTCGCAGGTGGAACATCTTCTTCGATGAGAACATCAAGGAGTTAGAATTGAGCTGGGAGGACATAAAAATCATGATGCTAGTAGAGTATTCCCCAAGGGGTGAAGTACAAAAATTGGAGCAAGAACTCTGGAGCCTCACAATGGAGGGTTCCGATATAACAACATACACCACGAGGTTCAGTAACTTGGCAGTGCTTTGTCCCGAGATGGTCACCCCGGAAAACAAAAAGGTGGAACGTTACCTATGGGGACTATCCCCCCGATCCAAGGAAATGTGATATCTTTAAAACCCACTACCTTTGATAGTGCCAACCGCTTGGCACGAACGCTTGTAGATCATGGAGTCCGCCAGGGCTTTATGACGCCCATTCCCGAACAAACAAAAGGGAGTGACAACAAAAGAAGAGTCTAGAACAAGAGGAAGGGAAAATCAACACAAGAGCCCGCCAAGAAACATCAAATAGTGGCAGGTCACACTGTCACAGTACCGGCCGCCCCAGCACCAGCAAAGCAATATGCTGGAACCCTACCCAAATGTAACAAGTTCAACTTCCATCATGTTGGAGCTTGTCGGGAAATGCATTGCACAAAATGAAACAAGAAATGACACACTGTCCGTTTCGGTAAGGAGCCAGCCCAACCACAAATACCGGAGTAAGCCGGACCTGCTACGGGTGCGGGGAAGCAGGGCACTTTAGGAGGGAATGCCCAAAAGCCAATAACAGGAATGATGGGGGTACAGGAAGTGTTCTGAAACTAGGTCACGAGGAAGCCCTAAAGGATCCCACAGTGGTTTCCGGTACGTTCCTTCTCAATAACTCATATACATGCATACTCTTCGATAGTGGTGCGGAGAGAAGTTTTGTAAGCCACAAATTTAAACAAATACTCAACCAAAAACCACAAGCACTCAACGAAATATTCACCGTAGAAATCGAAAATGATAAAATTGAAAGCACTAAAGACGTGTACATCGGGTGCACTCTAACTCTAAACAATCATTCCTTTCAAATCGATTTAATGTCGGTCACAATAAGGAGTTTCGACGTCATTGTTGGTATGGATTGGTTAAGTCCTCACCACATCGATATCTTATTGTTAGGAAGTTTATCCTTGAAAAGATCGTTTAAATTCAAACAGATTAAAGAAAAGAACACAACGATGACTTGAAATATGTTGAATGATTAAAAGTCACGCCTCAGAAGAACTCGACAAAGAATTATCACTATAGAGGCGTGATTAGGGTTACAGAATAATATCAGAGTTACTAAACACACGATGCATGCATGCATCTTAAATACTCTAACCCTAGATAATAAATACGGGAGGACAGGCCCAACCCATTTACAAAATAGTCTAAACATAAGGCCCAATGACGCAACACAATATACCCAACAATCTCCCCCTTTGCGTCAATGAGAGAGAGAGAGAGTCCTTCATGGTTAAGTTCGCTTCTGCACTTCGTAGACCTTTGGAATAACACTTAACAAGGTCTTGTGAACCTAAATGTACCATTAAATCATGTCTGAGAAGCATTTGATGTTTCCTTTGTTGTTGCCGTTGAATTTGGTGACTAGATCCAAAATGAACTCAAGGCAGAAAGTGTTGTATAGATGTTTGTCTGGGATGGAGAAGCAGGTCTTACGAAAATCAACATTGCTTCGTTCTCTGGCTTGAAACAGCACATACTGTAACAACGTAAATTTCCAAAACATAATGTATCCAATGTTATCATGACAAACATATCCCAGAATCTCAAGACATAAACTCCATGAGTGTGTACGGATCATGCCGGCGCCTTCACGCGATCCTCAACCCTGGTAGACCTACCGGTCCTACCCGTAATGCTTAGTGAGTTCCCCAAAATACCTGAAACACATAACACAACAACTGTAAGCATAAATGCTTAGTGAGTTCCCCAAAATACCACATACGCACATACGCCACTCAAGGCTATAAGACCTTCCGGTCACTGTTTCTCAGAGGACTTCCATCCCACAACCCTGGTAGACCTTCCGGTCCTACGCGTAATGACCTTCCAGTCCATATCATCTTGACCTTCCAGTCCTTAGCATTCATAACATACATAACACATCCATATCATATAACAGCATACAACACATAAATCTCATAGCATATAAGACATTCCGGTCACACATAGGTACCACTCTAGGTACAGTATAGTGAGAAGACTCACCTCGTACAAAGTCGGATAAACTCTCATGCTTGACGTCCCGACCTAGCCTCCTCCTATCATACGAATAACATTCCTGATCAATACCCGCTCATAGCCCCATCTCTAAAGATTGGGTAGAAGGCCATCATACCCCTCCATGAACTCTCCTGAATCAGCTTGACCAAAACCCTAAGGTCAACTGAAGTCAACGGTCAAACTTTGACCCGACTCGTCGAGTCCACATGGGCGATTCGGCGATTCCATGCGGGTCCTCAGAATCCTTCTAGCCTCACTTGGCACGTCGAGTAATCCCTTCACTCGACGGGTTACACCTGTCGCGAATCGCGGGGCAACCCCGAATCGACTGGTCGAGTCCACTTATGAACTCGGCGAGTAGCGTCCATGGCAACACTCAAATGACCTTTTGAGGTCAGATCCGCTTCTCTAACCTATAGATGCGCCCTCCCCATTCACAATAATCATGCAAAGGTCCGACCTTTATACTCATGCAACACACATAGGGCTCTCTTTGGTGAAAACATCTCTAAAAAGGAAACCTAAGATCATTTCTTCCATGGAACAACATAAAGCAGGTTGGATAAGGCTCTTTGGACCTCTAAAGGTCCAGATCCAAAGTCTAACACTCAAAGGGACAATATACTCATCATTTCAAGCCAATAGAAGGGTATAGAAAACCCTAAATTCAAGGATCTCATACTAAACAGAAGAAGGGATCAATTTACTACCTCAAAGTTGCAGATCCAAGCTGGAAATCCACAGAATAGCAATCCCCTTGACCTCCTCTTGCTGGAAACACCTTCTTCTTTGCAAAATCACACTAATAAGGATAAAAAAGGCTCTCTCTCTCTTATACCACTCGTTCAAGCTCTCTAGGGTTTCTCTCTTTGGACTGGTAGCCGCAATTGAGGGTTATAAGGACCCTTAAATAGGGCACAGGCCCAAAGATTTAGGGTTTCTGTCCACAGTGCGGACTCTTCGAGTCCACCCATCGACTCGTCGAGTCCCTTCATTAATCCAGTCAGCAAATCGTGATCCTACTCGACGAGTCTAGGCGTCAACTCGTCGATTCCCTCCTCATAACTCAAAATAAATGAATAACATAGAATACCTAGGAATCCGGATGTTACAATTCTCCCCCACTAGAATCATACTTCGCCCTCGAAGTCTCGCTCGACAAACAACTCTGGATGCTGCTCCCGCATCTCTAACTCCGGCTCCCAAGTCAGCTCGGACCCTCTCCGATGTTGCCACTGGACCTGAACCAGGGGCACCTCCTTGTTCCTCAGAACCTTGATCTTCCGATCCAGGATCGTGATCGGTCTCTCAACATAATTCAGGCTCGCATCCACCTGAATATCCTCCAGCGGCACCACCGCCGACTCGTTGGCTATACACTTCCTTAACTGAGACACGTGGAAGGTATCATGAATCTGGCTCAACTCCGCAGGTAGCTCCAAACGATACGCTACCCTGCCCACCCTCGCGGTCACCCTGAACGGACCAATGTACCGGGGCCCCAGCTTGCCCTTCTTCCTGAATCGGATCACTCCTTTCCAAGGAGACACCTTCTGGAGTATGCAGTCTCCCACCTGAAACTCAAGTTCGGATCGTCGCCTATCCGCATAACTCTTCTGGTGACTCTGAGCTGTCAACAACCTCTGCCTGACCTGCTGTATCTGCTCAGTCGTCTGAAGCACTATCTCGGTGCTACCCATCACGCGCTGCCCTACCTCTCCCCAGCAAATGGGAGTCCGACATCTCCTCCCATACAACAACTCGAAGGGAGGCATACCAATACTCGAATGGTGGTTGTTGTTGTAGGAAAACTCATCCAACGGCAAGTACGTGTCCCAACTTCTTCCGATGTCTAACACACATGCTTGAAGCATATCCTCGAGCGTCTGAATCGTCCGCTCACTCTGTTCGTCCGTCTATGGGTGGTAGGCGGTACTGAAATGCAATCTCGTACCTAACTCCTCATGGAACTTCTTCCAGAACCTGGAAGTGAAACGTACATCTCGATCTGACACAATCGAGATCGGTACTCCATGACGCGATACCACCTCTCTCACATACAACTCGGCCAGCCTCTCTGCGGAAGAGCTCTCACTGATAGTAAGGAAGTGAGCGCTGTTCGTCAGCCGGTCAACAATCACCCAAATTGCATCGACACCCCTCGCGGTCCTTGGCAATTTGGTGATAAAGTCCATGGAAATCTGTTCCCACTTCCACTGGGGAACCTCAAGTGGCTGCAGCTTTCCATGCGGACGTTGGTGCTCGGCTTTAACCCGGCGACAGGTCAAGCACCTCTCGACGAACCACACAACATCCCTCTTCATACAGGGCCACCAATAGTCTCTCTTCATATCCAAATACATCTTAGTGGCTCCGGGATGGATCGAGAACCTCGATCTGTGCACCTCCTCCATCAGAATGGTACGTGCCCCGCTTATATACGGCACCCAAATCTGACCTTGAAAGGTCATCAGCCCTCGGCTATCGGTAACGAACTCAGACACCTGCCCGATCACCCGCTCCCTCTTGCGGTTCTCTGGTATCACGACCTCTACCTGGGCCTCCCGAATGGTGTCGAACACCGGAGTCATCACCGTCAATCGCATACAAGTGTCTCGAATCAGGGCACTATCTGTCCTACGGCTTAGAGCATCAGCTACAACATTAGCTTTGCCTGGGTGGTACAGGATCTCACAATCGTAATCCTTTACCACATCCAACCATCTCCTCTGGCGTATATTCAGTTTAGGCTGATCCATCAGATACTTCAAACTCTTGTGGTCCGTGTATATGGTACACCGAACCCCATACAGACAGTGACGCCAGATCTTGAGGGCGAACACCACTACACCCAACTCCTGATCGTGGGTGGGATACCTCATCTCATGAGGCTTCAACTGCATCGATGCATACACTATCACATGCCCTCTCTGTATAAGTACCGCACCTAACCCCGATATCGATGCGTCACAGTACACCATAAAATCCTCCATTCCCTCTGGAAGGGATAACACCGGGGCTTCGCATAACCTCTGGCGAAGAGTCTCAAACGAGGTCTGCTGCTCCGGACCCCACGAAAAAGCAACACCCTTCCGGGTTAACTTGGTGAGAGGCACGACAATCTGGGAGAAATCCCTGATAGTTCTCCGATAGTAGCCGGCTAACCCCAGAAAACTCCTGATCTCGGTGGGTGATCTCGGCACCTCCCAACTCATCACAGCCTCAATCTTGGCCGGATCGACCAATATCCCATTCTGGTTAACGAGATGCCCCAAGAACTGGACCTCCCGTAACCAGAACTCGCACTTGGAGAATTTGGCATAGAGCCTCTCCGATCTGAAAACTCCGAGAATCTCTCTCAGATGCTCCTCATGCTGCTCTCTAGATCTCGAATACACCAGAATATCATCGATGAATACAATCACCGACCTGTCCAACATCGGTCAGCATACCCTGTTCATGAGATCCATGAACGCTGCTGGTGCATTGGTGAGCCCAAAAGGCATCACCACAAACTCGTTGTAACATCCCAAAATTCAAGTCCAAAAATTTCATTTTTTAATTAAATAACTCATAAAACATTCACTAGAAAATATTGTATAAACATGTCATCTCATAAAATCAAGTATCATGTTTGAAAGCCACAACATAAACAATTTCATATCAGAGTACAATCCCAGAAAACACCGTGCGGAAAATCAGATGTGTGTGTGATGCCATGCTACGCCGCCGGCTCCTTCCCCTTGGACGAAGAGGTACCTGAAACCAAAACCTGAAACTGTAAGCACAAAGCTTAGTGAGTTCCCCCATCATACCACATACCATACAATACCATCGGTATCTTTCAACTGGTAATCATCATCGGTATCTTTCAACCGGTAATCGTCATCGATATCTTTCAACCGGTCATCGTCATCGGTATCTTTCAACCTGTAACTGGGGACTATTCCACCCCTACCACTAGCATACAATAACAAGATATAAGCATACAGTCAGGCATATCCGGGTACTAACCTAGCCCTTGGTCCTAAGGACATCTATCAGGGAAACTATCCTTATCAAGCACGTAACATATCATACATATATATAACTCATAACCAAACACATACCAGACCGAGATAATTATCACAAAGACAATCATCTATAAAATGCTCCTCATTGGTGGGCCGGCATTATGGCCTTAGACCCACCCCTACTGGAAGGTAACTCACCTCGAACAAGTAGCTGCTGATAATCAGTGCGGGAAAGCTCCGTCCGCTGCTGCTCCGGAAATCCTCCGGCTACAAACCCCACAAACACTCAGTTAGAAACTGATTTCTATACTCTTAGGGTAAAATGACCATCTTACCCCCAACCAAGTCAAGTCAAAGTCAAAGTCAACTTCCAGTTGACCCGACTCGCCGAGTTGGGCCATCAACTCGCCGAGTCCCTTACTCTCTACTCGTCCTCATCCGTGACCCTACTCGTCGAGTTGGGTCGTCAACTCGACGAGTTCTTCTCTCATTCGAACGCCCCATGAAAACTCATCCGACTCGCTGAGTTGATGAACAACTCGTCGAGTTGGCCTTCATCTGATGAACCAGATCTGTCCTCAAGTCGCCGAGTTGATGAACAACTCGCCGAGTTCTAAGGAGATTGCCTTGGACTCGCCGAGTCCAAGAATGCACTCGCCGAGTCCAGTCTTGACCAATTCCATACAGTTGATTTAAATGGGATCTAACACACCAAAACCATAGATCTGGCCTCCTAATGTCCACTTCATACGTAAAGTTCCAAACTTGATGCACATGCATGGGGTTTTTAGCTCAAAAATCCACATACAGTGTCTTACAATGTGCATGGGGCTTTCATGGCCCTAAAGTTGGCACCTTTATGCCATGAAACCCCTCTTAAGGCCCAGATCTGAAGTCAAAACCCACCCCCACACTTCCAATAACGAAACATGACTTAGCAATCCAAAGAAATCCCAAGTTAAAGATGAGTCAAGACAGGGGCATTATACCTTGAAGTTGCTGAAAATGAAGTAAACTCCCTGGATCTACTGTTCCCAACTCAAGTTCCAAGCTCCTTTTTTTCTTCCAAGCTTTACTATCACACAAGAACACCCAAAAATGGCCTCAACAAAGCACAAACGACTAGGGTTTCGATGAGAAGTGTTTGGGAGCATAAAGGGGGAATGGAGGCTGCATAAGGTTGTTTAAATAGGGTGCAAACCCCTGGATTAGGGTTTTAGTCCAGACAGCAGCTACTCGTCGAGTCCGGGATCCGACTCGGCGAGTCCATGACTTAAACTCCGCGCCTCATCCCGCTTCTACTCGGCGAGTTTGTCCTTCAACTCGCCGAGTTCAAGACCAAAAGTGCAAAATAATTAAAGATTTAATAAGAGAATACGTACCAAGAACCAGGTGCTACAAATCTCCCCCACTTATTTTAGACTTCGTCCTCGAAGTCTGCTGCTCGATCCTGGAACAACTCCGGGTAATGCTCCATCATCTCATCCATCGGCTCCCATGTCCATTGCGAGCCCTTCCGGTGCTGCCATTGCAGCTTTACCAGCTCAACCCTCTTGTTCCCCAGATCCTTCGACTTCCGGTCGAGGATCGCTACAGGCCGCTCGATGTAATTCAGGCTGTCATCAACCTGAATGTCCTCCAAGGGTACCACTGCTGAGTCGTCCACCAGGCACTTCCACAGCTGGGAGACGTGGAAAGTGCTGTGGATCTGACTGAGTTCGGCTGGCAGATCCAGCCGGTATGCCACCTTGCCCACCCGGGCTACAACCCTAAACGGTCCAATATACCTGGGGCCCAACTTGCCCCATTTCCTGAATCGGATGACGCCCTTCCAAGGCGACACTTTCAGGATAACCATATCCCCGACCTGGAACTCCAGGTGTGATCGACGCTTATCGGCATAACTTTTCTGCCGACTCTGAGCAGTCTGAAGCCTGCTCCGGACCTGCTGAATCTTCTCTGTCATCTTGAGCACTACTTCGGTGCTCCCCAGGACCCTCTGCCCAACTTCGCCTCATCATATCGGGGTCCTGCACCTCCTCCCATACAACATTTCGAAAGGAGGACGGTCGATACTCGCATGATAGCTATTATTATACGAGAACTCCGCCAATGGAAGGTAGGTATCCCAGCTACCTCCGAAGTCTATGACACATGCCCACAGCATATCCTCCAGAGTCTGGATGGTTCGCTCGCTCTGGCCATCTGTCTGCGGGTGAAAGGGGGTGCTGAAATGCAGACTAGTACCTAACTCGTCGTGGAATTTCTTCCAAAACCTGGAAGTGAACCTCACATCCCTATCCGAAATCACCGAAACTGGCACTCCGTGCCGTGCCACCGCCTCCCTGATATAGATATCGGCCAATTTCTCGGCCGAGATGCTCTCCTGAATCGCGATAAGGTGGGCGCTCTTGGTCAATCGATCGACGATGACCCAGATCGAATCCACTCCCCGTGCGGTCCTGGGAAGCTTGATGATAAAATCCATCATGATGTCTTCCCATTTCCACAGCGGAATATCCAACGGCTGCATTTTGCCGTGTGGTCTCTGATGCTCGGCCTTGACCTTCCTGCAGGTCAAGCACCGCTCCACGTACCATGCCACATCCCTCTTCATGCAGGGCCACCAATAGTCTAAACGAAGATCCCTATACATCTTCGTCGCCCCGGGATGAATGGAGAACCGGGATTTGTGTGCCTCCTCCATCAGGACCTGGCGCATGCCTCCATGATAAGGGACCCACACCCTACGATGAAGAGTTAATAACCCTCGGCTATCATAGTCGAAGGAGGAAACCTGCCCCACAATCCGCTCTCTCTTCCGATGTTCCTCCTTCATAGCCTCCTGCTGAGCCTCCCGGATCCGCTCCAGAAGCGGAGTCACCACTGTCATCCTCAGACAGATATCCCTGATCGGCGCTGCCTTACGGCTAACGCATCGGCCACGACATTGGCCTTCCCCGGATGGTAGAGGATCTCACAATCATAATCCTTTACCACATCAAGCCACCGACGCTGCCTCATATTCAGATTTGGCTGGTCCATGAGATACCTCAAACTCTTGTGGTCCGTGTAAATCGTACAACGAACCCCATAGAGGTAATGACGCCAAATCTTGAGGGCGAATACAACTGCCCCCAACTCCAAATCACGCGTCGGGTAGTTCGCCTCGTGAGGCTTCAGCTGCCTCGACGCATAGGCGATGACATGCCCTCTCTGCATCAATACCGCGCCCAAACCTGCGATGGATGCATCGCAGTACACAACAAAATCCTCCATGCCCTCTGGCAGGGCTAAGATTGGCGCGTCGCACAATCTCTGTCTCTGTGCCTCGAACGCGGCCTGCTGCTCAGGCCCCCCAGCGATACACCACCGACTTCTTAGTCAGTCCGGTGAGCGGAACTGCTATCTTGGAGAAGTCCTGAATGAATCTCTGATAGTAGCCTGCCAATCCCAGAAAGCTACGAATCTTAGATGGAGACCTCGGAACCTCCCAACTCATCACGGCCTCCACTTTGGCCGGATCTACCAAAATCCCGTTCTGGTTGACAAGGTGCCCAAGAAACTGCACCTCGCAACCAGAACTCACACTTAGAGAACTTAGCATACAAGTTCTCCCTCCTCAAAGTCTCCAGAACCTCCCGCAGATGCTCTTCATGCTGCTCTCGCGTCTTGGAGTAAACCAAGATATCGTCGATAAACACTATCACAGACCGGTCTAACATCGGTCTACATACGCGGTTCATGAGGTCCATGAACGCGGCAGGGGCATTGGTGAGCCCGAAAGGTATCACCACAAACTCATAGTGGCCATAACGCATCCGAAACGCAGTCTTCTGCACATCCTCCTCTCTGACCCTCATCTGGTGATACCGTGAACGCAAATCAATCTTGGAGAACCAAGATGCTCCCTGTAGCTGATCAAAGAGGTCATCGATCCTCGGGAGTGGGTAGCGGTTCTTCACCTTATTCAGCTCCCGATAATGTATACACATCCGATGCGACCCGTCCTTATTCTTCACAAACAGAATCGGGGCTCCCCAGGGTGAACTACTCGGTCTAATGAAACCCTTGTCTAACAGCTCTTGCAGCTGAGTAGACAACTCCTGCATCTCAGGAGGAGCCAACCGATACGGTGCCTTGGCTATCGGAGCCGCACCAGGGACTAAGTCGATCCTGAACTCCACCTGTCGCTCCGGAGGTATCCCAGGCAACTCCTCGGGGAATACATCCGCGAACTCTCGTACTGAGGGCACATCGCCCACCGTCGCCCTACCCGTTTCCCGGGTATCCATAACATACGCAACATAACCTGCGCAACCCTGCTGCAGGTAACGTCTAGCTCTCGCTGCTGAACATAAAGCTGGTCCTCACTGCGGCCTCTCGCCCGGAATCACCAGCTCTCCCCCACTTGGGGTCCTGACCCGCACCAACTGCTGCGCGCAGTCGATCACTGCCCTATTGGGGCTTAGCCAATCCATACCAATAATAACCTTGTTCCCTCGCAAAGGTGTGGGAACCAGATCCACCAGGTAGCGCTCCTCGAATAATCTCAGCACACAATCTCGGAGTACCGTCGATGCTCGCACCGATCGGTCGTCTGCAATCTCTACCTCTAGAGGGCAATCCAACATGCCTGAAGACTCGGAAAATCTCTTGCTGAGCGCAAGAGAAACAAACGATCGGGTAGCGCCCGAATCAAACAACACCTGAACTGGGATGCCGTTCACATGGAACGATCCCGTCACCACATCGGGTGCAGCGCGTGCCTCCTCGGCTGTCAGCTGAAGTGCTCGGCTTCGCACCACTGGAGCATCTGCCTTGACCTTCCGGACATCTGTAACCCGCGCCGTCCCTGAGACTGGCGCCGCTGCTGGCGCTGCTGCTGACGCTGCTGACGCTGCTGTCAATCTCGGGCAATTGGCCCTTTTGTGGCCCCTCTGATTGTAATGGAAGCAAATCAGGTCTGTCATCTGTACCGCAGGGGCGAGGGCAGTAGAATCCCTGCCAAAATGCCCCACCTTGCCACACTTATAGCAGCCTGAACCCGGCCCAGTGCGACAAGCTCCCTCGTGTGACCGACCGCATTTCCCACAGCGGTCCCGTCCTGCCTGGCCTTTCGGCCTACCATCAGATCCCTTGGGCTTCTTCCCCGAAGCCCCAGTCGTCAGCCCCTCCACTGCCTTCCTCTCCTGGACATGCTCCAGATCAATCTCCCTCTCCCTAGCCCTGGCAATCATGGAATCCAAGGTAGGGCAAGCTGAAAAACTAACATGCTCCTGAATGTCATCTCGTAGCATGTCGTGGTAGCGGGTCCTCCTCATATCCTCATCTCCCGCATACTGGGGCACCAGCAATGCCCTCTCCCGGAACTTGGTGGTGATCTCCGCCACAGTCTCCGTAGTCTGCCTCATATCCAAGAACTCCCTGGCGAGCCGCTGAAGCTCCACAGCTGGCGCAAACTCCGCCCTGAATCTGGTTACAAAGTCTGACCAGGTCATAGCCTCAACAACCGAGGCTCCCAATGAGTCACCAACAGACTCCCACCAATCTCGGGCCCTGTCTCGCAAGCATCCCGCTGCATATCTCACCTTCGACCCCTCTGGGCAGAAGCTCGTCAGCTGCGCAGACTCGATATCTGCGATCCATCTCCGGGCAGCAATGGGGTCTTTCACCCCATGGAAATCTGACGCACCACTCCCACGAAAATCCTTGAAGGACAGTGTGCGCGTACCCACCTGGCTAGACGCCATATCACTCCTAAATGCTCGGAGGTGATCCTCCATCAGCTCAACAATCCCTTCCTTGATCGACCCGAAATTGATAAGGGTCGACTCAAGGATGCCTCTCGTGATCTCAGACGCGATGAACTCGCGTAACCCGTCATCAACCTGCTCGGATCCTGCACCCGAGCCCGATCCTGATCCTGATCCGGAACCTCCCGCTCCATGTCGTGTGGTCACCATACTTGAAAATACACGCATAAATGTCAGGATCATACATATACTCGAGAGATCTAACATACTCTCCAAGGTCCCTGGTTCCATCTTGGCCCTCCTTGATTCGAGTACGGGTCCTCTGCTTTCAGTAGTACGGGCCCATACTACCTTCCACATCTACCTGTACTTTCCTCAAGGATTGCTTTGACTTCATCAAGTCCCTTTTACCGATACCCTTTCAACTGACCTAATCCTAGGCTTCCCTAGGGCACTCTCCGACCTACTCTCCGCCATCAGCTGCACTAGGAGCCCCTACTACTTCCCCCTAACTAACTTGCAGGTACTGCTACATATCCGCTCCTTAGTTAGTTGGAAATAGCCAGAACCCCCATAGCACAAAGCAAGTAGCATTCGTGCATCGAGTAACCAAATCAGGCATAACCTATACAGGCCATCCTACTGCTGACTAAACAGTCCTAGCATGCAGCTCATACAACTGGCATATAAGGCATCCTTCTAGATCCTTAGCCCTAACTAGCATGCAATTATCAGAATCATATATCAGGCACACAAGGCATATTCCTAGATCCTTAGTCCTATTCTAACATGCGGTTTTCTGAATCAAAACCATATAGTATAACATAACGAGTATGGGTATCTTGGGGAAAACTTACTTGAGCCCGGCCGGTCGCATGCATCACACACCTTGTCTTTCTTAAAATCCTCCCGTTTAGATTTCTCGAAAACCATTTATTATACAAATCTTTTATCCCCTCAGTTTGAGTCCAGACACCCCCAAGGGTGTGTCCGAATCCCTCAAACCAGGGCTCTGATACCAACTTGTAACATCCCAAAATTCAAGTCCAAAAATTTCATTTTTTAATTAATTAACTCATAAAACATTCACTAGAAAATATTGTATAAATATGTCATCTCATAAAATCAAGTATCATGTTTGAAACCCACAACATAAACAATTTCATATTAGAGTACAATCCTAGAAAACACCGTGCGGAAAATCAGATGTGTGTGTGATGCCATGCTACGCCGCCGGCTCCTTCCCCTTAGACGAAGAGGTACCTGAAACCAAAAACTGAAACTGTAAGCACAAAACTTAGTGAGTTCCCCCATCATACCACATACCATACAATACCATCGGTATCTTTCTACCGGTAATCATCATCGGTATCTTTCAACCGGGAATCGTCATCGGTATCTTTCAACCGGTAATCATCATCGGTATCTTTCAACCGGTAACTGGGGACTATTCCACCCCTACCACTAGCATACAATAACAATATATAAGCATACAGTCAGGCATATCTGGGTACTGACCTACCCCTTGGTCCTAAGGACCCCTATAAGGGAAACTATCCCTATCAAGCACGTAACATATCATACAGATATATAACTCATAACCAAACACATACCAGACCGAGATAATTATCACAAAGACAATCATCTACAAAATTCTCCTCATTGGTGGGCCGGCATTGTGGCCTTAGACCCACCCCTACTGGAAGGTAACTTACCTCGAACAAGTAGCTGCTGATAATCAGTGCGGGAAACCTCCGTCCGCTGCTGCTCCGGAAATCCTCCGGCTACAAACCCCACAAACACTCAGTTAGAAACTGATTTCTATACTCTTAGGGTAAAATGACAATTTTACCCCCAACCAAGTCAAGTCAAAGTCAAAGTCAACTTCCAGTTGACCCGACTCGCCGAGTTGGGCCATCAACTCGCCGAGTCCCTTACGCTCTACTCGTCCTCATCCGTGACCCTACTCGTCGAGTTGGGTCGTCAACTCGACGAGTTCTTCTCTCATTCGAACGCCCCATGAAAACTCATCCGACTCGCCGAGTTGATGAACAACTCGTCGAGTTGGCCTTCATCTGATGAACCAGATCTGTCCTCAACTCGCCGAGTTCTAAGGAGATTGCCTTGGACTCGCCGAGTCCAAGAATGCACTCGCCGAGTCCAGTCTTGACCAATTCCATACAGTTGATTTAAATGGGATCTAACACACCAAAACCATAGATCTGGCCTCCTAATGTCCACTTCATACGTAAAGTTCCAAACTTGATGCACATGCATGGGGTTTTTAGCTCAAAAATCCACATAAAGTGTCCTACAATGTGCATGGGGCTTTCATGGCCCTAAAGTTGGCACCTTTATGCCATGAAACCCCTCTTAAGGCCCAAATCTGAAGTCAAAACCCACCCCCACACTTCCAATAACGAAACATGACTTAGCAATCCAAAGAAATCCCAAGTTAAAGATGAATAAACACATAGATGAGTCAAGACAGGGGCATTATACCTTGAAGTTGCTGAAAATGAAGTAAACTCCCTGGATCTGCTGTCCCCAACTCAAGTTCCAAGCTCCTTTCTTCCTTCCAAGCTTTACTATCACACAAGAACACCCAAAAATGGCCTCAACAAAGCACAAACGGCTAGGGTTTCGATGAGAAGTGTTTGGGAGCATAAAGGGGGAATGGAGGTTGCATAAGGTTGTTTAAATAGGGTGCAAACCCGTGGATTAGGGATTTAGTCCAGACAGCAGCTACTCGCCGAGTCCGGGATCCGACTCGGCGAGTCCATGACTTAAACTCCGCGCCTCATCCCGCTTCTACTCGGCGAGTTAGTCCTTCAACTCGCCGAGTTCAAGACCAAAAGTGCAAAATAATTAAAGATTTAATAAGAGAATACGTACCAAGAACCAGGTGCTTCAAATCTCCCCCGCTTATTTTAGACTTCGTCCTCGAAGTCTGCTGCTCGATCCTGGAACAGCTCCGGGTAATGCTCCATCATCTCATCCATCGGCTCCCACGTCCATTGCGACCCCTTCCGGTGCTGCCATTGCACCTTTACTAGCTCAACCCTCTTGTTCCTCAGATCCTTCGACTTCCAGTCGAGGATCGCTACAGGCCGCTCGATGTAATTCAGGCTGTCATCAACCTGAATGTCCTCCAAGGGTACCACTGCTGAGTCGTCCACCAGGCACTTCCGCTGCTGGGAGACGTGGAAAGTGCTGTGGATCTGACTGAGTTCGGCTGGCAGATCCAGCCGATATGCCACCTTGCCCACCCGGGCTACAACCCTAAACGGTCCAATATACCTGGGGCCCAACTTGCCCCGTTTCCTGAATCGGATGACGCCCTTCCAAGGCGACACTTTCAGGAGAACCATATCCCCGACCTGGAACTCCAGGTCTGATCGACGCTTATCGAAATAACTTTTCTGCCGACTCTGAGCAGTCTGAAGCCTGCTCCAGACCTGCTGAATCTTCTCTGTCGTCTTGAGCACTACTTCGGTGCTCCCCATGACCCTCTGGCCAACTTCGCCCCATCATATCGGGGTCCTGCACCTCCTCCCATACAATATTTCGAAAGGTGGACGGTCGATACTCGCATGATAGCTATTATTATACGAGAACTCCGCCAATGGAAGGTAGGTATCCCAGCTACCTCCGAAGTGTAAGACACATGCCCGCAGCATATCCTCTAGAGTCTGGATGGTCCGCTCGCTCTGGCCATCCGTCTGCGGGTGAAAGGCGGTGCTGAAATGCAGACGAGTACCTAACTCGTCGTGGAATTTCTTCCAAAACCTGGAAGTGAACCGCACATCCCTATCCGAAATCACCGAAACTGGCACTCCGTGCCGTGCCACCACCTCCCTGATATAGATATCGGCCAATTTCTCGGCCGAGATGCTCTCCTGAATCGGGATAAGGTGGGCGCTCTTGGTCAATCGATCGACGATGACCCAGATCGAATCCACTCCCCGCGCGGTCCTTCATTATTACCTTTATTCATAAGGTAATATCAAAACATAATGTATCCAATGTTATCATCACAAACATATCCCAGAATCTCAAGACATAAACTCCATGAGTGTGTACGGATCATGTTGGCGCCTTCCCGCGATCCTCGCTAGTACCTGAATCACATAACACAACAACTGTAAGCATAAATGCTTAGTGAGTTCCCCAAAATACCATATACGCACATACGCCACTCAAGGCTATAAGACCTTCCGGTCACTGTGTCTCATAGGACTTCCGTCCCACAACCCTGGTAGACCTTCCAGTCCTACCCGTAATGACCTTCCGGTCCATATCATCTTGACCTTCCGGTCCATATCATAATGACCTTCCGGTCCTTAGCATTCATAACATACATAACACTTCCATATCATATAACAACATACATCACATGCATCTCATAGCATATAAGACCTTCCGGTACCATTCTAGGTATAGTATCGTGAGAAGACTCACCTCGTACGAAGTCGGATAAACTCTCGTGCTTGACGTCCCGACCTATCCTCCTCCTATCATACGAATAACATTCCTGATCAATACCCGCTCATAGCCCCATCTCTAAAGATTGGGTAGAAAGCTATCCTACCCCTCCCTGAACTCTCTAGAATCAGGTTGACCAAAACCCTACGGTCAACTGAAGTCAACGGTCAAACTTTGACCCGACTCGTCGAGTGCAAATGGGCGACTCGGCGAGTCCATGCGAGTCTTCAGAATCCTTCTAGCCTCACTTGGCACGTCGAGTCATCCCTTCACTCGACGGGTTACACCTGTCGCGAATCGCGGGGCAACCCCGACTCGACTCGTCGAGTCCACTTATGTACTCGGCGAGTAGCGTCCTTGGCAACACTCAAATGACTTTCTGAGGTCAGATCCGCTTCTCTAACCTATAGATCTGCCCTCCCCATTCACAATAATCACGTAAAGGTCCGACCTTTACACTCATGCAACACACATAGGGCTCTCTTTGGTGAAAACATCTCTAAAAAGGCAACCTAAGATCATTTTTTCCATGGAACAACATAAAGCAGGTTGGATAAGGCTCTTTGGACCTCTAAAGGTCCAGATCCAGAGTCTAACACTCAAAGGGACAATATACTCATCATTTCAAGCCAATAGAAGGGTATAGAAAACCCTAAATTCAAGGATCTGATACTAAACAGAAGAAGGGATCAATTTACTAACTGAAAGTTGCAGATCCAAGCTGGAAATCCACAGAATAGCAATCCCCTTGACCTCCTCTTGCTGGAAACACCTTCTTCTTTGCAAAATCACACTAATAAGGATCAAAAAGGCTCTCTCTCTTATACCACTCGTTCAAGCTCTCTAGGGTTTCTCTCTCTGGACTGGTAGCCGCAATAGAGGGCTATAAGGAACCTTAAATAGGGCACAGGCCCAAAGATTTAGGGTTTCTGTCTACAGCGCGGACTCATCGAGTCCACCCATCGACTCGTCGAGTCCCTTCATTAATCCAGTCAGCAAATTGAGATGTTGGATAACAGGCTCGTACTTTTGTTCATCTCTCAGCAACAAGTTGTATAGCATGATCCATTCGTATGGGTTGAGACATGGCAAGTCTAGGAGAGTGAATTCATGAACTTGACTCACAGAACCTATGACAATTTTGAATTTGGCATTCGGAAAAATGTCAGTCTCAATTGGTCCAGTGACCTTCACAACTGTTATTTTGCTCGCACTCCACGTTTCATACTGTGGCTTAATGTGGTTAAGATAGAAAGAGAAAAGATGATGGTCAGCCCCGCTGTCAGTAGATGGGACATTTGCAACTTTCACAAAAGAGCGAAATCTGAAGGCCTTGGGAGTAATTGGAAGATCCAGTTGTGAATCTTGTGTGTTCTGAAGTACGAACGACACAACCAGTTCCAACCATTATTGACTTGGAAAATCTTATAGCTTCACTCTGAATTCGTTTCAGCGTCCACTTTGGAAATAAGAGCTTCCTGCTTTCAAGTGTGACCTGAGCTTCTTTTTCACCTCTCTCCTTGGCTTCAGCTTCTCGAATGATTCTCTGATTTTCATGTAACTCAGCTTCACCAGCCTTTCGCTTTTTAAGTTCTTATTCATCAATCTCCTCGTCTTCACTATTATCAATGATAGGATCATCATAAAAAAGCTTTTCTTTGCCTTTAGGCTCAGATTCGATTTTAACAACTGGCTTGACTGAAGCCGTTAGACTCTTGCGTGTTCTAAAGTTCAAACGACACAACCGGTTCCAACCAATATTGACTTGGCAAATCTACAGCTTCACTCTGAATTCGTTTCAACTTCCACTTTGGAAATAATAGCTTCCTGCTTTCAAGTGTGACCTGAGGTTCTTTTTCAGCTCTCTCCTTGGCTTCAGCTTCTCGAATGATTCTTCGATTTTCCTTTAATTCAGCTTCACAAGTCTTTCTCTTTTTAAGTTCTTCTTCATCAATCTCCTCGTCTTCACTGTTATCAATGATAGGATCATCAGAAAAAAGCTTTTCTTTGCCTTTAGGCTCAGATTCGCTTTTAACAACTGGCTTGAATGAAGTCGTTGGCATAGCTTAAGACTTCTTTGGTGGATCTACCCCTTGTTTTGGAATGACAGGAGTCTCCGAAACACCCTCAATCCTACTTAGCATTGCTAAAGCAGGATGAAACTTGTCAGCGAGATGCATGCGAATGGAAATAGTGAGGATTGGATCATGAGATTCAAGAATATTGGAGAGAAGAACATTGACATCCCCAACACATCTTTTGACCACTGCTCGCTCAGATTGAAGATCTTTGATCTCTTTGTCAGCTTGAGCAAGTTTTTCTTGATGAACCTTGACAGTCGTGGTGTGAACAGCAAGTTGAACCATCAGATTCTTTTCAATGGCAAGAGATTCTAAAAGTTGTGTCATCCTCACAGAAATGGAAGCTTTGAAGGTTTCATTTTCCTTTTTCAGCTCAGAGCGAACCTTTGCAAGAGCCTCCTTCTCCTTTCGTAGAGTGGAATTAAGACCGACTATAGCCTTATTAGCCAAACACATGTTAGTCTCAGCAAATGATTGGAAATTATCCATAAAAGCCTTTGCATCAGTAATGAGCGTATCCATTTTGGTAGCAATTTCACCACACAAAGCTGCAAAATTAGAAACAACTTGATTGGCCTTATCCAAATTGGCTTGATGTTCTTTTGTGAGCGACTGAAAGAAGGCTTCAACAACAGCCTTCGAGTAAACATCAGAAGAAGAATCACGAGAAGAATTGATCAATGAATCAAGCTTCTCAGTGATGATCTTGAATTGTCATTGTGTCACAGGAGCTTCATCATCGCATTCAGTCCTAATGTTGAATGGACTAAAGGTGAAACCTGCTAAGTCGTCATCATCATCCCCATCAATCATATCAGAAATCATCATGGCGAAATGGAGAAATGGGAGGAGTATGGAGACTAGTTGCAAAACCTGAAGACTCAGCCTCCGCATTAGATGCGTTAACCGAAACAGGAGGCTCAACTGATGTTTTGGGTGTCGTGGTTGATTCAGTGAATAAAGGAGCAGTGAGAGAAATAGTACTTTGAGGTTGAGATGAAACAGGAGGAGGACATGGAGCAATAGTTACCGGTGTGGAAGTGGTTGCAGTTTTGGGAGATGGAGGAGGAGATGGAACAAAGTCGTTGTGAACAAGTTCTTCTACCTCATTGTGAACGGGTGGATCCTCCTCGTTGTGAACTGGTGAATCCTCCTCATTGCGAACCGGAGAATCATCCTCAATACGAAAAGGTTGTTCGTACTTAATACAAACATCTGACTGAGTGTCAGAGTGCAGATGGTCACTGTCTGATGGAGTAGGGGACTTGGCTTTGCGAGCAACTCTTTTTAACTTTTGCCTTTTAGGAGCAATGACATATGGAGCAGCTTTTGCCTTTCGCTTTTTGGGAGTGTTCACAGGCTCAGATGGACCTTCATTATTACCTTTTTTGTTTTCTTCCTTCTTGCGACCTTTGTTACCCCTTGTTTTTAGTTTATCTGCCTCAACAATAATTGACTGCATCTCAGGAGTAATGGGACGAAACCCAGAAGGAGCAAGTTTGCGATAACCTTCCAAAATTTTGTTAGATTCAGGAACGTCACAAAACATCGCCTATGGAATTGAACCAATGAAAGAAAACTTGGAGTTATCGGCCATAATGATGCATGTTGTATGGAAGGTTGAGATAGTACACACCAAAGCATCCTGCATCACGAGAATGTTGAGCTTGACGATGGCTCTTCGAACAATGATAGACCAGAATCGTGCACAAGAGATTTCACGGTGGCGAGTGTTCGAGTGTGTGCTTTGAATCACCTGAGCCCAGAGAACAACTCCAAAATTGACATTCAAACCTATATAAATGCCATAAATTATGGCCATGAACAACTTACTGGCAAAATCAGAACCAATAACTCTTTCTGAGAACGCCTTGAATAGAAGAGTGAAGAGGCCCTTCCATAGTGGGGGTATGTTAGGTTTCCGGAATTTTGAGACGGCAGTTAGGGTTTCTTTGTAACCCATTTGATAGGACATCTCCAATAGAGCAGCGTTGGAGATGGATTCCGGGTTGATCATCCCTTCACTTTGAGAAAGCCCTAGAAGTGAACAAAATCGGGCTTTGGAGATTGATGTTTTCTGATCATGGATGTCAAAGATAATATTGTTTTCCTCCTTGATGTAATTTGCAGTAGAGTACGCCCTAGACAGTAGGGACATTGGATCATCCTCCATACTTTGTTAGAGCATGCACCAATGGAGAATACTTGAGGCACTCAACAATTGGCAAGAGATAGGCGTCATATTTGCATGGTTCTAGATCTATCACCATGTTCTGGTTGGTTTTGATGGTCAGAAGAGAAGAATGAGCAGTTTGGTGATCAGCAGATGATGAAGCGGCCATTGTTGAGAGTTTGAGAGAAAGAAGATGAACGGTAGACGCTGTGATCACCGGAAATCTTTGAGAGAAAATACGGAAGTGGTGATGAGAGATGAAGCATTAAATTCCATTTATACAGTTGGGTTGGTGAGAGAAATCAGGAGAGTGAGTATCTCGGTTACTGAAATGTCGCCTGAAAAAGCGCGACTTGACAACTGTTCATATCAGATTGATACATCATATGACGATAAAGTAGACGTCCGTTCAAAATTTCACGCGCCTATTTGAATTCTTATCCTTAGTGAATTGCCGCATCATCTTTGCCCTTTTTGTAGTTATAATTCGCCAGTCTCTTATGAATATGAATTTCATTTGAAGGGAACATAAGTTGAACTGCGAACCTGAAAATAAATGTAAGTACCACGAACCAGACATTTGAATATCACTAGGATCTTCGTGCAAGAGTGTCAAAGATAAAGAAATAAAACAATTCTTGTATGTGGGATTTTGTGATGTCGAAATAAAGACACGAAACTGTGGATCCCGGGCAAAGATCTCTTTCTTCGAAGTCAAGAGAGACTAAGAAGTGTCTGTGTGGTTTCCCGTTGAAATACGATCAAGTGTTTGATAAGAAACATTGAAAGGCATCATTTCTTTAGGCTAAATGGGTGGCTTATCCTCCAACCAAACAACAAACTTGATATAAGTACGAATGTTGGATGAAGTACTCGTGTGACCAGTGTAGTCTGTTGAACGAGTAGGTTGGAAATTATTTTGATGACAAGATAAAATTCTGAAATCTCAAACAAAATAAAACTGGATCTTGTGGGAAGAAGTGTCTCGGCACAAAAACACATCATAAAGATCTCGCAAAAGAATAAGAGATTCCTTGGTACAAACCATGAAAGTTGCTTTCGTTAATTAGATGGTGAAATTCTTGAAAGTTGCTTTCGTTAATTAAGTGTCTTGGATTTTGGGTTTCACTCAGTTCGTGGTGGATGAAGCTAAGATCATTAACTCAGATGTTGTGTAACCATAAACCTCAGTGGTATAGCTGAGAGTCTTAAGGGTTACATTCATGAGTGCAAAGACAGTGGAGAAGTGACAAGGGAGAAGGTGGTTCCAGAGAAGCGAATTTACCTCTGCTATGCGAAAGTGACCAAGCAGATAACTCTTAACTCAAGGTGAGAAGAGTTAGGTAGCTCATGACTAATGTGAATTTAACAGCCTAGTTAGGAAGAAAGGATTGGTAGAATCGGTTCATTAAGGCTTGACATCGAGTCATTTGAGGCTTCAGACAACATGCAGCAGCATGCTTCTAGGGACACTTAGCTTATATATAGATAAAGAGATTTATACCTGTGCCATCACATGAATTGAGATATGATACGAATCTGTGCCTCCATGATCTTCTTAAGATATTTTTGGTGTTTTTGAGATTTGTGAAAATAAAAGAAATACAAATAAACACAAATAAAATATTTTTGTATTTTGAGATTTTATGAAAAACAATTAAAAAACAGAAAAGATTGAAAAATGAAATAAAGATAAGAAATAATATACATAAAGTACAGAAGGATATTTGATCATACGAACAACGAATGAACAGTTGACTGCGAATTACTACGAGCGTTCTCACCGCTTCGCAGTGTTAAAGTAGACTGCGAATGAACAGTGGACTAAGAACTACTGCGAACGTTCGCACCGATTCGTAGGGTAATCATTATGTATGCGAAAGTGGTTCCGGAATAGATTCAGCTTCTATCATTCTTATGCCTTGAAGAATTCTATTGAAGGTGGTTTCAGGCAAGGCTTTTGTGAATATGTCAGCTAACTGATCAGAGGATCTTACGAAGTGAATTTCAACGTTGCCATCTTCTATGTGATCCTTAATGAAGTGATACCTCAGTGATATGTGTTTTGTATTTGAGTGTTGCACTGGGTTGTGACAAATGGGAATGGCACTTTTGGAGTCACAGTATAGCGGGATTCGTTTCATGCTTAAGCCATAATCACGAAGTTGGCTTTGAATCCAAATGACCTGGGATGTACATGAGGCAGCATCTATGTATTCAGTTTCCGATGTTGACAAGGATACACACGTTCGCTTCTTGGATTGCCAACTGACAAGTTTTCCATCGAGAAATTGGCATCCTCCAGTTGTGCTCTTTCTATCTAATCCACATCCCCCTAGGTCAGCATTTGAAAACGCTTGTACAAAGAAGCCTGAGTCAGCAGGCTGCCATATGCCAAGAGATGATTTTCGTTTCAGGTATCTGAAGATATTCTTGACGGCCACCATGTGAGGTTTGTGAGGATTTGCTTGGAACCTAGCACAATAACAAACGGAAAACATAATGTCTGGTCTACTAGCTGTTAGATACATCAATGATCCTATCATCTAACGATAAAGGGTCATATCAGCAGCTGGTTTTTCCAGAGATGGTGTCGGTTTCATTCCAAATGCCATTGGAACCTTTTCTTTAGAGTCTCCCACCATCCCAAACTTAGTGAGCAAAGTATTCGTATATGTTTCTCGATTTAGGAAAATGCTTCCGGTCCCTGTCTTATATTCAATCCAAGGAAAAAGTTAATTGGACCGATGGAGCTCATCTCAAATTTAGTTTCCATCAACTTTCGGAATTCAGCTGTTAGGATGGGATTCGTAGAACCGAAGATGATATCATCAACATAAATTTGGACGATCATCAAGTGGTCACCCTCTTTCTTGCGAAAGAAGGTTGGATCAAACGAACCTTGTTTTAATTGGGACATTTTAAGGAAGCGAGTGAGAGTTTCATACCAGGCTCTTGGAGCTTGCTTTAGACCATAAACAACCTTGTCTAAGAGGTAACAGTGATTAGGAAATTTCTCATTAACGAACCTAGGTGGTTATTCCACATAAACAGTCTCTTCAAGTTTGCCATTCAAGAATGCACATTTGACATCCATTTGGAATACCTCAAAGTTCTTATGCGCTGCGCATGCCAAGATGATGCGAACATATTCCAACCTTGAAACTGGTGCGAAGGTTTCTTCGTAGTTGATGCCTTCTTCCTGGAAATATCCCTTAACCACGAGTCTCACTATGTTTCTTATAACATTCCATTCTTTATCCATTTTGTTGCGAAACAACCATTTTAAACCTACAATTGATGCATCTGGTGGAGTTGGAATTAGCCTCGAAACTTTGTTTCGTTCAAACTCATTGAGTTCATCTTGCATCGCTTGCACCCAATCAGAATGATCGAGAGCAACATTAACTGTTTTGGGTTCTACATTGGAAACGAATGAGTTAAACATACAAAATTCTACTTTAGAGAATAATGCAGTTTGTTTCTCTTTTTGCTGAGATCTTGTAAGGACACCTGCAAAAGATTCACCGATTACTTGGGTTCTTGGGTGATCTCTGGTCCATTTGGTTAGTGGAGGATAGTTTGGATCATAAGAGGGATCCAGTTCAACATTTACTTCTTCAAATTCTGATTGAACAACTGAATCATCATTCGCAACATCCGAATCATCATTCTCCCCCTCGAATGATGAGAACTCCTTTACTACATGAATTGAATTGTCACCATCGAATGGATGTTCATTGGTCACTGTTTGTGGGTCAATAGATGAAGTAAAACCCTCCCCCTCTAATGGAGTGCTCGTATCTTGTGGAATGGGCTGCTCCCCTTGACGACTTGCATTAGAGTCAAAATTCTCCCCTTGGAATGTAGTATTCATGGTTTGAGGGATGTTCGCACTTGGTGGCTGTTGTGGAAAATCCTTCGCAGCATCATCAATAATTTTCTTTAATTCATCCTCTTTGTTGTCAGCTGCTTTTGATTATGATGAAATGACCTTCTCTGGCTCATCAAAAAGTAACATAAATTCCTCATACATATTGGCTAAAGGAATGGTGGCTGGACATTGCTTAGGAAAGATTTCCTTCGATTGACTCTCATTCAACTGAATCCTCTTTAAGTAGTTGTCGTTAAACATGACATAGTAGGTTTCTTCCATCTTTCTGGATCGTTTGTTAAGAACCCTGTATGCCTTAGAGGTCAGTGAATATCCCAAAAATATACCCTCGTCAGCTTTCGCATCGAATTTGTTTTGTTGTTCCTTGGAGTTGAAGATGAAACACCTGGAACCAAATACATGGAAAAACTTACCGTTAGGTTTGCGATTATTGATGATTTCATAAGGACTAATTGAAAAAATCGCTTATTTAGGATGGATCTATTTTGGGTAAAGCATGCAGTTACGATGGCATCGGCCCATAAATAGAGAGGTAGACATGCGAATGACATCATTGTTCTTGTAGCTTCGCACAAGGAGCGGTTTGTCTTTCCACTACGCCGTTCTATTGTGGATTATAGGGAGCAGAAAAGTTGTGTGAGATTCCCTTTTCAGCAAGAAATTCTTCAAGTGTTTGATTTTTGAATTCCAGCCCATTGTCGCTGCGAACTGCTTTCGTCTTCTTTTCTATGATTTCAGATCCTTCGTCCTCAAATGAGACTTTTAAGCCCGTTCCCAGAACCAATTGAGATACACTTATGAGGTTGTTTTGTAATCCTTCCACATATGCCACTTTATGAATCAAAAAGTCTCCATTCGTTATCATAGCATACCCTTTAATCCTCCAAATGAGTTGTTTCCATATTTCATGTTTCCACCATCCTTGAGAGCTCGAAACTCTCGCAACTCCTCCTTCCTCCCAGTCATGTGACGCGAGCAGCCACTGTCGATATACCATTCAGCATCAAACTGCTCGTCGCATATAACCTGCAAGAATCAAGCATATTTAGGAACCCAAAGATGCTTGGGTCCTTGTGAGCCTTTTACAGAAAGAGGAAAGGTAATTGCAAGATCAACCATATAAGTGCATTTAACTAATGTGGTTTCATCTTTCTTTGTTATAGTAAAGACTTTTATCCTATTTTTTTTACTTTCGTTTCTTTTGGAAAGGATGGTTTTTGTTTATTTTGGATTTGACTCTTTTTGAACCCTTTTTCAGCTTTGTTTGAGTTAGTGGTCATTATCTTGTTTCGAACTTCAGAATCCGAGACAAACTTTCCTCTTCCTTTATCATCCTTGGATGAGTCTTTCGTGGGTAGAGAATGATGAGGTTTTGTTTCTTCCACAGCTTTCTTTGAAAAAGAAAGTTTTTGAACAAAGTTCCTTTTGGTTTTCTGTGGATTGCAAGAGTGACAGTGCGTACATTGACTGGGGTTCGCATGAGAATGAGCTCTGGCATGCTGATTAGAGTATTTTTCATTGCGAACATAGTTGGGATTTTGGGACTGCCAAAATTGCTTCTTTCATTGATATTTCTTTGATATTTCTTTGATATCTCAAATTCCTTTTCCATTTTTGATCTACAAGTTGCTCTGAGGATTTGTGAATGGTCGCCGTGGGCTTTGCTTTTATTGCATGAGATTCGTTCATCACTGCCTTAGGTTCGCTTTGGATATCCTTGGTTCCACGTGGACTTCCTTTTTCAAAGCTTGAGCGATTGTTTAATGGTTCTGCCACATATCGTCCTTTCACTCTCCAAGAGGTCTTTTCTGACAAACCTACGGTTTCGTCTGCATTATCAATTGCAACTGACCAAAAGTACTCATCGCAGCCATCTTTGTTGTCATTGTTGACGATGGACGTTAATTCAACAGTTTGATTTTTATCCAGTCTTTAATAGCAAACACTTGATTAGGGATAATTTGTACTTTGGGAAAAACTGTTGCTTTCGCTTTTAAAATTTCTGGTTTAATTTGAGAAATGCGTGCGAACTCAACTGAATTTTCAGAAATCAAAGCTTTCGCAGTTTGAGTTTCGTTTTTAACAAACTCTAAGCTGTCAATCTCATCCTCTACAAATATTTCACTCATATCACTGTCCTGCATCAAATTCAGATGTACTTTTAACATTAATTTTGTTTTCTGAACTTAATTTGGCACTCAATGAATCGAACTTCTGCATAGTATCAAATTTTATTTGCTTCTTATCATTTTCATCCAAACTCTGTTTTAACATATTTTTGTGGTCTTTGGACTTAATGTATGATTCAGTTATTTCCATTCCTACCATGTAAACATCAGCAGTCTCGTCAGATGAGATGATGGATTCACACTTATAACAATCGGCGTCAATTTCATCTTCCTTTAATTCAAGAAATGGTAAAATCATCTTGTGAATTTTATTACCAATCTCACAATCAAGGTGCAACTGTGTAATGTTAAAGTAAAGCCTTTTAGAAAAAAAATGTTACGTTGTTTTAAAAGCATCAAATTGTCTCGTTGCAAGTAAATTAATTGATCCCTAGACTTAGACAAATCTGACTCGATCTTCTCAATCCGCATTCGTCTCTCATCGCTTTTCGACGAAACCTGCTAATTTGATCAGTTAGGTTAGAGTTTGTCAAACGAGTTCTTTTTAAACTATCACTAATGCTTGAAAAAGTAATTTTAGGTCATTTAATTCATTCTCATATCGAGACACAGGTATATTTAGAGATTCAAGAATTAGATTTACCTTGTTAATCAGCTGTTCACGCTCATTAATTTGTTCACTGACTGGTCTCGCTGTGAAACAACTATCATCTCCTCTTTCACCCTCAGTAGCACTCCCTTGTGTCTATGACCTTCCGTTTGTCACCATCAAGCATTTTCCTCCAAACTGCGAACCTTCTTTTTTTGCAACAAATTCCCTGCCATGCGTGGGTCTACGAACCTTGTCATCTTCAGAGTCTGTTGACCAGATCTCAACTCCTCCAGCTCGTTTTCAGCTGCATTTTCTTGCACAATTAAATCAGGCATAGAGTTATCAACATTCTTTTTCTTCTTAATCTCCTCTAGCTTTCGTATATGGTAAGCCTCAGCATCTTCTCCTTCCTTCTTCTCGTTTAACCTTCACAACATACACTCCTTTGCCAAGTGGTTTTTTCCATGCAATAGTTGCAATCATATCCGGAGTCACCCACGAGCTTCTTCTCTTTCTTGTCGTCATCCTTCTGCGAACCGTTCGCATTTTCTTCTTTCACCTTTTCAGAGCTATAACTGCCCTGCTAATTTCGGCTCTTGTTCCGGTTGAAGTTTTTCTTTTCGAATCTCTTGGGTTGCGAAACCATCATAGCAAACTCTTCTTTAGAGAGTTCGCATTGAGAAAGCTCAAAATCAGAATCATCCTCTTGAGCTATCTTCTTACTCTTCGCAACAAGGGCCAACGAACCCATTCCTGAGACAAATTTCGCTTCTTTGGTCACTTCATCTTCGTGTGACCTTAGGATACCAACAAGCTTGGCAAGAGTGTAGTTCTTGAACTGCTCATGTGCCTTAACTCTAGACACCACTGCCTTCCATTCTGACCGAAGTCCATTCATAAACGTGAATTTTTGTTCGATTAACTCACGTCCAATGCCATGTTTCGTCATTTTGCTCAAAAGATGATTATATCGGTTGAAGGTTTGACTTAAACTCTCTTCAGATTTCTGTGAAAAGGCACCAAACTCCAAAAGCAAGAGCGTTTGTGTTCCTTGAGTCGATCCCATATGGATTTGGCAGTGTCACAGGAACTGACCAGACATAAAGTATCAATTTGCAAGGCAAATTAAATGATCCTCAATGCCTTAACATTGCTGATCAGCTTTTCCTTTTCATATTGAGGAACCTCCTTGATATCGAGAAGAAGTTTGTTGTAGTCTTTTTGAGTTTTGATGACTCTTTTGCTTTCAGTATGAACAAACGGTCCAAGAGTTATAGCCTCCCATATCGGGTATCCATTATCTTCTAGGCCAAGAACATAATCTTCGAAGTGAAGCGCCCATACTTCATATTCATTAGGAAAGAGAATTGGGATCCTAGTAGTCGATCCAATGCTACTTGAAAGATTAATAGAGTTGAAGTGAGAATCGTCGTGATGCATGATGATAAGATCTTTAAAACCTATTAAGAATCAGACGTGTAAAACAAAAGCAGTTTTAGGGTAATATTGAACTTGCTAAACAACGTCAACAACACTGTGATAATCGTTTAATCCAGATCCAATATTAACGGAAACCCTAAAAGCTCTTAAACAGAAGAGATGCGTATTTATTACACAGTCTCCTACTATGATACCAATTGTTAGGAAGTTAATCTTTGAAAAGATCGTTTAGATTCAAACAGATTAAAGCAAAGAACACAACGATGACTCGAAATATGTTGAATGATTAAAAGACACGCCTCAGAAGAACTCGACAAAGAATTGCTACTATAGAGGCGTGATTAGGGTTACAGAATAATATCATAGTTACCAAAAACATGATGCATGCATGCATCTTAAATACTCTAACCCTAGATAATAAATACGGAAGGACAAGCCCAGCCCGTTTACAAAACAGTCTAAACATAAGGCCCAATGACGCAACACAATATACTCAACACTTATGTTACGAAAAAGTTGTCCGACTCAACTTACCAAATAACGAGACCCTAGTCCTCTACGGTGACAAATCTAACTCAAGTCTCCAAATGATCTCATGCATCAAGGCTCAGACCTATCCCCGCAAGAAGTACCATGCATTCCTAGCGCACGTTGTTGACAAGAACTAGGAGGTAAAGGATATCAAGGATATTCCGGAAGTCTATAACTTTCTCGATGTATTCCTAGAACACCTTCAGGGAGTACCTCCTGTGCAACAAGTCGAGTTCCGAATCGACTTAATTCCTGGAGCCACCCCCATAACCGAGTCCCCATACCGATTAGCTCCGGCCGAAATGTAGGAATTATCCAGTCAACTAAACGAACTACTGAACAAAGGATTTATCCGACCATGCTTCTCACCTTGGGGAGGACCAGTTATGTTCGTTAAGAAGAAAGATGGATCTTTTCACATGTGCATTAACTATCATGAGTTGAACAAACTCTCTATCAAAAACCGATATCCCCTACCCCGAATGGATGACCTATTCGACCAACTTCAGGGATCATGCTACTTCTAAAAAATCAATCTGAGGTCGGGTTACCACCAACTGCGTATCCAGGAGGAAAATGTTCCCAAAACGGCGTTTCGGACCTGCTACGGTCACTACGATTTCGTGGTGATGACATTCGGATTGACAATTGCACCAGCTGTGTTCATGGACCTGATGAATCGGGTGTGCCGACCTTACCTAGATAAATTTGTCATAGTATTCATCGATGACATATTAATCTATTCACGAAGTAAGGAAGAGCACAGTCAACATCTACGACAAGTCTTGGAGACATTGAGGACGAAAAAGCTATATGCCAAGTTTTGCAAATGTGAATTTTGGATCCGAGAGGTAGACTTCTCGGGTCATATGGTCAGCAAAGAGGGAACACATGTGGACCCCTCTAAAATCAAGGAAATCGAGAGATGGAAAGCACCAAGAACACCGACGAAGATCCACCAGTTCTTAGGCCTTGTAGGCTACTATAGGAGATTCATACAAACTTTCTCTAAGATCGCTAAGCCACTCACCACCATGACCCAAAAGGGTGTAACCTTCAACTGGGAGGAAAAACAAGAAGCTGCTTTCCAGAAACTAAAACAAGCCCTATGCAGCGCCCTGATCTTGTCTCTTCTGGAAGGAACCGATGACTTTGTGGTCTACTACGACGCTTCAAATTAGGGTCTGGGGTGTGTGCTCATGCAACGAGGAAAGGTCATTGCATATGCATCGAGGCAACGTAAGACTCACGAAGTTAACTACACCACGCATGACCTCGAATTAGGAGTCGTGGTGTTTGCTTTGAAAATATGGAGACACTATCTTTATGGCACGAAGTGCACAATATTCACGGACCATAAAAGTCTGCATCACATCATCGATCACAAGGAACTCAACATGAGGCAACGAGGATGGGTGGAGCTACTAAAAGATTACGAATGCGGAATTCGTTATCATCCAGGCAAGGCCAACATAGTAGTAGATGCCCTCAGCCGAAAAGAATACTCAGGCCGTCGAGTAAAGTCGATCACCATAACTATCCATTCATACCTAGCCACTCAGATCAAAGAGGCCCAGCTGGAAGCCTTGAAACCTGAAAATGTCTCAGAAGAATCCTTGAGAGGAATGGATAAAAATGTGGAGGTCAAGAGTGATGGAGCTCGTTATCTCATGGATCAGATCTGGACACCGAAGTTCAAAGGATTCAGAGGTTTTATCATGAACGAGGCTCACAAGACTCTCCGTTCATCCTGGTTCAGACAAGATGTACCTGGACCTTAAGAAACTCTATTAGTGGCTGAACATGAAAGCCGAAATCGCTACCTACGTGGGCAAGTGCCTTACTTGCGCCAAGGTCAAGGTAGAATACCAAAAGCCCTCGGGTTTACTACAACAACCAGAAATACCCGAAAGGATAACCATGGACTTCATCACCAAGTTACCCAAGACGACAGGTGGACTTGACACCGTCTGGGTGATCGTTGATAGGTTAACCAAATCCGCACACTTCCTACTAATAAAAGAGACAGACAAGATGGAGAAACTGATCAGAACACACATTAAAGAAATCGTGCGACTGCATGGAGTACTGTGACAACCCAAAAAAAAAATTTTAAATTTTTGCCTGATAAAGCTTCGCCATTCAACTCGACTGAGTGTCAGACTCATTTCTGCTATCATTTAGCCACGTTTAGAGTCCATTTAAAGGTTCAAAGGTTAGTACATTCAAGCATTGAACATAAGAATGGATCGTGTACGCTTCTAGCATCAAAACCGGGCCTTACACTACAACACAAGGAGTGTACGGCCGCACACATGGGTGTGCGGCCGCACACCCCTCTCCTGGCAGCACACACACTTATATAAGGTTAGAACTCGATTTCTCTCTCAACTACCATCCGATTTTTAAGCTTAGATCTTCGAGTTGGTAAGTGTTCTTCTCCCAAATCGTTGTTAATCTTCATAAACTAGTTACATCCTTTGATTTCTTCCATTTGAAATCATATTTTTTCTAGATCTTCAAGTTACACCAAGAACATCAAGAACACACACTTGCTCTTGGTGATTTTGAGCTTTCTTGAGCTTCCAGATCGTAAGTACTTCTTCCCAATGCTTGAATCTTGTTAAGAACCCTTGTTTAGGTTCTTAGAAATGCCTAAAGCTCGTGACCTTATGGTGTGTGCGGCTGCACACACTCATGTGGCAGTACACCCTTCAAACACCCTCAAAAACACCACCAAAACACCCCTAAAGGCTTGTATACTGTAAATACCACTCCCCAAGCTTGTTACCTACTAGATAAGAGCCTTAGAAAATGTCCAAAACATGTTCATCAAGGAGTGTGCGGCCGCACATACTCCCCTGGCCGCACACCCCTTTGCTTGGTAATTTAGGGCTTCCAAAGTGCCTTTCTAGCTTCAACACTTGATGAACATCAGCCCTACAAGCCTCCCCACCATTTGGAAAACGTTTTGAGCACACTTTACCATGAGTGTGTGGCCGCACACTCCCCTGGCCGCACAACCATGGCCGCACACTCCCTTAAGTGGCCGCACACTCCCTTAGTTTGAATCACATGTGATTCCAACACTTGGACAAAGTGTTTCCTAGTCCCGTAAGGTGTTTCCTTGCAATTGGTTGCTTCCAAGCACTATATTTATGTCAATATATGTCATTATATGTCGTCAGGACTCGTTCAGTCTCGGGACTTCATTCGTGGAACTTCTCATCCGTACGCGCATACCCGTTTGAATCACCCGCATCAGGTGAGTTCATACCCCGTAAGGAATCTTTTAACTGTTTTAACTGTTTTAAGGGGGGGGATACAAGTTGAACACAATGATAATTGTGTAGATGCCTGTTATAAACATCTTTCAAAATGTTACTTATGTCATTTATAAGTTGTCAAAACATTTCAAAAACTCTTTTAAAGTTATGTTACTTTATAGTTATACAAAACTCTGTTTTTAAAGTACAAGCATAACTTATTTGATAAACGAGTCTTTTCAGTAACAGTCCAAGTAGAAGATTAGTAAACTATAATAGGCATAGTTTAGGAGAATACTATTCATTACTTCTAGTACAATGAAGCACACAGAGAGTCAGTTCTTACATGAATCAAACAATACCATACAGAGAGAACATACATACATGCTAGACAGAGAGAGAACACACAATACAGCTAGCACATACATATACTAGGACATTACTACAGTTATGTGATCCATGTAACGGGGCATGGCACTACCTGTCATGACCGTTTTGTATCTAGAATCTCCTTAAGTGGGGAGCGTATGAGTTTGTGTATAGATCTATACTTGATTGACTATCCTACACCTCGCTGCTCGCTACAGTGGGACTTGCAAGTCTACGGGTGCCAAACGTCATTTCTTCCGACATCTTACATTGTCGCGTTCTATAGTCGGTAGCAGGATACAGACCGATCACATGGTACTTTAAATAACAATTGGTTTAAGGTAGTTAGTACAGCTGTAGTTACTTAATACAACACTACAGTACTATTTCATTTTCCCATTACACTCAATTTGTGATATCCACACAATAAACAATAGTGTAGAAAAACCATATTTTTGGTTAATGATAGTCAGATTTGGGAAAATATACATTTTTACAATCGACAAACGGAACAGTCGAGTCTAGCACATAACAGAAGATGCCTTGGTAGAAGGATACGAGTAAAAGATAGGACCATAATGCTAGTCTTATAATTATTTAATGTATACATCACAGGATATATATATATATACTAATAGGGTCCGACAGGAAATAGGATGTGTGTTTTCCGCTTCATTTCCTGTTCCTTGTATGTTTGTGGGCTTGGAACGAATTCACCCAATCTATTTTCTACCCAATTCTATATATATGTATGCTTAGTATACATTAAGTCATCATAAGGGTACCAGGTATGGGTCAGGTGATAGGACACAGAGTCAAAGCACAGTTTTTCTAGTACAAAACACACTTTCCAAAATCAGTACTTTTGGTATGCAAAACTAGAAACTTCCCAGTAAAGGGTTTAATCCATTTTATTAAGCCAGTACAATTTAAAAGACCTTAGGTGAGTAACTCTATAATACCTTAGTTTATACACCATGTTTATATATAAAACTAATACCTAATAGGTAGTTGGATGCGTGATTTCCGCCTTACTCCCTGTTCCTCGTTTGGTTGTGGGCTTAGGGCAGATTCACTCAATTTACTTTCTATCCGATATTAGATTATATATAGCAGTATAAACTAAGCTACTATAAAAGTAGTCACTGTGGTCACCATTTTATTATAATAAATAAGGGTTTTCTTAAAGAACTTTTCATTAGATACAAAGGAACCATCACAACTAACTCCATGAGTAACAAGTGAATACACCAGGGTCATATATGACGATGATCTAACAAACAATGGGATGTGTGCTATCCGCCTTAATTTTTGTTCCTCGTTTGGTTTTGAGCTTGAGGCAAATGCGCACAATCGATTGTTTGCTTACTCTGAGTCTTATATAGCTTTTACCCACTTAGTACCCATAGAATGGGTTGTAGTGTCATTTTACTTAAACTTCCATTCAAAGTAGGAAATATATGATTTTCTAGAGGAACAGGCGAACTTTTCAAAACAGAACTTACCACTTACTACATTTTACAACTACATGTTACATCTACATTTTAAGAACACTTTACAACTTACTCACATCACTAAAATCTTATGAACTCACCAGCTTAATTGCTGATCAACTCTTTCAAATAACTTGTATTCTCAGGAGACTATTAGACAGGTGCTCGTGCTGGGGATTTAGAAGATGAAGCATTATAGCTTTAAGTCTTGTTTTGTTACATGTGTTTATGAATTCTATGTTTTATGAACACACGCATTGTAAACACTTTCTTTCGAAATGAAATGGTTGTTCATTACTTGCTTACCATATACATATCTCGTGATACTAAACATGACGTCCTCCACCCCCGAACGATTTCGTCGTTTCGGTTTTGGGGTGTGACAGATTGGTATCAGAGCATTGTTTATAGTGAACTAAGTATATCAACCGATAAAAGATATACAACTATAAATACAATGGGGCTTAAGTGCTCTGGATAATGATATATTTTCAGAGAATAACTATAAGTTATAAAAATATACCTACTTGCTTATATATGTACATAATAGAACTAGTGTCACGAGGAGAACAGAACTAAAGTATTTAAAGGTTGGGCACTGTCGTCAACCCGAACAGTTATGTAACCATAGCTAGGATCAATATAGCCTGATCAACTATATTCATTCGAGATGTGACCGACATGTGTTTGGGAATGATGTGGTGTTGCAACAGTGTTAAAACTTACCTGAACACCAGTTAAGAGAACACCAGAACAAGTACATTTAGAGTTAGAATACTATAGGAGTATTCTATGATACGGTAGCGCGATAACGAGTTTAGAACATACCAAGTACATTACGTTAAAATACTATAGGAGTATTTTAGTCCATATAAATAACTTATGTGATAACTTAAAAGACCCTTACGGATAGGTCTATAATCTTGCAATGTATATTCCTAAAGTTTTATATATAATCAGGATCTTATAAATTTAGAATCTGTGGTCTACGCTTCGCTATCCATTCCTCTTAAGGGTGTAGTTTTGCAGTAGGATCACTTATTCGAAAGTCTATTTAACCTTCAATTATATACAGACTTGTATATATTGTACAATTATAGGAGGACCCCGTAAGGATCACCCCATAAAGTTACCTTAAAGCTCATAGATTCTTTAGTCACTTTCATTCTCGCACGACAAGCCCAGATAGATGTAACCACTTCGTCATAGTAGTCAACAGAAGAGTCCAGGAGGAACAAGAACAAGTTCATGAGAAGTTTGCAAAGAAGGATCAGCCGAAGTAACCAAAACGTCTTACACGTCACACAAATAAATAATAATCTGGTTAATTTAATGAGCGAGTGGAAACACTGCTCACATTTTATGATAAGACTATTTTCTTACATGCAACTGGTAACAGTTATTCCGGAAACAGATATTCATTCGAGGATAGTTATTTCGAATTCATAGAGTTTATTAGGTATAGACTCTTTTATGAATTGTTTCTAGAACCCTGTAGAAGTCAGGACCCGATACATCCAGAACTAGGATAACCTTGTCTTTTCAGCTTTCGGCTTGTGTCCATTGCTTTAGACTTATTCCGTCTCATCTTTGTATTCTTTTAGAAAAGATGCCTCCTTGCAGATCTAACAGACGCACTACTCCGATAACTCCAATACCGCCTCCTTCGCAAATCGATATGGCAGCTATAAATGTTGCAGTGGCTGCGGCTGTGGCAACACCCATGGCTCAATATCACTCTATCGGTACCAATGGAGGTGGAACGCCTACTGATTCTACTCGAGGTGAGGTCCTCGTGCGCTCGAGAGAGTTCTCCTACAAGGACTTCACCAGATGCCAGCTATTGTCCTTTAATGGGACTGAAGGAGTCGTTGCCCTCATGCAATGGTTCGAGAAAACAGAGTCGATCTTCGAAATCTATTTATGCCCAGAAGGAAGCAAAGTGAAGTTTGCTGCCTGCACCTTCTCTGGCAAGGCCCTAACATGGTGGAACAGCCATGTTAAATCACTGACTCTATCAGTGGCTAACTCAATAGGTTGGGAAAACCTAAAAGAGTTAATACGGGAAGAATACTGCCCGTTAGGCGAAATTCAAAAGCTGGAACAAGAGTTGTGGGGTCTCACTATGGTCGGCTATGACATAGTGACCTACACCAACCGGTTCAGCGAGCTAGCAACTCTATGCCCCGGGATGATTACCTCGGAGAGCAAGAAGATAGAAAGATACATTTGGGGTCTGACTGCTCCGACCCAAGGAGATGTGTTGTCTTCTAACCCAGCCACGTTCGATAGTGCTAAACGTCTGGCTCAGCGACTCATCGACCATGGAGTCCGCCATGGTGTAAAAGTCCCTATTCCCAATCCATTGAGGGAAGATGACTATAATCAGAAGTCGGGGAATAAGAGGAAGAAGAAGCGAACAACACAAGACACCCCACAAGAGCAACGAGCGAGTACTATGTACGCCGCTACGACGGCTACTGCTTCAGCACCTGCCAGTCGATATGCTAGGAACCTTCCGAAGTGTGGAAAGTGCAACTTTCACCACACCGGAGTATGCCGGGAAATGCAGTGTCTGAACTGCCACAGAAAGGGACACACCGTCCGTTTCTGCAAAGCACCGGCTCAACCGATCTCCCAAGTCCTCAGAGTTGAAGAAAACCAATCCTGCTATGGCTGTGGTGAAGCTGGACATTTTCAGAGGGACTGCCCGATACAAAGGAACTCAGGCGCGGATGGACGCATTCTGATGATCACCGCAGGAGAATCTACCCCGGAGTGGTCGACGAGTAGCGGTACGTTTTCGAAATAATAATTACTTTTAAAATTAATTGATATTCGTATAAGATTAAAAATTTGGGGATAACACTTAAAAGTAACTATAACAACTCACATGTTGAAATAGGTCGCAGTATTCAAGAGAACTAAAAGATCCATTTTGAGAAGCTATTATGGCATACCATATACATCAAGGTTGTGCACAACTAAGATGTTGCAGAATTAGATTGAGTGACTCCGCTTAGGTCTCCATTCCTTAATTGGTTGAGGATTTGAGGCAGAGTTACTCAGTCGACTGACTGGTTCATCTTAAATATTCATAACTTGTATATGGCAGGCGATGGTAGTGGTACCAAGGAGGATTATGATATAAAGTATCCCCACCAGTTAGTAGAGCACTTTTGTTTGTATGTATTCGCACATAGCGGTACGATACGTAGGAGTGTTATCTTCAGAGAGAAAACAGGAAACAGGGGAACATTACAGAGAGTACATTTTCGAACATACTAGGAGTACATGGTCGAACACACTAGGAGCACAATATCGATCATACAAGGGATACATCGTCGTATATCAGACGTTTCTTTTATTTGACCAAAGCTTTGTTCGGTAAAGAGTCCGTTGCTTCCATTCGTCATGAGTTGGCGTGGTCCTCACCATACTAAGTTCATATGTTTCTATCGCCTCGATCGGAAAGTTCTCGAAACTTTCGTCATTCATATCGAATGTCCGACCTAAACCTCGATTTTATCTTTCGTATTCTAAACCCCGAAGTACTCGAGCGGGGAGTACTTTGTCCTCCGAAGCCTATTCGTCAGATGTCCGCAGACCGTCACGAAATACCACTCGTCGAGCAGACCAAGTTCGAGCACAGAGGCTATGGACGAATACAGCCCACCTATTACTACTTAGTGTATACGCGAGGGTGGTGTATGATTATGATTACGCAGATTTAGTATGTGTGTTTCCGCCTTATCTCCTGTTCCTTGTTTGGTTGTGGACCTGGGGCAGAGTCGCACATCCGACCGTCTTACTAATCCTAATTATATACGACTTGTATACCTGAGGTAGTGATGGATGGACCGAGTATAAATCCTATCATGGACATTAGGGCAGAGTTACCAGGTCTACGAGTGGGTATTCTGCCAATCAGAAGAGCGCAACCCCAGTAGTAATGCTAAGAAAGCTAATTTCGGGACAAAATTCCATCTAACGGGGGGATGATGTGACAACCCAAAAAAAGATTTTAAATTTTTGCCTGATAAAGCTCCGCCATTCAACTCGACTGAGTGTCAGACACATTTCTGCTATCATTTAGCCTCGTTTAGAGTCCATTTAAAGGTTCAAAGGTTAGTACATTCAAGCATTGAACATAAGAATGGATCGCGTACGCTTCTAGCATCAAAACCGGGCCTTACACTCCAACACAAGGAGTGTACGGCCGCACACATGGGTGTGCGGCCGCACACCCCTCTCCTGGCAGCACACACACTTGTATAAGGTTAGAACTCAGCCTCCTTTAATCCCTTTTCACTCCCCAAGGCTTGGAACTCGATTTCTCTCTCAACTACCATCCGATTTTTTAGCTTAGATCTTCGAGTTGGTAAGTGTTCTTCTCCCAAATCGTTGTTAATCTTCATAAACTAGTTACATCCTTTGATTTCATCCATTTGAAATCATATTTTGTCTAGATCTTGAAGTTACACCAAGAACACCAAGAACACACACTTGTTCTTGGTGATTTTGAGCCTTCTTGAGCTTCCGGATCGTAAGTACTTCTTCCCAATGCTTGAATCTTGTTAAGAACACTTGTTTAGGTTCTTAGAAATGCCCAAAACTTGTAACCTTATGGTGTGTGCGGCCGCACACACTCATGTGGCCGTACACCCTTCAAACACCCTCAAAAACACCACCAAAACACCCCTAAAGGCTTGTATACTGTAAGTACCACTCCCCAAGCTTGTTACCTACTAGATAAGAGCCTTAGAAAATGTCCAAAACATGTTCATCAAGGAGTGTGCGGCCGCACACACTCCTTTGGCTGCACACCCCTTTGCTTGGTACTTTAGGGCTTCCAAAGTTCCTTTCTAGCTTCAACACTTGATGAACATCAGCCCTACAAGCCTCCCCACTATTTGGAAAACGTTTTGAGCACACTTTACCATGAGTGTGCGGCCGCTCACTCCCCTAGCCGCACACCCATGGCCGCACACTCCCTTAAGTGGGCGCACACTCCCTTAGTTTGAATCACATGTGATTCCAACACTTGGACAAAGTGTTTCCTAGTCCTGTAAGGTGTTTCCTTGCAATTGGTTGCTTCCAAGCACTATATTTATGTCAATATATGTCATTATATGTCGTTAGGACTCGTTAAGTCTCGGGACTTCATTCGTGGAACTTCTCATCCGTACGCGCATACCCGTTTGAATCACCCGCATCAGGTGAGTTCATACCCCGTAAGGAATATTTTAACTGTTTTAAGGGGGGGAATACAAGTTGAACACAATGATAATTGTGTAAATGCCTGTTATAAACATCTTTCAAAATGTTACTTATGTCATTTATAAGTTGTCAAAACATTTCAAAAACACTTTTAAAGTTATGTTACTTTATAGTTATACAAAACTCTGTTTTTAAAGTACAAGCATAACTTATTTGATAAACGAGTCTTTTCAGTAACAGTCCAAGTAGAACATTAGTAAACTATAATAGGTATAGTTTAGGAGAATACTATTCATTACTTCTAGTACAATGAAGCACACAGAGAGTCAGTTCTTACATGAATCAAACAATACCATATAGAGAGAACATACATACATGCTAGACAGAGAGAGAACACACAATACAGCTAGCACATACATATACTAGGACATTACTACAGTTATGTGAGCCACGTAACGGGGCATGGCACTACCTGTCATGACCGTTTTGTATCCAGAATCTCCTTAAGTGGGGAGCATATGAGTTTGTGTATAGATCTATACTGGATTGACTATCCTACACCTCGCTGCTTGCTACAGTGGGACTTATAAGTCTACGGGTGCCAAACGTCATTTCTTCCGACATCTTACATTGTCACGTTCTATAGTCGGTAGCAGGATACAGACCGATCACATGGTACTTTAAATAACAATTGGTTTAAGGTAGGTAGTACAGCAGTAGTTACTTAATACAACACTACAGTACTATTTCATTTTCCCATTACACTCAATTTGTGATATCCACAGAATAAACAATAGTGTAGAAAAACTATATTTTTGGTTAATGATAGTCAGATTTGGGAAAATATACATTTTTACAATCGACAAACGGAACAGTCGAGTCTAGCACATAACAGAAGATGCCTTGGTAGAAGGATACGAGTAAAAGATAGGACCATAATACTAGTCTTATGATTCCTTAATGTATACATAACATGATATATATATACTAATAGGGTCCGACAGGAAATAGCATGTGTGCTTTCCGCTTCATTTCTTGTTCCTTGTTTGGTTGTGGGCTTGAAACGAATTCACCCAATCTATTTTTTACCCGATTCTATATATATATATATATATATATATATATATATATATATATATATATATATATATATATATATATATATATATATATATATATGCTTAGTATACATTAAGTCATCATAAGGGTACCAGGTATGGGTCAGGTGATAGGACACAGAGTTAAAGCACAGTTTTTTTAGTACAAAACACACTTTCCAAAATCATTACTTTTGGTATGCAAAACTAGAAACTTCCCAGTAAAGGGTTTAATCCATTTTATTAAGTCAGTACAATTTAAAAGACCTTAGGTGAGTAACTCTATAATACCTTAGTTTATACACCATGTTTATATATAAAACTAATACCCAATAGGTAGTTGGATGTGTGCTTTCTGCCTTACTCCCTGTTCCTCGTTTGGTTGTGGGCTTAGGGCAGATTCACTCAATTAACTTTCTATCCGATATTAGATTATATATAGCAGTATAAACTAAGCTACTATAAAAGTAGTCACTGTGGTCAACATTTTATTATAAGAAATAAGGGTTTTCTTAAAGAACTTTTCATTAGATACAAAGGAACCATCACAACTAACTCCATGAGTAACAAGTGAATACACCAGGGTCATATATGACGACGATCTAACAAACAATGGGATGTGTGCTATCCGCCTTAATTTTTGTTCCTCGTTTGGTTTTGAGCTTGAGGCAGATGCGCACAATCAATTGTTTGCTTACTCTGAGTCTTATATAGCCTGTACCCACTTAGTACCCACAGAATGGGTTGTAGTGTCATTTTACTTAAACTTCCATTCAAAGTAGGAAATATATGAGTTTCTAGAGGAACAGGCGAACTTTTCAAAACAGAACTTACCACTTACTACATTTGACAACTACATGTTACATCCACATTTTAAGAACACTTTACAACTTACTCACATCACTAAAATCTTATGAACTCACCAGCTTAATTGCTGATCAACTCTTTCAAATAACTTGTATTCTCAGGAGACTATTAGACAGGTGCTCGTGCTGGGGATTAAGAAGATGAAGCATTATAGCTTTAAGTCTTGTTTTGTTACATGTGTTTATGAATTCTATGTTTTGTGAACACACGCATTGTAAACACTTTCTTTCGAAATGAAATGGTTGTTCATTACTTGCTTACCATATACATATCTCGTGATACTAAACATGATGTCCTCCACCCCCAAACGATTCCGCCGTTCCGGTTTTGGGGTGTGACAAGTACCAATATCTATTATCTCCGACAGAGATAGTAATTCACCTCATGGTTCTGGAAGTCACTGCAAAAATCCCTTCGAACTAAACTCGACATGAGTACAGCCTACCACCCACAGACCGATGTACAGAGAGAAAGAACTATCCAAACATTGGAGGATATGTTGAGAGCTTGTGTGATAGACTTTGGTAAAGCCTGGGATACCCATTTACCCCTCGTCGAATTCTCATACAACAATAGCTATCACACTGACATTGGAGTTGCTCCATTTGAAGCCCTCATGGCTGCAAGTGCAGATCACCTCTGTGTTGGGCTGAAGTGGGTGACATGCAACTAACAAAGGGGTAAGTTCCGGACATCACTCTCACCGGCCCCGAAATCATAAGGGAGACAACAGAGAAGATCGTTCAAATTCATGAACGACTAAAAGCATCTAGGGACCGGCAAAAGAGCTATGCCGATAAGAGGCGCAAACCCTTGGAATTTAAGGTGGGTGACCGCGTTCTGTTAAAGTTCTGACCCTGGAAGGGAATGATACACTTTGGTAAGCGTGGGAAACTATATCCAAGCTACATCGGGCCTTTCGAAATCATTTCTAGAATCGGCTCGGTAGCTTACAAACTTCGACTACCACAAGAACATTGTAACATACACCCCACCTTCCACGTATCCACTCTAAAGAAGTGTCTATCCGACGACACTATGGTTATCCCACTCGACGAAATCGAGATAAATGAGAGCCTCAACTTCATCGAAGAGCCAGTGGAAATCATGATAGGTAAATCAAGAGAACAAAGCAAAGCCGTATACCAATAGTAAAAGTCTGCTGGAACGCCAAACGAGGACCTGAATTTACTTGGGAATGCGAGGACCAAATGAAACAGAAGTACCCACATATTTTCCCCAACCCTTGATATCCCACTCAAAATGCTAATTTCGGGACGAAATTCCTTCTAATGGGGGATGATGTGACAACCATCTATTTGGTCATACAAAGTCAACAAGTTAACCCTGTTAACTCTACTAGTACTAGTATGTTAGAGTTTACGATATGTTCCTAATGTACAACTTACTATTATAATACAAAGTATAACTCGGAAGTCTCATATGTTCAGCAATCTAAACCCTAATTAGGGTGAGAAACATAACAACTCAATAAAACTTAACCATGTATCCTATGGGGATGTATGACACTCATAACATGATGTAGTGGAGTTTAGAATCCTAACACTACGGGGCAAAACCATAACTCAGGTTACAAACACAATTTCTTTCTCTCTATCTCTCTCTCTCTCTCCCAAATATCTCCCAAGTCTCTCCCAAATCTTTCTCAAACCTCTTTCAACTTTTTCATAAACACCTGTACCATCTCAACCCTTCAAATTGTTGAAAACCACTCGATACCGGAGGAGAAAATGGGAACCGACAAGTTCACTGCATACCCTCTCAAGATGCGAAACCCTCTTAAGATGCGAAACCCTCTCAAGATGCGAAACCCTCTCAAGATGCGAACCCTCTCTGGATGCGAACCCTCTCTGGATGCGAACCCTCTTAGGATGCGAAACCCTCTCAGGATGTGATCCCTCTTAAGATGCAAACCCTATTAGGATGCGAACCCTCTCAAGATGCGAACCCTCTCAGGATGCGAACCCTCTCAGGATGCAAACCCTCTAAGGACGTGAAACCCTCTCAGGATGCAAACCCTCTCAGCAGCGAACCCTCTGGCTTCCCATTCTGGATTTTTGGCAGTTTCACACTTTACGTCATTTTTATGAGTTTTTGACGTGAGATTTCCATCCAACTCATAATTTTCACATGTTAAACCCTCTAAACTCATATTTTATCTACATCTTGAAAATTTATTAATTATAAATCATATTATATTGCACAAGTGGCCACAAGTGGGTCAAGTGGATCCCCACTTGTCACCTTTATGTCACTTTTCAGGTCTCCATTGGTCAAATTATTATCCATTACACTTCCCAACAACCAATCCACTTGCCTTATTTTATTCTAGACTATTTAAACACACACATTTTTTACACTTCACTCCAAAAACCCACTTTTTCTACACAAAGGAACTCTCATTTTCTCTCCACTTCAGCCACGTTTTTGGAAGTGTTCTTGGGTTATTTCCTCATTTTTTCTAAGTATTTCCTCCAGATTTCCAATATTCCTAAATAACTCCATAACAATTGTGAATCATTGACACACATTTTCACACATTAACGTTCATAGGATCATCAAAATCTCCAAGCATCTTCAAGTGTTCTTGACTTGAAACTCTTCATCTCCAACCTTCCATTCAACAAGAAATCACATAAGGTGAGTTCATACCCCTACATTTTCGAGTTTTCTTCTAGTTTTAGGGGGGAATACAAGTTACATCACTAGAACATATTCTAAATTTAAAGATCAGCTTTTCACAGAAAAGTTGTGACCTGTTCATGGACTGTTTTACCCATCATAAACTTAAAATTTTTCAATACTGTACAATATTCAAGTAGTTCAGGTTTATATCTTTCTAAGGACTACTCGCACGTGTTCATACGATTTTTCTACAATTTATGATGATTTTTATAAAACTGCCTATCATTACAGGATAGTTTTCGGACCAGTCAGTAAAATTGAACATTTTCACACTGGTTAGAGACCATTAAAGGTCATAATAAAAATTATGGACAAAGTAGACCGATTTTATAGACTCTCAGAGTTTACGGATCTAGATTTTGACTTGCGATGATTTTTCTATTAATTTTCTAAAAACATGGACAGAAGAGTTAATAACTAGGAAAATGGTTTATGATTTATCAACACTTTTTAACATGTTGAGCAAAGGGTAAAATTATATAAAGTACATATATATATATATATATATATATATATATATATATATATATATATATATATATATATATATATATATATATATATATATATATATATATATTTACGACATTTTCGATAATATCCTGGATAGAGGGGATAATTTCATATACGAACGTTTTCATTTTAAAAACACGTACACTCGTTGAATAAATTTGGTAGACATTGTCCTCATCGTACCTAACTGAGGTATACACCAAAGTCCTGTATTTATAACCGGAATCTCCGATACGAGAGCATGATGCTTGTGTATAGATCTATACGGGACTGATGATCCCACACCCTGACTGCTAGCTACAGTCAGACCGGCAAGTTATGGGTGACAAATGTCATAAATATCTCGGTGCCTGAAGAACGACGAGACAGGCACCGCATCTTAAAAGCATGGCCATAAAAACTCACATGGGGAAACGACTATACGTACATTTCACAAGAAAAACACATTCCTTCAAATGGTTTTACACATGAATAAAACTACCCATTACTAATTTTAGTGTGGAAAACGCTGGTACATTTCGGTCTTGGAAACGTTAACTCATTTCTACGGAAAATATTGGATTTTCTGGAATAAACATTACCATTTTACAAGTGATCTACTTACATATCATTTATTAGAAAATATTGGATTTTCTGGAAACAAACACGATATCTTTTCACGGAAAGGCTTACTATTTTCATATAAACTCTTATGAACTCACCAACATAATTGTTGACACTTTTTCAACTAACTTGTATTCTCAGGAAATCCGTAAAACAGGTAATCAATAGCTTTTGAGGATGGGGCGCTAAGGCGTCAAACAAATCTTTTGTCATCATATTGTAATTGGCTTTTGAAACAAGTAACACTTACGATGATGTAACTTTTTCAATTATATATATATGATGGTTGTGTTTGCTTTCTTTACAATTACTCAATTGTTATGATACAACACATGGAAGTCATCCACCCCCGGACGTTTCCGCCAGCTTGATCTGAGGGTGTGATAGTATGGACTCATACTACTGGAAGCACATGATCCGTATGAGAATGAGGAAAAGTCACAAGGATGCTAGGGAACTGGTTGTTGGCAAATAGTATGGTATAACACTATGGTACGTCCTCGTGTTGTCAATTTTTTGGTTATGGTTGCTCTGGATGTAGACGAATTGGGTGTTTGATCGAGTCTAGATGGCCATGGTATTTTGGAGGTGAGTGGTGCAGACCCATACTAGTTAGTTGATCCTAAGGTGTTGAAGACCTTCTTCAAGTAGTGCCAATTTGAGTCGCATGAATTAATTGGGAAGTGAATGTGTTGATCGAGTCGAGGACTACAACTTAAGGATGGATGGTTAGCCGATGGCTTCAGATGTCGTACCCTATGACGGATTTATATTCTTCCAGCCTCCAGTATTTAAGGGAGAAGGGATCGGAGGTGTGTCCATCGATGGATGGAAGAAAAGGAGCGTGTTCTACACATTAGTTTCTGCCGCTGGAGGGTACTGTTTGGTTCATGATGAATTGTTTCTGTCTTACAACAAGGGAATATTCGAGACTCAACCATTCTTTTGGTTCGGTTTGCTTAGGTGAAGACCATGTCGCAAGCCGGATGCGTGACACGGTTTTGAGAAGATCGGGTGTATCCGAGGATGCATCGAGATGTTCCTGAATCAGAAAGGAGAGTTATACCGATATGTTGAGTTTATCAGAGCTATTAGTAATGCAAATGTAATGGGTTATTGAAGCTTCAGAGGAGGATAAGGTTGTTGGTAAATTCTTCAAATGCAAGTTTTGGTTGCAAGAAGTTCAGTTTGTAAAGTGTGCTGTCAATCCAATTTATTCTGATTGATTTCTTGAAGATTGAGGTGGCGATGTTGGGGGAAGTCTTCAAGGACTCCATTTGCGATTTAGATTTTCCAATGTTGGTATGTTTGTGGATGAGCCTATCTGAGGCATTGATTTTATTGTCGATAGTCGATGATGGTTCGAGCCCTAAGTTGGGGAGAACTTGGTATTCTGTTTCGAGGATCATTGGTTGGTTTGATTTTTATTGTTTTAGCATAAAGGGTAAGTGGAATCTATGATTCAGGTATGCTAGATTTTTGTTTGGGTTATTGCTACATACGAGAAGGAAAGTGGGATACAATCGAAGTGCTCATAGTTAGAAAATTTTCTTGTGGCCTTTATCAAAGATCCGTCGGAGACCTCCATTTTTGCTAAGATTGTGGGTGTAAAGCGAGTTGTCGTTTGGCATATGTCTTCATGAACTCATATGTTGTTCTCTTAGCAGAAATCTGTGGGGTAAGGAACTCTTTACGGTCTATATTTTCTTATGGAAACACCAAGGATCTTTAGAAAGGAACGTTTGAGTCGCTTACGTTGGGCATCAGATATAAGGGACATGGTTAGCTCGCATTTTGGGTCAGTTATCCTTAGTTGATATGGGTAATTGTTGATCTGTCGTTTGGCTTCAGAATTCATTAGAAGCATTTTCACGTGGCTTTGTTCATTATGTGTGGTATCATCGGGTTTATTTTTTGATGTGTTTCTGATAGTTGGCTATTTAGTTCCTCATCAACAGCTGAGGTTGTTCGAAAGCTTTAGGTTGTATCAGTTGAAGGTCAAATTGAGGCGTCAACCCTTCATCAATTTTGGTAAGGTGTATGTGTACTCTGGATTGGTTGGTAGTGGACTTGTTGTTCCTAGTAAGATTGGGTATGCAGCCATCCTTAGATATTAGGAATCTGGATATCGGAGCAATGTCGTTCAACTTCCAGGCGTGTTTGTGGCCTACGTAGAGTCCAATTTTGGAAGGTCGCGTCTATTGGGTTGGTTTTAGGATTTATTCGACCAGGGTCTTGGAAACATATTTGAGTAACTTTTGTAATTCTTCTTCGAAATTGGAAATTCTATTGGACATTGGTGGATCTGTTCAACTTCATTTAAGTTGTGGAATCTGGTTTTGGGTATTAGGAGAATGTTTTGTTAGCGGTTGAGGTTTATTGCTTCGTTTGATCCACTGTGTAGTGTCCCAAAAATTCATAGTAAAATTTTCATTTAAAAACAATAAACCGTACATACATGTTGTTCGAAAATCGATCAAAGTGAATATATCATTTAAAATCAGAGTAAAAATCATAAATAACCATTTTGGAAAACTCTGGGGGATGCTGTGCAGTCACGCGGGCCCTTCCCTTTGGAATCAAAAGTACATGAAACCATAAACACGAAACCGTAAGCACAAAGCTTAGTGAGTTCACCAAAATACCACATACCATACATAGAATAGAGAATGTTACGTGCCAACCATAGTCTTATAATCACTATCATGCCATGATTCATATCATGGTTTTTCTTTGCCAAGCGAGGGGTCAATACCCGAGTCTTACAAAAAAGTGCCAAGATCCACCTCCTGTTCTTCCATGCAAGCATCACAAAGACAACTAGCATCATACATAAAACTAACAATTTTTTGGGAGCCACATCCGGGTCTTTCATATAATTTTCAGGGGGCACCGCCTGGTCTTCCTACATAACATAATCTAGTGGGACGACATTGGTACCTTCGACCCAGGAGTACAGTGAGGAGACTCACATGGACTATTCAACAGAAAACCAACAACTACCTCAACAATATTTAGAACAGCCAACACAAGCTTCCGAATGCCAAAACGAAACCAAACCTTAGCCAAATAATCAATTCTACCCAAGTTTGACCAAAAGTAAAACTGGTCAAAAAGTCAACGGGCAAAGCTAAGGTCAGAATATCCACCAACAACCCTCCACGTCGTGGCCTTCCTTGGCTACATCGTGGGTACAAAATGCCAAAATGGTCGCTGATTCCCCAGTTGCCATGTTATGGAAGCCTAAGGCCACACAATGAGTACTTTTCTGAATAGCTCAAACGATATCAATTCATTTTCTTCCAATTTTAAGAGATCCAAAGCTCAGATCTGATACTTTCCAAGGTCTTAATGGATAAAGTTTCTAACTTTATCCATTAGGAAGTTCCAAACCACCAAGATCTATACTTTAAGTCTCCAAGGGACCCAAAAATGCACCTTTCTTAACTTAATCCATTAAGTCCAAGTCTCAAACCTTCATATCTGAATCAATATGATGTTTAGATGGATAAAATTTTCAACTTTATCCATAACAAGGTCACAAACTTTCAAAATCTAAACTTATGCACTAAAATGACCAAAAACTGGAAAATATGAAAAATGACTAGATATATGAAACCAATGAACAAGTTAGAAGTTTTTACTAATAATGGTCCAGGAATGATGTAATATTGTTGGATCTATATTTGAACTCTTCTTCTATACACTTTGCCACCACCTTGCCCTTCAAGATTCAACCTTCCAATGGATAAATAAGCTCAAAAATAATGCCAAGGCTAAAAACAAGTGAGAGGAGGCTGGGGTTTCTCATGGAATGATCTTAGGTGATGTATGTTGGTATGAGAGGGTTTCCCATAAGTTAGAGCCCTTAAATAGGGCTCAAAGCTGAAGAATTAGGGTTTTGATCTACGCAGATTACGCCCTGCGTAACATAAATTATACCCTTCATAATTCATAAAACCGTTGTTATGCCCTGCGTAACTTTAAATTACGCCATGCGTAAACAAAAGTCCCCATTTTCCCCTTCAACTTCAAACAACCATAACTTCTTTGTTTCAACTCCATTTTTGGCGTTCTTTATATACACAGAAATATATTAAACAGCCCCACAATCCTATGAAGTTACTTTTGGCCTATCGTATACCAAACTGAAACATTAATCCATGCAAGAAGCCCAATCTATAACTTTTCCCTTTCTACCCTTCGGTTCTAGAACACAAATCAAAGGATAAGATCTCACACCACATTATCAACCTTCAATAAGGTCCAACTTTACTTTCTTAAAGCCCAAATCCTTTTCATGATCGAATTTCAGTCCACAAACACGAATTATGAAACGAATTGAACAGGGTGTTACACACTAGTACTTCACCCATTGGGTAAGGTTGTAATGAAGAAATGACATAATCGACCAGAGAAGCGTTGTGTTTTCTTCTGGATATTTTGAAACGTTGGCAGTTCCAAACTTTTTATTGTGAGGGGTTTATGCAGAGTGATTATGATAGCATGAGAATACCTGGTCTGACCTTATTATATGGTTCGCCTGATGATGCGTTGATGTCATCTTGGATTATGGAATGACTATGTGTTACAGAATTGCATGGCTCTTCTTGTTTTTGGTAAGTGTTGAGTGCAATGCTAACTGGGTTCCTGTAGATTCGTGGGATGGTCGCCATGTGCCTATAGGCACACCGGGTGCTGGTCGGGAGTCATTATGTATGTGGTGGAGTGATGGAAAGAACAATGAGGAACTATGAGCTTCTCATTCCAATGGTAGGATGGTGTCACGACGTTCCGTGAACCATCGTGGATTTCATTTATGTGTTGGAAGATAGATGTTTCATGGAGATCCATGTGTTTGGTTCGTGGGTTATTGGTAGGATATATCTTTGACTTGTCGAAAACGTCATGGTTGGTTATCGGCAATCCCTCGTGAAGTTTTCCTTATGGTTATTTATTTGTGGTTTCTAGAACAGTTCTGAGTGAGTTGAGTTGCCTGTGATGAAGTTCGTTGTGGGAATCTTGGATGATTTGTTCGATGGTTATACCATGAGCGTATGGGAATATGGATGTCGTCTGAGGTTTTCTTCCGAATTGACCACAATTACGTTCATGGAAGCAGTTGGATACTGATGACTTGTCAGGAAGTGAAGTGTGGACTTTTTAGATCTTTTAGACGTAATTTTTGAATTTGGATATGGTAGAAATTCACGATCAGATTTGGCCAGAGTGTTCGTTTTGCATGGTATAGTAGTGTTCCTGGTCTGGGAGTTTGGGTAAGCATGACAAATGGATGATCGTTAGCCATTACATATTTCCTTGGAGTTTTAAGTTGATGGGATTCACGATTTTGTGAAATATGAATCGCTTCAGTCGTAACTTCAAGATTTTCTTGGTTTTAGTAGTTTCGCTATGAGTAGGGTCGTACCATTGGGGGGAAAAAGAGGTAGCTGTTGCAGTCAAATGTATTTCTAGTGTTGGATTGAATCTGCGAACTTTGGTCAGCATGTAGTCGAATGGGGTGGTCTGGTTTTCCTCGAAGTCATGTATGAAATTTCAGTTTATATTAGAGTTAAATCCCATCATGGAACTAATCAGATACTTGTTACTTATTACCCGCTGACAAGAACAATTATGGATTCTATTAAATGATTAACTAGAATAATTAAACCCTAGCTTGGTGATTAGACTAACAAGAATTAAAAATCAAACATTCAATAAGCTCAAAACCGAAACGACTAGATAGAAGCACACAATGAAAACGAAATCTGATAACTGATCACATGAAAAGTACTAGTCTAATGCAAAACTAAAAACTAGGGTTTTAGCTATACGTGGATAAAAACAAGTGTAGAATAGTAAAAAGAGAAATCAAACTACTAATTCTTACTAAACTAACTGAGAGTCACAATCCACAGTCTTCAGATCTTTAGCAATCGATGAAATCAGAGAGAAATTGCCTTAAAAATCGTCTTTTTCATCGTATGGAGTTTCAGGAATCGGCCTACCTTCAATCTGATCAGAGGGGTGATATTATATGCAAGTCAGAAGCTTCTGGAGCAACTAAAGCAATTCCATGATCGCATATATCCAAATATACGATTGCATTTTTTTTCAAAAACTTCTAGATTTATCGGTAAATGAAGTACAATGCTATTTGTTTCATTTTTTGCACTTCGAAGTGGAACTGCGATCGCAGAATGGGGAAAATACGATCAAATTTTTTGTGCTTTTCTTACCCTGGTCATTTTTCGACCCTACAAAACATCGACATGTTTATGCGATCACCTTTATAAAGAAATGCATCCGCATTTTGCTTTTTCGCACACAGGAAAGTCGTCCGATATTTCGTCTAGTTTCTGGAACATTTTGAATCTCATCAATCGGAGTTACGAGTCATGAGATATGGTCAAAATACTAACAAGGGGTCAAACAGCCAACAACATCCTTTAGGCTTTAGAATGTAGCAGTCTATCTTCGTAGGATCAATTAGTTCGATTTTTTCTTGACCAAAACAGTTTCCAAGCATTCCTTAGAATCCTTCATAATTTCCAGGCTTCAATCAACTCCAATGCTTTATTAAACTCATCCAAAGCTTCTCCTAAAGTAGTGCTTCTGAAAGTGACATAAAAATGCTAGTAGTGCGGGAATTTTGACGAAAGATATGAGATGAACATGATTTAAGCTAATGCACATGAAATAACATAAATTATGACGCAAAATGTTAATGAAAACTACCCTAAAAGATGCATAAAATGAATCTATCAAATCTCCACAATCTTAAACCTTACTTTCCCTCAAGTAATAAAATTATTAAACATTATAACTAAAACGGGAAGATGTAGATGACCTAAAAAGAACTTAAAACAAAATAAAGGAAACTAAAAACTTGAACTATAAACAGTTCACACTTTTTTTTTACAAGATCAGACTTAACACCAAGGGAAGCCTTAATGGAATCACTACATATACGATCATCACAATACTTTCCATCTTTCACAGATTCTCAAAGTCAGGAAGAAGCTTGACGGTGTGAACTAATAAACCAATTGTAACTTTTATTTAAACTTTATACCTTAGTTATGTGAGTACAAGATTCAGTGTACGGACAAGGTTTGAAAACTCAAACATTGAATTAACTTATAAGATCAATGTCTGCTGCTAATGTATTGGTCCATTCATGTCTGATAAACCAGTCAAGACCTAAAGATGATATTTAACAAAGTGTTCAAGTAAATATTGAAGTAAAGTAAAATGATATGATCAAAGTAAAGACAATTTAAGAACAAGTAGAATTTAAGTGAAAGAGATTTGACTTGCAAGAGTGTTGGTAATTGATGTGAAGAGAATAATTCTATTTCTTGCTTACAATTCATGAAACATCATCTCCTTAAATAGTAAAGGAGAGACACAATACAAACCGAGAACATTCTTTGTACTAGATAATACTAAGTGTTTGAAAAATCTGACACTTAAAAGATTTGTTGTTTGGTCCTAAGAACTTTTTAATCAACAAAAAGAAAAAAAATCATTTTATGCTTTTACAGACTCCATCACATCAACTAAATTTGGAAACATCTTCATCTCGGACTAGGATAGACTTCGAAACTCTTCACATCTTGGACTGAAGACTGACTTTAGAACTGGTTTGGCTCGGATTGCTAGAGGTTCACTTTTTATGCATTAACAATATCCCCTAAGTGAACTTGGCAATCAATCAACTCAGTGGGTTTCATCACAAACAAAGAGATTGGCACTTTGTAGCAAGCTTTGGACTTCCAAGTACCATTTTAGGTGTTCAATTAACTTCTTCTTCACATGCTCAGGAGCTTCACTTTTTGCAACGTTGGTGATGAACTTTTGAAGGATCTTTGATGGGACCAAGTGTTTGTCAAGAACTCTAAAGAATTCTTCTCGTTTGGTCTTCTTCTTGGGATAGACGTATCCGAATTCAGGTTCTTCAATGGGTCCTTCTGCCAAGATTTGAGCTTCAGGCAGTTCAGAAGTTATTTTTTCCAAAACACTTTCTATTCCGAACAAGTTTGCAAACTTAATGTCGGACATGCATAATTCTGCAACGTATTCCTTCAAGAAGTTGACGACATCACTGTAAGCTACGATGCTTGAGCGACTAGTTTGGCGATCTCGGAGGTGACATCAATTGTGAGAATGTCATTGGGGTTGATTGAGGTAAAGTCAACATCCGTGAGGATGAGAGTTGCTTCTTTATTCCGAGAGTCGTAATATCTGTAGATCATACAGTTAAGATCAAATTTACTCTGGACCTTGTTTCCGAAACCAATGATATTTGTGATCCGCTTCGGAGACGACACTTCTTTTTGAGGACGTGCGTTAACGGAGTAGAAAGTTCTGAATCTCTCACGCTCTGTCATGATGATTGTTTTAGGGTCATCATTCTGATGAATAGGAGCGTATTTGATGTAGAACTTGCCGTGTGGAGATATTGGGAGATCAATTTGGTCAGAATCTTGAGTTGGAAGATCATAGTACATGAAGGGCACAAAATCACTTTCGTGAATAACTCCTTCTCGAAACAGAGGAGATATGCACATCGTCGGATTCAGATTGTCTTTAGTGCTTGAATCTAGATTCTTTCTTCCAAGTCTTGATCTACTTGTTCTTGAGACCAGTCGTCGAACTTTCTGAACGTCCTTACTGGGCTGTCAGGTTCAGTAGCAATTTTCTTTCCTTTGCCTTGAGGTGACTAATTTAGACCAGCGATGATTTATTGTACTGTTCTAGAGATTATGAATTTAGGTGGAGGAGGAACTAGAGACTCTTCAGGGAGATCATCAGGTTTTCTAGTTGGAGAACCTTCATCGATCAGAACTCTTCTCGGAGAAGGGATTGGTGGAAGCATGGATTGGGTAGCTCGGAAGGCATCAACAACTAGTTTCATTTTGAGCTTCGCCATTTCATGACTTCTCTCGAGCACTTCGGCCATGCATGATGGCGTAGAGACAGCGGACTTCTTCTTCTTCACCATCTTTCTAAAGAGGTTCAATGTATTCAACCTCGATTAAATCTTCTTCGGATGATTCATCTCGGAGTATGAACTCCGAAACAGGCTTCCATTGAATTCTTCAATCTTTTTGACTAGGTCCTTCTCCCCCTCTTGCGTGGGAAAGCCCAACATCCGATGCAAGTTTGGCAGTGCTTTGAAAATCACTTAGGCATTCGAACACCCTCTGAAAGCTCATGTTTATCTCTTTGGAGAGAGAGTCGTAGGCTTTAGTGGTTGGGGCTTGAGCTTTTAGATGGTCAAAAAGTGAGCCCAAAATCGAGAGCATTTCGTCAAACTTGTAATTCGAAACATCAACAATGTTCCAACATTCTCGGAGCAGCTTGATAAGGACCTTTTGCATAAACAGATTCATCTCACCCTTCTTAAGAATCTCCTTATCTATCCTTTTGATTTGCTTTTCATCACAAACATGAGTTTGATTGATCAGTTCATTGGTCGCAATGATCATGTCGTCATTAATCTTGAGCATTGTAATGGTGGTGGAGATATGGTGATCAGGGATGTCGTTGTATTTCTGCTCAACTTATTCCAGGGTATGCTTAAATCGGAGAGAAATAAGCTGGTCAAGTTGATTTGCTCAATCGAGTTCCGAGGGGCCAGGGTCTTTGATCTCAGAGAGAGATTTGAGAATGAGTTCATGTTTGGAGTCAAGGCTAGTAACCTTCTGATCGATTTTAGAGTCCAGTTGAGCTACAGACTTGTCAAGTGAGTCAACCTTGGAAACAACACTGGCAACATTGTCTCGAAGTTCTAACAAGTTAAACAGATATGCGATGTTTTCTTCCGAAGAGTCGGTGTCTGAGCTAGAACTCTCAGACTTTCTATCATTATTATCACCAACATCATTATCTTGTGGTTTCGAAGGAGTGGGATTCTCAGCTGGATTGGTTTCAGTTTCGCTGCCTTGATTACCTGGAGTGTTGGCATAAATTTTTATTTCTTCTTCTTCTTTTGACGAAGAGGAGAAAATATCCAAATCGTGTGCTGGTTTGGAAGAGCAGGGATTCTGTAGAGACTTGAAAGTTGTAAGGATCGGAATAGCACCAACAGATGTGCTATCTTCGTCAAACATAACATCATCGGAGTGTTCTTCATCGGAGGGAGGCTTGTGACTTTCTTCGCTTGTAAACACTGGAGGAGGATCATTCGAAACAATTATTAGATCGGGAACATCTCCTGTAGCTGTTTTCGGAGCTTGTTCGGAAGAGGTGAACTCTTGATCTGTTTCTTCATCAGTTGAAATAATGAATGTCAGATTGCTTTGAATAGCCCTGTGATGTATCGAGATAAGTGTGTACTCCACTTGAGCTCTTGTTAGCTCCGGATGACGTGTGTGAGCCCTGTCTACAAAATCAGACCAATCTTTATCATAGGTACCCGGCCGTCCTTTACCTGAACCATGTATCAGACTAGATGAGGCTCTAGAAGTAGGAGGGACAACTCCAGCTTCCGAAAACTTAGAATCAAAAGCAGGGGCTCCTGATTATGTAAGTGTAGAACTGAGAGGGATTTCCAAGATGACTTGTGGGTGTGTCCCAGGAGGCTTCAAGGGACTATATTCAATACATGCACCATCTTTTTGGGAAGATGGGGTAGATTGTGTGCAGAGTCCCCGTGAGTGTATGCATGTGATATTGAAAATCTGAAGTGTACTTCAGAAGAGTGTACAGTTGGGTTAGGCTGTGATCCAGAGTTAGATCGAATGCCAATATGTGTTTCCTTTTGAGTGGAAACACTAACTTTGGTTCTCTTTTTGGATTAAACTTTGGAGGGTGATATTTTTCTTTTATCCATCTTCTTTTTTCGGCTACCAGTAGAAACTGGTTTACTCACATCCGAGGGCTGCTCATCCAAGATTGGGGAATATTGTGTGGGGTCATACACAACCGAAGTTTGTAGATGGTGTTTAAGATAAATTTAGTTGGATGGAACTACTGCCAACATGTGTTGTGGCAAGCGACAAAAAGGTCCGGAAGCGGATTAGTTTAGAAGCCTATAAGTTCTAATGGCCTTAAGAGAAAGATATACCTCTTTGACATCGAAACTGCAAGGAATGACTTCTCGTCTTTCTTCATATACTCGTTGAAGCGTCAGAGCCCAGAATTGCAGACTCGATATCTCGTTTGGCTTCCTTTTGATGGAAAACATCCGAAAGTCCTGCCATAACACTTCGGTCAAATCAACTGCGTTGCTTCTTCCGGAGTAGATAATGTACACGACGTACAACTAGTCCTTGCTCATGGTGTTAGTACCACCATGCCTACCTGATAATCTACGAAGGATTAGTTGTATCAAAAGAATCCAAATACAAGGAACAACAAATTTGTTGAATTTGTTGGCCTTGAATTCACCACTATACCCAATTTCATTTAGAAACGTCTGAAACTCTTTAGACTAGGGTTATTGAACACGAAAGCCCTTGGGGTTTCTGGAATACAAATAGCTTCGAGAAACGTTTTCTTGTGCATAGGAACAATCTTGTCATCCGTAAGTTTGGCTTCAAGCACATCATTCTCGATATTGATTCTCTCAAAAGCTTTGTGAAGAATGTGTAGTGGAAGTTTAGGATTTGGTATTTTAGTGAGAGGAACAACAGTAGGGTGATGGGAGATGAACTCGATCATCGTTCGAATGGATTCATCGTAATACATGGGGTCTAGTGAGAAAAGTTGTGTTGTTTCCCTCAGAATGGGCTCAGTGGATGATGATGAAGCGAAACCCTTGGATCATTTCTTCTTGGTTGCAGGTTTGGGAATTTCAATAACGTTTTGGGAAGATGCCATTGACGAGTGCTTGAATGCGTCAAAGAACAGAGTACATAGAATGGTCTAAGGAAGAACATATACAAAGGTGAAAAGTAGGAACAGTTAGGATTCAAAATCCATTTATATGTTTGAGATTCCAGGTCGGGTTGAAGGAAAACCAATGATGACACCCGAACAAGAAATGTGTTGCATTTAATGCGTTGCCAAAAATGGCATCCCTAAAAACTGTAAACACAAAAGATGGGATGTCCGTTTGTTCCAAAGAAGAAACCGCCGTTTCAGTCTTGATTAGACATGCACTTTATAGGAACATGTGCCAAAGCACGTTTATTGTGAATTAAAGGATAATCACTAAGAAAAATTACCGTTAATATATAAATGAGAAAACGTTTCGAAAAAAAACTTTAATGAAAACCTTTGAAATTCTTTTCCAGCTGAGGATCATGGAAAAAAATTGATTCTGGGATGAGATATCATAAGATACTTTAGAAAGAAGAGGAACCCATCATTAGTACATGGTATAGAGTTCAAGATGGCACAATCTTAAACTGAATATCAGAGGTAAAAATGCATGAAGATCTTAGAGGACCAGTTTCAAAACATTTGGATTCTGAGAATTAAAGGATCAGAGCTCGGACAAGGATAAGAAATAAACACACATTACTATTTTGGATTGGAATTCCGAGGTGAACTTCATAACACACTTGATTTTGAGATAAATTCTTAGATGAGATTAATGTAAAAACACCAATTTAACAATATTCGTCAGAATCTTCAAAAGACGAGGAAAGTTGTACAACTTAAAAACTAGAGGAGAGGTTAGACAAAAAGACACGTAAAATGATCCTATATTTTCTGAGAGGAAACGATTCCGAGGCAAAACGAATTTGACTTCAAAATTATTTCAGCTTCTGATGTTTCCATCATAGAGTACAAGCCTCTTGGAAAAATTTTGGATCAGGAATCATCATACCGATTTTGTTCAGAAACCGATTAAATTTGGTTTCGTCTAATGCATTCATAAATACATCAGCAATTTCATCGTCATATGGAACAAAAATAAGTTCGATGTTTCCTTTTAAAACCTGATTTTTAATGAAATGGTAGCGAATATCAATGTGCTTGGTCATAGAGTGCTGAATTGGGTTGTGAGAAATCGCAAATGAACTTTGAGAGTCATAATAGATTAGAATTTGTTGAAATTGATAACCATAGTCCAGAAGCTGAGAGTTCATCCAAAGAACATGCGAAGTATGGGAGCTTACCACGCAATGAATCCTAATGACATCCTCACTCTAGCTGCTTACTTCAGAGAAAATCAAAAGGATGACATCAGTATGGGAGCTTACCACGCAACTCTGAGCTTTCTAAAAGATTATGTTGCTGAGTTTTGCCGATGTGATTATGAACTTGCACACCTCTACGGAACGGAAAAATTCATTGCCAAAATCGACTTTGTTCTTCCGGAAGCTGAAATTCTTGCATATGGTCCTATTGAAGAACCGGTTCTAGGGTTTTTCTACACAACCAGAAGGAAAAACAAGAAGGACTTCTTTCGAGTCCTTGACAAACATCTAGTTCCGACCAAAGCTCTGAAGAAGTTCATATCCCGGGCGTCCAAGTCTGATGCTCCGGAACAGGTCAAGGCAAAGTTTGTGAGTCAATGACGTGGTACACTGCGGTCCGAGAGTGGTTGTTCAGTGCCTACACCTTCATCACGGAAGAAATGAACTAAGCTTGTTGGATTGCTAAGTTCACTTAAGGGGAGATTGTTGGAACCTGAAAGTGAACCTCTAGCAATCCTAAGTACTAATTCTGAAACGTGTATGTTCCGAAGTGAAGAGTGGTCCGGAAACTGTCCGGACCAGGTATGAAGACGTGAAGACTGAAGGCATTCCGGAATGACTCTCATTTCCGGAATGGATGCTGATCCGGAGTGACACTGCTTTGTATTTTGTGCATTTATTATATTTGTCTTTGTATTGATGTAACGTTTCATAGGACTAAACCTATAGTTGTATTTGGACAATCAGAATGTCAGAATCATGTCTTTTCTCCAGTCCTATGTAAGCACTTCAGTTAATTCGGTGTAATACTCACTCCTATTTATAGGAGTGTTCAATATAAGACAAAAACGGATCTTTTCACTCACTTTGTCACTTTCATTAAGTTTATTTCAAACATTCTTCTTGTTCTTCATTTATTAGCTTTACCTTGATCAGTTATTCTCGTTGTTCATTAAATGACTTGATCATTTGCCGAATTCATTATCTAAGACTTAACTGGTCTTTCCAGACTCGACTTGAACATTTATTAGCAACCATACATTGATCTTAAGCATTCACTCAAGGTTTGAGTTCTCGAACCTTGTCCCTGCGCATCAGATAGATCTTGTTCTCACAGTTCGTTGCTATAATGAGAAACAAAGTTTGTATGTGCGTAGTGATCAAATCATGAGTTCACAACCCAAGCCTAAGACCGAATGCCCTCTTGAATGCTATGTCTATCGCTAACATAGGGAGAAATAATGGTAAAATGCAGTCAAGCGAATCGTGCGAGTGATGAGTTGTCTACCTCCTGATAGCGCTATCCATAATGACCATTGTCTCAAATGAGTTAATGAGTTCTGTGAACTGATTCCAGGGACTTAAACGCGATAAGGCCTCATGAATTAACAATATCATATACATACACAACAAAATATAGCAACCAAGTTTGATACATATCAAATTAAATACAACGAACAATAAACAGTTTTTGGACATGCTTTACCACCCCAAAACATTTAAAACCCAAAAATAGGGGGAGTCGTGAATACTCACAATGATATGTAAAGGTATTTGTGATGCCTTGAGCTAAATTCACTCACGTCTTACTACCGATTCCCTATGATAAGGTTACACACTAGTAAGTCTCTAGTCGAAAATCGAACATTAGTATACTTAATTTCTGGAATAGAATTATGCTAATATTGTGTCAAAATTAGGTTTTTTATAAGTTGCAAATACTTTTCTAAAAATTCAGATTTCCATATACCAATTGACTTATTAACATTTGCAAGTGACAAATCCCATTTTGTGTTATTGTTTGAAATGCATTTTAGCACTTTTGGAAGGGCTTTACAAACTAAAATTGATTTTCAAACAGTTTAACCCGATTTTATGTTATTTGTGTATTTATTATAGCAAAAATTAAAATAAATAGGAATCAGTTTATAAAATTCTCCAAACATTTTTTCCACTGTTATTTAACATATATAAGCTGGAAAAAATATCAAAGCTGGTTTTCAAACAGTTTAACTATTTTTCTTTGTTTTATTCATTTAAATAAAAATTAATTCGTGAACAAGTCTTAATCAATAGGTAAAATTCACTAAACCTTTTATTTATGATTTATATATAATAGAAGATATTCTGATGAAGTTTCATAATTTTTGTGTAAGCGTAGTTAGTTTTCATCAATTTAATCCCTTAAACATTCATTAAATCGGGAAAAATAAGAAATTGTCTTGAAAAAATCTGGCAAAATTTTTCATGGAGTCTTTACGATGTCTAAAAGATGTGAAAATTATGAAATATGGATTTGGGCATTCATAACTGTATTGTGCTATTTATTTCTCTTGAACAAAAATAAATTAGAAATCAATAGAAAACAGCCTTATAAATGCATAAAGCTTCACGAAAATTCGTTACTCAGTGTATAGGTGATACCCGATTTTTACCAGAATTTATTAACCATCAAACGTATTTTATATGAATTATTTCTCTATTTTATTGCAAAAACTACAATTAATCGAGAAAAACGAGTTATTTTCTGAAAATTTTCAGATCATCTTATTTTGTTGTTTGGATTCTGGAAAAAATCGGATTTGAGCAGAAAAGAAGTTTTAGATATTTATTTATGAATAAATCCTTTATGAGCATTCTTAACAATGTACTTTGATAATCAAGCCTTTAAGCTTGATGTTCATCACATGCATTAATATTTGAAGACCATGAATGAACTTCTTTTGTTCAAAATGATGTTTCTAAATGAAAAACTTGAATGCATGTGGTTTTGGATCTATAAAACTTGTAAAAGTCATGTTGATGGATTTGATTTAGGTTTTGATCAATGAACTTTACCTTCTAACAACTTGCATGTTGTTTTTGGGTGAAATCCTACCATCTTCATCATCAAATTCGACATGCATGAACATACATGTGAATAATCTTAAAGAAAAGTGTAGAAGAGGAAGAAAAATGCAAGAAAACATGAAAATTTTGAAAGAAAAGTAAAGAAAATATAAGGAAATTAATTTTATCTTGAATATCAACTTCAAATGATGAAGATTTTTGAGTAAAATGAGGGATATTTTCTGGAAATTTCGTGGGTTTTGGAGCTAATTCATACAGGTAAAGAATGGGGTTTTTGGAGAGAAGAAAAGTGAGAAAAGAGAGATTCTATCTATCTGGATAACTCATCTTTCTCGTCATCTCTTTGGGGTTATACTCCACCAAAATCGTCCACCAAAATACAGAGATGCTTATGAACTCATGAATATTTGAATGTAAAAATCTCTCCTAGTGGTATTTCTTATAGGTTCGACATTTGAAGATAAAAAAAGGGAACTTTTTAGAGAGAGAAAGAGAAAAGTGGAGTGAGTGAGTGATCAAAATGATTAGTATTGGGAAGGGGAGGGTATGGCCGAAATTTTGAACTTATGAGCAGGGTTTCATTTGAATATATTTATTTATTTTGTATTAATTCCTTAATTTTTATACAATTTCTTTCAATTTACATAAAATGTGTATTTTATATAAATTTTGTTCATAATTCTTAGATTTTTAGCTTATAAATGTAAAGTTAATGTTAATGAATTAAATTAATTTCCTTGATTATATTTCCAAATTTTAAATATATTAATTTGATATTATAGTGTTTATTAAAACTTTTATGGGATTTTAATATAAAACTTCATAAATTTAAGTTTTTAGGACTTTTAGGGTTTTAAGGAATTTTGTAAATCCTTGGATATCAAAATAATTTGAATCTTTGAGACTTCAAACTATTTTAGAGTTCCATAACTCTTAATAAAGTTAGAAATAATGTTTCTAATTTATTTGTTATCGATTCATTGGCATTTTTATGTAGTGGTTCCGAGATTGAAGTGAATTTGATGAATGAACTATACTAATCCTAGTTTCAATTTGACTTTAGTTCCTACGAGACTCGGACCTAATTTCTACTACTATGTTAAGTGCATGATGTGTGTATATGATTCCTGAAAAGGTGTTCGAGTCAAAGAGTGACCTAAACATGGATAGTCACTACAGTTATGTAGTTGTAGAATTCACATATCAATATGAAATCTAAGTACACTATCCATTATTTCTAATTGTTTCCAAGTTTCTAGTAGGTTATAACATAGCTCCTAATTACAAAGTCTAGTATGTGTCGTGCCTATATGTGTAACTAAGTTTATTCAAATCTAGAACTATCTTAAGTTTTGATGGTTGTCACAGTATCAGACTTTTCTTAATCATATAAACATAATCACATCTACTGAAACTATGAGTAAATACGACGTAGTAGAATATGTCGTTCCTTGTGGTGGATTTGAAGGGTGCACACACATTATTGTGTACACGATCCAACAATCCTTCACCTCATTCACATATCCATGTGAATGGATATTTGGTCTTCTTTCCAACAAACAAGATTAACATACATCATTCAACCCAAAGTTGAATGATTCTAAGTCCGGTCCAATTGGAGCTTGGTGCAACGATTCTTGCTTTTATGGCCAAGATGATTATGCCACAATGCAATCATATCTAAACTATTAGAGGAATCAATATAAAAGTTAACCTTACTATTATTAGAAACACAAACTACAATTTCTTGAATGTCGATTGCAAGAAGATAATTTAAACATAAAACAACCATCTTTATAAGCTATAATTGTCACATTTACATTAACAAATGAGTTTTGATATTCATGTTTGTACAATGCATAAATGAAATTTTGGTTTCTAAACGTATCCAAAGAGTAATAGAAAATAAATATTTTATCATAACTCCATTACTAAGTACAAGCTCGAAATCCTCAATCATTAAGACATGCGATATTCGTCCATTCCAATGATTAGGTTTAGCTCTTGATTCTTAGCTTCTTTCTTTCTTATATATCCTATAATGCCATCCACATATGATTATCACATCATGCATCAAGGAACCATATATTGAATGTATTTGGAGTTTGATTTTTAAGTACTTGATGTATAGTCAAAAATTTAGCTTTATCATCTCCAAGTACTTAGGTCAACTTCGTTTCCTTTGATCCTTTTCTTTGCATTAACTGCAACTTGCCTCTTTTTGAATGATGGTTGTGTGGAATAAATGACACACCAATTCCATTCCTTCATAATGGGAAGTTCCAGTCGAAACCGTTTCTTTCCTTTTAGGATCCGAACATTCTCTCTTCTTTTTACCAACATCCAGAAAGGAGATAACTAGAATTGGATAAGAAATCGAATTCCTTTCTAGTTTCCTCATTTTGGAGAAACTTTAAGAATTCCATCAATGTCTTCTCCATACTATTCATATGGTAAACTAAGTTGAAATATTCACAAAAACTAAGGAAAAGTCCAAACACAAGATCTATAGCAAGACGCTTGTTAAGGGTAACATTGATATTCTCAAGTTTGTATGTAGCTCTCATTTATTACATACAAAACTCTTTTCTTCAATTTGAATGCAATTAAGCACTTTTGGTGATTTTCAAATTGCTCTTGCTTTGCTTTTTGGTGAAACACTTCAATTAATTTCAAATTCATCTCATATATTCTCATGTTCACAAAAGATCATTTTCGAACATCAAGGACATAGACATAATGATGAAAGAGACCTTTTTAATAAATCTGCATGATTATGGTAATAACAACGTCTTTAATTTGACGCATTATTGAGTAAGGAGATGCTCATTGAGGACATCTTCCTTTTCGAGGAAGATTCCATAATAAACGAACAAAATTTTAACTAGGAATAGAGAGAATTTAGGTTTTTTTTTAAAAGTACGAGAGAAGGTAGGAGAGGATTCTATCTAACCTAAGAGAGAAAGTTTAAACAAGTCGATTCAATCCTTAATTATTAACCCAATTTTAAGTTAAGGCTAGGATCCAAATATACGATTCGTAATATGAAGATGGATTCCGTAATCACATCACAAATCTATATTAGGTACGTAACAAACTTTACCAATTTTAATCACAATGAAACTCCTTGATATTTTGATATTCATTGAACTATCAATGCAATGTTAATCTCAAATTAGGCAAAACCACGTGATATCATCGAGGTCGTTTATGATCTCACATTGACATGCAGGTTAACCACACACGCTCCATCAACAACCATAAATATCGAGTTTGTGCCATCATTTCAACTTTGTGGTCCCAAATTAGTGTGTCGGTTAACCACACACGCTCCACTAACGACTCACAAAAGATAATGTGCGTTTTCATGGATTAACAATTTCACATTTTTTCTAAAGTACCAAGAGTTGGATTTTTTTATAGAAGGTTCTAGTACGTTTAAATACTTTTAATGTGATAATGTCCTATCGAACCCTTTCGGTTAACGACCCTCCACCACACAAATAAGCGTGGGGTGAAAAGGACACCCATTCAACGGTCATCTTATAAACCGTTTCTTTATACCTCTCTCATAGTATGCTTTCGTGAAGGAGGCCAACTCTTGATTCGACTGACTTTTATGTTATACATATAGTATTATAACTCTTATATATATATATATATATATATATATATATATATATATATATATATATATATATATATATACACATATAAGCGTGGGGTGAAAAGGACACCCATTCAACGGTCATCTTATAAACCGTTTCTTTATACCTCTCTCATAGTATGCTTTCGTGAAGGAGGCCAACTCTTGATTCGACTGACTTTTATGTTATACATATAGTATTATAACTCTTATATATATATATATATATATATATATATATATATATATATATATATATATATATATATATATATATATATATACATATATATATGTATATATATATATATATATATATATATAAGGTGTATTTTAAAACCTTTTAATTAATTAATCTTTTAAACCATATTTGATTAAACATTTTTCCTTTCATTAAACAATTAATTAAATGTATTGAATCCTTTTTAAGAATTAAATAATTATCTTTAATTAAACAATTATTTAGTTAATCTATTTAATCTTAATCCCTTTCCTAAATTCGAAATTAGGGTTTTAGTTACCAAGTTTTTAGTTGTTTAAATTTTAGGCAAGTAAAATAACAAATAAGGAAGCCAAGGAAACCCTAGAAAATTTTGAAAAAGGTAAGTAGGAGGACAAAATCAAAAACCCTAGAGGGCTAGGATTTTTTGAATTTTTGGTTTCTTTTAGGGTTTTCACTAATGTACATATTATAGACAAAACCCTAGGTTTTGATACCACTAATGGGGTTTATAGGTTACAAATTACAATTAATGAAGCATGATATGCACAACGGAATTTCACATAAACTATTATGTGCACATGCAACCTAGAATTCTTTGTATTTTCTCATAATAGCAACATACTTTGAAAAACCTAAACTAATCTATGTAAATCAAAAATGACATAGAAAGAAACACAAACCTTATGCGATAATCGAATATAGCAAACAACTCTCTTTTAGTCTTCCTTGCAAAGCAAGCACCAATAGTGTGGATGCCTCTATTGGTTCACACCCAAAACCCTAGAAACCCTAAGAATTAATTAAGAGAGAGGAGGGAGAAGGAAATTTTGAATTCCTTCCTTATGAAAAGTTAGGGCACAAGTTGTGGCTATTAAGGCTCCCTATTTAGAGCTGGAGGAAACCTTAATTTGAATATTAAAATAATAATATTTTAACCTGAATCAAATTACATTCCTTATAATTAAATGGAGGCATCCATAAACCCTAATTAGCCTCCTTAAAACTGTCCACCTCTAGGTAGGTTCTAGAATTGACTCCCTTGCTTAACTATTGAACAATTGAAATTCAAGCATTTTACCTTTCGTTAATTCTAATTAATCTCGAAATTAATTCCAATTACTTCTTAATTACATATTAACTATTTCTAATGAATATATTAATCATATAATATATTAATAAACCATTTATCTCCTAAAGTTACTCCTACCTATTTCTGGTTATGAGGGCAACCCAAAATGACTTTACTTCTATTCACTAAGATTATACCTATTTCGCTAAGACCTTATACACCTTAATCCAACATCATCAATATATGGACTCAATATTTCGAGTCTCATTACTTATGGGTCCTCTACTTTGGATCACATCAATGAGCAAAAGGGGAAGATGAGATCAAGCGATTATGACCCTCATCAGGTCCCAAGGAAATTACCTTGAAAGTGATTTTCTTAGGTCACTAGTTAGGAACAATAGGTAGCACCCAAATAGTTAATTCCTTGTGTCTAGACCTTTACCATTAGGTACAATGCATTTTTCATTAAATGTATGCTTGAAATTTAGTTCTATTGCCCATTAGGATTGGTTCTCATGAAGTGTATACAACATGCCATGTTATGTCTACAAATATTTGAATATGTTTCTCACATTACAATATCCTATTATATCTACTTATTGGTAATGAACGGGCTAATATATTGTCTTTAATTCCAATTTACCATGTTGTATTATGTTTATTTTGTTCATGAGCCGCAAGATTGACTCTCATTCAACATACAATGTTATATTATTTTTATTTAATCAATTACTAGTGTTTAGGCTATTAAATTGGCTCTCATTCTACTTACATTCTATTAATGTAGTTACCAAATCGCGAATGTAAGGGCCACTAAGTTGGCTCTCATTCTATCTTATATTGTTGTATTGTGTTTACTCTATTAAGAATAATACATATTCTTTTCACAAAGACTCTTCACATTTAAGAATATACTAACATGATTTTAGGAGATTCATAAACACAATACTTTTCATAAATATTAAAATATTATAACGAAAGGAGGAGTAACAAATGAAAGTGGTGCAGTGATCAGATATGGTTTTGAAAAAGGAAACACTTGTGTTTTTAATAGAATCATGTGAAAGGGAAAACATATAGATGGTTGCATAAAATTAGGGCTGCGAGGTTTTTTTGTTTATCAAAAATTCTAGAGAAATATCTCTATTTAAGCTATGGCAGATGAAATGGTGAAAAAGAACCTGATGGATGGTGGTTCAAACGGTAACTTTTTGAATAACATGGTTTGGTTATGGAAATGTCACATTTTCAAAAATTTTGGTAGCTGAGACCCTTGAGTTGGTGGGATATGATGATAAAATTTGATTACCGGTTATTTCTAGCATATCAACTGATAAGAATGATGCTTTGTTTTTCAAGGAAATTTTTAAAGAAACCTATAAGAGGATTATGGTCGTCATTTTTTATGTTGCCATTTATTGTTGTAGTGTGCGGTTATGTTGTTACTCTTAGTGTATGTTTCTACTGAGAGATAGATAATAGCAATCAACAATGTGTTATTTCAGGGTCCGATACTAGTATAAAAATGGCTTTTGCTGACACAAAATGCCCGTTACTAAAGACATTTTATGGCAATTTTTTTCAATCAAAGTGTGAAGAAAGGTTGCATCATTGATGATAAGTTATGTAGATGTTTATTGTGGTAACTATAACACATGAAAATCCGTTTCTATAGGTTAAACCTGTCATGATATGGTAAGGACTTATTGGAGTTGTATCAATCTTATTTTGATAACTATCACCAATAATAAACTTATAGTCACTTTTAATTTATTTTAATATGACTATTGTGTATCTTTTTTCACCGGTTAGAAGATAAATTACCACAATAAAATATTTTTAGTGACAAGAATATTCTTATAGAATGAATATGTAACACACTATTTTCACTTTTAAAATAATAAAGTATAAACGTTGTTTATAAAATTCAAAGGGAATATATATATTACTTTTTAGCCAAAGTAATCTAAATTAAAGTTGTAGTAGACGTGAATACGAACGAGTGAATATAAAGAACATTGAAAATGGAGTTCTTGTGAGAGAGTTACGACTTTAAGAAGTTTTGTTGGAAATTACAAAAGATACAGCGTGTGCATTTAATGCATCTGCACCTATGACCATCGATATCATACTGTTGGAAATACTGTCCAAGATCATTAACTGAATGGTAATATTATTAAATAATAATATGGTCCTTTTGTATTTACCTCATGACACAAATGAGAAATTGAATGAAATAGAAATAAGGAGAAAATTAGCTTATTAATTTGTTATGTTTATTAAATTAATCAAAACTATTTTGGAATTAATTAATTCAAGGGGTTAAATATTAACTAGTTAAAATATTGACTAACTGGAATGTTCTAGAACCCTTAAGGGATTAAGGGAATTCAAAAATATCCATCCTACATAGGATGGGAGATGGATTTCGAAAATCATATCCATCCTAAGGGTTTCATTCCTCCTTTCACCTTGGCTAGAGATTTTGCCTACTTCTTCCCTCCCTTTCTGTTGGACGAATTTCTTAACCCTTTCTAGCGTTTGTAGAATTTTTTCCTTCTCCTAGATTCTTTTGGTTCTCTCTTTGGAGTCTCGGGTGTGATTCCATTATAGGGATTATCCGTTAGGTCCTGTCATCCAATGTAACACCCAAATTTTTAACACAAAGTACACCCAAAGTTTTTCCATTTATAAAACATGAATCAATACAAATTCGGTGTACATTTGTATCAAAAATTAGTACAAGTAGTTATCAAGAGGATATTATAAGAATCTAGTGTAAGAATCCAAGTCGGGCGCTACTAACTCCTCTTCCTTCTAGACATCTACTTGAACCTGAAAGACACACAAAAAACAAACATATAAGCTAAAAAGAGCTTAGCGAGAAACCTGCATAACAGAATATAATTTAGTTATACAATTAAATATATCATTACATTCTCAATCATACATTCCTCAGTGTCTTCCAATCATTTAATACATAATACAACATTACTAACACCAAGTCTTCCATTTATCATTCATACTGGAGTTACAATCAAGCAATCCACTATGAATTTCACTCAACCTTTCCTCATTAGTAATAAATAGTACATATATTATAATTACTCTAACAACATTTGTATTCCTGGCATTTAAGCTATCTAAACTTTCACAACATATCACACAAGTATAGTATTTCAACCACCAAGGTTACTATAAACTTATAATTCGTCCAAATGATAATTGATGGAGATTAGTGCCCATATCCATAACAAGCCAGGTAATATCACTAAATATAGTAGTGTCCTTTTGAGTTACACGCAAGAACAAAATAAAGAGGAAGTGAAAAGATATTTATACGAGGGACTTTTTTTGTTAAATAATTAATATTTTAATTAATTAATTAATTAGAAAGTAATGGAATATGGAATATCCAGAATGATTTGAATTCCATAGATAATTATTATTATATATGGTAATTATCTTTAGGGTTTCAAATCATCACCCGATATAAAGAGGGCTCCAAATTTGGTTTTGACACTTGTGAAAAATACCTTTCAGCTATCAAAGTTCGGAACCCTCAAAACCCTAAGGTCAACGAAAGTCAACGGTCAAACTTTGACCCGACTCGTCGAGTGCATAAGGGCAACTCGGCGAGTCCATGCGGGTCCTCTGAATCCTTTCAGCCTCTCTTGGCTCGTCGAGTCATCCTTCCACTCGACGGGTTACACCTGTCACGAATCGCGGGGCAACCCCGACTCGACTCGTCGAGTCCACTTATGGACTCAGCGAGTTGCTCCCACAACAACTCTCAAATGACCTTCTGAGGTCAGATCTGCTTCTCTAAAATATAGATCTGGCCTTCAAGTGCTCAAAGGTCACGTAAAGGTGCAACCTTTACGTGCATGCAACCCACATCAAGTCATAAATGGAGAAATAACTCTAAAAATGGCAACCTATTCTCCAATCCTCCATGAACAAGCATAAAGCAGAATGGGAAAGGTTCTCTGGACCTTTATGGGTCCAGATCTGAGGTCTAACCCAGCAAGGGACCATAACCTCAACCTTTCAAGCCTAAAAAGGTTTATAGAAAACCCTAAATCATAGATCTTAACCCAAAACAGAAGGGAAGTTCGATTGATACCTCAATAGTGTAGATCTGAACTTGAAAACCCTAGATCCACAGCTCCCTAGACCTCCTCTTGTTGGAAACTACTTCTCTTTTGCTAAAACCCACAAGAAATGGTGAATTAGCCTTCCTCTTGCACCACAAACGTTCTCTTTCTCTTTCTAGGGTTTCTCAGGGGTGAAGTGGCCGCAATGGAGGCTATAAAGGCCTTTACATAGGGCACAAGCCCCGAGAATTAGGGTTTCATTTTACAGCGCGGACTCGCCGAGTCCACGCATCGACTCGTCGAGTCCTTCATTAAATCAGACAAGAAATGCGTGATCCTACTTGGCGAGTCTGAGCGCCTACTCGCCGAGTCCCTCCCTAAAACTCAATGTAAATACTTAAAATAAGATACCTGGGAATCCGGATGTTACAATTCTCCCCCACTAGAATCAGACTTCGCCCTCGAAGTCGTGCTCGGCAAACAACTCTGGATGCTGCTTTCGCATCTCCAACTCCGGCTCCCAAGTCAGCACGGACCCTTTCCGATGTTGCCACTGGACCTGCACCAGGGACACTTCCTTGTTCCTCAGAACCTTGATCTTCCGATCCCGGATCGCGATTAGTCTCTCAGCATAATTCAGGCTCGCATCCACCTGAATATCCTCCAGCGGTACCACCGCCGACTCGTCGGCTATACACTTTCTCAACTGAGACACGTGAAAGGTATCATGAATCTGTCTCAGCTCCTCAGGTAGCTCCAACCGATAAGCTACCCTGCCTACCCTCGCGGTCACCCTAAATGGCCCAATATACCGGGGCCCCAGCTTGCCCCTCTTCCTGAATCGGATCACTCCTTTCCAAGGAGACACTTTCAGGATTACGAAGTCTCCCACTTGGAACTCAAGCTCGGATCGTCGCCTATCCGCATAACTCTTCTGACGACTCTGAGCCGTCAATAACCTCTATCTAACCTACTGTATCTGCTCTGTCGTCTGAAGCACTATCTCAGTGCTACCCATCACACGCTGTCCTACCTCTCCCCAGCAAATGGGAGTCCGACACCTCCTACCATACAACAACTCGAAGGGAGGCATACCAATACTCGAATGGTGGCTGTTGTTGTAGGAAAACTCAGCCAACGGCAAGTACGTGTCCCAACTTCCTCCGAAGTCCAACACACATGCTCGAAGCATGTCCTCGAGTGTCTGAATCGTCCGTTCACTCTGTCCGTCCGTCTGGGGGTGGTAGGCGGTACTGAAATGCAACCTCGTACCCAACTCCTCGTGGAACTTCTTCCAGAACCTGGAAGTGAAACGTACATCTCGATCTGACACAATCGAGATCGATACTCCATGACGTGATACCACCTCCCTCACATACAACTCTGCCAACCTCTCAGCAGAAGAGCTCTCACTGATAGCAAGAAAATGCGCGCTCTTCGTCATCCAGTCGACGATCACCCAAATTGCATCGACACCCCTCACGGTCCTCGGCAATTTGGTGATGAAATCCATGGAAATCTGTTCCCACTTCCACTGGGGAACCTCAAGCGGCTGCAACTTGCCATGCGGACGCTGGTGCTCGGCCTTAACCTTGCGACATGTCAAGCACCTCTGTACAAACCACACGACATCCCTTTTCATACAGGGCCACCAATAATCTTTCTTCAGGTCCAAATACATCTTAGTGGCCCCGGGATGGATCGAGAACCACGATCTATGCACCTCCTCCATCAGAATGGTACGTGCCCCGCCTGCATACGGCACCCAAATCCGACGTTGAAAGGTCATCAACCCTCGACTACCGGTAACAAACTCGGACACCTGCCCGATCACCCGCTCCCTCTTGCGGTTCTTCGGTATCACGACCTCTGCCTGGGCCTCCCGAATGGTGTCCAACACCGGAGTCATCACTTTCAGTCGCATGTAAATGTCTCGAATCGGGGCACTCTCCACCCTACGGCTCAGGGCGTCAGCTACGACATTAGTTTTGCCCGGGTGGTACAGGATCTCACAATCGTAATCCTTTACCACGTCCAACCATCTCCTCTGGCGCATATTCAGATTGGGCTGATCCATCAAATACTTCAAGCTCTTGTGGTCCGTGTATATGGTACACCGAACCCCATATAAATAATGACGCCATATCTTGAGGGCAAACACCATGCCCTCTCTGTAGAAGCACCGCACCCAACCCTGATATCGATGCGTCACAATACACCACAAAATCCTCCATCCCTTCCGGGAGGGCTAACACAGGGGCTTCGCATAACTTCTGGCGAAGTGTCTCAAACGAGGTCTGCTGCTCCGGACCCCATGAAAAAGCAACACCCTTCCGGGTCAACCTGGTGAGAGGCACGGCGATCTTGGAGAAATCTCTGATAAATATCCGATAGTAACCGGCCAATCCTAGGAAACTCCTGATCTCGGTGGGAGATCTCGGTACCTCCCAACTCATCACTACCTCAATCTTGGCCGGATCGACCAAAATCCCATCCTGGTTGATGAAATGCCCCAAGAACTGGACCTCCCGTAACCAGAACTCGCACTTGGAGAATTTGGCATAAAGCCTCTCCGTCCTCAATACCCCGAGGATCTCTCTCAGATGCTCCTCGTGCTGCTCTCTAGATCTCGAATACACCAGTATATCGTCGATAAACAGGATCACCGAATGATCCAACATCGGTCTACACACCCTGTTCATGAGATCCATGAACGCTGCTGGTGCATTGGTGAGCCCGAAAGGCATCACCACGAACTCGTAATGTCCATAACGAGTCCTGAACGCTGTCTTCTGGATATCCTCATCGCGCACTCTCATCTGATGATATCCATACCTCAGATCAATCTTGGAGAACCAAGACGCTCCCTGCAACTGATCGAACAAATCGTCGATCCTCGGTAATGGGTAACGGTTCTTGACCGTCAACTTGTTCAACTCCCGGTAATCAATACACATCCGGTGTGAACCATCCTTTTTTTTTGACAAAAAGGATCGGTGCTCCCCAAGGGGAACTACTCGGTCTAATAAACCCCTTCCCCAGTAGCTCCTGAAGCTGCGAGGATAACTCCTGCATCTCTGGCGGCGCAAGGCGATAAGGCGCCTTGGCGATAGGCGCTGCCTCCGGAACCAAATCGATGCGGAACTCTACCTGCCTCTCGGGAGGCACACCCGACAACTCCTCGGGAAAAACATCCGGGAACTCACGCACTATCGGAACGTCATCCATCGAACTTGGCCTCCCAGCGGCCTCTCGTGCGTCCATCGCATAGGCGACAAATTGCCGACCCACATCGGGTACCCTCGCCGTACACCGTAAGTACTCCCCCACTAGGGTCTCGTATCGTCATCAACTGTCGCTCCCTGTCCATAACAGCCCTAAATAAGCTCAACCAATCCATGCCCACTATGACACACACGTCCCCCATCGCTATCGGGACCAGATCTATCGGGAAATCAACATCGAAGATCTCGAGTACACATCCTCGTATCACGTCCATAGCATACACCACTCGCTCGTCAGCTATGGAAACTCGCAGAGGTCGACTCAATGCCTCTCGTCTGCTACTGATGTGTCGACTAAACGCTATCGACACAAATGATCGACTCGCACCTGAGTCAAATAACACTAAGGCAGGTACAGAATTCACAAGAAAAGTACCTACGCATATCATCATATAAGCACAATATCTCAACTCAGCATAAATAAATAAGAATACATACCAGCCACTACATCGGGCGCTATGCGGACCTCCTCCGCTGTCAACTGGAAAGCTCTCCCGCGAGCCTTCGGTTCCTCGGCCTTCGCTGGCCGAACCTCGGTAACCCTAGCAGCAGGGGCAGATCCCTGTGCTGATCCCTGGTATAACTGCGGGCACTCGGCCTTCCGATGGCCAGTCTGGTTGCAATGAAAGCAAACCATAAATCCCTTGGGGCAATCCTTGGCGATATGCCCCTCCTTGCCACATTTCTAGCAAGCACCTGATCGACAGACCCCATCATGTCCCTTGCCACACTTCCCACAAGTGCGGCCCTTCTAGCCTCCAGATCTCGTATCAGTGGACTTTGCCCGCTTGGCTGCCGCTGAGACTGTGCCGGCGGCCGATCCATCCTCTGAGACTCAGCCTCCTCCCTGGCCTGAGTCTCCAACTCAATCTCCCTCTTCCGGGCATTTGCCTGGAGCTCAGTAAATGTCTGGTAACTCGAGTTCGACACGAACCCCCGAATATCCCTGCTCAAAACGCCCAAATACCGGCTCATGCGTGCCTACTCAGTAGACACCTGCTCAGGGCAGAACATCGCCCTCTCATGAAACTTCCAGGTAACTACAGTAACCGAATCAGTACCCTGCTTGAGGGTCAAGAACTCCTGAACCAACCATTCCCTCTCCACCGGGGGAACATACTCGTCTCTGAACATGGTGGTGAACCTCTTCCATGTCACCGCTGAAATCTCTGCAAGAGTGAAGCTTGCCGTCACGAACTTCCACCAATCCTTCGCTCCCAAGCAAAGCTGGTTCAACGCGAACCGTACCCTCAGATGCTACGGGAATGAACACGTGTAGAAGCATCCCTCGATATTAGAAATCCATCTCATCACAGCGATCAGATCCTGCGTCCCGTCAAACTCTGGTGGCTTCGTGTTGCTGAACTCTTGAAGCAACAACGAGTCACCTCCCTGAGGTCTGGCAGCAGCTAAAGTTGCAGTAGCTGCAGCAGCTGCAGTAGCTGCAGCAGCTGCAACCTCAGTCACCGCTGCGTACCGCTCATCAAAAGTCTCAATCAATGTGGTCTTGATAGACCCAAACATCTCAGGAATCTCGGCTCAAATTGCCGCCGCCACCTCATCGTGGATCATCTGACGAAGCTCCTTGTCACTCACGCCGCTCGACTCAGGCCTGTGACGTGTCCCAACCATGATGTCTCTCAAATATAACATAATAATATCAGAGACTCGCTCGAGCATACTCGCACTCGATAACTCAACCCTACTTGTTCCTTAGTACCCAAAGGATTCTTACTTAGAGCGCGCACTGCTCCGGTGTCTTCAGGTAGTACTGGCCCTATACTACTGTCCACACCGAATCAGTATTCACCCTAAGTCCTCCTCCTTGGATCCTAGATCACAAGTACTCTATATCTCACTAGTATAGGCTACCCTTCGGTAGACCTCTCATCAGCTCCTCACTGCTACCTACTCGCTCTCAAGCATCACATAGCAGCAAAATCTTTCCTAGTCTAAGGAATCACAAAATCAGGCCACTCTAGTCCTAATATGAATACCTAGCCAACTCTAGCATGCATATCATATCATAACATATCTCATAACACATAATGTAAGGGTATTTTGGGAAATCACCGTTCAGGCGTTGGCTGATCGTACACACTGCTTCCTTCTGCCTTTCTCAAACTCTTTTACTCTCTTAGAAAAATTGTTTATTTTAGGAAAACTTTCTTAAATCCTCAGTTTGAGTTCAGGTTTATCCGAAGATGCACCAGAATCCCTCAAACCAAGGCTCTGATACCAACTTGTAACAACGTAAATTTTCAAAACAATTTTTCATTTTTAAATCATACTTTCAATCACACGATAATCACAAAAACATAATGAATCCACTGTGTCATAACAAAACATGTCCCGGAATCTCAATAACATAAACTCTATAAGTGTGTACGGATCATGCCGGCGCCTTCCCGCGAGCATCACAAGTACCTGAAACACATAATATAACAACTGTAAGCATAAATGCTTAGTAAGTTCCCCAAGATACCACATACAACACATACGCCTTTCCAGGCCATAACTCTGTAGGATCTTCCGATCCATGTGTCTCAGGGGACTTCCGTCCCGAATCCCGGTATCGACCTTCCGGTCCGTAACCACTTGACCTTCCGGTCCATATCATCTTGACCTTCCGGTCCATATCATCTTGACATTACGGTCCTTATCGTACATAACATACATAACACATACATATCACATAACTATTGGGTTTTGAGCATTCTAACACTCCTATGGTGTACATGCAACCCTATAAACCTTGGATCTATGTTTTCTCTATTATACATGCAAATATTAACTATTCCAAGGTTTCATCCTAACTAGCATATTATGAAGCACCTATACTACAAATTTCTAGTTAGATGACATACCTTTTGATGTAGCTTGATGTCTTCAAGCTTTAAGAGCTTAGCCCCAATAGTGTGGAAGCCTCAAATGGAATCACAAATCACCCAAACACCTTGGAAGAACTTGAGAGAATATGTATGCACACTAAAATCGGCCCACTCTTATTTTCACACACTTGTGCCAATTTTGTGAGCCAAGGACCCCTTTATATATTATGGAGGATTAGGGTTACATCCATGTAAACCCTAATACCCATGACCTTTCATTTACATAGGATCCATGGGTTAAAAGCTCCATGGACCATCCATGAAAGCTTAGCCCAACCTAAATGAACTTGGCCCATTCCATATATATAAGAGTCCATATTTAATTAGTTCTTTTTGATCACTTAATTAATTCTAAATTAATTCTTGATCAATAATAATTAAATAATATGATTCCATATTAATATATTAGAACTTATAATATATTAATATAAATCATAAATATACTATTCTCAAAAGACTATCCATATAAATTGTGCCGGTGAAGTGCAACCCAAATGGACCATGCCGGGTCGGGTCAAGTACATACCAAATATAGTTATGGACTTAGACATTAATCCAACAGTCTCCCACTTGGATAAGTCTAAAACATTTATTGAGTATGACTTCAAAACCTAACTAGCAATCGTAGCTCTTAAAGCCGTTGTCGAACTCTGACCTTGTCAATGACTTGTCCATTAGATAAGGGATCATATATTCCTCCATTCTAGATATCATATGGACTGAGACATGGATTATAATCATTCTCTCTGTCCATTTGTTGTTTCCCGATTTTCGATTTATGATGACTGACTGATTGAACAAATCAAATCAGTCCTGGCTTGGCCATGCACTCACATGTGTCATCGCTAAATCATCGAGGGGCCCACAGATATCGCTTTTATCTCGAAGGTAAAAGGAATGGATAAACTTCGACTCATATGGCTTGTTCTACTACTTGTTGAATCATACACAAAGGCACGTTTTATAACATCGAGTTACCAAATGCATTTTCGTGCAATCAATGTATAACCAACTCATAGTAACAACTCATATCTCTAGGTTTGAAGAATATAAGATATTATCGTCTCATGATCACTCGTGATAAAATCCATGAAGTGATTCAAATGAGTGCGGGTTGAATCCAATACTCAGAACTTATGAGCACTCATGAGTGTTGTAGCACCACTTTGTCCACCAACTTGGACCTCTACAAACCAACCCATGACAGTCTTGATTCATATCTACTTCCAACATATGACCGACTGTGGATGGCTTGAATAACTTAATCATTCAGGAAGAGCGACTTAGTTATTCTGGAAGTCAAAACATGCAAAGTGAAACACAAGAATAAATGAATCAAATATGGTATCAAACCCAATGAATATAAATAAACACCTTTATTTATCACCATACTGATTACTCATTATTCATTGTTTCGGTTTTATCAACTTTATACTTGAATTAAAAACACTAGTTGTCCCATGCTCCAAGCATGTACACTATGTTTTTCTTAAACAATAGCTTTCCCATACACCAAGTATGCACTCTATGTTTGTCTATGAACCTTACTTTGTGAACTAGATCGATTGAACATAATTTCAATGATTCTCTTTTCACACTCCCAAATCGTTATCGAAAAAATGTAAGAATTCCAAATTCCTATCATTTATCGAAATCTGTTTAGATTTTAAACTTATATGCACTGACCCTCTTGTAATGAATGTGTACAAAGTCACAAAACTTGTCAACAGTCATTACAGGGCATTCCAATGAAGATCAACTTCATGGAAATTAAGTCTCATATTCAAAGTACATAGCTTTGAACATGCTTCTTGCATTAAGTTTTTCTAATCTTACACAGATAACTTCCACCTATGGAGACAACTCCATATTCCCATTTTGACTACCCCTTCTGAACAAGAGTTGCCTCTTTTCAGATTAGGTCAATATGGACCTTCCAAAGTTAACACTATACTTCCAACTGTCCTTGAGAAACCAATCTTTCGTAAAGCCTTAGATTGTCCTCGACAATTGCTTAATCACTTTAGTCATATCGAATTCTAGATATTTTCCTCTTAATGCCCCCGGGCATTTGGAAAATTTAGAAATGATGAATATTATAGCACATGCAATCGTTCCTGTACCCAAAGCAAATGGGACACGATTCATGATGTCTCACACAAAGACATGATTCTAGACCAGTCTTCTGCTACAATATTTTTTATTTTCCATGTTCTCAAGATTTGACTATGAACAGGGATGCCGTAATCATAATAGAATTTTGAGAACGCAATATATAGAATTTCCTTAAGTTGAACCAATCCAACATGAAATTCATATATATATTCTTGACTAAAGATGAATAAAATCTTAATCTAAGCTTAAAATCTCACTCTAAGCCTTTTAAAATTTACATGAAGTATAATATCCTCTCCCTTAATTATAGCAAAACAACTTTTTCAACCCCTGCAACCTCACGAATTGAAACTTTTGTTTTCTATAATTAACATTGCTAACTTGCAATACTTATCATAATTATCATGCTCCCACTAACATGATGATTATTAGCATAACACTCATGCTCCCACTAGCTTTGACATGTATCCAGAAAACAGCTGGACTTCTAGAAGTCAATACTTTATTGACTTTCTTACCAAAGTTCAGATTTCTGATACTAGATTGCTTTGATAAGACTTTATCAAAATCATAAACCTTATTTTAGACAGCTCACAGGTGTGTCTAAACAATTTCAGAACTATGAAAAGGGATGTCGTAATCATAGTCTCAATTGTTTATATTTTTGCCAATTCTCATAAGTCCATGTTAGTGTGCCGGATAACCATGCACGCTCCACTTAACGACTTTGAGAATGCAAAGATTACAATTGCTATCTTACTTAAAATCTACTTGGTGGAAGCGTTTCCTCACCATCATTTTCATGAATCGGAGAGAAACCTTATGACCCTTAGATTTTATGGTGTATGTGTTCTTATCCACGTGAATTTGTCAAAAATCACAAGACTAGGTTAGTGACAAATCCTAACTCATATGGATTGAACTTGTGCAATCTTAACCTCTTGCCACCTGGCAGCACAAGGGCCTGTCATTGCTTCCAAGTAGTTATGCAAACAATTGAGAACATGTAGAACTCAAATGTTATAGCCAACTTAAATGGAATGGGCACAGAAATGTCAACACGATAGGTTATAAACCTTTAGTTGTGTGCTAGTGATGAAATACAGGTTTTATTCTTGATTAGTTCTTGAAACCATTTCAGGATCTTTTGAGCTCCCACAGTCTTCTTGACCAATAAGACTTTCTTGCCAAATATTCAAGAAGTAGTGTGGATTCTTAATCAAGACAGACACTTCACACAATTGGCCTTAGTTGGTCTTTGTTTTATCCAAAACATCACAACTTACCAATTTCAAATGTACAAGAGTAGAAAACTTTTACTCTTACATTTGACAAGTGTTATAAACCTTCTTTAAGATGTGTCACTCAAATTACAATCTTGGAGTATGTCTCTAAGATTTGATTTGGAGCGAAGTATGACTCATCTTCTTGATCTGACCACTTCAACAATTCATGACTTTTGTTCTTAGCTATCAGAATGCACTTAGAGGATGAATTGTGATATGGTCTCATAATCTTTAAGATGACCATTAAACATGATACTAAAGTACTCTCCCATCTTTTCACATTTGAGAAACTTTTATCCTTCTGCCTAATTTGATTCTTCTTATTCGTTCTGCTATACATTGGAACTTTTCCAATGTCTCCGACTTATACTTAAGCTTGTAAGTATAACCATATTTACTAAAATTTAGTAAATCATGACGAGTAGTCTTATCGATCTTTTGTGGTGGACTCTGATCAGTGCACAAGGATGTGTACTTGATCCCTTAGTCCTTCACTTGACTCACATATACATGTGAACAAGGAACTAGTCTTAAATTTTTCCAAAAATGAAACTTCTCATTCATCATACTATACAACTTGCATGATTCCAAGTTTCGGTCCAATTGAAACTTGGGTGATGAGAATCTTTCCTTACTTGGTAAATTTAGACACTACCACAAATGAAAGAATCAAATTCATTTTTCCAATGTTGCTAGAAACATACAAACATCAAGTTTTCATAAATGCCATTGCAAGGAGATATAAAATAAAGTAAAACTTTTATTTATTTATAAAAATGCGGAAAACTTTTCCTTATAATGCAACTTGAAATGAAAACTATGCTATTACATGTTTCCTAGCAATCTATCATAACTCCTAAGAAGTAGCTCAAGAATCCGATCTTCAACCAAGCGATAGAAATCCATATTCGCGATCAGATTCAGCATACTCTTTTCTATAAGTTTCCTTCCCTTTGCTTGATCCTACTAAATATCAAAATGCAACCGAGTCACATTTTGTATTAAGAATCATCAACTGGTAACTTAATAGAGTTAGATAGTGGACCTACCTGAAGCAGAGTCAAACTGTTGATTCTTCTTTGTTTCAGGTAGCTTGGGCAGCTTCGCTTCCAATGCCCCCTTTCTTCACACTGAAAACATATAGACTCTTTGGGAATGGTACAAAAGGCTATTCTAGACTTAGACTTTCACTTTACTTTCCGGTCAACCGGGTTTACCAAGGCCGAGCCCTTTCCATTGGGAAGAGAAAGCTTTTCTGGACTTCCAATGTTACCATTGTCCATGTCCATGGAAGTTTCAGAAATAGACCTTCCATCCATAGTTGCTTGACTATTGCACCAAATCATTTCTGATTCAACAGCAATAAGAAAATAAGAAAGATCCATTAGGGTCATGTCGTGATCTGTCACATAGCAGTCTTTCTATATGACTCAGGAAGTGACTGAAACACCCAGTCAATAGCCAAATTCCTTGGGACAACGACACCCAACATTCTTAACCTGTCACTGTGTGACTTCAGTCCTAAGACATGAGTGCACACAGGACTTCCAATTTGATGTTTTATTGTGAGTAGGGATTGAGTGATCTTGAACTTTTCAAGTCTTTAAGCTTGTGGGTCAGGGAGAATAATAGGAGGAGGTGAAGGAAGAGAAGTATGACTTCCATGAGCCAAACTCGGGAAGTCATATTCATTAGGAAAGCTTGGTTTGGGAAGATGATTGTTGTCTAAACCAGACATCAACAATAGGAGAAATTCACGTAAAGTTGATTTAAGTCCTTAATATAACACGCAATATGAAATATTAAGGCTAGGATCCAACAACCTATTTATAACTGGAAGAGAGATGCCGTAATCCGAGTTATAAAATAGTTGAAGGTAGGTAAATGACGATTTACCAATTTCCACCATGAAAAAAGAAATAATATAATTAGGTTTTTTACTTGGATTTGAAACTCCTAGATCTTTTAAGATTCATTGAACTTTTCAATGGCATGTTTCAATCTCGAGTGTACCCTTCAGGTTTTGTGACTGGGATGCCGAGGATCACAAAACAAGGTGTGAAGTAACCATGCAAATATACTTGGTACCCTTAATATTTACCCCTCAATCGATGTGCCGGTTAACCACACGAGCTCCACCGATACTATGATAAATATTAAGTTACCCTTTGCCTACTTTGTTAAATCCAGGTTAGTGTGCCGGTTAACCACACACGCTCCACTAACGGTTTAAACAAAGTGCAAAGTGTAATTTCATGGATTAGCACCTTATTCACATTTTCCTAAGTAACTAAGATTGGGAATCAATAAAAGGTTTAGTTACTTAGTATTTATCATTAATACTTTTAATGAAGGGAGAATTATAGTCCTTGTCCTACCTGTTCGGCTAACGACCCTCCACCGGTCAACGAAGCGGTGAGTGAGAGTGGACACCCATTAAACTGCCATTTTATAGGCAGTAACCTTATACCCCCTTATAGACCGGCTTCGTGAATGAGGCCTACTAATGGTAAGACGACTTGCTCTTATACATATAATATATTAAACTTTTAATATTATAATAGTATAAGGGTGTATTTTAGACATTTAAAATACTTGGTGGTTTAATCTATTAATTAAACTAGACTTTTAATTTAATTAAACTCAAACCATATATTTATGGATTTAGTAATACTCTTTTAATTAAACGCTTTAATTAACTATTAATAAAGTCCATAAGAGTTAATTTGAACTATTCAACAAAACATCATAATTCCAATTATTAAACTCAAAATTAAAACCATTTAATTAATTGTTTAAGTTATGAACCCAAGAGTTTTAGAATTCAATTCTTTTTTTCATAAAAAACTTTTCTCAAATTCCAAAACTTGAGGGCAAGTTTTGTAATTCTTGAAAACCTTTGGATTCCATAACTTATGGAATTAATGGTGTTTTATGATGAAACTTTCCATGTTCCATAACTTAAGAACAAGTTATGGAATTCTTTAAAACATTAACACCAAATTTTGTAACTCCATAAAAACTTTGAATCAATTTTTTTTTTTTTAAAAAAAGCTTTCATATCCATAACTTATGGAAGTTTCAAAAACCCTTAAGATCACAACTTTAAAAAAAACTTTTGAGCTCAAAAATTTTATGACAAAATATGTAACTCCTTAAAACATTTAGATCAAACTTTTAAAACTAATAAAATAATCATATCATTATATCTTTTACTAAATTTGACCTAATTCAACTCATATAACAAATGATTCAAATTTTACAAATAATTTGTTTTTCACAAAACAAGTAATTATCTAAAAATTTGACAAACGTCATGTTTTTTTTCCTTTTTTTTTCAACTTGAAAATAAAACATTTGCATCAATATAACAGAAAACAACCCATGGCTCTGATACCACTGTCGGGTTTTGAGCATTCTAACGCTCCTACGGTGTACATGCAACCCTATAAACCTTGGATCTATGTTTTCTCTATTATACATGCAAATATTAACTATTCCAAGGTTTCATCCTAACTAGCATATTATGAAACACCTATACTACAAAGTTCTAGTTAGATGACACACCTTTTGATGTAGCTTGATGTCTTCAAGCTTTAAGAGCTTAGCCCCAATAGTGTGGAAGCCTCAAATGGAATCACAAATCACCAAAACACCTTGGAAGAACTTGAGAGAATATGTATGCACACTAAAATCGGCCCACTCTTATTTTCACACACTTGTGCCAATTTTGTGAGCCAAGGACCCCTTTATATATTATGGATGATTAGGGTTACATCCATGTAAACCCTAATACCCATGACCTTTCATTTACATAGGATCCAGGGTTAAAAGCTCCATGCACCATCCATGAAAGCTTAGCCCAACCTAAATGAACTTGGCCCATTCCATATATATAAGAGTCCACATTTAATTAGTTCTTTTTGATCACTTAATTAATTCTAAATTAATTCTTGATCAATACTAATTAAATAATATGATTCCATATTAATATATTAGAACTTATAATATATTAATATAAATCATAAATATACTATTCTCAAAAGACTATCCATATAAATTGTGCCGGTGAAGTGCAACCCAAATGGACCATGCCGGGTCGGGTCAAATACATACCAAATATAGTTATGGACTTAGACATTAATCCAACAATAACAACATACAGCTCATACATCTCATAGCATATAAGACCTTCCGGTCACACATAGGTACCCTTCCAGGTCTAGTATTGTGAGAAGACTCACCTCAATGAAGTCGGATAAACTTTCGTGCTCAACGTCCCGACTTAGCCTCCTCTTATTATTCAAATAACATCCCCGATCAATATTCTCTTGTGATCTCATCTCTATAGATTGGGTAGAAGGCCATTCTACCCTTCCCTGAACTCTCTTGAATCAGTCTTGACCAGAACCCTAAGGTCAATGAAAGTTAACGGTCAAACTTTGACCCGACTCGTCGAGTGTACAAGGGCGACTCGGCGAGTCCATGCGGGTCCTCTGAATCCTTTCAGTGTCACTTGGCTCGTCGAGTCATCCTTCCACTCGACGGGTTACACCTGTCACGAATCGCGGGGCCACCCCGACTCGACTCGTCGAGTCCACTTATGGACTCGGCGAGTTGCGCCCATAACAAATCTTAAATGACCTTCTGAGGTCAGATCTGCTTCTCTAAACTATAGATCTGGCCTTCAAGTGCTCAAAGGTCACGTAAAGGTGCAACCTTTACGTGCATGCAACCCACATCAAGTCATAAATGGAGAAATAACACTAAAAATGGCAACCTAGTCTCCAATCCTCCATGAACAAGCATAAAGCAGAATGGGAAAGGTTCTCTGGACCTCTATGGGTCTAGATCTGAGGTCTAACCCAGCAAGGGACCATCACCTCAACCTTTCAAGCCTAAAAAGGTTTATAGAAAACCCTAAATCATAGATCTTAACCAAAAACAGAAGGGAAGTTCGATTGATATCTCAATAGTGTAGATCTGAACTTCAAAACCCTGGATCCACAGCTCCCTAGACCTCCTCTTGTTGGAAACTACTTCTCTTTTGCTAAACCACACAAGAAATGGTGAATTAGCCTTCCTCTTGCACCACAAACGTTCTCTTTCTCTCTCTAGGGTTTCTCAGGGGTGAAGTGGCCGCAATGGAGGCTATAAAGGCCTTTAAATAGGGCACATGCCCCAAGAATTAGGGTTTCATTTTACAGCGCGGACTCGCCGAGTCCACACATCGACTCGTCGAGTCCTTTATTAAATCAGACAAGAAATGCGTGATCCTACTCGGCGAGTCTGAGCGCCTACTCGCCGAGTCCCTCCCTAAAACTCAATATAAATACTTAAAATAAGATACTTGGGAATCCAGATGTTACACTATTAGACTAGAATTTATGTTTCTGCTGCCTATTATTTTTGTCTTTGACTAGGCTCGAAACCCATTAGTGGTATCATAGCTTGGTTAAATCAAGTGTATTGCACTTAGGCTTTGTCTTGTTCGTATGTTAGGGTTTGTGTGTGTAGGGTTTCTGTTTTAAATCATTTTGAAAGTCAAGAAATTTGTGTTGATAAAAATCAAATCTTTTTATGCATGAAAAACAACGTTTTGGCCATTCTTCCTCTTCGCCACATCGTGGCTGGTCCTCCACCACGTCGTAGGCTCGGTCGATGCTGAATTTGGATTGAGACTATTTTCATCACCTTTTCATCTTGGCCACGTCGTGGTTCGCTGCTGAGAACCTAAAATAAAATTTTAATAAATCACATGTTTTCTATGTGCCACTACGCGGTTATTCTTTCCCAACGTTGTGGAACTTGAAGTTCCAAAATTTTCTAAATTCATTCCTTATTTTGGTTGGTAATTCCTTTCGATTTTCAAACATACAAACTAGCCTTTATACTAAAAGATAAATTCAATTTGATTTATTTATAATATCAATTAAAAGGAAGAGTAGGACTCTTATAATTTAATTTAATTGTTGACTTTTAGTTAATAAAATTAAAAGATATATCAACCTATATGTATATATATATATATATATATATATATATATATATTGTGAAATCGTATTTGTATTTATCACATCAAACTACAAACATTGAGTCCTCGCGTGTTTATTCAATATGCATTGTCAGTCTTACCAAGACTAGGCTCACTAGTCCTAACTACCTTGATTGGATTCATAACCTAAGGATCAATTTGAGATAAAAAAAAATAAGGAGTATGTGTCGGATGAGTATCTTGAAGAGGAGCTTCTTGATGATGTTACTGAAGAAGATGCAGGCAAACATGAAAGGCATCATTATCACTCTATCGAGGTCGCGTATCTGATGTTAGCGACCATGTATTCTGAAATCCAAAAGAGTTGCGAGAACCTTGGGGGTGTACCAAATGAATGAGAAACTGAAAGAAAAAATCCAAGAGCAAGCTCGAACTGAGAGATTCAAAGTGATGCAATCAATCCTATGTTCCAAGCAACAAGATGGTGGTTTTGTGAGTACCCATGTTCTAAATTTAAAAGATTACTTTGACAGACTTGAACGTCTTGGCTTACTATTCACTCAAGAGTTGGTTATGGATGTCATGCTTAATTCTTTGACTAGTATATACAAGCAATTCATTGTGAACTACAATATGAATGGATTGGAGAAGAGTAACTTGGAACTACATTACATGGGGTGCTCAAGGCAATTGAAGAAAGTATTGTTCCACCTAGAAATACAAGTTTAACCACTCATGCGATGACTATTAAGGAACATTGTTTCAAGAGAAAGAACCCCCCTCATCCCAATGTTAAGAGAAAAGGGAAAGGGAAAGTGGGTGCTCCTAATTCCAAGCATAAGATAGACGTTTCTGACATACCACCAGTGATGACCCAAAAGAAACCATTTGCTACTATTGCTGCGATAGGGGCCATTGGAAACATAGCTGCCTTAAGTATCTGTTGGATCTTAAGAAGAACAAGGAAAAGGGTGTTAGAACTTTAGATATGTTTAGAACTAAATTACATTCAACCTCTACTTCTAATGATTGGATACTTCCCACGGGATGTGGAACCCACATTTGTTTGATGTGCATGGACTAAGACAGAGTAGGAAGCTAAGGCCTCGAGAGCTTGATTTGATCATGGGAAACAAGAGTAGAGTAGTTGTTACCAATATTAGAGATTACAAGCTTTTATGACCTTCTAGTTTTCCAATTGTTTTAAAAGATTGTTGTTATTTGCCTTACATGGCAAGAAACATCATTTTGTTTTATGGATTGTCGCGTAACAGTTTTAATTTTTGATTTGATAATAATAATGCTAGTATTTTGGTTTACAAAGATAATACTCTTTATTTTAAAGAATATCCTTGCAATAACATATATGAATCCGTGATTTATGTAAGTAGAAACGATAACTTAGTATTAAATGTTGGCTCTTCTACTTTGGATAAATCAAGTGTATGTTGTCGTCTTGGCCATATAAACAATAATAGAATCGCCAAGCTCTAGTTAGATGAAATCTTGGAACCATTTAACCTAGAGTTCAATGGAGTTTATGAATCTTGTTTACTTGGGAAAATGACAAAGTTCTCTTTCACAGGAAACTTTGAGAGAGAGAGAGAGAGAGAGAGAGATTTGTTGGGCATCATCCATTCAGATGAATGTGGTCGGTTTAGACACATCAATATACATGGTGAAATATACTTTGTCACATTTACTGATGATTTTAGTAGATATAGATATGTTTATTGGATTAAACATAAGTCTAAGATAAAGTGTAGCATGAGTCATCATAGAACGAACCATGTCTAGCAAGGTTCTATTTCTCCTTTTAGACACACCATGGTGTTGTGGTGTTCTTGGTGGAGCTAAATGTGAGACTATCCTACAATTTCTGTCTATTCAGATAGAACTGGAGCCAACTTTGTTTAAGAAGTTAAGCTACAGTTGAACGATAGTAAACGGTCATAGTTTTATCTCTCCCCCGGGGAATCATAGCCTAGTATCATACCGAGAATCCACTCCTGACCAAGAGTTAATACTTCTGAACTTGATAACTTCAGAGCTGGGAGCAACTCAAACTGGATTCAAAACCATGGATGAAGATCGTACAATTCATCACTAAGATGCTCTCTACCCCTATCAGAATGAAGTATCTTGATTTTCTTGTCCAGGTGGTTCTCTACTTCTCTCTGGAATTTATTCAATACTTCCAATAAGTTTCGATGGTTATGCCCTAGAAACTGTTGCTTACATTCTAAACCATGTATCAACTAAGATAGTTGAGAAGACACCATTCAAATGTGTCATCCTTCTCTTGCACGAATCAAGGTTTGGGGTTGTGAGGCTTTCGTTCATCGAGAAGCGCTCGTCAAACTTGAACCTATATAAAAAAACGTGTTACTTCATTGGTTATCCCAAAAATTCTTTTGGATACTTGTTCTACAAGCCTACTAAGAACAAGATATTTGTTGCTCATAGAGTAGTCTTTCGTGAGAGAGAGAGAGAGAGAGAGAGAGCTAATATATCAAGAAACTAGTGGGAGCCCATTTGATCTCGATGAGATTCAAGAGCCTGAACTTGACACTAGACCCCAATAAGAGGTTGAACAACCCGTTGAGGAATCTAATGTACTTCAACCTCCACCTCATAAATATGATAGAAACATCGTCAATAAGAGTGCTATGAATTCCATATTACTCAAGAGGATGACAAACTACTAGGCGATAATGAGTCGAACAACTATCAGGAAGCGATTTTGAGCCTAGAGGTTACAAAATGGAAAGAGGCAATGAACAGCGAGATTCAGTCCATGCACGATAACCAAGTAAGGAACTTGGTTGGTCCTACACCTGACCTTAAAACTATTGGGTGTAGATGGGTGTTCAAGAAGAAGACTGACATGGATGGAACGTATAAACTTATAAAGCTCGATTAGTTGCGAAATGTAATACTCAAGGAATGGATTATGAGGAAACTTTCTTACGAGTAGCTATGATTATGTTTATTAGGATACTACTGTCCATAGCTGAATTTCATTAGTACAAAATATGGAAAATTGATGTAAAACTGCTTTCCTCAATGGGAAACCAACTGAGAATGTTTACATGGCTTAGCCAGAAGTTTTTGTACAGTCCTAGTCTCCTAATATGGTATGCAAGATTGAAAAGTCTATATATGGGCGTAAACAAGCACCTCGTAGGTGGAACATATTCTTCAATGAGAACATCAAGGAGTTAGCATTGAGCTGGGAGGACGTAAAAATCATGATGCTAGCAGAGTATTTCCCAAGAGGTGAAGTACAAAAATTGGAGCAAGAACTCTGTAGCCTCACAATGGCGGGTTCCGATATAACAACATACACCACGAGGTTCAGTAACTTGGCAGTGCTTTGTCCCGGGATGGTCACCCCGGAAAAAAAAGGTGGAACATTACCTATGGGGACTATCCCCCAGATCCAAGGAAATGTGATATCTTTAAAACCCACTACCTTTGATAGTGCCAACCGCTTGGCACGAACGCTTGTAGATCATGGAGTCCGCCAGGGCTTTATGACGCCCATTCCCGAACAAACAAAAGGGAGTGACAACAAAAACGACCCTAGAACAAGATGAAGGGAAAATCAACACAAGAGCCCGCCATGAAACATCAAATAGTGGCAGGTCACACTGTCACTGTACCGGTCGCCCCAGCACCAGCAAAGCAATATGTTGGAACCCTACCCAAATGTAACAAGTTCAACTTCCATCATGTTGGAGCTTGTCGAGAAATGCATTGCACAAAATGCAACAAGAAATGACACACTGTCCGTTTCGGTAAGGAGCCAGCCCGACCGGCCATCCCAACCATAAATACCAGAGTAAGCCGAACCTGATACGGGTGCGGGGAAGCGGGGCACCTTAGGAATGAATGCCCAAAAGCCAATAACAGGAATGATGGGGGTACAACAAGAGTTCTGACACTAGGTTACGAGGAAGCCCTGAAGGATCCCACAGTGGTTTCTGGTATGTTTCTTCTCAATAACTCAAATACATGCATACTCTTCGATAGTGGTGCGGAGAGAAGTTTTGTAAGCCACAAATTTAAACACATACTCAACCAAAAACCACAAGCACTCAACGAAATATTCACCGTAGAATTGGAAAATGTTAAAATTGAAAGCAATAAAGACGTGTACATCGGCTGCACTCTAACTCTAAACAATCATTCCTTTCAAATCGATTTAATGTCAGTCACAATAAGGAGTTTCGACGTCATTGTTGGTATGGATTGGTTAAGTCCTCACCACATCGATATCTTATTGTTAGGAAGTTAATCCTTGAGAAGATCGTTTAGATTCAAACAGATTAAAGAAAAGAACACAACGATGACTCGAAATATGTTGAATGATTAAAAGTCATGCCTCAGAAGAACTCGACAAAGAATTGCTACTGTAGAGGCGTGATTAGGGTTACAGAATAATATCAGAGTTACTAAAAACACGATGCATGCATTCATCTTAAATACTCTAACCCTAGATAATCAATACGGGAGGACAGGCCCAACCCATTTACAAAAAAGTCTAAACATAAGGCCCAATGACGCAACACAATATACCCAACAATCTCCCCCTTTGCATCAATGAGAGGGAGTCCTTCATGGTTAAGTTCGCTTATGCACTTCGTAGACCTTTGGAATAAAACTTAACAAGGTCTTGCGAACCTAAATATACCATTGAATCATGTCCGAGAAGCATTTGATGTCTCCTTTGTTGTTGCCCTTGAATTTGGTGACTAGATCCAAAATGAAATCAAGGCAGAAAGTGATGTATAGATGTTTGTCTGGGATGGAGAAGTAGGTCTTGCGAAAATCAGCATTGCTTCGTTCTCTGGCTTGAAACACCACATACCGTCCCTCTTTGTGAATCTTTCCAATCTTCCACTTCTCAAATCCTTCAGGAGTTTTTTAGGAAGAACAAAGGGCTTCCTTCGCAGTACAGCTGCTACTTCCACATCCATATTTCCAATCTCTTGAATGTAAGAAGTTATCAGCTGCTTGAGATGCTGGATAACAGGCTCGTACTTTTGTTCATCTCTTAGCAACAAGTTGTATAGCATGATCCATTCGTATGGGTTGAGACATGGCAAGTCTAGGAGAGTGAATTCATGAACTTGACTCACAGAACCTATGACAATTTTGAATTTGGCATTCGGAAAACTGTCAGTCTCATTGGTCCAGTGACCTTCACAACCGTTATTTTGCTCGTACTCCACATTTCATACTGTGGCTTAATGTGCTTAAGATAGAAAGAGAAAAGAAGATGGTCAGCCCCGCTGTCAGTAGATGGCACATTTTCAACTTTCACAAAAGAGAGAAATCTGAAGGCCGTGGGAGTAATTGGAAGATCCAGTTGTGAATCTTGTGTGTTCTGAAGTTCGAACGACACAACCGGTTCCAACCAATATTGACTTGGCAAATCTATAGCTTCACTCTGAATTCGTTTCAGCGTCCACTTTGGAAATAAGAGCTTCCTGCTTTCAAGTGTGATCTGAGCTTGTTTTTCATCTCTCTCCTTGGCTTCATCTTTTCGAATGATTCTCTGATTTTCATGTAACTCAGCTTCACGAGCCTTTCGCTTTTTAAGTTCTTATTCATCAATCTCCTCGTCTTCACTATTATCAATGATAGGATCATCAGAAAAAACCTTTTCTTTGCCTTTAGGCTCAGATTTGATTTTAACAACTGGCTTGACTGAAGTTGTTAGAATCTTGTGTCTTCTGAGGTTCAAACGACACAACCGGTTCCAACCAATATTGACTTGGCAAATCTATAGCTTCACTCTGAATTCGTTTCAAATTCCACTTTGGAAATAAGAGCTTCCTGATTTCAAGTGTGACCTGAGCTTATTTTTCAGCTCTCTCCTTGGCTTCAGCTTCTCGAATGATTCTTTGATTTTCATATAACTCAGCTTCACGCGTCTTTCGCTTTTTAAGTTCTTCTTCATCAATCTCCTCGTCTTCACTATTATCAATGATAGGATCATCAGAAAAAAGCTTTTCTTTGCCTTTAGGCTCAGATTCACTTTTAACAATTGGCTTGACTGAAGTCATTGGCATAGCTTAAGACTTCTTTGGTGGATCTACCCCTTGTTTTGGAATGACAGGAGTCTCCGAAACACTCTCAATCCTACTTAGCATTGCTAAAGCAGGACGAAACTTGTCAGCGAGATGCCTGCGAATGGAAACAGTGAGGATTGGATCATGAGATTCAATAATATTGGAGAGAAGAACATTGACATGCCCATCACATCTTTTGACCACTGTCGGCTTGAGCAAGTTTTTCTTGATGAACCTTGACAGTTGTGGTATGAGCAGCAAGTTGATCCATCAGATTGTTTTCAACGGCATGAGATTCTGAAAGTTGTGTCATCCTCGCAGAAATGGAAGCTTTGAAGGTTTCATTTTCCTTTTACAGCTCATAGCGAACCTTTGCAAGAGCCTCCTTCTCCTTTCGTAGAGTGGAATTGAGACCGACTATAGCCTCATTAGCCAAACACATGTTAGTCTCAGCAAATGATTGGAAATTATCCATAAAAGCCTTTGCATCAGTAATGAGCGTATCCATTTTGGTAGCAATTTCACCACACAAAGCTGCAGAATTAGAAACAACTTGATTGGCCTTATCCAAATTGGCTTGATGTTCTTTTGTGAGCGACTGAAAGAAGGCTTCAACAACAGCCTTTGAGTAAGCATCAGAAGAAGAATCACGAGAAGAATTGATCAACGAATCAAGCTTCTCAGTGATGATCTTGAATTGTCATTGTGTCACAGGAGCTTCATCATCGCATTCAGTCCTAATGTTGAATGGACTAAAGGTGAAACCTGCTAAGTCATCATCATCATCCCCATCAATCATATCAGAATCATCATGGCAAAATGGAGAAATGGGAGGAGTATGAAGACCAGTTGCAAAACCTGATGACTCAGCCTCCGCATTAGATGCGTTAACCGAAACAGGAGGCTCAACTGATGTTTTGGGTGTCGTGGTTGATTTAGTGAATAAAGGAGCAGTGAGAGAAATAATACTTTGAGGTTGAGATGAAACAGGAGGAGGACATGGAGCAATAGTTACCAGTGTGGAAGTGGTTATAGTTTTGGGAGATGGAGGAAGAGATGGAACAAAGTCGTTGTGAACAAGTTCTTCTACCTCATTGTGAACGGGTGGATCCTCCTTGTTGTGAACTGGTGAATCCTCCTCATTGCGAACTAGAGAATCATCCTCAATACGAACATGATGTTCATCCTCAATACAAACATCTGACTGAGTTTCAGAGTGTGAAGGGTCACTGTCTGATGGATTAGGGGACTTGGCTTTGCGAGCAACTCTTTTTAACTTTCGCCTTTTAGGAGCAACGACATATGGAGAAACTTTTTCCTTTCGCTTTTTGGGAGTGTTCGCAGGCTCAGATGGACCTTCATTATTAACCTTTTTCTTTTCTCCCTTCTTGTGACCTTTGTTACCCCCTGTTTTTGGTTTATATGCCTCAACAATAATTGAATGCATCTCAGGAGTAATGGGACGAAATCCAAAAGGAGCAAGTTTGCGATAACCTTCCAAAATTTTCCTAGATGCAGGAACGTCACGAAACATCGCCTATGGAATTGAACCAATGAAAGAAAATTTGGATTTATCGGCCATAATGATGCCTGTTATATGGAAGGTTGAGATAGTACACACCAAAGCATCCTGCATCACGAGAATGTTTAGCTTAACGATGGCTCTTCGAACAATGATAGACCAGAATCGTGCACAAGAGATTTCACTGTGGCGAGTGTTCGAGTGTGTGCTTTGAATCACCTGAGCCCAGAGAACAACTCCAAAATTGACATCCAAACCTGTATAAATGCCATAAATTATGGCCATGAACAACTTACTGGCAAAATCAGAACCAGTAACTCTTTCTGAGAACGTCTTGAATAGAAGAGTGAAGAGGCCCTTCCATAATGGGGGTACGTTAGGTTTCCGGAATTTTGAGACGGCAGTTACGGTTTCCTTGTAACCCATTTGATAGGACATCTCCAATAGAGCAGCGTTGGAGATGGATTCCGGGTTGATCATCCCTTCACTTTGAGAAAGCCCTAGAAGTGAGCAAAATCGGGCTTTGGAGATTGATGTTTTCTGATCATGGATGTCGAAGATAATATTGTTTTCCTCCTTGATGTAACTTGCAGTAGAGTACGCCCTAGACAGTATGGACATTGGAACATCCTCCATACTTTGTTAGAGCATGCACCAATGGAGAATACTTGAGGCACTCAACAATTGGCAAGAGATAGGCGTCATATTTTCATGGTTCTAGATCGATCACCATGTTCTGGTTGGTTTTAATGGTCAGAAGAGAAGAATGAGCAGTTTGGTCATCAGCAGATGATGAAGCGGCCATTGTTGAGAGTTTGAGAGAAAGAAGATGAACGGTAGACGCTGTGATCACCGAAAATCTTTGAGAGAAAATACAGAAGTCGTGATGAGAGATGAAGCATTAAACTCCATTTATACAGTTGGGTTGGTGAGAGAAATCAGGAGAGTGAGTATCTCGGTTACTGAAATGTCGCCTGAAAAAGCGCGACTTGACAACTGTTCATATCATATTAATACGTCATATGACGATAAAGTAGACGTCCGTTCAAAATTTCACGCGCCTATTTGAATTCTTATCCTTAGTGCCGCATCATCTTTTCCCTTTTCGTAGTTATAATTCGCTAGTCTCTTATGAATATGAATTTCGTTTTAAGGGAACATAAGTTGAACTGCGAACCTGAAAATAAATGTAAGTACCACGAACCAGACATTTGAATATCACTAGGATCTTCGTGCAAGAGTGTCACAGATATAGAAATAAAACAATTCTTGTATGTGGGATTTTGTGATGTCTAAATAAAGACACGAAACTGTGGATCCCGGGCAAAGATCTCTTTCTTCGAAGTCAAGAGAGACTAAGAAGTGTCTGTGTGGTTTCCCGTTGAAATACGATCAAGTGTTTGATAAGAAACATTGAAAAGCATCATTTCTTTAGGCTAAATGGGTGGCTTATCCTCCAACCAAACAACAAACTTGATATAAGTACGAATGTTGGATGAAGTACTCGTGTGACCAGTGTAGTCTGTTGAACGAGTAGGTTGGAAATTATTTTGGCGACAAGATAAAATTCTGAAATCTCAAACAAAATAAACCTGGATCTTGTGGGAAGAAGTGTCTCGGGACAAAAAAACATCATAAAGATCTCGCAAAAGAAAAAGAGATTCCTTGGTACAAACCACGAAAGTGGCTTTCGTTAATTCCATGGTGAAATTCTTGAACATTTAATTGTTCACCGTCAATTCATTTAAGTGTCTTGGATTTTGGGTTTCACTCAGTTCGTGGTGGACGAAGCTAAGATCATTAACTCAGATGTTGTGTAACCGTAAACCTCAGTGGTATAGCTGAGAGTCTCAAGGGTTACATTCATGAGTGCGAAGGCATTGGAGAAGTGACAAGGGAGAAGGTGGTTCCAAAGAAGCGAATGTACCTCTGCTATGTGAAAGTGACCAAGCAGATAACTCTTAACTCAAGGTGAGAAGAGTTAGGTAGCTCATGACTAATGTGAATTTAACAGCCTAGTTAGGAAGAAACGATTGGTAGAATCGGTTCATTAAGGCTTCACATCGAGTCAATTGAGGCTTCAGACAACATGCAACAACATGCTTCTAGGGACACTTAGCTTATATATAGATAAAGAGATTTATACCTGTCCCATCACATGAATTGAGCTATGATACAAATCTGTGCCTCCATGATATTCTTAAGATATTTTTGGTGTTTTTGAGATTTGTGAAAATAAAAGAAATACAAATAAACACAAATAAAATATTTTTGTATTTTGAGATTTTCTGAAAAAGTATTAAAAACAGAAAAGATTGAAAAATGAAATAAAGATAAGAAATAATATACATAGAGTACAGAAGGATATTTGATAATATGAACAAAGAATGAACAATTGACTACGAATTACTACGAGCGTTCTCACCAATTCGCAGTGTTAAAGTAGACTGCGAATGAACAGTGGAATAATAACTACGGCAAACATTCGCACCGATTCGCAGGGTAATCATTATGTATGCGAAAGTGGTTCCGGAATAGATTCAGCTTCCATCATTCATAGGCCTTGAAGAATTCTATTGAAGGTGGTTTCAGGCAAGGCTTTTGTGAATATGTCAGCTAACTGATCAGAGGATCTTACGAAGTGAATTTCAACGTTGCCATCTTCTATGTGATCCTTAATGAAGTGATACCTCAGTCATATGTGTTTTGTCTTTGAGTGTTGCACTGGGTTTTGACAAATACGAATGGTACTTTTGGAGTCACAATATAGTGGGATTCGTTTCATGCTTAAGCCATAATCACGAAGTTGGCTTTGAATCCAAATGACCTGGGATGTACATGAGGCAGCATCTATATATTCAGTTTCAGCTGTTGACAAGGATACACACGTTTGCTTCTTGGATTGCCAACTGACAAGTTTTCCATCGAGAAATTGGCATCCTCCAGTTGTGCTCTTTCTATCTAATCCACATCCCCCTAGGTGAGCATCCGAAAACGCTTGTACAAAGAAGCCTGAGTCCGCAGGTTGCCATATGCCAAGAGATGATTTTTGTTTCAGGTATCTGAAGATATTCTTGACGGCCACCATGTGAGCTTCGTGAGGATTTGCTTGGAACCTAGCACAATAACAAACAGAAAACATAATGTTTGTTCTACTAGCTGTTAGATACATCAATGATCCTATCATCTAACCATAAAGGGTCATATCAGCAGCTGGTTTTTCCAGAGATGGTGTCAGTTTCGTTCCAAATGCCATTAGAACCTTTGCTTTAGAGTCTCCCACCATGCCAAACTTAGTGAGCAAAGTCTTCGTATATGCTTCTTGATTTATGAAAATGCCTTCTGGTCCCTGTCTTATATTCAATCCAAGGAAAAAGTTAATTGGACCCATGGAGCTCATCTCAAATTTAGTTTCCATCAGCTTTCGGAATTCAGCTGTTAGGATGCGATTCGTAGAACCGAAGATGATATCATCAACATAAATTTGGACGATCATCAAGTGGTCACCCTCTTTCTTGCGAAAGAAGGTTGGATCAAACGAACCTTGTTTAAATTTGGACATTTTAAGGAAACGAGTGAGAGTTTCATATCAGGCTCTTGGAGCTTGCTTTAGACCATAAACAACCTTATCTAAGATGTAACAGTGATTAGGAAACTTCTCATTAACGAACTCAGGTGGTTGTTCCACATAAATAGTCTCTTCAAGTACGCCATTCAAGAATGCACATTTGACATCCATTTGGAATACCTCAAAGTTCTTATGCGCTGCGTATGCCAAGAAGATGCGAACATATTCCAACCTTGCAACTGGTGCGAAGGTTTCTTCATTGTCGATGCCTTCTTCCTGGAAATATCCTTTAACCACGAGTCTCACTATGTTTCTTATAACATTCCATTCTTTATCCATTTTGTTGCGAAACACCCATTTTAAACCTACAACTGATGCATCTGGTGGAGTTGGAATTAGCCTCCAAACTTTGTTTCGTTCAAACTCATTGAGTTAGTCTTGCATCGCTTGCACCCAATCAGAATGATCGAGAGCAACATTAACTGTTTTGGGTTCTACTTTGGAAACGAATGAGTTAAACATACAAAATTCTACTTTAGAGAATAATGCAATTTGTTTCTCTTTTTGCTGAGATCTTGTAAGGACACCTGCAGAAGATTCGCCGATTACTTGGGTTCTTAGGTGATCTCTGGTCCATTTGGTTAGTGGAGGATAGTTTGGATCATAAGAGGGATCCAATTCAGCATTTACTTCTTCAAATTCTGATTGAACATCTGAATCATCATTCACAACATCTGAATCATCATTCTCCCCCTCGAATGATGAGAAATCCTTTACTACAGGAATTGAATTGTCACCATCGAATGGATGTTCATTGGTCACTATTTGTGGGTCAATATATGAAGTAAAACCCTCCCCCTCCAATGGAGTGCTCGTATCTTGTGGAATGGGCTGTTCCCCTTGAGGACTTACATTGGAGTCAAAATTCTCCCCCTGGAATGTAGTATTCATGGTTTGAGGGATGTTCGCACTTGGTGGCTGTTGTGGAAAATCCTTCGCAACATCATCAATAATTTTCTTTAATTCATCCTCTTTGTTGTCAGCTGGTTTTGATTACGATGAAATGGCCTTCTATGGCTCATCAAAAAGTAACATGAATTCCTCATACATATTGGCTAAAGGAATCGTGGCTGGACATTGCTTAGGAATGATTTCCTTCGATTGACTCTCATTCAACTGAATCCTCTTCAAGTAGTCGTCATCAAACATGACATAGTAGGTTTCTTCCATCTTTTTGGATCGTTTGTTAAGAACCCTGTATGCCTTAGAGGTCAGCGAATATCCCAAAAAAATATACCCTCGTCAGCTTTCGCATCGAATTTGTTTCGTTGTTCCTTGGAGTTGAAGATGAAACACCTGGAACCAAATACATGGAAAAACTTACCGTTAGGTTTGTGATTATTGATGATTTCATAAGGAGTAATTGAAAAAATCTCTTATTTAGGATGTATCTCTTTTGGGTAAAACATGCAGTTACGATGGCATCGGCCCAGAAATAGAGAGGTAGACATGCCAATGACATCAAGGTTCTTGCAGCTTCGCACAAGGAGCGGTTTGTCTTTCAACTACACCGTTATATTGTGGATTATAGGGAGCAGAAAAGTTGTGTGAGATTCCCTTTTCAGCAAGAAATTCTTCAAGTGTTTGATTTTTGAATTCCAGCCCATTGTCGCTGCGAACATTGCGAACCAGCTTCCGCAGTTTAAGCTCAATTTGCTTTATAAAATCTTTGAGTTTTAGTGTGGCTTCAGATTTCTGTTTAAGAAAGTACACCCAACTGAAATGTGAAAAATCATCAACGATTATGAGAATATACTTACTACCGCCGACACTTTCGATTGCCGAAGGTCCACAAAGGTTTATGTGTAGAAGTTCTAGAGGTTCGATGAATTTCGTGTTTACTAAAGTTGGATGACTTTTTCTGCTTTGCTTCCACATTTCACAAGCTGCACATAAATAATCCTTGTCGAATTTTAAGAGTGGAAGCCCTCGCACATGATCACAAAGAACAAGCTTGTTGATGTCTTTGAAGTTGAGGTGCGAAAGTCTTCTATGCCATAGCCAACTATCATCTGAGTGAGCTTTCGTAAGCAAGCAAACGACAGGCTTCCCTCATATAGGATTCCGATTTAAAAGATACAATTCGCCTTTGCGCTTCGACGTTAGATGAACTGCTTTCATCTTCTTTTCTATGATTTCAGATCCTTCGTCATCAAATGAGACTTTTAAGCCCGTTCCCAGAACCAATTGAGATACACTTATGAGGTTGTTTTGTAATCCTTCCACATATGCCACTTTATGAATCAAAAAGTCTCCATTTGTTATCATAATAGCATACCCTTTAATCCTTCGAAATGAGTTGTTTCCATATTTCATGTTTCCACCATCCTTGAGAGCTCGAAACTCTCGCAACTCCTCCTTCCTCCCAGTCATGTGACGCGAGCAGCCACTGTCGATATACTATTCAGCATCAAACTGCTCGTCGCATATAACCTGCAAGAATCAAGCAGATTTAGGAACCCAAAGATGCTTGGGTCCTTGTGAGCCTTTTACAGAAAGAGGAAAGGTAACTGCAAGATCAACCATATAAGTGCATTTAACTAATGTGGTTTCATCTTTCTTTGTTATAGTAAGGACTTTTATCCTATTTTTTTTTACTTTCGTTTCTTTTGGAAAGGATGGTTTTTGTTTATTTTGGATTTGACTCTTTTTGAACCCTTTTTCAGCTTTGTTTGAGTTAGTGGTCATTATCTTGTTTCGAACTTCAGAATCCGAGACTAACTTTCCTTTTCCTTTATCATCCTTGGATGAGTCTTTCGTGGGTAGAGAATGATGAGGTTTTGTTTCTTCCACAACTTTCTTTGAAAAAGAAAGTTTTTGAACAAAGTTCCTTTTGGTTTTCTGTGGATTGCAAGAGTGACAGTGCGTACATTGACTGGGGTTCGCATGAGAACGAGCTCTGGCATTCTGATTAGAGTATTTTTCATTGCGAACATAGTTGGGATTTTGGGACTGCCAAAATTGCTTCTTTCATTGATATTTCTTTGATATCTCAAATTCCTTTTCCATTTTTGATCTACAAGTTGCTCTGAGGATTTGTGAATGGTCGCCGTGGGCTTTGCTTTTATTGCATGAGATTCGTTCATCACTGCCTTAGGTTCGCTTTGGATATCCTTGGTTCCACATGGACTTCCTTTTTCAAAGCTTGAGCGATTGTTTAATGGTTCTGCCACATATCGTCCTTTCACTCTCCAAGAGGTCTTTTCTGACAAACCTATGGTTTCGTCTGCATTATCAATTGCAACTGACCAAAAGTACTCATCGCAGCCATCTTTGTTGTCATTGTTGACGATGGACGTTAATTCAACAGTTTAATTTTTATCCAGTCCTTTAGTAGCAAACACTTGATTAGGGACAATTTGTACTTTGGGAAAAACCGTTGCTTTCGCTTTTAAAATTTCTGGTTTATTTTGAGAAATGCGTGCGAACTCAACTGAATTTTCAGAAATCAAATCTTTCGCAGTTTTAGTTTCGTTTTTAACAAACTCTGAGCTGTCAATCTCATCCTCTACAGAAATTTCGCTCATTTCACCGTCCTGCATCAAATTCAGATGTACTTTCAACATTAATTTTGTTTTCTGAACTTAATTTGGAACTCAATGAATCGAACTTCTGCATAGTATCAGATTGTATTTGCTTCTTATCATTTTCATCCAAACGCTGTTTTAACATATTTTTGTGGTCTTTGGACTTAATGTATGATTCAGTTCTTTCCAGTCCTACCATGTAAACATCAGCAGTCTCATCAGATGAGACGATGGATTCACAATTATAACAATCGGCGTCAATTTCATCTTCCTTTAATTCAAGAAATGGTAAAATCATCTTGTGAATTTTCTTACCAATCTCACAATCAAGGTGCAACTGAGTAATGTTAAAGTAAAGCCTTTTAGAAAAAAAAATGTCTCGTTGTTTTAAAAGCATCAAATTTTCTCGTTGCAAGTAAATTAATTGATCCCTAGACTTAGACAAATCTGACTCGATCTTCTTAATCCACATTCGCCTCTCATCGCTTTTCGACGAAACCCTGCTAATTTGATCAGTTAGGTTAGAGTTTGTCAAACGGGTTCTTTTTAAACTATCACTAATGCTTGAAAAAGTAATTTTAGGTCATTTAATTCATTCTCATATCTTGACACAGGTATATTTAGAGATTCAAGAATTAGATTTACCTTGTTGATCAGCTGTTCGCGCTCATTAATTTGTTCACTGACTGGTCTCGCTGTGAAACAGCTATCATCTCCTCTTTCACCCTCAGTAGCACTCCCTTGGATTATAGATCAGTAGTTATATGTAACTGTTGTAAGGTCTATATTGTATTGTTTATGCTTTTGGTCTGTATCGGAACATGACATCCTGAGTTCTAATATATAATGAAGATACATTTCTTTAAGAAATGCTATGATAAACTTTCTTTTATCATGTTTTGTTTTGGGGAAAAATTTCCGCAACTCTTTTAAATCAATGGATTTACTCTGAAATTATTTTAAAAGCGTAAATGAAACCGGTCTTTTCTGTCCGTGATTTCTGGGATGTCGCAGTTGGTATCAGAGCATTAGTTTAAGCGAACTAGGAATTTGTAGGATTTCTAGACTTAAACTTAGAATGCTAAGTGAAGATTTTGAGATAGTGTCTGTTATACTTTAGACAAGGGCACTAGTTTATTTTAGGAAAGTTGCCTAAAATTCTTTTATGTGCTAAATGTTATATATTTTCCATATATGATATTATTTGTTCGGATCTATGGTTTGTTGCCAACAAGATCTGGAAACCTTATGTGTTTAGGATTCTAAGCGTATGATTACGGTATTAGAACTAGCATGTAAACGTTTCAGAGTGATAAGGATGATTTGATTTCTATCGTAATTGAGGATCTAAATTCACCTTGTTCGGTGTATAGATCAAGAATGGAAAGAACAAGAAGCGGGGTTGGAAACGCGAACGAAAACATGAATCAACAACCTGTAATCGAGCAAATACATGTTGTAGCTGTTGCACCTGAGCCGGTGACAATGGCTGGTGTACAATTGATGATTCAGACGATGTTGGATCGTCAGATGGAAGAAACTAAACGTCTGCTTCAACAAAATCGTGAAGAACTATCAATTTAAGTTGAAGAGCCCGAAGTGAATGGAGGGCCGTCGGAAGGAGGTAACTTCAGTGGGACTGTTGGTCAAGCCAACCCACCAATTGTTAGGCAGAATAACCACGATGGAGGGAATGATGGCCTTGGATGCAAGTACAAAGATTTTCTGACTTGCAAACCATCGACCTTCACTGGAAAGGAGGATCCGATCGGAGTCATGAATTGGATCTCAGAAATGGAGCTAGCCTTCATGACGTGTGGTTGCAGAGGCAAGTTGCAGACCACTTTTGCAGTACGTCAGTTCAGGGGTGGAGCTGTTCGATGGAGGAACACTCTGGGGAAGACCCTAAGCCCTAATGATCCACTGCAAGTGACTTGGGCAGAGTTCTTGGTGCAGTTCAAGCACAATTTGTGCTCGATCCAAAATCTACTGGAGTTGGAGAACAAGTTTCTGACATTGACAAAAGGCAGCATGTCAGTTGATGAATACACTAATGCCTTTACAGACAAAATAGAGTTTGCTTTGCGCATCGTTCCAGATGAACTGACAAAAGTTGACCGGTACGCAAAGGGACTTCTGTGGGAGTACGCAGTGCCAGTACGTCAGGCACCTACTCTAGAGGCAGCTATCTGGGCTGCCAAATCTGTTGAGGACATGATCAAGAGAAGAACCGCCAGGAAAGTTGAAGTTGGTGATAAGAGAAAGTTTAAGGGAACTTCAGGTTCCAGCAAGAAGAACAAATCTTCGAAGCCTAATTTGAAGAAGTTTGGAGGCGAATCGAAATGGTGTGAAAAGTGCAAGAAAAAACACTCTGGGAAATGTAGCGAGGATGTGACCTGCTACAAGTGTGTAAAGACGGGGCATTATGCCAATGAGTGTCCGTCCAACAAAAGAGTGTGCTTTGGATGTAACGAAGAGGGGCACATTTTGAAAGACTGTCCTAAAAAGGGGGAGGCAGCAAAGCCCAACATTCCACCAAAGCCGAAGGCGAGAGCCTTCCAGATGACACTCGAAGCTGCTAAAGAAGAAGCTGATGTCGCTTCAGGTACCTTTCTCGTAAACGAATTGCCTTCCCAAATTTTATTTGATTTAGGAGCCAACTACTCCTTTATATCACATGGATTTGGTAGAAAACTAGCTTTGCCTGTTGATAGACTAGATAATGCTTTATTAGTCGAAGTTGCTAGTGGCAAGTTTATACCTGTTAGCCATCGTATGAAAATAATCTTAATCGACCTGAATGGGAATAAGTTCCACGAGGAATTATTGCCTATCGAACTTAACGGTTTTGACATCGTGTTGGGAATGGATTGGCTTAGCGCCACTGATGCCGAAATAATGTGCAAGAAGAAGATTGTAAAAGTAAACCCGCCAGGGAAAGAGTCATTTATGGTGTATGGGGACAAACGCAGAGTAAATTCTAGAATCATTTCTCTAATGAAAGCCAGAAAGTGTTTGGCCACAGGATGTACATCATATTTGGCATTCGTGATCGATGCTAAGAAGGAGAAAAAGGAAATGCAGAGCATTCCTGTCGTGTGTGATTATCCGGAAGTATTTCCCGAAGATCTTCCCGGATTACCGCCTGATCGACAAGTAGAATTCCGTATTGACTTGTTACCAAGAACCACGCCAATAGCAAAAGCACCTTACCGACTAGCACCGACGGAGATGAAGGAGCTAATGATGCAACTTCAGGAGTTATTGGACAAAGGTTTCATTAGACCTAGTTCATCACCCTGGGGAGCTCCGATGTTATTCGTGAAAAAGAAAGACGGGAGTATGAGAATGTGCATTGACTACAGAGAGCTGAATAAGGCAACAATAAAGAATAAATATCCATTGCCTAAGGTCAGGATATCATCAGCTGAAAGTAAGAGAGCAGGATATCGAGAAGACTGCATTTAGAACACGATATGGACACTACGAGTTTTTGGTTATGTCGTTTGGACTAACCAATGCTCCCGCAACATTCACGTATTTAATGAACATGTTTTGTAATTCGTTCCTTGATAAATCTGTGATAGTGTTCATAGATGACATTCTGATTTACTCAAAAAGCCAAGAGGAGCATGGAAGACACTTGCGAGAAGTGTTAGAAGTCTTGAAGAAGGAGAAGTTGTATGCTAAGTTCTCCAAATGTGATTTTTGGATTCGAGAAGTCCAATTCTTGGGTCACGTGGTCAACCAAGAAGGAATAATGGTTGATCCAGCAAAGATTGAAGCTGTGATGAAGTGGGAACAACCAAAAAGTTCCACGGAGATCCGAAGCTTTTTAGGATTAGCCGGATATTACCGAAGGTTTATCTAAGGCTTTTCTTCGATCGCTACTCCATTAACAGCTTTGACTAACAAAGGAGCTACTTATGGTTGGAGTGATAAGCACAAAGAAGCATTCGAGTTGCTAAAGAAGAAGCTATGTGAAGCACCGATTCTTTCTCTACCCGATGGAGTTGAAGACTTCGCTGTCTATAGCGATGCGTCTGGTGTTGGGTTGGGTTGTGTTTTGACCCAAAGAGAAAAGGTGATATCATATGCGTCTCGACAGCTGAAAGAGCATGAAAAGAACTACCCCACTCATGATTTGAAGCTGGCAGCGGTAGTTTTCGCTCTAAAGATATGGAGGCATTACCTCTATGGCACGAAGTGCAAACTTTTCACTGATCATAAGAGTCTCCAATATCTCTTTAGTCAGAAAGAATTGAATATGAGGCAGCGACGCTGGCTAGAACTACTTAAGGACTACGACTGTGAGATACTTTACCATCCCGGTAAAGCAAATGTTGTCGCTGATGCTCTCAGTCCAGAAAGTCAATATTCAGAGAAAAAGGCCAAGAGCGTTGAGAATAGAAGTTGTCTCGACCATTGTGGAAAGTATAAAGAAAGCTCAAGAGGAAGCTTCTGAAAAGAACGACCGGAAGGAGGAACGTTTGGGCAAAACGTTGGTGTTCGGTACCAACGGTCATGGACTGAAGGTATTCCAAGATCGTATTTGGGTACCTAAGTCAGGAGGAATAAGAGATCTTCTGATGGAAGAAGCTCACAAAACCATGTACTCGATTCATCCTGGTAGCACTAAAATGTATAGGGACCTAAAACCCTATTACTGGTGGCTGACGATGAAGCTCGATATTGCAAAGTATGTGGCTGAGTGTGTGACATGTGCAAAAGTGAAGGCACAACATCAGAAACCATACAGGAGTTTAGAACCTTTACATGTGCCGATGGGTAAATGGGAAGACATTGCTATGGATTTTGTCACTAAACTGCCCAGAACAAAGAATGGTCACGACATGATTTGGGTGGTCGTTGATCGATTCTCTAAGAGTGGGCATTTCATAGCAGCCAAAGAGAAATGGTCTATGGATAAGCTTGCGAATTCTTACATGAAGGAAATTGTGAGGCTTCATGGTGTTTCGTTAACGATTGTGTCAGATCATGACAGCCGTTTCACCTCGCGATTTTTGAGAAGTCTACAAGAGGAATTGGGTACCAAGTTGTGTTTAAGTACAACTTACCATCCACAGACTGATGGTCAGAGCGAACGAACGATACAAACGCTTGAAGATATGCTGAGAGCATGTACCCTAGAATTCCAAGGTAACTGGGATGAGCATTTACCTTTGGTAGAATTTTCCTACAATAATAGTTTCCATTCGAGCATCAAGATGGCACCTTATCAAGCTTTGTACGGACAGAAGTGCCGTACGTTGTCTTGTTGGCTTGAGGCTGGGGAAAAGCAGTTTATGGGACCGGAGATAGTCCATCAAACTGCTGAAAAGTTGAAAATAATTAAGGAGAGAATGTTAGCAGCTCAAGATCGTCAAAAGAGTTATGCTGACAAGAAAAGACGACCGATGACTTTTGAAGTTGGAGATTCGGTTTTGCTTAAAGTCTCGTCGTGGAAGGGACTTATAAGGTTTGGCAAAAGGGGAAAGTTAAGTCCAAAGTTTATTGGACCGTTTAAAGTTCTTCAGAGGATTGGGAACCAAGCTTACACACTCGAATTACCCGAAGAACTGAATGGAATTCATAACACTTTCCAGGTGTGTTATTTGAGGAAGTTCACGGGAGAAGTTCCCGATATAATTCCAATTTCTGAGTTTAGAATTGATGAGAACAAAAGGTTAAATGAAGAACCAGAGGCAATCGTTGACCGAAAGACTAAGAAGTTGCGACGCAAGATGGTCGAATTAGTGCTTGTCCGATGGAAACATACGAATGGGCCAAATCTCACCTGGGAGACAGAGAGTGACATGATGAGTCGCTATCCTCATTTGTTTGTTGATGTGTGATTCCGGGGACGAAATCATCCTAAGGTGGAGAGAATTGTAACGCCCGCGTTTCTAGGCTTAGCATTAATATTGATGTAATAGTCTAGGTTAACCTTTGTAACTCGTTTTGAAATAATAAGAAGGTATTATTTGAGTATTATGTGTTTTATGCTTAACTGTGTGGCTTAATTGAATTAAGAAATAAAATAAGCATAAAAATGAAATATTAGATAGAACCGATATCGATACATGAAGACGAAGTGGTCGTGACAAGGTTTCCGAATATATAAAGAATGCCAAAATCCGAGTTATAACGAAGAAGTTATGACATGTCGAAGTTTCGCGACAGAATCGGCACGACGCTGAATGACGTAAAATATGAATTTAAGATAGAGCGATATTTAGCCTTAGTGATCTAAACGAAAGACGTAGAATATGTTAAACTGAGAGCGTGCATAAAAAGAAAGTCTAAATCTGACTTCGTATGAGGAAGTTATGATTTTTCTAAGTTTCTGCTTAGCAGTATGCAACCCGAAGTTCGAATATGAGATCGAGTGATTTCTAGCCGAAACAATCTAAACGAGAATCTAAGATCTCGTCAATAGTAGTGCAACGGTAAAAAGACAGACGAAAACGGTCGTCGGATGAAGAAGTTATGGATTTATAACGGAATTTTCCTGTCCCGGCCTACTAAAAATAATATAATAAAAATAAAGTCAAAATTAGCCAACAGAGTCTAAACGGGAGTAGTAGAGCATGATCTCACAGCTCATATGCGAAAGACGAATGACGAACACAGTGACCTACTGTGCTCACGAAGTGAACACTTAAAACTCACGACGTGAGTACAGAATGTTGGCCATATAAATAGAAATCGAGGGCCAGCCGATTTTGGTTGCTCTATCTCTTCTCTCTCACTCCCGATACTCTCTCTAAGCCCTATTTTAACCCCCGAAGCCCCGGTATCTTCCCGAGACCCGAAGCGAGTCCCGAAGCTCCGAAGATCCCAAGAAGAAAAGAGTTTCCGAGTCGAAGCTCTGCCCGCGAGAAGCCCGGTGTGTGAAGATCTCCCGGTTTCACCGAAGAATACTACTTTTAGAGCCGTAGTGTTGTCCGATCATCTTCTGATCAAGTGAGTGTATATTCGTTTTCTTCTAACACATAGATATGAAGTATTCTTTATAAAATACGTGCTAGGTGTTTATATATTATTTGTATATTTGAACTAGTTGTTGAACGAAGGTTTTGTACAGGTTTTAAGCTGTATGTAAATGTATATACTTTATCTACTAATATGTTGGGTAGAACATGGGTAGACAGTTGTTGTGTGATGAAATAAAATGATGAAAGGCCTCGTTGTTGTTACTGATTCAGTCATCTAGCGGAGTTTAGATGACGACCAAGGACTTTTCTAGACAGTCCAGTGGACGCTAGCAGGCTCATTACCTGTAGGTGTTAATGAACTTGGGTGTTCATTTGCTGTACTCCATCCCCCTCATGGTTGCCTTTAGGACATCTATTTTTAAGGAAACCCCTTTGTAGTATTGTCCATCCCGATGAAAATCCTAGATTAGGTCCCTTGTAATAGTTGTTGTTTTAGGGACATAAAGTGAGGATAACGGGAATGGGTAATCGGGTTATTGTTGGTTGATGAACTAAATATATTTATTTCTTGTGGGTTGAAAACCCTATATGCTCACCAGGCTCCCAAGCCTGACCCACTCAGTTTCTTTGTATTACAGGTAGTGGCGCGAGAGAATAAGTTGGATGACATTGTCAAGATATTTTTGGATTATAGACCAGTAGTTATATTTAACTGTTGTAAGGTCTATATTGTATTGTTTATGCTTTTGGTCTGTATCGGAACATGACATCCCGAGTTTTAACATATAATGAAAATACATTTTTTTAAGAAATGCTTTGATAAACTTTATTTTATCATGTTTTGTTTTGGGGACAAATTTCCGCAACTCTTTTAAATCAATGGATTTACTCTGAAATTATTTTAAAAGCATAAATGAAACCGGTCTTTTCTGGCCGTGATTTTGGGGATGTCACATTCCGGAAGTATGTAAATTTCCTGATGTATTCCCAGAAGACCTTCAGGGAGTACCTCCTGTGCAACAAGTCAAGTTCTGAATCAACTTAATTCCTAGAGCCACCCCCATAGCCAAGTCCCCATACCGATTAGCTCCGGCCGAAATGTAGGAATTATCCAGTCAACTAAACAAACTATTGAACAAAGGATTTATCCGACCAAGCTTCTCACCATGGGGAGCACCAGTTATGTTCGTTAAGAAGAAAGATGGATCTTTTCACATGTGCATTGACTATCATGAGTTGAACAAACTCACTATCAAAAACCAATATGCCCTACCCCGAATGGATGACCTATTCGACCAACTTCAGGAAGCATGCTACTTCTTAAAAATCGATCTGAGGTCGGGTTACCACCAACTGCGTGTCCAGGAGGAAGATGTTCCCAAAACGGCGTTTCGGACCTGCTACGGTCACTACGAGTTCTTGGTGATGACCTTCAGATTGACAAATGCACCAGCTGTGTTCATGGACCTGATGAATCGGGTGTACCGACCTTACCTAGATAAATTTGTCATAGTATTCATCGATGACATATTAATCTATTCACGAAGTAAGGAAGAGCACAGTCAACATCTACGACAAGTCTTGGAGACATTGAGGACGAAAAAGCTATATGCCAAGTTTTCCAAATGTGAATTTTGTATCCGAGAGGTAGAATTCTTAGGTCATGTGGTCAGCAAAGAGGGAATACATGTGGACCCATCTAAAATCAAGGAAAACGAGAGATGGAAAGCACCAAGAACACCGACGGAGATCCACCAGTTCTTAGGCCTTGTAGGCTACTACAGGAGATTCATACAAAATTTCTCTAAGATCGCTAAGCCACTCACCACCATGACCCAAAAGGGTGTAAGCTTCAACTGGGAGGAAAAACAAGAAGCTGCTTTCCAGACACTAAAACAAGCCGTATGCATCGCCCTGATCTTGTCTCTTCTGGAAGGAACCGATGACTTTGTGGTCTACTGCGACGCTTCAAATTAGGGTCTGAGGTGTGTGCTCATGCAACGAGGAAAGGTAATTGCCTATGCCTCGAGGCAACTTAAGACTCACGAAGTTAACTACACCATGCATGACCTCGAATTAGGAGTCGTGGTGTTTGCTTTGAAAATATGGAGACACTATCTTTCTGGCACGAAGTGCACAATATTCACGGACCATAAAAGTCTCCAGCACATTTTCGATCAAAAGGAACTCAACATGAGGCAACGATGATGGGTGGAGCTACTAAACGATTACAATGCGAAATTTGTTATCATCCAGGCAAGGCCAACATAGTAGCAGATGCCCTCAGCCGAAAAGAATACTCAGGCCGTCGAGTAAAGTCGATGACCATAACTATCCATTCACACCTATCCACTCAGATCAAAAAGGCCCAGCTGGAAGCCTTGAAACCTGAAAATGTCTCAGAAGAATCCTTGAGATGAATGGATAAAAATGTGGAGGTAAAGAGTGATGGAGCTCGTTATCTCATGGATCAGATCTGGACACCGAAGTTCAGAGGATTCAGAGGTGTTGTCATGAACGAGCCTCACAAGACTCTTCGTTCATCCCGATTCAGACAAGATGTACCTGGACCTTAAGAAACTCTATTGGTGGCCGAACATGAAAGCCGAAATCTCTACCTACATGGGCAAGTGCCTGACTTGAGCCAAGGTCAAGGTAGAATACCAAAAGCCCTCAGGTTTACTATAACAACTAGAAATACCCGAGTCATGGACTTCATCACCAAGTTAACCAAGACGACAGGTGGACTCGACACCGTCTCGGTGATCGTTGACAGGTTAACCAAATCCGCACACTTCCTACTAATAAAAGAGATATACAAGATGGAGAAACTGATCAGACCATACATTAAAGAAATCGTGCGACTGCATGGAGTACCAATATCTATTATCTCCGACAGAGATAGTAGATTCACCTCACGGTTCTGGAAGTCACTGCAAAAATCCCTAGGAACTAAACTTGACATGAGTACAGCCTACCACCCACAGACCGATGGACAGAGAGAAAGAACCATCCAAACATTGGAGGATATGTTGAGAGCTTGTGTGATAGAATTTGGTAAAGCCTGGGATACCCATTTACCCCCCGTCGAATTCTCATACAACAATAGCTATCACACTGGCGTTGAAGTTGCTCCATTTGAAGCCCTCTATGGCCGCAAGTGCAGATCACCTCTGTGCTGGGCTGAAGTGGGTGACATGCAACTAGCAAAGGGGCAAGTTCTGGACAGCACTCTCACCGGCCCCGAGATCATAAGGGAGACAACGGAGAAGATCTTTCAAATTCGTGAACGACTAAAAGCATCTAGGGAACGGAAAAAGAGCTGTGCCGATAAGACGCGCAAACCCTTGGAATTTAAGGTGGGTGACCGCGTTCTATTAAAGGTCTCACCCTGGAAGGGAATGATACGCTTTGTTAAGCGTGGGAAACTAAATCCAAGGTACAAACTTCGACTACCACAAGAACATTGTAACATACACCCCACCTTCCACGTATCAAATCTAAAGAAGTGTCTATCCGACGAGACTCTGGTTATCCCACTCGATGAAATCGAGATAAATGAGAGCCTCAACTTCATTGAAGAGCCAGTGGAAATCATGGATAGGTAAATCAAGAGAACAAAGCAAAGTCGTATACCAATAGTAAAAGTTTGCTTGAACGCCAAACGAGGACCTGAATTTACTTGGGAACGCGAGGACCAAATGAAACAGAAGTACCCACATCTTTTCCCCAACCCTTGATATCCCACTCAAAATGCTAATTTCGGGATGAAATTCCTTCTAATGGGGGATGATGTGACAACCGTCTCTTTGGTCATACAAAGTCAACAACTTAACCCGATCAACTCTACTAGTACTAGTATGTTAGAGTTTACGATATGTTCTTAATGTACAACTTACTATTATAATACAAAGTATCACTCGGAAGTCTCATATGTTCAGCAATCTAAACCCTAATTAGGGTGAGAAACATAACAACTCAATAAAACTTAACCATGTATCCTACGGGGATGTATAAGACTCATAACTTGACGTAGTGGAGTTTACAATCCTAACACTACGGGGCAAAACCATAACTCAGGTTACAAACACAATCTCTTTCTCTCTATCTATCTCTCTCTCTCTCTCCCAAATCTCTCCCAAGTCTCTCCCAAATTTCTCTCAAACCTCTTTCAACTTTTTCATAAACACCTGTACCATCCCAACCCTTCAAATTGTTGAAAACCACTCGATACCGGAGGAGAAAATGGGAACCGACAAGTTCACTGCATACCCTCTCAAGATGCGAAACCCTCTCAAGATGCGAACCCTCTCTGGATGCGAACCCTCTCAGGATGTGAAACCCTCTCAGGATGTGATCCCTCTTAGGATGCAAACCCTCTGAGGATGCGAACCCTCTCAAGATGCGAACCCTCTCAGGATGCGAATCCTCTCAGGATGCAAACCCTCTAAGGACGTGAAAGCCTCTCAGGATGCAAACCCTCTCAGCAGCGAACCCTCTCGCTTCCCAATCAGGATTTTTGGCAGTTTCGCACTTTACGTCATTTTTATGAGTTTTTAACATGAGATTTCCATCCAACTCATATTTTTCACATCTTAAACCCTCTAAACTCATATTTTATCCACATCTTGAAGATTTATTAATTATAAATCATATTGTTACATTAAGATATATCTAAATCTAAATAGATATTATATTGCACAAGTGGGTCAAGTGGATCCCCACTTGTCACCTTTATGTCACTTCTCAAGTCTCCATTGGTCAAATTATTATCCATTACACTTCCCAACAACCAATCTACTTGCCTTATTTTATTCTATACTACTTAAACACACTTCCAGGGGGATTGCATCCTTCATTTTTTACACTTCACTCCAAAAACCCACTTTTTCTACACAAAGCAACTCTCACTTTCTCTCCACTTCAGCCATGTTTTTGGAAGTGTTCTTGGGTTATTTCCTCCAGATTTCCAATATTCCTAAATAACTCCATAACAATTGTGAATCATTGACACACATTTTCACAGATTAACGTTCATAGGATCATCAAAATCTCCAAGTATCTTCAAGTGTTCTTGACTTGAAACTCTTCATCTTCAACCTTCCACTCAACAAGAAATCACATAAGGTGAGTTCATACCCCTACATTTTCGAGTTTTCTTCTAGTTTTAGGGGGGAATACAAGTTACATCACTAGAACATATTCTAAATTTAAAGATCAGCTTTTCACAGAAATGTTGTGACCTGTTCATGGACTGTTTTACCCATCATGAACTTAATATTTTTCAAAATTGTACAATATTCAAGTAGTTCAGGTTTTTACCTTTCTAAGGACTACTCGCACGCATTCATACGATTTTTCTACAATTTATGACGATTTTTATAACACTGCCTATCATTAAAGGATACTTTTCGGACCAGTCAGTAAAATTGAACAGTTTCACACTGGTTAGAGACCACTAAAGGTTATAATAAAAATTATGGACAAATTAGACCCATTTTATAGACTCTTAGAGTTTACGGATCCAGATTTCGACTTGCGGTGATTTTTCTATTAATTTTCTAAAAACATGGACAGAAGAGTTAATAACTAGGAAAATGGTTTATGATTTATCAACACTTTTTAACATGTTGAGCAAAGGGTAAAATTATATAAAGTACATATATAATTTTTTTACAACATTTTCGATAATATCCTGGATAGAGGGGATAATTTCATATACGAACGTTTTCATTTTAAAAACACGTACACTCGTTGAATAAATTTGTGAGACATTGTCCTCATCGTACCTAACTGAGGTATACACGAAAGTCTTGTATTTATAACCGGAATCTCCGATACGAGAGCATGATAATTGTGTATAGATCTATACGGGACTGATGATCCCACACCCTGACTGCTAGCTACAATCAGACCGGCAGGTTATGGGTGACAAATGTCATAAATATCTCGGCGCCTGAAGAATGACGAGACATGCACCACATCTTAAAAGCACGGCTATCTTTTCATGGAAAAGCTTTCTACTTTCATATAAACTCTTATGAACTCACCAACACAATTGTTGACACTTTTTCAAATAACTTGTATTCTCAGGAAATCCGTAAAACAGGTAATCAACAGCTTTTGAGGATGGGGCGCTAAGGCGTCAAACAAATCTTTTGTTATCATATTGTAATTGGCTTTTGAAACAAGTAACACTTACAATGATGTAACTTTTTCAATTATATATATATATATATAGATATATATATATATATATATATATATGATGGTTGTGTTTGCTTTCTTTACTATTACTCAACTGTTATGATACATCACATGAAAGTCATCCACCCCCGGACGTTTCTGCCAGCTTGATCTGAGGGTGTGACAGTATGGACCCATACTACTGGAAGCACATGATCCGTATGAGAATGATGAAAAGTCACAAGAATGCTAGGGAACTGGTTGTTGGCAAATAGTATGGTATAACACTATGGTACGTCCTGGTGTTGTCAATTTTTTGGTTATGTTTGCTCTGGATGTGGACGAATTTGGTGTTTGATCGAGTCTAGGTGGCCATGGTATTTTGGAGCTGAGTGGTGCAGAACCATACTAGTTAGTTGATCCTAAGGTGTCGAAGACCTTCTTCAAGTAGTGCCAATTTGATTCGCATGAATTAATTGGGAAGTGAATGTGTTGATCGAGTTGAGGACTACAACTTAAGGATGGATGGTTGGCCGATGGCTTCAGATGTCGTACCCTATGATGGATTTATATTCTTCCAGCCTCCAGTATTTGAGGGAGAAGGGATCGGATGTGTGTCCATCGATGGATGGAAGAAAAGGAGTGTGTTCTACACATTAGTTTCTGCCGCTGGGGGGTAATGTTTGGTTCATGATGAATTGTTTCTCTCTTACAACAAGGGAATATTCGAGACTCAACCATTCTTTTGGTTCGGTTTGCTTAGGTGAAGACCATGTCGCAAGCCGGATGCGTGACATAGTTTTGAGAAGATCGGGTGTATCCGAGGATGCATCGAGATGTTCCTGAATCAGAAAGGAGAGTTATACTGATATGTTGACTTTATTAGAGCTATTAGTAGAGAAAATGTAATGGGTTATTGAAGCTTCAGAGGAGGATAAGGTTGTTGGTAAATTCTTCAAATGCAAGTTTTGGCTGCAAGAAGTTTAGTTTGTAATGTGTGCTGTCAATCCAATGTTATTCTGATTGATTTCTTGAAGATTGAGGTGGCGATGTTGGGGGAAGTCCTCGAGGACTCCATCTGGGATTTAGATTTTCCTTCAGATTGGCTGATTATTATTTGAAGGATCATCTTGTGTTGTGTTATGCTTTCCAAAGGCCAATGTTGGTATGTTTGTGGATGAGCCTATCTGAGGCTTTGATTTTATTGTCGATAGTCGATGATGGTTCGAGCCCTAACTTGGGGAGAACTTGGTATTCTGTTTCGAGGATCATCGGTTGGTTCGATTTTTATTGTTTTAGCATAAAGGGTAAGTGGAATCTATGATTCAGGTATGCTAGATTTTTGTTCGGGTTATTGCTACATACGAGAAGGAAAGTGGGATACCATCGAAGTGCTCATAGTTAGAAAATTTTCTTGTGGCCTTTATCAAAGATCCGTCGGAGACCTCCATGGTCACGAAGAATTTAAGGATTTGTAAGATTGTGGGTGTAGAGCGAGTTGTCGTTTGGCGTATGTCTTCATGAACTCGTATGTTGTTCTCTTAGCAGAAATCTGTGGGGTAAGGAACTCTTTACGGTCTATAGTTTCTTATGGAAACACCAAGGATCTTTAGAAAGGAACATTTGAGTCGCTTACGTTGGGCATCAGATATAAGGGACATGTTTAGCTCGCATTATAGGTCAGTTATCCTTAGTTGAGATGGGTAATTTTTGATCTGTCGTTTGGCTTCAGAATTCATTCGAAGCATTTTCACGTGGCTTTGTTCATTATGTGTGGTATCATCGGGTTTAGTTTTTGTTATGTTTCTGATAGTTGGCTATTTAGTTCCTCATAAACAGCTGAGGTTGTTCGAAAGCTTCAGGCTGTATTAGTTGAAGGTGAAATTGAGGCGTCAACCCTTCATCAATTTTTGTAAGGTGTATGTGTACTCTGGATTGGGTGGTTGTGGACTTGTTGTTCCTAGTAAGATTAGGTTAGCAGCCATGCTTAGATATTAGGAATCTGGATATCGGAGCGATGTTGTTCAACTTCCAAGCGTGTTTGTAGCCTATGTAGAGTCCAATTTTGGAAGGTCGCGTCTATTGGGTTGGTTTTGGGATTTATTCGACCAGGGTCTTGGAAACATATTTGAGTAACTTTTGGAATTCTTCTCCGAAATTGGAAATTCTATTGCACATTGGTGGATCTGTTCAACTTCATTTAAGTTGTGGAATCTGGTTTTGGGTATTAGGAGAATGTTTTGTTAGCGGTTGAGGTTTATTGCTTCGTTTGATCCACTGTGTAGTGTCCCAAAAATTCATAGTAAAATTTTCATTTAAAAACAATAAACCATACATACATGTTGTTCGAAAAATCGATCAAAGTGAATAAATCATTTAAAATAAGAGTAAAAATCATAAATAACCATTTTGGAAAACTTTGGGGGATGATGTGCAGTCACGCGGGCCCTTCCCTTTGGAATTGAAAGTACATGAAACCATAAACATGAAACTGTAAGCACAAAGCTTAGTGAGTTCACCAAAATACCACATACCATACATAGAATAGAGAATGTTACGTGCCAACCATAGTCTTATAATCACTATCATGCCATGATTCATATCATGGTTTTTCTTTGCCAAGCGAGTGGTCAATACCCGAGTCTTACAAAAAAGTGCCAAGAGCCACCTCATGTTCTTCCATGCAAGCATCACAAAGACAACTAGCATCATACATAGAACTGACAATTTTTTGGGAGCCATATTCGGGTCTTTCATACAATTTTCAGGCGGCGCCGCCTGGTCTTCCTACATAACATAATCTAGTGGGCCGACATTGGTACCTTCGACCAAGGAGTATAGTCAAGAGACTCACATAGACTATTCAATAGAAAACCAACAACTACCTCAACAATAGAACAGCCAACACAAGCTTCCTAAGGCCAAAACGAAACCAATCCTTAGTCAAATAATCAATTCTACCCAAGTTTGACCAAAAGTAAAACTGGTCAAAAATTCAACGGGCAAAGCTAAGGTCAGAATATCCACCAACAACCCTCCACGTCGTGGCCTTCCTTGGCTACGTCGTGGGTACAAAATGCCAAAATGGTCGCTGATTCCCCAGTTGCCATGTTATGGCAGCCTAAGGCCACACAATGAGTACTTTTCTGAATAGCTCAAACGATCTCAATTCATTTTCATCCAATTTTAAGAGATCCAAAGCTCAGATCTAATACTTTCCAAGGTCTTAATGGATAAAGTTTCTAACTTTATCCATTAGGAAGTTCCAAACCACCAAGATCTATACTTTAAGTCTCCAAGGGACCCAAAAATGCACCTTTCTTAGCTTAATCCATTAAGTCCAAGTCTCAAACCTTCATATCTGAATCAATATGATGTTTAGATGGATAAAATATTCAACATTATCCATAACAAGGTCACAAACTTTCAAGATCTAAACTTATGCACTAAAATGACCAAAAAGTGGAAAATATGAAAAATGACTAGATCTATGAAACCAATGAACAAGTTAGAAGTTTTTACTAATAATGGTCCAGGAATGATGTAATATTGTTGGATCTATATTTGAACTCTTCTTCTATACACTTTGCCACCACCTTGCCCTTCAAGATTCAACCTTCCACTGAATAAATAAGCTCAAAAATAATGCCAAGGCTAAAAAAGAAGTGAGAGGAGGCTGGGGTTTCTCATGGAATGATCTTAGGTGATGTATGTTGGTATGAGAGGGTTTCCCATAAGTTATTGCCCTTAAATAGGGCTCAAAACTGAAGAATTAGGGTTTCGATATGCGTAGATTACGCCCTCCGTAACATAAATTATACCCTGCATAATTCATTAAACCGTTGTTATGGCCTGCGTAACTTTAAATTATGCCATGTGTAATCAAAAGTCCCTATTTTCCCCTTCAACTTCAAACAACCATAACTTCTTTGTTTCAACTCCATTTTGGGCATTCTTTATATGCACGGAAAGATATTAAATAGCCCCACAATCCTATGAAGTTACTTTTGGCCTATCGTATACCAAACTGAAACATTAATCCACGCAAGAAGCCCAATCTATAACTTTTCCCTTTCTACCCTTCGGTTCTAGAACATAAATCACAGGATAAGATCTCACACCACATTATCAACCTTCAGTAAGGTGCAACATTACTTTCTCAAAGGCCAAATCCTTTTCATGATCGAAGTTCAGTCCACAACCCCGAATTATGAAACGACTTGAACAGGGTGTTACACACTAGTACTTCACCCATTGGGTAAGGTTGTAATGAAGAAATGACATAGTCGATCAGAGAAGCGTTGTGTTTTCTTCTAGAGATTTTGAAACGTTGGCAGTTCCATATTTTTTGTCGTGAGGGGTTTATGCAGAGTGATTATGATAGCATGAGAATACCTGGTATGACCTTATTGTATGGTTCGCCTGATGATGCGTCGATGGCATCTTCGATTATGGAAGGGCTGTGTGTTAAAGAATTGCATGGCTCTTCTTGTTTTTGGTAAGTGTTGAGTGTGATACTAACTGGCTTCCTACAAGTTGGTGGGATGGTGGCCATGTGCCTATAGGCACACCGGGTGCTGGTCGGGAGTCATCATGTATGTGGTGGAGTGATGGAAAGAACAATGAGGAACTATGAGCTTCTCATTCCAATGGTAGGATGGTGTCACGATGTTCCGTGAACGATCGTGGATTTCATTTATGTGTTGGCCGATAGATGTCTCATGGAGATCCATGTGTTTGGTTCGTGGGTTATTGGTAGGATATATTTTTGACTTATCGAAAAAGTCATGGTTGATTATTGGCAATCCCTCGCGAAGTTTTCCTTATGGTTATTTATTTGTGGTTTCTAGAATAGTTCTGAGTGAGTTGAGTTGCCTGTGATGAAGTTCGTTGTGGGAATCTTGGATGATTTGTTCGATGGTTGTACCCTGAGGGTATGGGAATATGGATGCCGCCTGAGGTTTTCTTCCGAATTGACCACAGTTACGTTCATGGAAGCAGTTGGATAGTGATGTCTTGTCAGGAAGTCAAGTGTGGACTTTTTAGATCTTTTAGACGTAATTTTTGAATTTGGAATTGGTAGAAATTCATGATTAGATTTGGCCAGAGTGTTCATTTTGCATGGTATAATAGTGTTCCTGGTCTGGGACTTTGGGTAAGCATGACAAATAGATGATCGTTAGCAATTACATATTTCCTTGGAGTCTTAAGTTGATGGGATTTACGGTTTTGTGAAATATGAATATCTTCAGTCGTAACTTCAAGATTTTCTCAGTTTTAGTAGTTTCGCTATGAGTAGGGTCGTACCATTGGGGGGGGGGGGGGGGGAAGAGGTAGTTGTTGCAGTAAAATGTTTTTCTAGTGTTGGATTGAATCTGCGAACTTTGGTCAGCATGTAGTCGAATGGGGTGGTCTGGTTTTCCTCAAAGTCATGTATGAAATTTCAGTTTATATTGCGTTCCACAAGGGACTGCCTTGTAGTGTGGTGATCACTAAAAGTAAGGAGAATGATGAATCAAAGAAACCAGCTGATTGTTTCTACTTTGCTGCTTCTTTCTTCGGTTTTATTGCAATTTTATCAATTTACGGATCCAAAACTAGAGGCATACCTGTACGAAAAGTCCTTGGCATAAAAACTATTAGAAGCATCGTGTCCCTAACAACGACGCTAATTTGTAAAACCCCTGTCGTGCAGGATTTAAGAAAATAATATTTTCAGTTCTTGGTTGAATTAAAGGATAGCACAGAGAAGCATGGTCATATCTGGTTATTCAAGATGCAGTGAAATTTACTAAATGAAATCAGTAATAAAAACGAATTCAATTTTGCTGCGACTTTTCTAATCATTCAATCAACTCAAATCTGGTTATTCAAAATGCATTCTATCTAAGCTGGTACTGAGAGAAACTAATAATCTCTAGTATAATCTCTTTTACCTAGGTAAAGTAACCAAAACAAGCTCTTCAGTTAACCATAACTTGTTACTGTCTAATTAAACAAGCTCTTAATTAAGATCAGAAAAGTTGCAATAAGATCTGTGTAAAATTACCAACAATACCTAATACTTCGCACAAGCTTGGAAGCGTAAAGGTATGAATTTTCAGTTTAAATCAGAGTTAAATCCTAACACGAAACCAATTTGATACCTGTTACTTATTATCATTTGACAAGAACAATTACAGATTCTATTAACTGGTTAACTGGAATGAATAAACCCTAGCTAGGTGATCACACTAACAAGAATTAAAAATCAAACATTCATGAAGCTCAAAACTGAAACAACTAGATAAAAGCACACAATGAAAACATAATCTTATTGTAACAACCCAAATTTTCAAATAAAAATTTTCATTTAAACAATAATCCATGTTCCTTAATTGTAAATTCCAAACACAAAGTATTTTTCAAAAATTCATTACATCGATTAAATTATTCAAAAGATCAGAGTGTCCATAACAAAACGTTGGAGAGTGCGTGTTGTGCTATCATGTCGGGCCCTTGCCCTTAGATCCCGAAGTACCTGAAACAACCAACAAATTATAAGCTAATGCTTAGTGAGTTCCCTATACATACAACACATACGATCATATAAGTCCACATACGCCATGCATACCAACAAACATATAAGGATGCCATGGAAACCCTCCTTGGTCTTACTCCGGATGCCCTGGGAACCCCCACATGGTCTTATCCAACTGCCATGGGAACCCCCACATGGTCTTAACCAATTGTCATGGGAACCCCCACATGGTCTTCACATGAGTACATATTACATAGATAGCGCATCCACAAATAATCATTACAGCTAAATAATATGGGCCGACCTTGGTGCCTTCGACCCGTTGGTAAGGTGAGGAAACTCACATCAAATACTCACAGTAGTTGAATATGTCCTGCCTTCGAGTATCAACTCTACTCGATCCCTAAACATAAATAACTCCTTAGATTCAACTCAATACTTGAAACCCTAAGAGTCAACATTAGACAAGGTCAAGATCAAGGTCAACATTATGAGTTGACTCAACTCGTCGAGTTTGGCTATCAACTTGTCGAGTTCCCTTGTTGACTGGTCAGATCATGAAAAGTCCCACCAACTCATCGAGTTCACTCATAAACTTGTCGAGTTGGCTAGAAAACCAACTTCTTAATGGATTAAGCCGTTTTCTTTGAATCCAAAGACTCCAAACCTCAGATCCCTTCCAAAAATGATGTCTAGAAGGGTAAAGTTTCCAACTTTTCCCTCAAGGACCATCTACAAAGCTTCAAACCCAAACCCTAGGTCGTTTTAAGAGGGTCTTGACCCATTAAGCCCTTAAAATCTCACCCCCAATGATCCAAAACATAGATCTGATGACCCAAGGTGGCCAAATCATGTAAAGTTTCCAACTTTGCATCCATGCATGCTAGAAATACCCTATAAGTCTCATTTATGACTTCATAACGGCCATATTGCATGAATGTGACATGGGGGCCAACAAAGTTTGCAACTTTAAGCTTCAAGGGCTCATGAAGGGGATAGATCTACCCTATCAACCCCTGGAATCCACTTCTTCTTGGACAACTCAACCGAGGACCACAAAAACAAGCTTAAACTTCAAGTAATGAGATCTATATAACTACATGACAAGGTGTCAGCTTTATACCTGAAAGATGCTGCCCTTGAAGAAGAGTTTCTGGATCTAAAGCCCCTCCTTCAAGCTAGATGTTTCCCACTTCCAAGCGCCTTTCAAGAATGACCAAAAACCACCCTTTTAAGCTCACCACACTCAAGATGGAAGATGAAATATGAATCCAGGGTTTCTATGGACAAGGGAGGCTGGTAGCGAGGCCAGCCACAAGAGTTAAGTCTTTTATAAAGTGTGCAACACTCGAAATTTAGGGTTTTTCCACCTGCACCAACTCGTCGAGTTAGGGATCCCAACTCGTCGAGTTGGCCACTTAAAATCCGCTGGCAGAAAAGTTCCAACACGATGAGTTGGAGCTCCCCAACTCGTCGTGTTCTGGTCCAAACTCTTGAAAAATGACTAGAATTGTTTTATACATGGACCAGGCGTTACACTGAGAACTAATGACATGAAAAGTAATAGATTCATGCAGAACTGAAAACTAGGATTTTAGCGAGACATGGCTAAAAACGAGTGTAGAATAGTAAAAAGAGAAATCAAACTACTAATTCTTACTAAATTAAGTGAGAGTCACGATCTACTGTCTTCAGATCTTCAGAAATCATTGAAATCAGAGAGAAATTGATTCAGAAATCATCTTTTTCGTCGTCTGGAGTTTCAGGAATCGGCCTACCTTCAATCTGATCAGAGGGGTGATATTTATATGCAAGTCAAAAGCTTCTGGAGCAAGTAAAGCAATTCCATGATCGGATATGTCCAAATATGCGATCACATGTTTTTAAAAAACTTCCAGATTTATCGGTAAATGAAGTACGATTCTATTTGTGACATTTTTTGGACATCGAAGTGGAAATGCGATCGCAAAATGGGTAAAATGCAATCACATTTTTTGTTCATTTCTTCAACTGCTCATTTTTCGACCATACAAAACCTCTACATATTTATGCGATCGCATTTATGAAGAAATGAGATCGGCATTTTTGCTTTTTCGTAAACATTAAAGTCGTTTGAATAGTTGTCTAGTTTTCAGAACATATCCAATATCGTTAATCGGAGTTAAGAGCCATGAGATGTGGTCAAAATACTGACAAGGGGTCAAGCTGCTAACAACATCCTTTAGGCTTTAGAATGTAACAATCTATCTTCGTAGGATCCGTTCGATCGAATTTTCTTGACCAAAATATCTTCCAAGCATTCCTCAAAATCCTTCACAAGTTCCAAGCTCCAATTCACTCCAACACTCAATTAAATGCATCCAAAGCTTCTCCGAAAGTACTGCTCCACTCGAATTATTTGAAAATGACATAAAAACGCTAGCACTACGGGAATTTTGATGAAAGACATGAGTTGAACATTATTAAATCTAATGTACATGAAATAACATAAAATATGATGCAAAATGTTAATAAAAATTTCCCTAAAAGATGCATAAAATGGCATCTGTCATTGGAATTTGTTTTATGTTTGGTGTATCCTTACCGCAAATATTTTTTGCAATATTTTTATACGCGGTTATTTCATTATTTCCAAGGAAGGAGATCACGATTAGGAAGTTGGAGACCATGCACATAGTCCAAAATATGGGTGATAGATATGTTATACCATATGATGACCCGATAATGGGAATGGAACCTGCAACCACTTAGGAATAAGAGGAAAGTTGTGTCTTTACAAGCTGTAAGACTTTTAGAGAGGGTCGATGGGCTTGGTTTATATTTAGATGATGTGCGGTCACAAAATGCTTGGGCGAGAGGTTCTTTGGAGGTTATAATCAAACACATAGGACTAGCATCCCCACCACCATTTCGATCTCGTATGACTTACGCTTAGTCATGGAACGGAGGATTTCCTCAAGATGGTGGGGAAGGATCAAGCGAAGCACGTGGATCGGACGTCGATGAGTGATGATTATCCTTTTATTTTTAGTTTTTTTTTGTTTGGTGTGGTTCGTTTAGACTATGTTTACTTTTTGTTTGGTGTATTTTATTTATATATGTAACCGAATGATTATTATTTCCTTTGTAGTACTCGAGGATTTTTGTTTGATTTTGATGTCGCAAAATTAGGAAGTGAAAATTGAGTATAAGTTTTGAGTAAAAAGCCATGAGAGAGTTCAAGATTATAATTGAGAGCCACAACTTTTAATAAGTGTGGGGTGGACGTTGAGTTAGTGAGAATTTTTATGCATTCGGTGGATTCATATGGTTTATTCCGAGCTTTATGACATTTTTACGTGGGAGTATTACACACACATGAACCATTTTTGGTGATATTCCAGTTCTAGAAATACCAGTACCCACAATGTGGTGACACTTTTGCCACGTCGTGGAGCAGAATTTACTCACAATTTTGATTCGTCAATTTGCATCCCCACGACGTGGAGTTACATGTGCCACGTCGTGGATCCAGTTTTGATCGGGATTCAAATTCGTCAATTTGTATCCGCTCGACGCAACACTTTCTCACGTCGTGGTTACTGTTCATTATGAGGATTCAAATTTGGCACCACAAGTCAGAAGTTCGTTGTCTTGATTTATTTTTCTGGCAAATTCAGAAAGAGCAAAGATCCAGTTTCCAATAATTACACAAGATATTTGAGATGTCAATGCATGCTCACAACAATCAATTCGATCTTACCACTATTACCCCATGAGAGTCTGTTCCTTTTTCTCCCTTTATAGGTTTTATGTGCTTTTAATTATTTTATGCATATAATGAGGACAATGTATGAAATAAGTGTGGGGTAGGGGGTCGAAAAAGGATAGCAAGCATACTTAATAAAATATTCTAGATTTAAAATTTATAAAAAGAAATGATCTAAATTAAAAAATCTAGAAAAATTTAAAATTTGATATTATTGCGTTAGGACTAGTTTTGTAGTGTTGTATGGGACGATTTAATGTGAACTCTAAAATTTAGTTAAACCAACATGTTATAATATATTTGTGGCTTCCCATTTCTAGTGAATTCATGACACAAAAACGCGAACTTCTGTAGTTTGAGGTGTAACAACCCATTTTTTCAAAGAAAATTTTCATTTTTAATTAACCAAACACTTTCCCATAAATCAAGAAATTCCAAAACAATTGTTTCAAATCCATATTCATTACAACCTTATTTTTCAAATATCAGAGTGTCCCATAAAGTCGCCTGAGAGAGAGTGCACGCCGCACCATCAAGCCTTGCCCTTTCCCTTGGACTCAGATGAACCTGAAACAAATCCACAAACTGTAAGCGAATGCTTATTGAGTCCCCCAGATCATATCCCACATACAAACCACAAAGCACATATCGAATTAGTCATACGCTACATATATGACATAAGTCACGCATTCGAAAAATAAGGAAGCCCTGGAAACCTTCCCGGGTCTTATACCGACTGCCACAGGAACCCCCACGTGGTCTTCATCTGCCATGGGAACCCCCACATGGTCTTCCTGCCTTGGGAACCCCCACAAGGTCTTCCTGCCTTGGGAACCCCCACAAAGTCTTCCTACCAAACAAGACATAATGCAAACTATACAAGCAAATATTTTAGGATGCCATGGAAACCCTCCAAGGTCCTATACCGTATGCTACAGGAACCCCCGTGTGGTCTTCCATGCAGATAACATACTATCATATCGCACATTCAATCATTAAGCGCATCTCATAAAATGGGCCGACCTTGGTGCCTTAGACCCATTGATATGGTGAGAAGACTCACCTCTCAAAGGCTGAACTTGCAAACTGTAGTCGGATATATCCCACGGTGCTCCTCCCAAACTGTCTATAATCAATGAGTAAATAACTCAGCATAATCCCATAAATACCCCCAGGGTCAACCCTGGTCAAAGTCAAGGTCTATAGTCAAGGTCAACAGTCTATATTGACCTTGACTCATCGAGTACAATCAGTCACTCGTCGGGTTCCCAGCTTAACTCATCGACTCGCCGAGTCACCCAAGGGACTCGTCGAGTTCCTTGATGTTCATGGTCGTAAACCACCAACCGTACACCCTTGACCATGAACCCTTAGCCGTGAACCCTTGGTCGTGAACCCCTGGTCGTGAACCCTTGGCCGTAAATGAGCAAACCCTCTCGACTCGTCGAGTCTCTTGCACGACTCGCCGAGTCCCCCTTAGTCCCTTATGTTTACGACCCTTTTTAGTGGGAATCAGGGTCCCAAACTTCAGATCTATCTTCTACTAGTGAAGATAACATGTAAAGTTGCAAACTTTACATGCATGCAAGGCCTCTCATGGCCATAATACTCAAAACTAATCCTTAACAAGGTCTTCATGCATGGAGAGGGAATGAGCTCATAAAAAGATGCAACTTTATGATATTTGGGACCTAATAAGGTCCAGATCTGAAACCATATCCTTGTGATAGGTCCAGATCTAGGGTTGCTTTCATTTCCTCAAAGTTGTTCATAACTGTCAAATATAATCTAGGCTTAAGGGAACATATTCATACCTCAATTCAATGCCCAAGACGAAGTAGAGGTTAGACCTAGTGATTTCCCCTTGATACTTCTTCTTTAAGCTTGAAATTCCTTCCACAATCCCAAGGTTTAAGCTCCCAAATCTCTTACTTCGCAGAACCAAGTGTTTGCGGCCGTAAACGCTCTCTTATGACGTTAAGGAAGGCTAAAAAGGCGTATAATGATGTTTATATAGGGGGAAAACCCCGAAACTAGGGTTTTATCTAAACAGATCTGACTCGCCGAGTCGAGCCTACCGACTCGCCGAGTCAGTCTCGACCCGCGTCCAAAATGTCTCCACTCTACTCGACGATTTGATCTCCCAACTCGCCGAGTCCATGTATAAAACCTCCCCAAATTGGCAACTTTCCAACCAACACCTGAACCAGGTGTTACAAGTCTCCACCACTTGAACTAGACTTCGTCCTCGAAGTCTGCTGACCTAAAAAAATCAGGGTAATGCTCTCACATCTCCTCTTCTGGTTCCCAAGTCCACTTGGAACCCTTCCGATGCTGCCATTGCACTTTCACCAGTCTTATTTTCTTATTCCGAAGAACCATCGTCTTCCTATCCAGAATGGCAACGATCTTCTCAATGTAGTTGAAGCTCTCGTCCACCTGGATATCACCCAACGAGACAACCGCAGCCTCGTCTGTGACACACTACCGAAGTTGCGACACATGGAATGTGTTGTGAATCTGGCTAAGCTCCTCTGGCAGATCCAAGCGATATCCCACTTTTCCCACCCGGGCCGTAATCCTGAACGTGATCCTGCAGCTGATCGAACAAATCAACGATCCTTGGCAACGTATAACGGTTCTTCACCGTTAGCTTGTTTAGTTCCCTATAATCGATACACATCCTGTGGAATCCATCCTTCTTTTTCACGAAAAGGATTGGTGCTCCCCACGGGGAACTGCTCGGACGAATGAACCCTTGGTCTAACAGCTCCTGAAGCTGTGTAGATAACTCTTGCATCTCGGGTGGTGCCAACCGATATGGTGACTTTGCTATCGGAGCGGCACCTGACACCAAATCGATGAGAAACTCCACCTGCCTCTCCGGAGGCACCGCTGGTAACTCTTCGGGGAAAACATACCGAAAGTCCTGAACAATTCGCACACTGCCTACATCCTTCGTGATCTCTACCCTTGTATCCGAGATATATGCCAGAAATCCCAAACAACCCTGCTACAGGAACCTCCTAGCCCTCGCAGTCGAACATAGGGTCGGCCCTTGCGATGCCCTATCACCATATATCGCCAGTTCTCCCCCACTTGGGGTCCGAACCCTCACCAACTGATGCTCGCAGTCGATCATGGCCCCGTTGGCCCCCAACCAATCCGTTCCGATAATCACTTTCAGCCCTCACAACGGTATCGGGAGTAGATTGACACAAAATCTCTCACCAAGCACATTCAGGACACAGTCCCGATACACCCTCGAAACTTGTAATAGTTGAAATGTAATTGACGTTTGATGTTCAAATAAAAGGTGTTTTTATTTACTAGTATGGTACTGTCTTGTGTCAATCATTTACTATTGTTTCATTTTGCATGTTTTGACTTACAAAATAATTATATTATTCAAACTATCCATAGTCGATCATACTTTGGAAGTAGGTATTGAAATAAGACTGTCATGAATTGGGTTTGTAGAATTGTCTGAATTGTATTAGACATAACAATTGTTGCTGCAACATTCATAAGTGCTCATAAGTTCTGAGAATTGGAATCAACCCACGCTCACTTGTATCACTTCATGGAATATATCTCGAGTGATCATGAGATGGTAATATCACATAAGTCTTCAAACCTATATATATATATGAGTTGTTGACTATGAGTTGGTTGTACATTGATCGTATGAAAACGCATCGGTAACTCGATGTTATAAAACGTGTTGTTGTGTACAATTTGATGATTAGTTAGTACAAGCATATGAGTCGAAGTTTATCTAATCCTTTTAGTCCTTGGAGGATTAAAAGCGATATCATGGGCCCTTCGATGATTTTGTTTTGACTTATATGACGGGCCCGGACAGAACTGAATTGATGTGTTCGATTAAGTTCTATGTCAAACAAATCAGAAATCGGGAAACAAACTAATGGAAATTAAGTATGACGTTGTTCCATGTATTTGTCCGGCTGATATCTTGAGAACAGAAGATTATATGATAACTTATTTAAAATGTCACAACTTAGTTCCACGAGACTTTTAAGAGCTACGATTGTTGGTCGGATCCTGAAGTCGTACTTGCAGCTATAGTTATTAGACTTATCCAAGTGGGAGACTGTTGGATAAGGTGTCTAAGTCCATAACTATATTTGGTATGTATTTGACCCGATTTAGCATGGTCCATTTGGGTTGCATGGCATCGGAACAATTTGGATACAGTTTTGTGAGAAGAAGATATTTATGATTTATTAATATATTATAAGTTCTAATATATTAATATGAAATCATATTATTTAATAAGTATTGATCAAGAATTAGTTTGGAATTAATTTTGTGATCAAAAGAGACTAATTAAATAATGGGGGACTGATTTGGTAATTCATTCATTCTTATATAGTGGGCTTATGATCCATAGTTCTTCATGTTGGGCTAAACCCATGTGGTGACCCATGGATACTCCATGGAGGTTAAAACCCATGGATCATGAGGAATACGGAAAGACATGAGTTACATGGTGTAACCCTATTGTGCACACTATATAAAGAAGCCTCATACTAGTAAAATCGGCACTTAAGACATACAAGTGAGGGCTATTCGATTTTGGTGCAATATAATCTTCTCTCAAGTTATTCCAATTGTTGGTTGTGTTGTGTGAAGCATTTGAGGCATCACATTTGGGGTGCTAGGCGCACAAAGTCTTAAGGAATCAAAACTACAACAAAGGTATGTTATTCTACTAGTTTTTATATTACATATACCCCATGATATGCTAGTTAGGATGGAACCTTGGAAAAAAATGAAAGTTTGCATGTAAAATAGAGAAAACATAGATCCAAGGTTTGTAGGGTTGGATGCACACCATAGGAGTGATAGAATGCTCAAAACCCAACAATGGGTTTAAAACGGAACAAGTTCTTGAATAAAAAGGTTCTTAACATGTGTTCAAATCATGAAGTAAATGTTGATAACATATTTGTTACATAAAAGTTTATGTGGTCAAGATTGTATACTAAAAAATGGCAAAAATATGAGTGTTATGCCCAAACATGTTCAACTCTTATACTTACACAAATATTTGAATATAATAAATCTCAAAGTTATTATATGAGTTTTTGTAAAAATCGTGACGTTTTAGGGTAAAAAAAAATAAAATATTTTGTGTTCCAAAACTTTCATACCGGTTATGGTGTGTTAAACAAACTACAAAGCTTGATATTTAGCTAAAAATAAATTTTATTAGTAAAATAGTCGTAACTATGTTGTCACTACTTTGAGGGCTTAAAACCTAAGATATTATGCTATTTTCACAACATATGTTACAATTAGACATGTTCACTAATGATTATTTATAAAAAGTACTATAAACTGCATGTCATAATCTGCCTATCCTAAATTTGCGTGTCATAATCTGCCTATCCTAAAGCTCATAAAGCATGAGTAATAAACTGCATGTCATGAAATATATAAAACGCGTGTCATAAAACTTCAGTCATAGATTTCAGACTAGTAATGTCATTTTCATTATTCATTAAGGGAGTTAAAGTTCACGTGAATCCGTAAAGGCTCTTGTGAGGCATTATCTTCACCGTACCTACCTAGTGTACATTCTAATTGTTGCATTATAACCAGAGTCTCCTGGAGGGAGAGCGAGATAGTTGTGTATAGATCTATACGGAGATTGACACCCCCACACCTGAGCTGTTCGCTACAGCTAGACAAGGCTAATTTAGGGTGACAAATATCTTACCGATTCTGACGCCTGAAGAACATCGTAACAGGCATAACAGTCACATCAATAATGGTTATAATAAATCACTTAGGGATTAACAATATTATCTTGATTTATGGGAAGCTTACACTTCACCGGTTTTATAAAATATAAAACTGCATTTTTCCTCCCGGTACACTATTGTTTTTCACTACTGGTCTAGGGTTTAAGACCACAATTTTTCATACAATAGAAAATATAGGATTTTCTGGGAACATACAAGTACAAACAAAAGAAAACAAATGACATGCATGCATATATTCATAGATTTGGAACGAGACTTACAAACCATTTTCATAGAAAATATCAGATTTTCTAGAATCATACAAATCATTGCAAACAATGATGTTACAAATCTTTTCATACAAATATGCTTATGAACTCACCAACATTCTATGTTGATGCTTTTCAAAATAACTTGTATTCTCAAAAAAACAGTAAGCAGGTACTTGAGCTATGGATGTTGGATATTGTGCTGCATTTTGAAAATTACATTTCTTTCACTTTTGTGTAATTCATGAACAAATACAATATGTAAACAATGTAAGTTTGTTGTCTCAATGTATGTCGTTTGGTTGCCATGTTCCACTCATATTCAATTATTATGATACTATACAATGACATCATCCACCCCTGGACATTTCCGCCGTCCTGGTTCGGGGGTGTGACAGATTGGTATCAAAGCATTGTTTATAGTGAACTAATATATCTAACCATACAAGATATACAACTATAAATACAATGGGACTAAAACACTCTGACTAAAAGAATACTTTAAAATATAATTATTTTATAAAAATATACATACATGTGTGCATAATAAGGATAATGTCATAACATTGAAACTAACAAAAAGTATTTAGAGGAGTTGGACATCGCAACTAAACTTAGACAGTTATGTAATCATATCTAGGGTAAATATAGCCCGATCAACTATATTTATTCGAGATATGATCAAGATGTGTTTAGAAGTGGTCGAGGTGGACGAAAAATCTAAAACTTACCAACTTTAAACCAAAGGGGATCTAAGAACAAAACTAAAAGAAATAAAATACTATTGAAGTATTTTGGCATTCTATCTATTTTCTTGTGCTTATATTCTCGTACAGACGCCATGGCAGGTTTTCATCGCCTCGGAGATCCTTATTTCTCCAACCAGGGGAACACGGGCTGGATAGTAGAGGATCCTGAGGAGATTCCGGAGGATGAATCAGAGGAGGAAGTCGAGGAGGAAGTAGATGAGGAGATAGACGACGAGGAGGAGGATGATGATTCGGACGTAGCATCCGAAGTCATCGACCCTCCCTACATGGCTAGGGTACCAGCACACCGATGGGGCTACAATGGCCCTACGCCCCCTCGGCCTATGACATTAAGAGGTGGAGCCGATATCAGGGGCAACACCCACCTTTCGGGATGGGTCGAGGATTTTACGACCTTCGCCATAAAGGGCACAAGGACCGAGCACTTCCCGTCATGGTTCACAGGATTTCAGACATCGGATACCAGGTTCACACGATAGTCCACCGAATCATGGAGATGAGGGCTGCCATGGAGGTCACAGTCGCTCGCACTCGAGCTCTCCAAAGGGATTACTACCCTATGGATCGACTCGTCGAGGACCTTACTACCGCACGAGCAGAAGTGAGGGAACACCAGGAGAGACATGCTGCCTTGGAGGAGAGGGTGTGGGTTTCCGGGCGTCATCTGGCCAAGTTGCAGGGCGCCTCTACATCATCCTAGGAACCGCAGGGGACGACTCGACGTGAGTCGGATCTATCCTACTCACTAGATGATAGACTAGATGCTAGATGTTTAGGTATGCGTTAGTGCTACCCCTTTTCTTTTTATTTTGTATGTAGGACCCACCCTACGTCTAAGTGATTACACTATTCAGAGGGTCGTTATGTTGTCAGATTATTATCATGATGTATTGTAGACCTTATAAAGTTCAATTTTCCAAAAAGTTATGTACCATTACTTTATCATTAATGAAGCAAGCATGTGTTTTATTTATGGACGTTGTTATCTACTATGTCTCATTTATTCATATTTATTTGGTAAAACAAGATTTCAATTGTATGCACACAATTGCGTTCAATAATCACTATACCTGACATATGTAAACGCGATGTTTCATTTCAATAGTATCCGCATCATAACTCTTATAAAAAACTTACCAAATGCCACTTGTGGCAGGAGAATGTCGCCCCGAAGATACATTCAATGCAAGAACAATGAGACCGCACCACCACGGCCGCCGCCTCGACCACAAATGGATTTGGCCGTATTCCAGGCGGCAGTTTCAGCTGCAGTCACTGCGGCCCTGGCACACATCAACAAAAATGGTGCAAATGGAGGCGGAAGTGGGAATTGAACGAATAGTTCCAACCATTCAACGACTTCACAAACAGGAAGCCCAGACCATTCAACGGAAGCGGGGGTGTCATAGCCCTAACTTGATGGTTTGAGAAGACAGAATGGCCACATCAAGCCTCTAACACTCTCGATGGTGAACTCGATGGCGTGGTATGACCACAAGACCATGATGCTTGATGAGTATTTTCCTAGAGGGGAGGTACATAAACTTGAGCAAGAATTGTGGAATTTCACTGTAAAGGACTCCGACATTGAAGCTTACATTGCCAGGTTCAGCGATCTGGCGATCTTGTGACCGGGAATGATCACCTCTGAAAGTAAAAAGGTCAAACGTTTCATTTGGGGGCTAACTCCCCCGACTCAGGAGAATGTGTTCGCTGCAAACCCAACAACGTTCGACAACGCCAAACGCCTCGCACAAAACCTATATGACCACGGGGTACAAAAGGGCACGAAAACTTCCATCACTGAACAGAAGAAAGGGAATGATAACCAGAAAAACATGGGGAACAAGAGTAAAGGGCATCAAACACGGGAATCCTCCAAAAAGAAACAAATAGTGGCGGTTCATGCCGCTACTGCTCCTGCCACATTACCTCCCACAAAGCAATATGTCGGTACTATGCCAAAGTGCGACAAATGCCCCTTCCACCACCACAGAGCCTGCAGGGAGAGGCAATGCAAAACCTGCAACAAGAAAGGGCACACTGCCAGATACTGCAAGTCACCGGCACAACAAAACAACTAACCCAACAACGCTGGGGCAAGTCAAGCATGTTATGGGTGCGGAGAGACTGGTCACTTCAAAAGAAACTGTCCCAAGGCCAACAATCGGAATGTAGGGGGAACAAGCAGAGTCCTAGCGATAGGACATGATGAGGCTATAAAGGATTTGGTAGTAGTCACTGGTACGTTTGTCACACCCCCAAACCGGAACGGCGGAAACGTTCGGGGGCGGTGGACGTCATGTTTAGTATCATAACACATGCATCATAGTAATCAAAGTAAGAAACAACCATTGCATTAATATGAAAGTGTTTACAAAGTATGTGATTCACCAAAGTTAGACTCCAAAAGTAAATAACAAAACAAGACATGAAGCTCCTCTACTCCATCTTCCGAATCCCATCGCGCGAACCTATGTACTAGTCTCCTGAGAATAAAAGTTATTTTGAAAGAGTAGATCAGCATTTAAGCTGGTGAGTTCATAAGTATTTTAGTGATGTAAAGTAAGTTGTAAGTTCTTTTAGAAAAGTTCGCCTGATCCTCCAGAAAATCCTATATTTTCTTATATGATGAAAGATAAGTAAAAATGGCTCTACAATCCCTTCTATGTGTACTAAATGGATACAAGTTATATAAAACCCAGAGTAAACAGAAAATCAATTGTGTGAATCTGCCTTAAGCCCATAACCAAACAAGGACCAGTAAATGAGGCGGAAGTCACACATCCCATTGTTTGTTAGATCTTCATTATATATAACCCTGGCGTATTCATTTGGTACTCACGGAGTTAACTGTAATAGTTCCTTTATATTTGATGAAAACATTGTTTAAGAAAAAACCTTATTTTCTTTAGTGAAAATGGTAACCACAACAGTTCCTTCTATAAGCACTTAGTTTATACTAGCTATATTTAATCTAATATCGAACGGATAGTTAATTGTGTTAATCTGCCCTAAGCCCACATCCAAACCAGGAACAGGAATTAAGGCGGAAAGCACACATTCAACTGCCTATCAGATATTAATTATATATAACGTTGATGTATAAACTAAGGTATTATAGAATGAACCACCAAAGGTCCTTTAAGTTATACTCGTTTAATAAAATGGATTAAACCTTTTACTGATAAGTTTCTAGTTTAGCCTACTAAATGTTCTATCTGAAAAAGTATGTTTTTGTACTAGAAAACAGTGTATTGAGTTTGTATACTATGAACTGACCCATACCTGGTACTCCTTATGATTACTTGGTGTATACGGAATATATATGTAGCTCAGATCGAATAGATAGTAGACAGGGTGAATCTGCTCTAAGCCCACAACCAAACAAGGAACATGAAATGAAGCGGAAAGCACACATCCTACTGTCTGTCGGACCCGATTAATATATATCCCTGATGTATCTAACGAGGAATCATAAAGTTAGCATTATAGGCCCCCTTCTAACTGAATGTACTAAGACTCGACTGTTCTGTTTGTCGTTTGTAATGATGTAAGTTTTCCCAAGTTTAAGACTATCTTTGCTAGAAAATAGTTTGCATTACCCTTTTATGTGAGAAGATCACTATATAAATGTAATGGGAAAATGAAAGTATTCAGTAATGTTGTATAAAGTAACTTCTGAAACACTAACTACTTTAAAACCAGTTTGTTAATTAATGTTCAGATGTGATGTGGTTATAACCATACTGATTGACTAGTGGTTTAACATGACGACCTACTGGAGCCGAAACTGATGTGACATTTGTCACCCGTAGACCTGCAAGTCCCACTGTAGCTAGCAGCAAGGTTTGGGGTGTCAATCCCGTATAGATCTATACAAAAACTCATGCTCTCCTTCCAGGAGACTCTGGTTACAAAACGCGACCTAACAAGTATATTGCTAAGCCGTGAAGTAGTCTCACATTAATGTTATTTTGTTCTTGTTATCGTATGTTCCTTTCTGTTCTTGTTATCATATGTTCCTTCTATTCTAGTTATAGTATGTTCCTCCCTGTACTAGTTATAATATGAACTGAACCCCTAAACTATACCTATTATAGTTTACTAGTATGTTTACTTGAAGTGTATCTGATTTGTAGAAAAGACTCAATTATCTACTGAGTTATGATTGAACTTTAAAAACAGAGTTTTGTAAACAACAAAGTGACATAACTTTAAAAGAGTTTTTGAAATGATTTGATCACTTATTAAAAACAAAAGAAATCCTTTTTAATGTGATGCTTATCACAGATAAACATTTACACAATATCATTGTGTTTCAACTTGTATTCCCCCCCCCCTTAAAAGCATTTAAAACATTAAAAATATTGATTATAGGGGTATGAACTCACCTTATGTGGGTGATTTAATTGAAGATTCGTGTAAGGATGAGAAGTTCCACGATTGAAGTGTCGAGACACAAACGAGTCCTAAATGACATACAATAGCATATATAGGCATGTAAGTAGTGTTTAAAACAACTAACATGCATGGAAACAACCTTAGGGACTAGGAAACACTTGGAATGAAGTGTTACAATCACATGTGATTGACTAAAGGGAGTTTACGGCCAAAGGAAAGTGTGTTCACAGCCACACTTGAGTTTATGACCAAGGAAGATGAGTTTAAGGCCAAGAGAGGTGAGTTTACGGCCAAGGGAGATTGTATGTCCGTAAACACTCCAAAATGATGCAGTTTGGATCTTGATTCAAGCTTAAAGGGTGTTTGTTTCATGAGGCTTCAAGAGTTTCTAGTGAATAACAAGATTATGGAAGGATACTTTCGATTTGGAAGCCTTTGGGAGTTTACGGCCACCAAGAACAAGTAGGTGTTCTTTGTGTAAGGATGAAGATGTGAAGATCTTGAAGTAGCACTGATGAATTCAAGGCTAGAACAAAGGGGTTGTTAAGCTAAAACAAGTAAAGGATGAGATGTCTACGTTTTGGGAGTGAAATAAGACCTTTCACTTGATGATACTTGAGAGAGAAAGGGTAGTTTGCGGCCAGGACTTGAAGAAATGAAGGAAAATGAAGCAAATTCTCATATAAGGAGGATAGTTCACGGCCACCAAGAGTTTATGGCCGTAAACTCCTAGTTTGCGGCCGTAAACTGCTTGTGATGGAATTTTCGGCTCGATTTCAACCCAATGAACTTAAGCTGACACAACCCTACACCCAATCCTTAAGTGTACTAGGCTTAGAACCCTCAAACAAACCCCTAACAATGCTAAAAGATAGCAGAAACAAGTCTGACATTTGATTGGATTGATTGACTTTACTGGATAGAAATTTTCGGGTTGTATCATCATCCCCCCGTTAGATGGAATTTCGTCCCGAAATTAGCTTTCTTAGCAGTACTCCTGGGGTTGTGTTTCTTTGGTTGGCAGAATACACACTCGTAGACCTGGGCATCTTTGCCCTGACGTTCATGATAAGAGTCGTACTTGGTCCATATATCATCACCTTATGTATACAAGTCGTATATAGTTAAGATTAGTAAGACAGTCGGATGTCCGACTCTGCCCCAGGTCCACAACCAAACAAGGAACAGGAGATAGTGCGGAAACACACATACTAAATCTACATAATCATAATTATATACCACTCTCGCGTATACACTTAATAGTGATAGGTGGGTTGTACTCGTCCTTAGCCTCTCTGCTTGAACTTGATCTGTTGGACGGGTGTTAGTTCGGGAAGGTCTGCTGAATATATGGTGACAAGGTTTCGGAAGGCAACGTACTCCTCGCATGAATACTTTGGGGTTTAGAAGACAAGAGACAAAGCTGAGGTCTAGGTCGAATTGTCGTTACGAATGACGAGGGTTTCATGAACTTGACGGTCAAGGCGATGTAATTTCGATACATATGAACTTAGTATGGTGAGGACCACGCCAATTCATGACTCTTTACCGAAACAAAAGTTAGGCCGATTTGAAAGAAACGTTTGTTATACGATGGTGTATCCCTAGGGTGCTCGCCAATGTATTTTATGTATACTTTCTAGTGCTTTCAGTTTTCTCCTTAATATTACCACTTACATTAATCGTACCGCGATGAGCGAGTACTAACAGTGAAAGTGCTTTGATAACTAGTGTCGATACTATATATTATGATCATCCTCAGTACCTCTATGCTAGCCTGGCATATACAAGTTATGTATAGTTAAGATGAATAAGGCGGTAGACTGAGTGACTCTGCCCCAAATCCACAACCAAACAAGGAACATGAATTAAGGAGGAATCACTCACTCTAAGTCTGCAAAATCTTAGCTATGCACAACCCTGATGCACATACTAAGCCATCATAACTTACCTGCATGTATCTTTAGTTCTCTTACAAATGTTGTGACTTGTTCAGGTGAGTGAGTTATTATAATTACTTTTAAATTTTTCCCCAAGTTTTAATTTTATATAAATATAAATTAAATTTTAAAGTAATTCTTATTTCGAAGACGTACCGCTGGTCGCTGGTGGTTTTGGGGTAGCTTCTCCTGCGGTGATCATCAGAATTCATCCATCCGCACCCGAGTTCTTCGTTATCGGGCAATCCCTCTTGTAGTGCCCTGTCTCGCCACACTTATAGCAAGCCTGGTTCACTTGAGAGATTGGTCGTGCCGGCGCCCTGCAGAAAGAAGCGGTGTGCCCCTTCTTGCGGGATTTCTTGCACTGCATCTCTCGGCAAGCTCCATTGTGGTGGTAGGTGCATTTTTCGCACCTTGGAAGATTTCTAGCATATCGGTTGACGGGGGTTGTAGTGGCAGAGGAAGTGCTAGATGTTGTGACTGCAGTGGTAGTCACGGGCTGTCGTCTCTTGGTAGAACCTTGAGTCGACTTTTTCCCCTTTTTTCCCCAGGACTTTAGTTCTTGTTCTTAGGTTTGTGGTCTGGGGTATCCTTGTCAGCTGACACTCATGGGTTCCCTTGATTGTTATTGTGATTAGCATAACCGGCACCGCTTCCGCTTCCGCTGGCGTTATTAGTATTGAACTGTGCCATGACGGCTATCACAGCAGCTGTGACCGCGGCCTGAAAAGTAACGTAGTTTATCTGCAGAATTGGTGCCTCGCCTGTTGGTTGGTTTCCTCTTTGTGAAGACATGATTATGTTGCATGGTGAAGAATGATCTCGTGAATAATGATGGTCATCGCTAGTTGCATTCAAACATATTAAATATACTTAATAGTTTCACGCCTTGCTGTACTATTCTCAATGTTTCTGACAACATTCCTGAGATGTGCCCATGGTAGTGGGTAGAAGTAGGTATTGTACAATTGATATTTAAACTAAGTTATCCCTGTTCTGAGTGTATCTGGTTCTGAATTTCATAGGGTTCTGGGAACAATTCATAAAGGGAGTCTATACAAAATAAACTTTATGAATTTGATGTGGCTATCCTCGAATGAATATTTGTGAATTGAATAACTGATACTAGTTGTATGAATAACAAATAATCCTATCACATAATGTGAGCAGTGTATTCACTAGCTCACTAAGTCAATCAAGGTTATTATTTATTAATGTGACACATAAGACATTTTAGTTTCTTCGGCTGATTCCGCCTTGGAAAAACTCTACATGAACTTCTTCTTGTTCCTCCTTGACTCCTTTGTTGACTGCTATTATGGAGTGGTTACACCTATCTGGGTTTGTCGTGCGAGAATGGAAGTGTTTAAAGAATCTATGAGATTTAAGTGATACATTATGGGGTGATCCTTACTGATTCCTCATATAATTGCGCAATGTATACAAGTTGTATATACTTTAAGATTAAATAGACCTTCGAATAAGTGATCTGTAACATCCCGTTATTTTCTGTTTGTAAAGAAAACTCTAGTCAACCTAAGTCAAACAAAGGTCAACTAAAGTCCTTTTTATTGTTTGGGTTTTTAATTAAGGTTATAAAATACCTTTATTTGCTAAAATCCTTAAATATCTATAGTTGAAATTGGAAGGAAAATATTTGAAAAACCCGAGAAACTTCGCATACTATTCATTGCCTCGGACCGTAAACTCCTCGCAGGCCGTAAACGAGGCTTCGGCCGTAAACGCTCCGCCGAATTCGTACCGCAAACTCCTCGGCCGTAAACCCTCGCATATATATATATATATATATATATATATATATATATATATATATATATATATATATATATATATATATATATATAGCTTTCCTTCATTTTTCCTTCATTTCTCATATCCTCCAGTCAAGAACTCTCAAATTCTCTCAAGTACCATCAAGAACACTTCTAATTCTCACCAAATTTGTAAGTGATTCTTCCATTCCTAAGTTGATATCCTTGCTTAATCTAGTTAAAACCTATGATTTCATCCATGAAATCATTTCTTTTGGTTAGATCTTCAAGAACACAAAGAACACCAAGAACACATACTAGTTCTTTAGACCGTGAATACACCCTTCAAGCTTCAAAACGTAAGTAATCTTCCGTATACTAGTTACTCTATATAAGCTCATATCACACACCCTTGAAATCAACCATTTTCCCAAGAACATAAGAGTTTACGGCCATGAGCATCTCCCTTGGCCGTAAACTCAAGATCTTCTTAGGCTGTGAAAATCATTGGCCGTAAACTCCATGGCCGTGAACACTTTGTGTGGCCGTAAACTCCATTTGATTCAATCACATGTGATTGTAACACTTAAATTCAAGTGTTTCCTTGTCCCTAAAGTGGTTTCCTATATAATTAGTTATTATATACACTAATTATATCCATATATGTATCATTATGTGTTTAATAGGATCTGTTGTGTTCAAGACTTCACTTGACACTTTTTAAAACATATTAACAATACGTTAGTGTGTAATTAACTAAACTTATGTACCATTTCAAAGTACTAGTTTACAAGATACAAGTTTACAAAAGGATTACAAATATAGAACATTGGTTTACAAATAGAACAGTTTTATGCAACTAAAACTATTTTTCATATACAGCAGAAAATATAGGATTTTCTGGAAACAGTTTACATATTCAAGAATCAGAAAACATTCTTTCAAACATAAATACTTATGCACTCACTCAACTTTTTGTTGATACTCTCTTTTCAAATTACTTGTATTCTCAGGGAACCAGTAGACAGGTACATCCAGAGCTTTTGAGAAGATGGAGCTATTTATGTCTTGTCTTCTTCTTTTGTACAAATGTTGAAACACATGTAAATAGTTATACTTTTTAAATAAAATGGTTGTTTGTACTCTGATTACTATAATGCATGTGTTGTGATACTACAAATGAAGTCCTCCGCCCCCGGACGTTTCCGCCGTCTGGTTTGGGGGTGTGATAGATTGGTATCAGAGCATTGTTTATAGTGAAGTTAGTATATCAATCCATAAAAGATATACAAACTATAAATACATTTGGGACTAAGAGCTCTGACTACAAGTATACTTTTAAAAAAAATTAAGTATTTTTACAAGAAGTATACTAATACTCATATCTACAAGTACAGTATTACAATCATAAGAACTTAAAAGTATTTGGATGTTGAACATTATAGTCAAACCTGGACAGTTATGTAATCATATCTGGGATTAATATAGCCTGATCAACTATATTCATTTGAGATATGACCAACATGTTTTTGGGGGTTATAGTGGTGTTGTGACATGTCTAAAACTTACCATACATATTCATAAGAACTCTAGAAAAAAACATAAAGATTAAACTACTATAAGGGTGTTTTAGGCACTATATACTAAAAACAAACATGTGAAAACAATAGAACAACTAAGGGTAGAACTATAAGTATTAAGGGTATATTACTAATATATATTATTAAAGTTATATAGACTTAGAATATGTGATCTAGCTTCATTTCCTGTTCCTTGTTTGGTTCTGGATTTAGAGTCGGGTCATTTAATCAAAGGTCGATTATATCCAAGTTATATATAATTAGTATACACTTTATAGTTATAGTAATACCTAGAACAAGTTATACAGAATACATTATTTGATAACTGTAGGTCTTTCTTGTAAAAACTTATATCCTTAATCAATCGTTACTAACTATATTCTATATCTCTTATCCCTATTCTTGCTTAGATAACAATGGCTGGATTTCACTTACCTGGAGACCCGTACTTCCCCGACCAAGGACAAGATGTAGAGCCATAAGAAAATCACGAAAATCCCTTAGATGATGATTTTGCTGAATATTTTCCTAAAGACAATGATTCTGAATCAGAAGCCTATAATCCACCACCAGTAGCTCAAAATCCTAACCCACGTCCGGTTTTCCAAGGTCCGACAACTCCGTGGGTAGAAAGCTTAGAAAAATGAAGTCAAGAACAGGGTCAACCTATCCCATACAATGGAGACAAAATCTTCTACAACCTGAGCGAAGGAGGCTCAGCAGACAGAGTCCTACAATTCTTGTTCGCAGGGTTGCTCGAAATGAAATTCAGGGTAGAACAGCCATCAACCAAATCAGGGAAGTTGATGCCAATGTGAGAATTAATACAATCCGAATTCGTCGTCTTGAATATGCTGGCGAGAGAGCTACGAGAGACAATGAGTATTTACTGCAAGAGTTAGCTGAAACTCGAGCTGAAGTCCTAGAACTCCGAGCACGTCTGACAGTATATGAAAGACATCTGCTTGCTATGGAGCATCAACTGGCTAAGTTGAGGTTTCATCCAAGAGATACCCATCGCTAGTAGAAGATGCTCTACTCGTTTCCTAATTACTCTCTTTGTTATAGTCAAGTCTACGAATAGATTCTAGTGTTATTTTTCATGTTTTTCAGTAAGACCACGAAAATTTTATTTCCAGTAGGTCTGTATGATGTCAATGTTTTCCCATGATTTGGTATATTGTAGACCTGTTTACGGTCAAGTTTTCCAGACCTTATGTATTCAATATGCCAATTTAAATCGACATGCATTTTCATAATCTTTGAAAAATAACCATTCAATTTCATATCATTCTGTTACAAGTTGTACTTGTCGTAAACTTCTATTTCCAATTCATTACAAGATTCATGTTGAACTATATGTTTTAGTTCAAGAGATATCAAAATTCATATTCACTCTTGATATCTTACCATCTTTGTATCTTTTGACTTTTATAGAAAAAGATGCCTCCTCGTAGAAATTCAAGACGTCACAATGTAAATGAACCGCCGGTACCACCTCCGCCACCACCTCCTCAGTTCAACCCCGCTATGTTCCAAGCGGCGGTCACGGCGGCTGTAGTGGCTGCCATGTCTCATATTAATACTCCAGGTGTTAGTGGGTCTGGAGCTGGTGCAAATCCTTCTAACTATGGCGAGAGTCATGGGCACTCACGAGAGTGCACTTATAAGATTTTTCCAATGCCAAACCCAGGAGCTTTAATGGAACCGGAGGAGTTATGCTATTAAGGCAGTGGATAGAAAAGACAGAAGCAATTTTATAAATCTGCTCCTGTCCTGAGGGCAGCAAGGTCAAGTTCGATGCTTGTACTTTTTCAGATAGAGCTTTAACGTGGTGGAATGACCATGTTAAGTCACTTACTTTAGTAGTGGCTAATTCGATAAGCTGGGAGAACTTCAAAGCCATGCTTATGCGGGAAACTGTCCGCGAGGAGAAGTTCAGAAACTTGAGCAGGAGCTCTGGGGTCTTACGATCGTTGGTTCTGATATATCAACCTATACTAGTAGATTCTATGATCTGGCAATTCTTTGCCGGATATGGTTGCTCTGGAGAGCAAGACGATTGAGAGATATGTTTGGGGATTGTCGCCCCAAATTCAGTCAAGTGTTTTAGCTTCGAGGCCTGTTACTTTTGACAGTGCTAAAGAGCTGGCACAATCTCTTATCGACCACGGAGTCCGTCAAAACTCAGTGGTTGCTGTGCCAGAACAACAAAAGGGAAACAACAACAACAACAATGACAACAACAACAGCAAGAAGAAGGGTCGCAACAAGAGGAAGGGCAAGTTTTCACAGGATTCCTCAAAGAAACAACAGCTAGTTACAGTTAATGATGCTATGGTACCTTTTGTTGTTCCTGTTAACCCAGTACCAGCTAAGCCTTATGCTGGTAATCTCCCCAAGTACAACAAGTGCAATTTTCACCATAATGGAAATTGCAGGGAAATGCAGTGTCGTAACTGCAACAGAAAAGGGCATACTGCCAGATTCTCTAGAGCACCACCCCAACCACTTAACCAAGTACCTGCTGCTGGAGTAGGTCAAGCGTGCTATAATTGTGGTGAAGTAGGACATTTCAAGAAAGATCGTCCTAAAACTGGAAATGCAGGTGGAGTTGGGAGAATTTTAGCCTTGGGTCACGAAGAAGCAGTGGCAAACCCAGCTGTAGTCACGGTTACGTTTCTTCTCAACAATACTTATGCATCTATTTTATTGTGGTGCTGAGAAGAGCTTTGTCAGCCATAATTTCAAACACTTACTAAATCAAAACTCCCAACCATTAAAAGAAACATTCACAGTCGAAATGGCTAACGGGAAATCCGAATCCACCAACGATATATACATAGGATGTACTCTTACCTTGAATAACTTTTCGTTCCAATAGACGTTATTCCGGTCTCTATCAAAAGTTTCGACATCATAATAGATATGGATTGGTTGTGTCCTAACCATGCTGACATTCTATGCTATGAAAGAGTCATTCGTCTGAACTTGCCAACTAACGAAACTCTTGTTATTTACAGCGACAAACCCGGAACGAACCTCCAGATCATTTCTTGCATCAAAGCACAGAAGTACCTTCCTAAAGAGTACTGTGCTTTCTTAGCTCACGTGGTAGACAAGAAGCAAGAAGTGAAAGACATGGCAAGCATTCCTGAGGTCTGCAATTTTCCCGACGTTTTTCCCAATGATCTTTCAGGAGTGCCTCCTAAACATCAAGTCGAATTCCGAATCGACTTAATTCTAGGGGCTATCCCAGTAGCCAAATCTCCCTATCGTCTTGCACCTTCTGAAATGTTGGAATTATCCAGCCAACTTAACAAACTCCTTAGCAAAGGTTTCATAAGACCAAGCTTCTCACCCTGGGGAGCACCGGTTTTGTTCGTAAAGAAGAAGGATGGATCATTCCGTATGTGCATAGACTACCGCGAGCTGAATAAACTTACCATTAAGAATCGATACCCTCTACCTCGTATTGACAATCTGTTCGACCAACTTCAAGGTTCGAGCTACTTTTCAAAAATAGACTTAAGATCTGGGTATCACCAATTACGGATTTTGGAGGATGACATTCCCAAAACCGCGTTCAGAACTCGTTATGGTCATTATGAGTTTGTAGTGATGCCATTCGGATTGACGAATGCACCTGCTGTGTTCATGGATCTAATGAACAGAGTATGTCGTCCATTTCTGGACAAATTCGTCATAGTCTTCATTGACGACATCCTTATCTACTCAATAAGTGAAGAGGAACATGGACAACATCTTCGTCAAGTTTTGCAAACCCTTAGAACAGAGAAACTTTATGCGAAGTTTTCAAAGTGTGAATTTTGGAACAGGAAGGTTGAATTCCTAGGTCACGTGGTCAGTTCTGAAGGAATACACGTTGACCCTTCCAAAATTAAGGCAATTGAAAACTGGTCAGCACCCAAAACACCTACAGAAATCCGTCAATTCTTAGGTCTTGCTGGCTGTTATCGCAGATTCATCTAGAATTTCTCTCGAATAGCTAAACCTCTTACCACTCTGACACAAAAGGGTGTAATTTTTAGCTTGGGAGAAAAACAAGAAACAGCGTTCCAAACGCTGAAACGAGCCTTGTGTAGTGCACCAATCCTGTCTCTTCCTGAAGGGACAGAGGATTTTGTAGTGTACTGTGATGCTTATAATCAAGGACTTGGATGTGTTCTTATGCAAAGAGGAAAGGTTATATCCTATGCCTCAAGACAGCTAAAGACACATGAAGTCAATTATACAACACATGACCTTGAATTAGGAGCAGTAGTATTTGCTCTGAAGATCTGGAGACATTACTTATATGGCATGAAATGCACAGTATTCACGGACCATAAAAGTCTCCAGCATATATTCAATCAGAAACAGATTAACATGAGACAACGACGATGGGTGGAGCTACTGAACGACTACGATTGTGAAATTCTTTATCACCCTGGTAAAGCTAACGTAGTAGCGGACACCCTTAGTAGAAAAGAATACTCAGGACGCTGAGTAAAGTCGTTGACCATGACAATCCATTCACATTTGTCCACACAGATCAGAGAGGCTCATCTTGAGGCCTTAAAACCTGAAAATGTGGCAGGTGAAGTCTTGAGAGGAATGGATAAAAGCTTCAGAGTCATGGATGATGGAGTCTATTGTTTCATGAACCGGATCTGGACACCAAAGTTCGATGGTTACAGAGACGTAGTCATGAATGAAGCACACAAAACCCGATACTCCATTCAACCAGGATCAGACAAGATGTACATGGACCTCAAGAAACAATACTGGTGGCCAAACATGAAGGCCAAAATTGCTATCTTTGTGAGCAAGTGTCTTACTTGTGCCAAAGTCAAGGTAGACTACCAGAAACCTTCAGGTTTATTGTAACAACCTAAAATACCTGAATGGAAGTGGGAGCGGATTACAATGGATTTCATAACCAAGTTACCCAAGACATCGGGTGGTTATGATACTATTTGGGTAATTGTCGATAGATTAACCAAATCCGCACACTTCTTACCAATCAGAGAGACATACAAGATGGAGAAGCTAACAAGAACCTACCTCAAGGAAATCGTTAGACTGCATGGTGTGCCAATATCTATTATTTCTGACCGAGATAGTAGATTCACTTCTCATTTCTGGCAGCCTTTACAAAAATCTTTGGGAACTAGGCTGGACATGAGTACAACCTACCATCCACAAACTGACGGACAAAGTGAGAGGACGATTCAAACTTTAGAAGATATGTTGCGAGCTTGCGTGATAGACTTTGGTAAGGCATGGGATAGTCATTTACCCCTTGTCGAATTCGCTTACAACAATAGTTATCACACTAGCATAAAGGTTGCTCCTTTCGAAGCTCTCTATGGCCGCAAGTGCAAATCACCTCTGTGCTGGGCTGAAGTGGGTGATACGCAGTTAGCTAGAAGTCAAGTTCCTGATGATGCTCTCACTGGTCTGGAAATCATACGCGAAACCACAGAGAAGATCGTGGAAATCTGGGAGCGACTTAAAGCTTCCAGAGATAGAAAGAAAAGCTACGCCGACAAAAGAAAAAAACCTTTGGAGTTCCAGGTTGGTGACCGCGTCGTGTTGAAGGTCTTACCCTGGAAGGGCATGATACGCTTTGGAAAGCGTGACAAGTTGAATCCAAGGTATATAGGACCATTCGAGATTCTTGATAGAATCGGTCCCGTAGCTTACAAACTCCGACTACCTCAAGAACTAAGTAACATACATCCTGTTTTCCACGTCTCGAACTTGAAAAAGTGTCTGTCCGATGAGACTCTTGTTATTCCACTCGACGAGATCGAGATTGACGAGAGCCTCAACTTCGTGGAAGAACCAGTAGAAATCATGGACCGAGAGGTCAAACAAACAAAGCAAAGCCGTATCCCAATAGTGAAGGTTCGCTGGAATGCCAAGCGGGGATCTGAATTCTCTTGGGAGCGCGAGGATCAAATGAAATTGAAATATCCTCATATTTTCGTCTAGTTGTTTCTATTTGCTTAAACTCTAATGTCGGGACAAAATTCTCTCTAACGGGGGGATAATGTAACATCGTGTTATTTTCTGTTTGTAAAGTCAACTCTAGTCAACCTAAGTCAAACAAAGGTCAACTAAAGTCCTTTTTATTGTTTGGGTTTTTAATTAAGGTTATGAAATACCTTTATTTGCTAAAATCCTTAAAATATCTATAGTTGAAATTGGAAGGAAAATATTTGAAAAACCCGAGAAATTTTCGCATACTATTCATTGCCTCGGACCGTAAACTCCTCGCAGGCCGTAAACGAGGCTTCGGCCGTAAACGCTCCGCCGAATTCGTACCGCAAACTCCTCGGCCGTAAACCCTCGCATATATATATATATATATATATATATATATATATATATATATATATATATATATATATATATATATATATATATATATATATATATATATATATAGCTTTCCTTCATTTTTCCTTCATTTCTCATATCCTCCAGTCAAGAACTCTCAAATTCTCTCAAGTACCATCAAGAACACTTCTAATTCTCACCAAATTTGTAAGTGATTCTTCCATTCCTAAGTTGATATCCTTGCTTAATCTAGTTAAAACCTATGATTTCATCCATGAAATCATTTCTTTTGGTTAGATCTTCAAGAACACAAAGAACACCAAGAACACATACTAGTTCTTTAGACCGTGAATACACCCTTCAAGCTTCAAAACGTAAGTAATCTTCCGTATACTAGTTATTCTATATAAGCTCATATCACACACCCTTGAAATCAACCATTTTCCCAAGAACATAAGAGTTTACGGCCATGAGCATCTCCCTTGGCCGTAAACTCAAGATCTTCTTTAAGGGGGGGAATACAAGTCTAACACAAAGTTTTTGTGTTATAAACAAGTGATTTTCAAATATCTTATCAAAATGAATTTCAGTTATCATCAAATCAAATGCTTATAAATGATTGTTTTAAAATGACATCAAGTCATCAAAATGGATTTCAAAATATCAAATACATTTTAAATGTCCGGGGGAGGACGGTGGAACGGACGTCGGAAACGTCCAGGGGCGGGGTGACGTCATGCATAGTATCACAACAATTGTATCATAGCAAGCATAGTAAACACAACCAGAAATTTAATACATATGTGAAAAAGGTTTACATTGTTTATTACATAGTTTTGTTCATAGCAAAAGTACAATAGTAAAGATGTGACTCTAACGCTCCAACTTCTCCAAACTCCTGGAAGTACCTGTCAACTAATACCCTGAGAATACAAGCAGTTTTGAAAGAATATCAGCATAAAGCTGGTGAGTTCATAAGCGTTTTGATTCTGGTGAAAGAAATTGTTTCTTTGATCCTTTGAAAAGTGTTTCCCAAGAAAATCCTATATTTTCTTATGAAAGATGTTTGATTATTCATTCGTTATTTGTTTAAACAGCCTGTTTATGTAAAGTTGAGTTATCCCAGGAAAATCCTATATTTTCCTTAAAAGTTGATGGTCGGTCATCTGTTCTTGTCTGAGGTGCACAAGTATCTACCATACTTGTATCGTTAGACGTAGTTTCCTTGAAAAACCCTGTTTGTTTCCTGTGAGGTGTATTAGCCTTATTACATAAATAAAACTAATAAATAAGTGGTAAACTAAATCCTAAGGGTATTATTAATACCCTATAGTAATCAAATCGGATATTACTTTAAGGTTAGTTCACTTGTTTCATTATTACAAAAGTAAATATCTGATATCTAGGTTGCGAGTATCATAACTGTACTTAGACTTGATATGGCACGTAACGGGGCCAGTATCTTTTTATGAATTTGTCACCCCTGAACCTAACAGTCCCGCTGTAGCTAGCAGCGAAGGTGCGGGATAGTCAGTCCCATATAGATCTATACACAGCAGTCACGCTCTCCGTAAAAGAGATTCTGGTTACAAGGGTTAGTCCTACACTCGCGAATTCGGTGGAGTGTTACCAAGGACGTGTCTCCAACTTAAAATAACAAATTTACAAGTAATAATACAGAAAATCCTGTTTATGATTTTGCATGAATCCTTTGTAAAATATCACATTTTCTGACAAGATTAACGAGTTCCTTGCTTTGGTTTTGAAAACTGTTTCCACGAGTTGATTTCTTAATTATTTGGTAAAACTGTTTTCTGTGTTAAAAGCATACTGAACATATAATTAATTTATGCAAAATGAAATAACTTGAGCACAAGTTTCCTTATACTTTTGCTTGTATTCCCCCCTGAAAACATGGAAAAACTCGGAAAAAGCGTAGGGGTATGAACTCACTGTTTGACGTGGGATTCGAGTGTAAGTTGCTAGGAATTGCTGAGTGTCAAATAAAGCCTCGGACACAAACAGATCCTATTTAGCATGTAAAAGTACATATATACATTAGGTGAGGGCATAACACTATTCATTATGGAAGAAAACCACCTTAGGGACTAGGAAACACTTAAAACTAAGTGTTAGAATCGCATGTGATTTGAAAATGGGGAGTTTGCGGTCGTAAAAGGAGTTTACGGTCCATGGGTTTACGGTTCATAGGTTTATGGCCCAAGGGTTTACGGTCCATGGGTTTACGGTCCATGGGTTTACAGACGTAAACACTTGACGAAAAGTATGATTTTTGGTGTTTCAAGGTCTTTTCTAGCCTTCTGTAAGTGTTCTAAGCCTCGTTTCTAGGCTTAGGAGGGTGTTGTGGCAACTTTGCACCACTTAAATAGAGTTTACGGTCAAGGGACATTGCCTTGACCGTAAACACCCTTCTGGTCACGATTTCTAGATGTTTAACAAGTGATTCTTGTATCCAACAAGCTAAGGGTCGTATACTTACGTAGTGGAAGCTTGAAAGGGTGGTTAGAGTCCAAAAACACTAGTGTGTGTTCTTGGTGTTCTTGGTGAGAGAGAAAATCTACAAAAGATGAGTTTTAATGAGATAGAAACATGGATTCATCACTAGAAATGGATTTGTAACAACATTCAAGGTGGAAAAACACTTACTTCTTGAAGATCCTTGAGCAAATTCGAAGTTTGTAGAGAGAAAGAGAGAGAGAGTGTGTGTGTGTGTAGAGAGAGAAAGCTTCTCGAGTGTGTAAAGTGAGAAATGAAGGCCACTCATCCCTGATATAGGGGTGAGTTTACGGTCAAGGGGTGGGGCTGAGGGTTTACGGCCGTGAACAGTGTTTACGGTCGTAAACTAAGTTTGCGGCCGTAAACACCTCTCGAAGGTTTGTTTGGCCCGAATGCTATGTTTTGACTTAGAAAACCTCGTTTTCGAATACGAAACTCGATCGAACTGAGTTTAGAATATTCCGTTAGACCAAAAATAATACTAACGTGAACGAAAATAAATCTGAATTGATTTATTTAACGTAAAGTCCTTCCCAAACTATCAAATTTGACGGAATTAAATAAAAACCCAAATTTGATTAACGGAAATTGAGTACGGATAACGGAAAAAGTTTCGGGTTGTCACATCATCCCCCTGTTAGAGGGAATTTCGTCTCGAAATTCGAACATAGAATACAAATCATGGATTAGAAAAGAGGTGCGGATAGTTCTGTTTCATCTGATCTTCGTGCTCCCATGTGAATTCAGGTCCCCGCTTGGCATTCCAGCGAACCTTCACTATCGGGATGCGACTTTGTTTCGTTCGTTTGATCTCTCTATCCGTGATTTCGACCAGTTCTTCCACGAAGTTAAGGTTCTCATTGATTTCAATCTCATCGGGAGGAATGGCAAGGGTTTCGTTGGATACGTATTTCTTAAAATTCGAAACGTGAAAGACAGAATGAATGTTGCTAAGTTCTTGCGGTAAACGAAGTTTGTAAGCTACGGGACTTATCCTAGCAAGGGTTTCGGATGATCCAACGTATTCTTGGATTTAGCTTTCCATTCATTCCGAAGTGTATCAGGCTTTTTCCAGGGTGAGATTTTTAACAGGACAGGGTCATCAACTTGGAATTCCAAGGGTTCTTGCTTCTTATCGGCGTAGTCTTTTCGTATGATCTCTTTCAGTCGTCTCTCGGATGGTTTCAAGGCTCGTGAGAGTACTGTCGTGGACTTGACTCTTGAATAGTTGTGTGTCGCCCACTTCAGCCCAGTACGGAGGGGATCTATACTTACGGCCATAGAGGGCTTCGAACGGCGTATCCTTGATGCTCGACAGGTCGTCGTTTGTTGCGAGAAAGTTCAACTAAGAGTAATTGAGTGTCCCACGATGTATTTCCAATTGTCCGGATAACCCTCTTACTTTGTCCGTGTCCTTGTGGGTGGTACTCTTCGTATGAATACTTTTGGGTTTTTCGAAGTGTGATGAATTTTTGAAGTTCGCATCTAATTTGTCGCTACGAGTGACGAGAGTTTTGCGATCATACGATTTAAGACAACAGGGTTTGGTATAACATAGACTAAGTCGGACTAAACAGAATGTCGTCATAGAATCGCACGTTAAGTTGGTTTGGAAGGATCGCCTTGTTAGCACATTGATGTTCCAAAATGAACGTTTCTGGTGTTTTCGGTGTTTAACTTGAACTTGGTGGGTACTACTAATACGAGGGTCCTGATGTTCTGAAACTATGAACACTTGACGGAATGGTTCTTACTAAATCCTCTATGATCGTTTGGTGCATACAAGCCATGTATAACTACAACTGACCCTAGCGGAGTCATCTACGCTATCATGATTTGCTTATTAGGGCTTTAAACCTTATAAGGATTTTGTAATTTAATCCGAGCGAGAAAGTAATCACAAATATGAACAATTATTGGGGTTTTCGAAAATGTACCATAACATAGTAGGGTTCTTTGATACTTCCTCATACCCTGAGGTCAGACTTCTCCCGTTTCTTCATTGTTCTTCTCTGTTGGGCAGTCTCTTTTGAGATGTACCATTTCGCCACATACGTAGCACACTTGGACTATGCTAGCATCAGTAGTGGAAGTGATGTGTTGAGTCGGGGTCTTTGCGAAGCGAGCTTCCTGGCCATCCTCAGCCCCTGGACAATTTCTTTTGAAATGTCCGGGTTCGCCACAATTGTAGCAAACCTGGCCCGTCTTTACACCAGTAATCGAGGTGTTTGGCTGTGCAGGTGCCCTGTAGTAACGGGTGGTGTGTCCTTGTCCGTTGTAGTTCTTATAATGAAGTGTTCGGCACTTTCCTACGTGGTGGAATTTGCATTTCTCGCAGCTGGGAAGTTTTCCTGCATATTGCCGCACTGGCGTTGGCACTGATTGGGTGGATGTGGCGGTTGTAGAAGTTATCTTGAGTTGTCGTTTCTTGGCAAGTTTCTGAGACGACTTGTTCTTTCTCTCGGACCAAATATTCCGTTTGGCGCTCTTAGGTTTGGGAGCTGGAATGTTCTCTTGGACAAGCCCTTGTTGATTTCCTGGTGTGTTGTTACAGCTTGAGGTGTGGAAGTCGTTCCCATTCCCATTTAGGTTGTTAGCGTTAAGAACAGCTAGGGCGGCTGTTACAGCTGCCGTGACAGTAGCTTGGAACGTAGCTGAGTCTATCTGGAGGACTGGTGTCTTACTGGTGGGTTGGTTATGTTCCTTCGGAGGCATGATCTACTATATGTCAATAAAAGAAGTTTATGAGCAACAACGGTTGCCTTTGGATGAATCCTAAATATTTATCTTTGCATTAGGATTTCCCGTTTTGCTATCTGAATCTCATAGATTTGACCCACATCCCCATGATGTGGTCCTAGCAAGAATAAAAAGCGATTTGAACACAATAAAGTTCACATACAATAAACTTACTAACTCCTTGTTGTTCAGCTCATTGCGCTGGCTGGATAACTCTCACATTTTCGTCGGCTCCAGACGATATGGAGATTTAGCTATAAGGGTAGTTCTGGGGATCAAGTCGATACGAGATTCAACTTGACTCTCGGAAGAAATCCCTGGAATATATTTGGGGAAGTTATCAGGAAGGTTGAAGACTTCGGGGATACTCTCGAGGTCTTTAACTTTTTGCGTCTCATCAACCACATGAGCCAGGAATGCATGGCATCCCTTTCGCAGATTCTTTTGGGTCTTGGCGCAGAAAATGATACGAAGTTTTGAACAAATTTTTATCACTATATCCCGGAAGCATCTCGTCAAAGGGAAAGATTGAGACGAATTGCTTCCTCAAAGCAAATGATATCAACACAAATTGGGGCTCAACCGTCCCGTGCTGACTAGGACATCGAAGTTTTTCATGAAAACTGATAAGAAATTGTTGGGGAAAAGGAATGATCGTCTAGGTACATCCTATGATACGTGTTTTGAAGACAAAACAGTGATAGGACCTTGATAAAGTTGCTAAATTTTCATGCTATCGATCTAAGGTATACTTTTGACAAAGATCATTTTTAACTGAAATATAATTGTTGTCATCATGACCGAAACTGAGATTACACATATTTTGGAACCCTTGACCTAAAATAGGCCTAAGTTATTCTAACAGGGAAAGAATCTTAGCAACATGAAGGACAGAGATGCTTACATAATAGATATACTTAGAACATAAATATGAAAGTCATTCCCTAGGCCGAACAGGAAGGTTAGGTAGAGCATTCCTCTATCGGCGACGAGTACTCCTCAAGTGAAACCTTAATTCGACTAGCTGGCGTTCCACACCAAGCAGGCGTCTCTCATACTCTGACTGGCATGCTCGGAGCTCTATGACTTCGGCTCGGGTTGTAGCTAACTCTCGCTGTAGAGCTTCATTGTTGCTTGCAGCTCTCGCATGAGAAATCTCGAGGCGACGAATGCGGTCCGGGTTGGCGTTCGAATCCGCTTCGAGCTCCATAGTTCGCTGAAGGGTTGCCACACCCAGTTCCTCATTTTGAGCCACTCGGCATATCAGGATTGAAAGGGCCCTGTCCATGGGCCCTCCTTCGTTCAAATTGCAGAAGTTGCGGTTTCCGTCGTATGGGAGGGGTTGGTCTTGCTCGTGGCTCCACATATTCAAACTCCTGACCCACATAGGACTTGGACCTTGGAATTCAACTTGAGGGTTAGGATTTTGTATTGGGGTCACTTGAGGTGGGTAATCGACTTCGGGTTCGGAGTCGGTCTTTTCAGGAAATGGTTCGGCAAAATCATCGTCCAAAGGAATTTCATGGTCTCCTTCTGGCTCTGGCTCGATTCATCCGCCATCTCCTTGGTTGGGAAAGTACGGGTCGTCAGGGAGATAGAATCCAGCCATGCTATCTACGCGAGGTGATGGTAAAGGGATGGCTAATAGGCATCGAATCTATAATTCTTACAATGTATTATAGTTACATGATTGCTTCTCCTGGGTAAGTTTCTGGTTCGATCGTTATTACATTCTAAAATACTCCTATAGTATTTTAATCATTATGTTCGGTTCTAGAACTCTTCTTGTATTTAGGTAAGTTTTAGGCTTGTTGTAACACTACAGTCACTCCCAAGCACATGTTGGTCATGTCTCGAATGAATATAGTTGATCAGGCTATATTGACCCTAGACATGATTACATAACTGCCCAGGTTTAACCGCAGCGTCCAACATCTAAATACTTTTGTTTTGTTCTACTCATGATACTGTTCCTGGTATGTAGGTATACTTGTATACTTTTTATAAAAATACTAATATTTTGAAAGTATACTTTTAGTTCAGAGCACTTCAGCCCCTTAATGTTTATAGTTGTATACCATGTAAGGTTCGGTATACTTAGTTCACTATAAAAAAATAGCTCTGATACCAATCTGTCACACCCCCGAACCGTCGTAACGGACGGCGGAAACGTCCGGGGGCGGGGTGACGTTGTGACAACCCGAAATTTCTAACTTGTACATCCTTCATTTTTTAGCCTCGTTTTACGATTTTGTAATGAAGTTGTGGGTCTATATGAGTGTTCTAGGCTTAGTACAACCTAGATATGAGTCTTAGAAAGGGTTAGAATGTGTGTAGCATCAATAAATCGGGCCAAACACACCCAACATGGTGTGTGCGGTCGCACACCTGAGTGTGCGGCCAACCAGCCGCACACAGCCAGCCGCACACCCTCCCAGCCACACACCCAACCCTATATATTGGAGGAGACCCCCTTCATTCACTCTTTTCCCATTTTGGCTGCACTCTACTTTCTCTCACTACTTTCTCTCTCTAAAAACTTCATCCAAGAACACTCTAAGGGCCTCAAAAACGGGAAATACTCCATTTTTCAGCTTCTTATAGTGGTAAGACACCTTGATCTAAGCTTAAAACTCATAGTGTTCTTCATGTTCTTCATCACTTGAAGGTGTATGGCCGCACACCTTCATAAGGTGGCCGTACACACCTTAAAGACTCTCCAAAGTGAGAGTTTGGCCTCCATTTTGCTAGTTGGACTTGGTATTGGCTTTGAAACACCTGAAAATCAACGTTTTGAGCATGAAGGAAGAGTGTACGGCCGCACACTCCCATGTACGGGCGTACACTCCCATGTACGACCGCACACAGCCCTGGCCGCACACATGGCCGCACACACATAAAAGTTGAGTTTGGTGGCCTTACACTCAAATCTAAGGCCTTACACTCATTTTGGGACTTCAATAGGTGTTTGTAACACTTAATTCTAAGTGTTTTCATGACCCTAAGGGGTGTCCATGTGTCTATTAGTGGTTATATACCCTAAGTGTATTCATATATGTGTTATTACATGTTAAACTAGGATCCGTTGGTGCTCACGACTTCGTTCGACACCCGGTGATCCTATATCAATCTTTCTTTCGAGTTACTCACTTCAGGTGAGTTCATACCCCTTAATCAACCTTTTAAATGATTTTAAATGCTTTTATGGGGGGGAATACAAGTTGAATTGATAAGTTATTATATCAATCACATGTGATTAATAACTGTCAATCAAATAGATTTTTGCATGTTAAACTGTTTTATCCGGCTAAAGGTTTTCATATCTTGTTTTCAAATCTCTTTTAAGTACCAAAATCTCTTTTAAATTACCACGCTTTTATCAAAGTCTTTTAAACTTATATTCTTGATAGATTCATGTCTATATAGATATAGTTATATAAGTAGGATTTGAAGGACTTAGGACTGATAACCCGCTTTATTTCCTGTTCCTTGTTTGGTTGTGGACTTAGAGCATCCGATTATTTGTCCGAGTGTCGTTGAAATCCTAGTTATATATTATGTATATCTGGTTAGATGTTAATACTCTTATTCCAGTTCAACACCTTTGGGTAGCAAAGGCATCTAGATAACCTCTCGAGTAAACTATAATAGGTATAGTTTAGAAACCAACTATAACTTTCATGAAGGAGAACTTAGTTATATCTATATTCTGAAAACTTATACTTTTAGTAAAAAGAAAGGTTTATAGAAATCAAAACACGAGATACATCCTCATGACGCGGATTTCACCATTGTCGAGTGGTAACCAGAGTCTCCTGGAGGGAGAGCGGGCATTGTGTGTATAGATCTATACGGGACAGACCATCCCACATCCTGACTGCTAGCTATAGTCTCGGCCGACCAAGCCAACGGGTGACAAATGTCACATTCATTTTGACGCCAGCAGGTCGTCGTGTTTACATCCGACAATCAGTATGGTTACGAGTATCTTTACATTTACCTTATAATTCATGGATTTAAGGTAATAAGTGTTATCACGGTATTTTTCTACATATAAAACCCTCATAATATATTTTCCTAGTTATACACTAGGCCATATTTTAAACCTTTAAACTAACCTACTTAGGATTAAAGGCTATTCTAGACTCTCCGAGGTGTATTGTTCATTTAATACCACCCGGAGTCTACATTTCATTCATTTAGACTCTCCGAGGTGTATTGTTCATTTAATACTACCTGGAGTCTGTATTTTATTTCTTTATAAACGGCAACATCATTGCTGATGTAAAGCATTATTTTCCCTATTACTTTTGCTTGTGATCTTCTCACATATTCATTAAAGTGTAAACTATATTTTGATAATGATAAGATACTTTTGAGGGAAAATACTCCATAAAACATAAAACAGTCGAGTTTTGGTAGAAAGCTACTTTTATTAGAAAATATAGGATTTTCTGAGGGAAATTCCAATACTCTGTACACTTTAATCACCATCCTTTAATGAGATTATTTTGATGAACAACGTATATTTATATCAATGTCATTAAAATACTTATGAACTCACCAGCATTAAAATGTTGATACTCTCTTTCAAAATAACTTGTATTCTCAGGTCGTCAGTAAACAGGTACACTCCGGGAGCTTTTGTGAAGACAGCCTTGTACCGAGCTGCATCTTATGTTATCTTCTATATTTACTTTTGATGTTGTTGCTAAATGTAACCTATGTAAAAATTATTACTATTAATGCAATGGTTGTTGTACTTGATTTACTATACTGCATATGTTGTGATACTTGACATGACGTCCTCCACCCCATAACGTTTCTGCCGTTCCGGTTTTGGGGTGTGACAGATTGGTATCAGAGTATTGTTTATAGTGAGCTCAGTATATCAAATCATAAAAGATATACAACCTATAAATACAATGGGATAAAAACACTCTGACCAAGAATTATACTTTAAAATATAACCATATTTTACAAAAGTATAAGAACATCCAGAATATATAAAAACCCAAGCAAGTATCACAAGAAGAATAAGAATAAAAGTCTTTGGATGTTGAGCATTACCGTCAAAATCTGGGCAGTTATGTAATCGTATGCTGGAATAAATGTAACATGATCAACTACATTTATTCGAGATGCGACTAACGTGTGCTTGGGGGTGATGGTGGTGTTGCAACGAATCTGAAACTTACCAAATAGGAATGCTAGAGCCAAACATAAAGTTTAAAATACTATAGGAGTATTTTAGGATACTAAAAGACTCACAATAAACCCAAAAGCATGTTCAGAAGTTAAGAATCAAACATGTAATTAAAATACTATAGGAGTATTTTAGTAACCATAAATAACCTTGAGTGAAAACTAAAAGAGATCCTCATTGATAGACCTATGATTACAGAGTGTATACTCCCAAGGTTATGTATAGTGAGGATCTCATAGGCTAAGAATATGTGGTTTCGCTCTACTTCCTTTTCCTTGTTTGGATGTGGATATAGGGTAGTATCACATATTCGAAGGCCTATCAGATCTAAGTTATATATGATTTGCGTACACTATGTAATCGTAGAAGGACTCGATATGGATCACACATTAAAATGTTTTAATAATCTTTTAAGATTCTTTAGACATTCCTATTCTCACATAAACCCCTTTAGAAAACCTTATCCACTTCAGTAATCGGCAGAGGAGTCGATAAAGACCCAGAAGAGGTTCATTCAGAAGATTTCCAAGTAGGAAATAAATGAACAGTGATGAGACTATTGAAATCGCCATGTGCCTATTCCCTTTTAAGGACATCGGTGGGAAATTCGCCTGAACTTCCGAGATTCCAGTCATCCATTATGAAGTGACGACGATCGGAGTCAGAATCAGAAGTAAGACGGAGCGGAAATTTAATATGTCTATAGGAGAAGAGAACCCCATAAAAATACCCGGAGAAAACCAAAGTTCATTTCAACCAAGAATAAGCGGTGAACAGAGGGAGCCAGTGCATGAAACCCGAGGAGTATTTCTGCCTCTTTAACGTCACACTAATAACCCATAAAATAATACAATTTAGTGAGCTAGTGATTACACTACTCACACTATGTGTTAGGCAAATCGTCTTTCCTATCGCGATTAATATAAATAGATCGGATCACAAAACATTGATTGAGAGTGTTTAGACCAAAACTTTCATAAGTCTTTTTTTTGTGTAATCTTCGTTCCGAAGTTCTTTCGAATCTTTCCAAAACCGGAGAGTGAACCTCTCCAATATAAAGATAACTTAGTTGGAACGACACCTGTTTTATGGCTTTCCAATACATTTACTCTACCCTGTTACCAGGACTGCATCATAGGGATGTAGGTCGACACGTAAGGAAACATAGTTCAAACTGCGGGAAAAATTTATGCCTATTATAGTAAAGAGAGATACGTCTAGGGGTAACCATCGTCTCTTATCAACTTGTGTTCCTCATCGTGTAGGAAAAACCATGCCTCCGAAGAAACGTAACCAACCCGCTAGCAAAACACCGACTCTTCAGATCGATGAAGCTACGTTCCAAGCTGCAGTCTCAGCAGCCGTAGCAGCTGTCATCGCTCACCTGAATACTAACAACGCAAATGTTAGCGGGAGCACTATCGGGAATCCCAATCATAGCAATGGGCAGTAGCAACCAGCACCGGTGTGTAAAGCCACCCAAGAACTCCAACCAAATCCCCTGAAGAGAAAGTTTGGGAACGAGAAGGGGAGTACCTCGACTCAAGGATCTTCTGAAGGGCAGCAAGCTGAGGTAGTCAATACCCCTGTCAACCCGCATGTCTCCACACCAAGAAGGCCATACCTAGGAAACTTCCCCCACTGCAGCAAGTGTGATTACCATCATTATGGAGCCTGTCGAGAACCCTGTTGCGTTAGGTGCAACATGAAGTGGCATACCGCTCGCAACTGCAGAACTCCGGTTGAGTTCATTACATCAACCACCAATGTTGGGAACAGTCCAATATGCCACCTATGTGGCGAATCTGGGCATTTCAAGAGGGACTACCCAACTGAAGGAAATGACAAAGATGCAGGAGGAGTTTAACCCTAATACCTAGATAAACATCAAGGAACCCGGTAGAATTTTGGTATGCTTCTCAACCTTAAGAAACTAATCGAAAACTTTAATTGATCAATTATAATTGTAATTACTTCCTCGCTAAGGTAAAAGTCGCAGCACTATTATAAACTTTAAAACCCATCAGGTAAGGCTATGATGGCTTAGTATATCCGTTAAGGCCATTTATAATTAGGATTGATAGACCTCGAGTGAGTGATGCGGCCTTATCTCCTGTTCCTTGTTTGGTTGTGGATTTAGGGCGGAGTCGCTCAGTCAACAGTCCTTTTTAATCTTAATTATACATGACTAGTGTATACTAGGCGGTTATAGAGAGGCCCTGTGAGAAATCTATTCATGAAAAGTACATCTTTCCAAAGTATCAGGACCCCTAGCGTTCAGCGTCAATCATGTCGATCCAAGTATTCGCGATAGTAATACCATGGACGAAACCCGAGATGCTAAGAACTTGTGTGCCCTGTTCAGCACATGGTCCTATCAATCCTCATTCTATATCGTGTCGATGTTCGTTAATTTCGACACTACCGTCAGCCATGGTTCGACTTGGTTTGACCACGCGAAAATCCCTAGTGCTGTGTAAAAAGAACTGTCACCTTATCATAAGTGTCAAATAAAGGTTCTTTCGAACGTAATAAGAAAACCTAATGCGAACCATCGGTCGTCTCTTTCATCCAACCTTCAGAAGTACCCAGGAGAGGGGTATCGCGCATTGTTGACCAACCCCATTAGACATTAAAAAGCAAAAGATACTGCAGATATTCCGGGAGGCAATAACCGCTCGAGGCCTACTCAATAGATCCTCCAGAAAGACCACTTCCACCGCACGATCTAGTTCGTAAATCAAGAGAAAGAACTCATGGGATTAACTTACTACTACTGAGTATATGTATTAGAGTGGTATATAATTTAGGTCGATAAGATTTAAGATGTGTGCTTCCGCCCTACTCCATGTTCCTTGTTTGGTTGTGGGTTTGGGGTGGGGCCACACATCTGAACATCCTGTCAATCTTAATTATATACGACTTATATACACTGAGTAATAGTAATTGAGCCGAGCATGAGGTCTACCATGAACCTTAAAATAAAACCCTTCATCATATAACCATAGGAAAGGAGCTGAAGTCAAGAGAACAATTGTGGGTTAAGCTACTAAAATGACTACAAATTCGAAATTTGTTGTCATCCCGGGTTAGGCCAACATAGTAGCTGACACCCTCAGTTAGGAAAAGTAACTCAAGTCGTAAGAGTCAAAAACATTGACTACGACCATCCATTCACGCCTGATCCCACAAATTAAGCATCTCAGTAGTGAGCCAAGAAACCTAGAAAGATGTGACAGGTTAAACTCTGAAAATAATGGATGAGGAAATTAGAGGATCTGAGTGGCAGAGTCTTATGCCATCTAGATTTAATCTAGATAGAGAAACTCGGTAACATCGGAAGAGTAGTTGCAAGGGATGCTCGCACTACTCAAGCACTTCGTTCATCCAGATACAGACGAGAAGTGCCTAGGTCGGAACGAGTTGTGATAGTGCCTCGTCCTGTGAGAAAAGTTACCGTCGCCCTATAGATGATAGTCTGCATTCACCAAAGTTAATACTAGGATGCTAAGAACCACATGATTACCTCAGCGACCAGGAATACTTGAGTAAAGTAGGCAGCAAGTTACGTTAAGCTTTATAACCCAGGTCATAAAGGGATTGTGGACTCGACACCAGTCTAGGTGTTAGTCGACAGGTTATACAAGATCACGCGCTTCCTACAAACTAGTGGAAACAGACACAATGGGGAAACTAATGGAGCATACCTTAGAGATTTGTTAGACTACAAGGTGTTCCAAGGAACATTATCTTTAAGAGATAGTAGAACCACCTCCCGAGATAGTCAATCACTTCAGAAAATCTCTAAGGGCGAAGCTAGCCCTGATCAGAGACTGCTATCCATGAAACAGCGAACCGAATGAGAGAACGATTCCTTCCGATTAGGGATTATGCTGGGAAAGCATCTATTAGACTATGATGAAAATTGGAGTTATCTAAGCATCATCTGGTAAAACCCTCTATCATCCTAACGTTTGAGATATTCCGTTAGAAGCACCTCATGAGTCGAAGGTGCAGGTCCTTTCTGCACTAGGCTGAGGTAGATGCCACGCAACCAATAGATGCCAGCATATAGACAACACCTTCAATGATCCATAAAATCTACGAAAGCCAACCAGTAGGAAATACGAATCCGAATACAACCTGAGACCCCTAGGAACCAATCATGAGGACTACACCTCCAGTAAGGGAAAACTTTTGGAACCTCAAAATGGTGATCACGCCAAGTGACGATCTCAGCATGGAGGTACATTATGTTTTGGGTACTGAAACGTTCCATATTCCAAAGAACTGAGGACCATCAGAGATTCTTGATAGAATTGGTCCAGCATCCATCAGGCCCATACTGCTTTAGGGATTCCATAAATTCCACCCTAACCTGTCCACGTCTCAGCAAATGACCCGGTAGTAACCGATAAAACTCTCACCATTTTCTCGATTTGATCCATGGAAACCAGACCCACGTTTGTTAAGGGAAACAGGAGAAATCAAGCTCGGTAAAGGAAACTGATGAAACCTTATCCCGTGTGGCCCAGAGATCGAAAAAGAAACTATACCTCATAACGAAAATTCGCTAAAACTCAGTATGGACCTGATTTCCCTAAGGAACGGGCGGATCAGCTAGAGCATTAAGTGGCCACATCTTTCGCATCCATCCTTGAGTGTTCGTTAAGATTCTAATTTCGGGACGAAATTACCTCTAACGGGGGATGATGTGACAACCCGAAATTTCTAACTTATACATCCTTCATTTTTTAGCCTCGTTTTACGATTTTATAATGAAGTTGTGGGTCTAAATGAGTGTTCTAGGCTTAGTACAACCTAGATATGAGTCCTAGAAAGGGTTAGAATGTGTGTAGCATCAATAAATCAGGCCAAACACACCCAGCATGGTGTGTGCGGCCAGCCAGCCGAACACAGCCAGGCGCACACCCTCCCAGCCGCACACCCAACCCTATATATTGGAGGAGACCCCCTTCATTCACTCTTTTCCCATTTTGGCTACACTCTACTTTCTCTCACTACTTTCTCTCTCTAAAAACTTCATCCAAGAACACTCTAAGGGCCTCAAAAATAGGAAATACTCCATCTTTCAGCTTGTTATAGTGGTAAGACACCTTGATCTAAGCTTAAAACTCATAGTGTTCTTCATGTTCTTCATCACTTGAAGGTGTACGGCCGCACACCTTCATAAGGTGGCCGTACACACCTTGAAGACTCTCCAAAGTGAGAGTTTGGCCTCCATTGTGCTAGTTGGACTTGGTATTGGCTTTGAAACACCTGAAAATCGATGTTTTGAGCATGATGGAAGAGTGTACGGCCGCACACTCCCATGTATGGCCGCACACTCCCATGTACGACCGCACACAGCCCTGGCCGCATACATGGCCGCACACACATAAAAGTTGAGTTTGGTGGCCTTACACTCCAATCTAAGGCCTTACACTCATTTCGGGACTTCAATAGGTGTTTGTAACACTTAATTCTAAGTGTTTTTATGTCCCTAAGGTATTTCCATGTGTCTATTAGTGGTTATATACCCTAAGTGTATTCATATATGTGTTATTACATGTTAAACTAGGATCCGTTTGTGCTCACGACTTCGTTCGACACCCGGTGATCCTATATCAATCTTTCTTTCGAGTTACTCACTTCAGGTGAGTTCATACCCCTTAATCAACCTTTTAAATGATTTTAAATGCTTTTATGGGGGGGAATACAACTTGAATTGATAAGTTATTATATTAATCACATGTGATTAATAACTGTCAATCAAATAGATTTTTGCATGTTAAACTGTTTTATCTGGCTAAAGGTTTTCATATCTTGGTTTCAAATCTCTTTTAAGTACCAAAATCTCTTTTAAATTACCAAGCTTTTATCAAAGTCTTTTAAACTTATATTCTTGATAGATTCATGTCTATATAGATATAGTTATATAAGTAGGATTTGAAGGACTTAGGACTGATAACCCGCTTTATTTCCTGTTCCTTGTTTGGTTGTGGACTTAGAGCATCCGATTATTTGTCCGAGTGTCGTTGAAATCCTAGTTATATATTATGTATATCTGGTTAGATGTTAATACTCTTATTCCAGTTCAACGCCTTTGGGTAGCAAAGGCATCTAGATAACCTCTCGAGTAATAATAGGTATAGTTTAGAAACCAACTTTTAGTAAAAAGAAAGGTTTATAGAAATCAAAACACAAGATACATCCTCATGACGCGGATTTCACCGTTGTCGAGTGGTAACCAGAGTCTCCTGGAGGGAGAGCGGGCATTGTGTGTATAAATCTATATGGGACAGACCATCCCACATCCTGACTGCTAGCTACAGTCTCGGCCGACCAAGCCAAGGGGTGACAAATGTCACATTCATTTCGACGCCAGCAGGTCGTCGTGTTTACATCCGTCAATCAGTATGGTTACGAGTATCTTTATATTTACCTTAGAATTCATGGCTTTAAGGTAATAAGTGTTATCACGGTATTTTTCTACATATAAAACCCTCATAATATATTTTCCTAGTTATACACTAGGCCACATTTTAAACCTTTAAAGTAACCTAGTTAGCATTAAAGGCTATTCTAGACTCTCCGAGGTGTAATGTTCATTTAATACTACCTGGAGTCTGTATTTTATTTCTTTATAAATGGCAACATCATTGCTGATGTAAATCATTATTTTCCCTATTACTTTTGCTTGTGATCTTCTCACATATTCATTAAAGTGTAAACTATATTTTGATAATGATAAGATACTTTTGAGGGAAAATACTCCTTAAAACATAAAACAGTCGAGTTTTGGTAGAAAGCTACTTTTATTAGAAAATATAGGATTTTTTGAGGGAAATTCCAATACTCTGTAAACTTTAATCACCATCATTTAATGAGATTATTTTGATGAACAATGTATATTTATATCAATGTCATTAAAATACTTATGAACTCACCAGCATTAAAATGCTGATACTCTGTTTCAAAATAACTTGTATTCTTAGGTCGTCAGTAGACAGGTACACTCCGGGAGCTTTTGTGAAGACAGCCTTGTACCGAGCTGCATCTTATGTTATCTTCTATATTTACTTTTGATGTTGTTGCTAAATGTAACCTATGTAAAAGTTATTACTATTAATGCAATGGTTGTTGTACTTGATTTACTATACTGCATATGTTGTGATACTTGACATGACGTCCTCCACCCCAGAACGTTTCCGCCGTTCCGGTTTTGGGGTGTGACAGACGTCATGCATATTATCACAACAATTGTATCATAGCAAGCATAGTAAACACAACCAGACATTTAATACATATGTGAAAAAGGTTTTCCTTGTTTTTTACATAGTTTTGTTCATAGCAAAAGTACAATAGTAAAGATGTGACTCTAACGCTCCAACTTCTCCGAACTCCTGGAAGTACCTGTCTACTAATACCCTGAGAATACAAGCAGTTTTGAAAGAATATCAGCATAAAGCTGGTGAGTTCATAAGCGTTTTGATTCTGGTGAAAGAAATTGTTTCTTTGATCCTTTGAAAAGTGTTTCCTAAGAAAATCCTATATTTTCTTATGAAAGATGTTTGATTATCCAGTCGTTATTTGTTTAAACAGCCTGTTTATGTAAATTTCAGTTATCCCAGGAAAATCTTATATTTTCCTTAAAAGTTGATGGTCGGTTATCTATTCTTGTCTGAGGTGCACAAGTATCTACCATACTTGTATCGTTAGACGCAGTTTCCTTGAAAAACCCTGTTTGTTTCCTGTGAGGTGTATTAGCCTTATTACATAAATAAAACTAATAAATAAGTGGTAAAATAAATCCTAAGGGTATTATTAATACCCTCTAGTAATGAAATCGATTATTACTTTAAGGTTAGTTCACTTGTTTCATTATTACAAAAGTAAATCTCTGATATCTAGGTTGCGAGTATCATTACCGTAGTTAGACTTGATATGGCACGTAACGGGGCCAGTATCTTTTTATGACTTTGTCACCCCTGAACCTAACGGTCCCGATGTAGCTAGCAGCAAAGGTGCGGGATAGTCAGTCCCATATAGATCTATACACAGCAGTCACACTCTCCCTACAAGAGATTCTGGTTACAAGGATTAGTCCTACACTCGCGAATTCGGTGGAGTGTTACCAAGGACGTGTCTCCAACTTAAAATAACAAATTTACAAGTAATAATACAGAAAATCATGTTTATGATTTTGCATGAATCCTTTGTAAAATATCACATTTTCTGACAAGATTAACGAGTTCCTTGCTTTGGTTTTGAAAACTGTTTCCACGAGTTGATTTCTTAATTATTTGGTAAAACTGTTTTCTGTGTTAAAAGCATACTGAACATATAATTAATTTATGCAAAATGAAATAACTTGAGCACAAGTTTCCTTATACTTTTGCTTGTATTCCCCCCTGAAAACATGGAAAAACTCGGAAAAAGCGTAGGGGTATGAACTCACTGTTTGACGTGGGATTCGAGTGTAAGTTGCTAGGAATTGCTGAGTGTCAAATAAAGCCTCGGACACAAACAGATCCTATTTAGCATGTAAAAGTACATATATACATTAGGTGAGGGCATAACACTATTCATTATGGAAGAAAACCACCTTAGGGACTAGGAAACACTTAAAACTAAGTGTTAGAATCGCATGTGATTTGAAAATGGGGAGTTTGCGGTCGTAAAAGGAGTTTACGGTCCATGGGTTTACGGTTCATAGGTTTATTGCCCAAGGGTTTACGGTCCATGGGTTTACGGTCCATGGGTTTACGGACGTAAACACTTGACGAAAAGTATGATTTTTGGTGTTTCAAGGTCTTTTCTAGCCTTCTGTAAGTGTTCTAAGCCTCGTTTCTAGGCTTAGGAGGGTGTTGTGGCAACTTTGCACCAGTTAAATAGAGTTTACGGTCAAGGGAGATTGCATTGACCGTAAACACCCTTCTGGTCACGATTTCTAGATGTTTAACAAGTGATTCTTGTATCCAACAAGCTAAGGGTAGTGTACTTACGTAGTGGAAGCTTGAAAGGGTGGTTAGAGTCCAAAAACACTAGTGTGTGTTCTTGGTGTTCTTAGTGAGAGAGAAAATCTAGAAAAGATGAGTTTTAATGAGATAGGAACATGGATTCATCACTAGAAATGGATTTGTAACAACATTCAAAGTGGAAAAACACTTATTTCTTAAAGATCCTTGAGGAAATTCGAAGTTTGTAGAGAGAGAGAGAGAGAGAGAGAGAGAGAAAGAGAATGTGTGTGTGTAGAGAGAGAAAGCTTCTGGAGTGTGTAAAGTGAGAACTGAAGGCCACTCATCCCTTATATAGGGGTGAGTTTACGGTCAAGGGGTGGGGCGGAGGGTTTACGGCCGTGAACAATGTTTACGGTCGTAAACTGAGTTTGCGGCCGTAAACTCCTCTCGAAGGTTTGTTTGGCCCGAATGCTATGCTTTGACTTAGAAAACCTCGTTTTCGAATACGAAACTCGATCGAACTGAGTTTAGAATATTTCGTTAGACCAAAAATAATACTAACGTGAATGGAAATAAATCTGAATTGATTTATTTAACGTAAAGTCCTTCCCAAACTATCAAATTTGACGGAATTAAATAAAAACCCAAATTTGATTAACGGAAATTGAGTAAGGATAACGGAAAAAGTTTCGGGTTGTCACAATTTATGACTGATAACCCACATTGGTTCCTTTTCCTTGTTTGGATGTGGGATTACAAGTATCAGTTATTCGTCTGAGTGTCATTTAAATTTTACTTATATATATTTGTATATGTATACAAGTATAAAAGTTTGTTCAATTAGTTTCAATTACCCTTTGCAACAAGTTGAGCAAGGGGTTGCATTCATACTAAGTATCAATAAAGAAAGTACTTATAAATTATAATAGGTATAATTTATGATTCACAGAACATTAATTCAGGATTCAAGTATACTAGAATACATTGTTTTACAAGAACAAAGGTTTGATTCAAAACTAGTCAAGTGTATACATTTTTCAGATACATGTTAAGAATACTAATTCAAGAACATACTATCAGTCATTTATTTCAGAATGATTGGATTTTTCATAATTATTATACATGTAACGTTTATATGCTTTTATGAGTCAAGTAGTACAGGTTGTTTAATTCATTTAAACAATATAGTAAAGTCCTGACATTATAACCAGAATCTCCAGTCGGGGATCGAAACAATGTGTGTATAGATCTATATTGGGATTGACAACCCCCTTACTCGGACTGCTAGCTACAGTCAGGCATACACGCATATGAGTGACAAATTGTTATCAACATGTGTTCAGCGCACTCATAGCGTTAGGTCAGGCCATCTAGTCAGTATGGTTATAATAACTCTTTAAAAGATATTAACAATACGTTAGTGTGTAATTAACTAAACTTATGTACCATTTCAAAGTACTAGTTTACAAGATACAAGTTTACAAAAGGATTACAAATACAGGACATTAGTTTACAAATAGAACAATTATATGCAACTAAAACTACTTTTCATATACAACAGAAAATATAGGATTTTCTGGAAACAGTTTACATATTCAAGAATCAGAAAACATTCTTTCAAACATAAATACTTATGCACTCACTCAACTTTATGTTGATACTCTCTTTTCAAATTACTTGTATTCTCAAGAAACCAGTAGACAGGTACACCCCGAGCTTTTGAGAAGATGGAGCTATTTATGTCTTGTCTTCTTCTTTTGTACAAATGTTGAAACACATGTAAATATTTATACTTTTTAAATAGAATGGTTGTTTGTACTCTGATTACTATAATGCATGTCTTGTGATACTACAAATGAAGTCCTCCACCCCCGGACGTTTCCGCCGTCTGGTTTGGGGGTGTGACATGATCCTACTCCAAAACCAGAACCAAACAAGGAACAGGAAGTGGAACATAGAACACAAATTCTAAGTCTATAAAATATCAATTATATAAAACCTTGGGAGTATACACGCCAGAATTATAGACCTACTAGAAGGGTCTTTAAATTATCACATAAGTTATTTATAGTGCCTAAAATACTCCTATAGTATTTTAATGTAATGAACTTGGTATGTTTTAAACTTGTTGTTGTCTTATAGTATCATAAAATACTCCTATAGTATTTTAACTTTATGTTCTGATCTCGAAATCCCTTGAATAGAGTTAGGTAAGTTTTCAGACTGTTGCAACACCACATCACTCCCAAACACATGTCAGTCACATCTCAAATGAATATAGTTGATCAGACTATATTGATCCCATATATGATTACATAACTGTCCAGGTTTGACCGCAGTGTTCAACCTTTAAATACTTCTGTTCTGCTCTTCTTGTGATACTTGTTCTAGTATGTATATATGTATAAGCATGTATGTATATTTTTTAAAGTATTGTTATATTTTTAAAATATACTTTTAGTCAGAGCACTTCGGCCCCATTGCATTTATAGTTGTATATCTTTTATAGGTTGATATACTTAGTTGACTATTAACAATGCTCTGATACCAATATGTCACACCCCCAAACCGGAACGGCGAAAATGTTTGGGGGCAGAGGACGTCATGTTTAGTATCACAACACATGCATCATAGTAATCAAAGTAACAAATAACCATTGCATTAATATGAAAATGTTTACAAAGTATGTGATTCACAAAAGTTAGACTCCAAAAGTAAATAAAAAAACAAGACATGAAGCTACTATGCTCCATCTTCTGAATCCCATCGCGCGTACATGTCTACTAGTCTCCTGAGAATACAAGTTATTTTGAAAGAGTAGATCAACATACAAGTTGTAAGTTGTTTTAGAAAAGTTCGCCTAATCCTCCATAAAATCCCATATTTTCTGATATGATGAAAGATAAGTAAAAATGGCTCTACAATCCCTTCTATGAGTACTAAATGGATACATGTTATATAAAACCCAGAGTAAACAGACAATCGATTGTGTGAATCTGCCCTAAGACCACAACCAAACAAGGAACATGAAATGAGGCGGAAGTCACACATCCCATTGTTTGTTAGATCTTCGTTGTATATAACCCTAGCGTATTCATTTGGTACTCAAGGAGTTAACTGTAATAGTTCATTTATATTTGATGAAAAAATTCTTTAAGAAAAACCCTTATTTCCTTTAGTAAAAATGGTAACCACAATAGTTCCTTCTATAATCACTTAGTTCATACTAGCTATATATAATCTAATATCGAACAGATAGTTAATTGTGTGAATCTGCCCTAAGCGCACAACCAAACGAGGAACAGGAAGTAAGGCGGAAAGCACACATCCAACTGCCTATCGGATATTAATTATATATAACCCTGATGTATAAACTAAGGTATTATAGAATTAACCACCAAAGGTCTTTTATGTCATACTGGTTTAATAAAATGGATTAAACCTTTTACTGATAAGTTTCTAGTTTAGCCTACTAAATGTTCTATCTGAAAAAGTATGTTTTTGTACTAGAAAACGGTGTACTGAATTTGTATACTATGACCTGACCCATACCTGGTATAAAGTAACTATTGAATTAGTAACTACTGAAACACTACTGAAACACTACGGTGTATTGAAACACTACTGATTACTTGGTGTATACGGAATATATATGTAGCTAAGATCGAATAGATAGTATATTGTGTGAATCTGCTCTAAGCCCACAACCAAACAAGGAACAGGAAATGAAGCGGAAAGCACACATCCTACTGTCTGTCGGACCCGATTAATATATATCCCTGATGTATCTACCGAGGAATCATAAAGTTAGCATTATAGGCCCCCTTCTAACTGAATGTACTAATACTCGACTGTTCTGTTTGTCTTTTGTAATGATGTAAGTTTTCCTAAGTTTAAGACTATCTTTGCTAGAAAATAGTTTGCATTACCCTTTTATGTGAGAAGATCACTATATGAATGTAATGGGAAAATGAAAGTATTCAGTAATGTTGTATAAAGTAACTACTGAAACACTAACTACCTTAAAACCAGCTTGTTAATTAAGGTTAAGATGTGATGTGTTTATAACCATACTGATTGGCTAGTTGTTTAACACGACGACCTACTGGCGCCGAAACTGATGTGACATTTGTCACCCGTAGACCTGCAAGTCCCACTGTAGCTAGCAGCAAGGTGTGGGGTGTCAATCCCATATAGATCTATACACAAACTCATGCTCTCCCTCCAGGAGACTCTGGTTACAAAACGCGACCTAACAAGTATATTGCTAAGCCGTGAAGTAGTCTCACATTAATGTTATCTTGTTCTTGTTATCATATGTTCCTTTCTGTTCTTGTTATCGTACGTTCCTTCTGTTCTAGTTATAGTATGTTCCCCCCTGTACTAGTTATAGTATGAACTGAACCCCTAAACTATACCTATTATAGTTTACTAGTATGTTTACTTGAACTGTATCTGATTTGTAGAAAAGACTCAATTATCTACTGAGTTATGATTGTACTTTAAAAACAGAGTTTTGTAAATGATTTGATCACTTATTAAAAGCATAAGAAATCCTTTTTAATGTGATGGTTATCACAGATAAACATTTACACAATATCATTGTGTTTCAACTTGTATTCCCCCCCCCCCTTAAAAGCATTTAAAACATTTAAACGATTGATTATAGGGGTATGAACTCACCTTATGTGGGTGATTCAATTGAAGATTCGTGTAAGGATGAGAAGTTCCACGAATGATGTCCCGAGACACAAACGAGTCCTAAATGACATACAATGGCATATATATAGGCATGTAATTAGTGTTTAAAACAACTAACATGCATGGAAACAACCTTAGGGACTAGGAAACACTTGGAATGAAGTGTTACAATCACATGTGATTGACTAAAGGGAGTTTACGGCCAAAGGAAAGTGTGTTCACGGCCACACTTGAGTTTACGGCCAAGGAAAATGAGTTTACGGCCAAGAGAGGTGAGTGTACGGCCAAGGGAGTTCACGGCCACCAAGAACAAGTAGGTGTTCTTGATGTAAGGATGAAGATGTTAAGATCTTGAAGTAGAAGTGATGAATTCAAGGCTAGAACAAAGGGGTTGTTAAGCTAAAAAAAGTAAAGGATGAGATGTGTATGTTTTGGGAGTGAAATGAGAGCTTTCACTTGATGATACTTGAGAGAGAAAGGGTAGTTTGCGGCTAGGACTTGAAGAAATGAAGGAAAATGAAGCAAATTCTCATATAAGGAGGATAGTTCACGGCCACCAAGAGTTACGGCCGTAAACTCCTTATGATGGAGTTTCCGGCTCGATTTCAACCCAATTAACTTAAGCTGACACAACCCTACACCCAATCCTTAAGTGTACTAGGCATAGAACCCTCAAACAGACCCTTAACAATGCTAAAAGATAGCAGAAACAAGTCTGACTTTTGATTGGATTGATTGACTTTACTGGATAGAAATTTCCGGTTGTCACAACGTTCCTCTTTAACAACATATATGCATGCATTTTATTTTATAGTGGGGCAGAAAAAAGCTTTGTGAGTCATAGGTTTAAGCACATACTCAACCAAAATCCTCAATCATTAAATGAAACATTTACTGTGGAAATGGATAATGAGAAAACAGAAACAACCACCGACGTATTCATAGGGTGCACGTTAACATTAAATAATCACTCATTTCAAATCAACTTACTGTCGGTTACTATTAGAAGATTTGATGTGATCATCAGTATCGATTGGTTAAGCCTCTACTGTGCCGATATTATGTGTTACGAGAAGGTCGTTCGCCTTCACTTGCCCAACAACGAAACCCTGATTATCTACGGTGATAAACCGGGTGCAAACCTCTGTCTCATATCGTGTATCAAGGCACAAACGTTCTTACACAAAAAGAACCATGCCTTTTTAGCCTACGTGGTGGATAAAATGAAAGAAGAAAGGAACATCAAGGACATCTCGGAAGTGCGTGCTTTTCCTGACGTGTTTGCTGAAGACCTTCCGGGAATACCTCCCGAACGACAAGTCGAATTTCGGATCGACTTGATACCCGGAGCCACACCAATCTCCAAATCACCATATAGACTAGCTCCTTCAGAAATGCAAGAGCTTTCCAGTCAATTGAGTGAATTACTGAACAAGGAGTTTATAAGGCCAAGCTTCTCTCCTTGGGGAGGTCCAGTCTTGTTTTTCAAAAAAAAGATGGTTCGTTTCGCATGTATATCGATTACTGTGAACTCAACAAGCTCACCGTCAAGAATCGATACCCTCTTCCTCGGATTGACGATCTATTTGACCAATTGCAAGGAGCAAGTTACTTTTTGAAGACAGATTTGAGGTCTGGTTATCATCAGTTGCGAGTCTGAGAAGAAGATATTCCCAAGACTACTTTTCGAACTCGCTACGGTCATTTTGAATTCGTGGTAATGCCCTTCGGTCTAACAAATGCACCTGCAACATTTATGGACCTGATGAACCAAGTCTGCCGACCCTACCTCGACAACTTCATGATCGTCTTTATCGATCATATACTCATCTCTTCACAAAGTAAAGAAGAACACAACCAACATCTGCGGCAGGTTTTCGAAACGTTAAGGGCTGAAAAGCTATACGCGGAATTCTCCAAATGCGAGTTATCGGTCCGCATAGTGGATTTTCTGGGCCATGTGGTCAGTAACGAGGGAATACATGTGTACCCTTCCAAGATCAAAGCAATTGAAGGTTGGGAAACCCCAAGAACCCCAACGGAGATCAGATCATTCTTAGGCCTCACTGGTTACTACAGGAGGTTCATACAGAATTTCTATAAAATCGCCAAGCCGCGCACCGCTTTAACTCAAAAGGGTGTACCCTTTATCTGGGGGAGGAAACAAGAAGCTGCTTTCCAAACCTTGAAACAAGCTCTACGCAACGCCCCTGTCTTGACTCTCCCAGAAGGGACGGAAGATTTTGTGGTGTATTGTGACGATCAGGGAGCTTACTTTGGAGTTATTTGGATTGGTTAAGACCGCCCTGATTGGGCTATTAGACGATCGCTATGCTACACTTTCTGAGGTTGCTGTTGCTGCACCTGTCGCGGCTGTTGCTGCCGTAGGGGTTCGAAAGGAGAGAGCTTTCCAGTACCTAGAGTTGGACAATATGAATCCCCCAGAGTTTGATGGGGTCAAGGACTCGATTATGTCGATAAGATGGTTGTCTAATGTGGAGGGTTGTTTCTTCACATTTTCTTGTTCGGATGACTAGAAGGTCAAGTTCCCCCTGAACCTTCTCAGGTTGGGGGTGAAGGATTGGTGGAGATTGATGACTAGTTCTTACACTCCTGAGTAGAGGTCTGCGGCGACTTGGGAGCGGTTCTCAGAGATGTTCCGTACAAAATATGTTCCCCTCGTGGAGAGGAGAGACTGGCTTAGGAGTACCTGGATCTGAGACAAACGATTGAATCGGTGACGGACATTCGGAAGTTTGTGTGTACCCAGAAATACATCACCCTCTCTAAGTTTCCGGATGGCGCAAGAAGATGAGAGATTGAGATAGATGATGGGTTTTAGTATACTACAACATCATATGGTGCACATACAAACCTAAATGCTTTGGATCTATGTTTTCTCTAATTATACATGCAATATTGTTTCCAAAGCATTAAGCCTACAACTAGCATACAATTGACATAAACAACATAAAATACTAGTTAGGAGTTTACCTCGTTATGTAGCTTGTAGAACTTGTTGTGTTTGGCCTTTAAGAACTTAGCACCAATAGTATGAATGCCTTAAATGGAATCACAACACACCTAGAACAAAGGATGACTTTTGAGAGAGTTTCTTCCACTCAAATCGGCTATAGTGACTCCAAGAACACTAGTGTATCAAGTAGCCAATTTTGGATGCTAAGGGGCTTCTTATATAGTGTGCGAATATTAGGGTTACACCATGTAAACCCTAATGTGCATGACCTTCCATATTCCTTAGGATCCATGGGTTTAAACCCCCATGGATCATCCATGGGTTGTAACATTGGTTTAGCCCAACGTAAAGAATCATGGATCATTGGCCCACACCATAAGAATGAATGATTTACCAAATCAATCCCCATATATTTAATTAGTCTCTTTTGATCACAACATTAATTCCAAATTAATTCTTGATCAATACTAATTAAATAATCTAATTTCATATTAATATATTAGAACTTATAATATGTTAATAAATCATAAATAACCACTTCTCAAAAGTCTATCCTATCAAATTGTCCTGGTGATATGCAAGCCAAATGGACCATGCTACTCTGAGGTCAAGTACATACCAATTATAGTTATGGGCTTAGACATCAAATCTAACCGTCTCCTACTTGGATAAGTCTAATAACTATTATTGCAAGTACGACTCCACAACCCGACTAGCAATCGTAGCTCTTAAAAGTCGTTGTCGAACTCTGACCTAGTCAATGACGCGTCCATTAGATAAGGGATCATATATTCCTTCATTCTAGATATCATATGGACTGAGACATAGATTATAATCATTATCTCTATCCATCTGTTGTTTCCCGATTTCCGATTTATGATGACCGACTAATTAAACAAATCAAATCAGTCCAGGCTTGGCCAAACATTAAGGGTGTCATCACTAAATCATCAAGGGGCCCACAGATATCGCTTTTATCCACATGTGGTAAAAGGAATCGATAAACTTCTAATCAAATGCTTGCTTGTACCTACTCATCAAATTACACACAACAATATGTTTTATAACACCAAATTACTGGTGCGTTTACATATGTCGATGTGCAACCTTGTCCTGGACAAACTACAGACCCATTCATGACAATCTTGCTTCAATACCTACTTCCAAAGTATGATCGACTGTGGATGGTTTGAATAACCTAGTTATTCGGGAAGTCAAAACATGCAAAGTGAAACACAAGAATAATACTAATCCTATATGGCCCCAAAACGTTTGAGTGCCATATTGATTACTCATTATTTATTGTATAATGTTTCGAATAATCAACTTAATACTTGAATTAAAACAATAGCTATGCCATGCTCCAAGCATGCATACTATGTTTGTCTATGGTCCTGACTTTGTGAAATAGATCAATTGAAACATTTTAATGATGCTCATTTCACAATTCCAAATCTTAATTGCAAGTGTAAGAATTCCAAATTCTTGTCACTGCTAGAAAGTGTTAGATTCTAAACTATCATGCAATGATTCTTTTGTAATGTCTAGGTACCAAAAGTCATAGAGACTTGACCAACGATATTACAAAATATTCCTTTGGAGATTGTTACAAGACAATTCCATGGAAATGAAGTTTCAAATTCAAAGTACATTCCTTTGAACATCCTTCTTGCATAACAATTTCTAAGTTTCTCATGTATTCTTAATCTCCAACTCCCAATATGGAAACATTCCATATCTTGCCATACGACAACTCATTATTAATAAAATTTTGTTTACTCATAATAATGTCAATATGGTCCATCCATTACTATACTTCCAACTGTCCTTAAGCGACCAATCCTTGGCAAACCTTAGATTGTCCTTAACAGTTGTTTAACCACTTTAGTCATATCCGGTTCTAGTGCTTTTTCCCTCTTAATGCCCTAGGCATTTGGAAAATTTAGAACGCGAGAATATTATGGCATATGCAATTGATCCTATACCCAAAACATATTGGATGCAATTCATAATGTCTAACATAAAGACATGATACTTGATCAACCTTTTGCTATAATATTTTGATTTGCCAATTTCTCATAATTCGAATTATGAAGAGGGATGCCATAATCATAATCGAATTTTGAGAACGCAATTAACATTTCCATATATAGAATTTCCTTATGTTGAACCATTCCAACATAGAATTCATAGATATTTGACTAAAATTGATTAAAACTCAATCTAAGCTTTTAGAGATGAAATGAAGTATAATTTCAACTCCCTTAATTATAGCAAAACAACTTTTTAAATCCGCAACTTTGCGACTTAAAACTTTTGTTTTCTATAATTAACATTGCTAACTCGCAACACTTATAATGATCATGCTCCCACTAGCATAATAATTATTATCTTACTAGCATAACACTTATGCTCCCACTAGCTTTGCAATGTATTCAGAAATCAGTTGGTCTTCTAAAAATCAATACTTTTTTACTTTCATTATCAAAATTCAGATTTCTAATACGAGATGCTTCGATAAGACTTTATCTAGGCTTCTCAAAATCATACACCTTTCCTTAGATAGCTCACATGTGTGACTTAACAATTTTAGAACTTATAGCAATAAGTCTCAAATGTTTAGACCTTTACCATTTCTCAAAATTCGAACTATGAAGAGGGATGTCGTAATCATAATCGAATTTGAGAATGCAAATATCATAATTGCTATCTCCTTAAAATCAAATTAGTGAAAGCGTATCCTCACAATCATTTTCATGAATTGAAGAGAAACCTTATGACACTTAGATTTTATGGTGTATGTGTTCCTATCCATCTGAATTTGTCAAACCATAATCATAAGACAAGGGTAGTGACAAATACAAACTTATATGGACTGAACTTGTTCAATCTTAATTTCTTGCCACCTGGCAGCACAAGGGCCTACCATTTCTTCCAAGTTGTTATGCAAACAATTGAGAACTCATAGAACTCACATACATAGTCAAATTTAACTATAATGGGCATCGAAACAAGAACATGTCAACACGATAGGTTACAAACCTCAAGTCGTGTGCTAGTGTTTACAATAAGCTTACTCTTGATTAGTTCTTGAAACATTCAAGATCTTTAAGACTCCCACTTACTTCTTAAAATATAAGACTCTCTTGTTAAGAACCATTCCTTGACAAACAAATATTCAAGAGTTAGTGCGGATTCTAATCAAGACTAATACTTCACACAATTGGCTTTAGTTGGTCTTTATTTTACCCAAAACATCACAGCTTACCAATTTCATATTTACAAGAGTAGAAAACATTTTACTCGATATTTGATAAGTTTTATAAACCTTTCTTAATATTATGTCACTCAAGACTCGATCTTGGAGTGTTACTCTAAGAATTGTTTTTGGAACGAAGTATGACTCATCTTCTCGATTTAACCATTTCAACAATTCACGATTCCTCTTCTTAGCCATACAAATGCACTAAGATATCCTTAGAGGATCAATTGTGATATGGTTTTCCACAATCATTAAGATGATCATAAAACACGATACTAAAGTACTTTCACATCTTTTCAGATTGGAGAAACTTTTATCTTTCTGCCTAATTTGATTCTTCTCATTCGCTCTGCCATACATTGGAACTTTTCCAATGTTCAAAATTATTCTTAAACTTGTAAGCATAACCATATTTACTAAACTTTAGTAAATCACGACAAAATAGTCTTATCGTTCTTTGTGGTGGACCTGACCAGCGTACACCCAGTGTACCCAATCCCCTAGTCCTTCACTTCACTCACATATACATGTGAACAAGTAATTAGTCTTACTTTCCCAAAAATGAAAGTTCTCATTCATCACACACTACAAGTTGCATGATTCCAAGTTTCTATCCAACTGAAACTTGGGTGATGAGAATCTTTCCTTATTTGGCAAATTCTCGACACTATTACAAACTAAGGAATCAAATTCATATTCCAATATTGCTATCAATAGAAACATATAAGCAACAATTTTTCAGAAATGCCATTGTAAGTAGATATAAAATAAAACAAAATCAAAATTTTATTTATTTATAAAATGCGGAAAAATTTTCCTTACAATGCAATTACAAATGAAAACTATGTTTCTAAAAATTTCTAAGCAATCTATCATAACTCTTAAGCAGCAGCTCAAGAATCTGATCATCGAACCATGCGATTGAAATCCATCTTCGCGGCCAGATTCAACATACTCTTCCTTTAAGCTTCCTTTCTCTTCTTCGATTCTCAAAAACATCAAAATGTAATTACATTACATCATGTATTAAGAATCTCCAAATAGGAACTTAATAGAGTTAGATATTGGACTTACCTGAAGTAGAGTCAAATATTTTGACTTTACCATCCTTGGATCTTTTAGGTAAATATGGCAGCATCGCAACCAATGCCCCTTCTCTTGGAAATAGAAACAAACAGGCTCATTAGGAATAGGATATGGATTAATCTCAGATTTGTCCTTTCCCTTCTGATCAAAACCTTTGATCATGGCCAATTCCTTTCCTTTAGGAGAAGGAATCAAAACTTTTGATCATGGCCAATTCCTTTCCTTTAGGAGAAGGAATCAAAAGATTCGGGAAGACCATAGTTGTCTGAACTAGACATCTATAATGGGAGAAATTCAAGTTTAGTTGATTTTAGTCCTTAATATAACATCCAACATGAAATATTAAGGCTAGGACCCAACACAATATTTTACAATTCGAAAGAGGGATGCCATAATCCGAATGCAAAATATTTGAAGGTAGGTAAATGTCGATTTACCGATTTTCACCACGATAAATGAAAAAGAATTTTAGGTTTTAAGTGAATTGAAACACCTAGATCCTTTGAGATTCATTGAACTTTTCAATGGCATGTTTAAATCTCGATTGTGCCCTTCAAGTTTGTGATTGGGATGATGAGCATCACAAACAAGGTGTGAATAACCATGCAAATTAGCTTGGTACGCCCAATGTTACAACCTCCTAATCAATGTGCCGGTTAACCATACACGCTCCATTGATCTAAGATTAACATCAAGCTACCATTTTCCACGCACTGTCAGTCCCATATTAGTGTGCCAGTTAACCACACATGCTACACTAACGACTTAACAAGGTGCAAAGTGCAATTTTATGGGTTAGCACCAAATTCACATTTTCCTAACTAAGATTGGGAATTTATAAGTGTTTAGTTACTTAGTATTTCATTATAATTTTAATGAGAATTAAAATGTCCTGTCAAACCCGTTCGGCTAACGACCCTCCACCAGTCAAGGAAGTGGTGGGTGAGAGTGGACACCCATTAAACCTCCATTTTATAGACAGTAACCTTATACCCCCCTTATAGACCGGCTTCGTGAATGAGGCCTACTAACTGTAAGACTGTCTTTACTCTTATACATATATATAAATATTAAACCTATAATATTATAATAGTAAAATGGTTGAATTTTAAACTTTTAAAATTCTAGGGTTTGGAACTAAATGTTTGAAAGTCAGACTTTGCATTTAAAAATTCCAAAACTTGAGGGCAAGTTTTGAACTATTCAAAGACTTTTGGTATCCATAACTTATGAGTTTAATATAGGTTTTATGAAAACACTCTTGACATTCCATAACTTGAGGACAAGTTATGGAGTTCATAAAAACATTTATGCAAAAGACTCTTCAAGTTCCATAACTTGAGGACAAGTTATCGAAGACTTAAAACCATTTTATGATAACATTTAAAAAGGACACTTTTCACTTTCCATAACTTGAGGACGAAGTTATGGATTTCATCAAAAACATTTAGATCAAAAATTGTAACTAACAAAATCAAACAAGTTGTTTATGATCTAATTAAACTCATAAGTAAAGATAATTCATATCAAACAAGTTTCAAGAAATTAGCCTAAGCACATAAACTAATATAAATCATGAAACTTTGAAAATTATCTTTTATTTTGGATGAGAATAAACATTACCATATCAACAAAATCAAATTTTATGAACTAAAATATTTTGTGGTAATGATTCTAATCCAAAATAGGCCAAAAAACTCAAAAATCGGCACACAGGGGCACCAACTCGTCGAGTACATGAACTGGACTCGCCGAGTTGGGCTGTTTCTGAGTGGACTCGGCGAGTCGCCCAGTGGACGCGGCGAGTTCACTGTCCAAAATGCAGAAAATTCGATTTTTTTGCTTTGAAAACCAATAAACATCAAGTATATTGGAAAACAACCCTAGGCTCTGATACCACTGATGGGTTTTAGTATACTACAACATCCTATGGTGCACATACAACCTTAAATGCTTTGGATCTATGTTTTCTCTAATTATACATGCAATATTGTTTCCAAAGCACTAAGCCTACAACTAGCATACAATTGACATAAACAACCTAAAATACTAGTTAAGAGTTTACCTTTTTATGTATCTTGTAGAACTTGTTGTGTTTGGCCTTTAAGAACTTATCACCAATAGTATGAATGCCTCAAATGGAATCACAACACACCTAGAACAAAGGATGACTTTTGATAGAGTTTCTTCCACTCAAATCGGCTATAGTGACTCCAAGAACACTAGTGTATCAAGTAGCCAATTTTGGATGCTAAGGGGCTTCTTATATAGTGTGGCAAGATTAGGGTTACACCATGTATACCCTAATGTGCATGAACTTCCATATTACTTAGGCTCCATGGGTTTAAACCCCCATGGATCATCCATGGGTTGTAACATTGGTTTAGCCCAACCTAAAGACTCATGGATCATTGGCCGATTCCATTAGAATGAATGATTTACCAAATCAATCCCCATATATTTAATTATTCTCTTTTGATCACAAAATTAATTCCAAATTAATTCTTGATCAATACTAATTACATAATATGATTTCATATTAATATATTAGAACTTATAATATGTTAATAAATCATAAATAACCTCTTCTCAAAAGTTCATCCTATCAAATTGTCCTGGTGATATGCAATCCAAATGCACGATGCTACTCTCGGGTCAAGTACATCCCAATTATAGTTATGGGCTTAGACATCTAATCCAACAATAGAAACCTAGACGAAGGAGCATTGTTGGGCTACGATTCTATCCTAGCCTGCAAAGAAGCGGTTCAAGTCCGTCGGCCGGAGTTCAGGATCATCGGAGGGGAGGTGCAAGTCTTTTGTATGTCATAGTGCGGCGAGGAGGGCCATTTTGGTAGAGATTGCAGGCGGAATGTGCGAGTTTCTTTTCATTGCGGATATGAATGCCACATCAGAGCGTGTTGTTCTTTTCTCGTTTTTGGACAGGTGCTGGATCCTACACCCTTAGCTTGGAAGTTACCCGACGGTCGTCATGGGATGACAGAAGTCCCAAGGACCTAAAGTTGAGTTGGCAGATCTTCTATTCAGCAAATGTGGTGGTATTGGTATTCATCTGTGTGTTCGGTTTATGTTTTGAAGTTCAGTTGTAATCTTGGATGATCATTTGAGCGGAATTATCATAGTTAGCTCAGTTGGATTTGATTTATTTTTAAGAATGGATTAATTATCTTTCTCATCAGATTGTATGTGTATTGGGATTTATGAATGTTGTGTGGGTTGAGATTCTCCTTTGTATTTTGATATTATTGGTTGGGATCAAGTGGTGGAGTTCAGGTTAGTCCGTGTATCGAAGGATTGTGAAGTTGTCAGATTATAGCATAGTTCAATTGGGGGTTAGTGGAACCTCACAGCAGGAAGACCTTATGCCACGGTTCGATTCTCAGTTGGATTTCTCCAAGTTCAAGACTTCCGCGCAGCTGCTGAATCTTTCAGTCACATCAACATCATCTTCAGCTCTTGGATTTCCCTTCAAGTCGTAATAGTTTTAGTTGTGGCATCATATGTAAGGCGTGCTTGTGTTTTAGACTCTAGGGTGTTAGTAGTCCAGGTTGAGGGATGTGATGACGGCTTCCTTGTCTGTTCTTGTTTGGTTGGGGCGTGGAGGTCTGATTCACAGCCAGAAGACATGGTAGGATTACTTAAGTCAAGGGTAAGCCTGAGTGTTGTCAGTATATAGCTAATCAGGGTTGTCGAAGGCAAGTAGGAGTGTGGCCTAGTTTTGTATGTGACCGGTTGGTTCTCGTCGCGATGGTGCACTTATGTGCGGGATTAGCATGATGACGTTTGGACGAGGAGGTTTAGAGCCAATCAAATCTATGGGTTTTCAGTTAGTTTGTTTAATGTGAGGGGTTGTATCATGAAGTGGAAGTGAAAGCTGATTTCGAGGATGAAATCTAATTTAAGTGGGCAAGAATTGTAACATCATGTTTCCTGTCATTTCTTATTTTAGGGTCGTGGACTGTAAGTCGATTATGTAAAGGCTTTGGGCCTTATGGAGTTAATGTTTATACCTTTTGGAAGGAGGCAATGATGGTTGTGAGATCTAAACCTTTGAATTGTGTTTTGGGCGGAAGGGTACAACGGGAAAAGTTCTAGGACGGGTTCTCGCATGAAATATGGATTTTTATTCGAGAGGTTTTTAGTTCAATATATTTAGATAGGGTTGTAGATCTCCTCAATACCTTTCCCTGGATATAAATAACGTCAAAAAGGGAGTAGGAACGAAGAAGTTACGACCGTTTGAAGTTAGGATGATTTTTAAGTTAGTCGCATACGATGGGCATAATGGGAGTACGCTGGGTGTACTAGGGCATCCCTAGTATGCTGGGCGTACATGATTAGAGCCCAAACCCTATTTGTGTGGTTTAAGCTCTATTTAAGCACCTTAATTTATCCAAAGCCATTCCATTCTCAACCTCCACCACTCCAACACCCTCCCTTGAAACCCTAACCCTAGTTTTAGCCTTGTGAGTAAAAAGAAGTTGTTTTTAAGTGCTTTGGAATATTCTTGGTGCACCTTGGAGAACAAGGAACTCATTGAAGAAGTGTTGGTTTCTTTGGAGCTTGTCGATCCAGACCTTATTCACCTTGATCTTTCTTTTGGAGGTATAAAGTTTGAATCTTGATGAGGAAATTGTTAGATGTAGCTAGTTTTGGGTGTTATGAGCTTTTGGTCACTTTAAGTGCATAAAGTTTAGATCCTGAAAGTTTGTGACCTTCTCATGGATAAATTTGGAAACTTTATCCATCTAAACATCATATTGATTTAGATCTGAAGGTTGGAGACTTGGACTTAATGGATTAAGTTGAAAAAGATGAATTTTTGGTCCCTTTGAGACTTAAGGACTAGATATTGTTTGCTGTGACCATTCTTTATCCATTATGGAGCTATTAGGAACCATAAAAATGTGATCTTGGTCCTTCTATCCCTTCCATGCAAGATTTGTGATGTCTTAATGGATTAAGAAGTTAGGGTTTTAGCTTTTGCACCTTCCCTAGCCTTGGAAAGTCATAAAGGTAGAAGCTTTATGACTTAAGACAATGTTTTGAGGTTAGATATGGGTTTGGATGAAAAGTCCTTAAGGGATTTAGTGCTTAGTGAAGGAGTGGGGTCAGGCTGCATACGTTGGGCCTACGTTGAGTACCCTGGGCGAACTCAATCGCCTTTGACTTTGACTTTTGTTGACTTCCGTTGACCATTGAATTTTTTAACAAGTTTGACCTTCAGTCAAACTTGACGATTTTGGGCCATTGATTAAGATTTTATCTTGTTCTGGTGTTAGTGGATTCGCGGGATCGAGCAGTACAGAAGGGAGCATATCACAGTCTTTCAAGGTTGTTTGATTCAGGTGACTTTCGCCTCATTGTACCCGTGGGTCAAAGGAACCAATACCGGCCCATTAGTTTTTTTTATCTTCAGTTAAAGGATGACATAGGGACTTTATGTAGTCATGTAGGATAGACTGATGACTCTTGATCTAGGCTCTTTTACTTGTTCCTTGTTTGGTTGTGGTTCCATAGCAAGATCACCTATCCGGGTGTTTATCTCACCTTTGAGTATATACGGTTATGCATTTCTTGGATTGTTGGTATTTAGTATGTTTTTATATTTTAGTGACCTGTTAGATCTGTATCCTGGTAGTTGGTATGTTTTTATGTTGTAGTGACCTGTTAGATCTGTATCCTGGAAGTTGGTACGTTGCAATGTTGTAGTGATCTATTAGATATGTATCCTGGTATTTAGGATGCTGCTATGCGGTAGTGATCAGTAGATGTGTATGTCTACCTGTACTTGCTTCTTATCATCTAGTGGAGTGCCTTAGGAACTATATGTGGTCATGTAGGATAGCTTGAGAACTCTTGATCTAGGATTTCTTACCTGTTCCTCGTTTGGTTGTGGCTCTAGACTAGGATCATCTGTTCGGATAGCTATCTCACCTCTGGTTACTTATGATTACACCTTTCATGGAGGTTAGATGGTAGCGGGACAATATGCTATGAGAGGCTAGTAGGTGGTAGTGAGTTGTATGATTGATGTTTGCCTGTATTATGTGCCTACTTGATCCTTGATTGTTTATATGTCGACATATGGTGGTAGTGTGTTGAGGCGGTCCTACTTTGTGTTGTAGGAAAAGATACCCGGTGTGGTCCGACTGTAAGACAAAAGAACTGAGGCTCGAGAGGAGTGGTTAGTTTGAGGCGACAGGCCAACAAATATTGGGTATTCCAGATTGATGGTTGAGTGGACCCGATGCTTGCTTGTTTGTTTATCGTACGAGGTATTTTGTGGGAAACTTACTAAAATTTGTGCTTACGTAGTTGTTTATTGTTTCAGTTATCATCGGTCATCATGGGAAGGCGCAGGCGTGACTATACACATTCATCAGCAACAATGAAGATTTCACGCTTTAATATTACTCTGATTTTCAATAAATATGTTTGGAATAAATAGTTTTCTTCAAAATGGATTTATAAATGGGAAAGTGGGTAAATAAATGTGGAAGCTAATATGTGATGATCATTCATGTATTGAATTGATGTTATTATACATTAATGTCAATCATTAGTTCAAGTTTAGCAAAACTCTAACTTAATACTAGTACTCTTATTTATTTTTCCACCTGATCAATGAATGAATGAATTTGTGTTACTAATAGGTTATTCTTTTGATCATAAAGTCTAATCACCTTAGGAATCGATAAACAACAACAACTTAATCCATTGCACTTTCCAAGAAATAAACTATAGGAGTAGTGTGAATCGTATCTAAATGAAAGTCTCTTTAATATCTTGCTTTCAACCTTAATTTATATTGATTTTTGTTAGTTAACTAATTTTTTGTGATACCTATTTTTTAAGTAAGTTGGACTTGTAAAAACATAGAAAAACCCCTCAATTGCTTTTAAAATTAGTTAACTTTTAGTAGAGAAATCAGCTTTTGATCATTCTCATTCCCCCCGTGTTCGACACCCTACTTTCTTACTATATTACTATTTGATTACGTACACTGCCTATCACATTTAGCTAGTTTAGAGAGTTTGGTTTATAAATTAAAAACATGTATATAAAATGCACATCAAGTTTTTGGCGTTGTTGTCGGGGAAAAAGGAACCCCACGGCGTGGCATTCAGAAAATTCATGATGTTACTAGGAAAAGGGAACCCCACAGCGTGGCAATTAGAAAATTCATAATGTTACATTGCCAAATCGTACCCACGATGTGGCCATCAGAAAATTCATGATGTTACGCGGAAAAAAGGAACCCCACGACGTGGAAATCAGAAGCCCACGTCATGGCCACTAAACAGACCCACAATTAATTTCTCAAACCCTTACCCGATCATTTGGAGTACGCTTTCCTCGAAGATAATGAATAGAATCCTGTGATCATAGCCTAGGATTTGAAGCCTAAAGAGAAGAAGAGCTTGGTAAAAGTGTTGAAAAAAAGAAAGAATTCCATAGTATGGATGATTTCCGACATCAAGGCGGTAATCCCTTCGTATTGCTCGCATAAGATCATTATGGGAAAAGGTTCCAAGCCTGTACTTCAACCACAATGTAGACTCAATCCGAACATGCAAGAAGTGTTCGAGAAGGAGGTGTTGAAGTTGTTGGATTCCAAGATTATTTACTCAATTTCGGATAGCCAATGGGTAAGTCCGGTTCATGTGGTTCCAAAGAAAAGAGGGATGACTATGGTGACGAACGAGAAGAACGAGCTCATTGCTACTAGAACGGTAACCGGTTGGTGAGTGTGCATTGATTTTCGCAAGTTAAACGATTCCACTTGCAAGCACCATTTTCCTTTACCCTTTATTGATCAAATGCTCGAACGATTATCTGACCATCTCTTCTATTGTTTGTTATAAGGGTTTTCGGGTTACTTTCAAATTCCCATTGATCCAAGAGACCAAAAGAAGACCAAATTCACATGTCCTAGTGGAACTGTTGCTTATCGACGAATGTCATTCAGTTTATGCAATGCGCCGACTACCTTTCAAAGATGCATGGCCGATATCTTTCATGACATGGTGGGAAGTTCATGGAAGTGTTCATGGATGATTTTTTGATTTTGGTTATTCATTCGATAATTGTCTTTCTAACCTTGTTTTAATTCTTGCTAGGTATGAAGAGACCAACTTGGTTTTGAATTAGTAAAAATGTCATTTTGTGGTTAGAGAGGGAATAGTGCTAGGACAAAAGGTTTCCAAAGAGGGGATAGAGGTGGATCGAGCTAAGATTGACACATAAGAAGTCCCTTAACTCAATTATTTTTAGAAGATGTTGCTTTTCATTTTTTTAACGATTGTTTGAAAGCTTTTGAACTTCTTAAGGAAAAATTAACTATTGCCCCCATTATGATAGCCCCGACTTGGAACCGACCATTTGAGTTGGTGTGTGATGCTAGTGACTTTGCATTAGGAGCGGTTTTATGGCAAAGCATTGAAAACCATTTCAAACAATTTATTATGCAAGCAAAATACTCAACCCGGGTCAACAAAACTACACCACCATGGAAAAGGAATTAATAGCCCTAGTTTATGATTTTGAGAAATTTTGTCCTTTCTTAATCATGTCTAAAACAATTGTGTTTAATGACCATTCTGCCTTAAATTTTTTGTTTAGTAAACAGGATGCAAAGCCAAGCTTGATACGATGGTTGTTACTTCTTCAAGAGTTTGACATTGAAATAAAAGACAAGAAAGGGTTAGAAAATGTGGCGACCGATCATCTCTCAAGATTAGAGAACTCGGAACTCGAGGAGTTGAAAGAAGAAGAGATTGATAAAAAATTTCTAGATGAATACTTGATGGTGATCGAGGGAGAAGATGCTTAGTTCGTGGACATCGTGAACTACCTGAAAAGTAATTAACTTCCAAAAGGTCTTTCCTACCAACCAAGAAGAAGTTGTTTTCTAAACTCAAGTACTATTTTTGGGACAAGCCCTATATGTTTAGCAGTTGTGCTGATGGGATCATTAGAAGATGTGTTTCTGGGAAAGAAGCCAAAGACATCTTATATCATTGCCATAGTAGACCAACAGGAGGGCATTATGGAGCTCAATACACGGGAAAGAAAGTGTTTGATGCGGGATTCTTTTGGCCTACCATATTCAAGGATGCAACAACCTTTGTCAAGGAATGTAATTCGTGTCAAAGATCCGACAAAATCTCTTCACGCAATGAAATGACCCCAAAATCATTCAAGTTTGTGAGGTGTTTGATATTTAGGGGATTGACTTTATAGGATGATTTCCGGCTTCAAGAGGTGACAAATACATACTAGTAGTGGTTGATTACGTGTCGAAGTGGGTGGAAGCGCCAACTTTACGTGTTGTCGTTAAATTTATGAAAAAATAGGTGTTACAAAAATATGGTGCAAACCATAGGTTTGCAACACCTTATCATCCTCAAAAAAATGGGCCAATCGAAATAACAAATCGTGAACTAAAAATAATTTTAGAAAGGTCGATAGGAAGTAATAAAAAGGTATGGTCCGACATGCTTGATGATGCATTTTGGGCGTTTCGAAGCTGTTTTAAAACTCCAATTGGTACTACACCTTATAGGCTAGTTTTCTGGTAAAAATTGTCACTTACTGGTCGAATCGAACACAAGGCATTTTGGGCATTAAATACTTGTAACTTGGAAGTATCCAAATTGTGTACTAACTGATGGATGCAGATGAAAGCCTTAGATGAGTTAAGAAATGAAGGATAAACTAACTCTTTGATTTATAATGACAAAACAAAGAAATGACATGATGCTAGGTTAATAGGAATTAAGAATTTTGAGCCCGGTGAAAAGGTCCTACTTTTCAACTCTAGGAAGAAACTCTCTCCAAGAAAATTAAATACATGTTGGTATGGATCGTTCATGGTCAAAGAAACTTTTCCACATGGAGCAATTGAGCTATACCAAGGAGATGGAACTACGTTTAGGGTGAATGGACATCGAGTAAAGAATTACAAAAAGGGAATTCCAAGGGAAGACATGAAAGGAGAGGATGTAGTTTTGGAAGAAACCATTGCAACGTAGTGCGGGAAGGAGTCCAACTCAATACTCCTAAAAAGAAGCGCTTTCGAGAGGCAACCCACGGTTTGATTGTTTCATCGAGGGAAAGTAACGAACAAGTGTGGGGGTGTGTTAATTCTAGATTGAATTTTTTTTTATTACTTATAGTAGGATTTTCTTGTAGCACACAACGTGGACCAAATAGCCACGATGTGGGCCTAATTTTTAAGCAAGAAGTTACTTTTAATCCCTAACCGGTCATTTGTCTCATTTTTTTACCACACGACCTCCCCCATGTTGTCACCTTCCCTCTAAGAGCCGTTTTCACAATCTTCTTCATCTTTCATCAATTTTAACTCGATTTATCCACAAAGGTTAGCGATTTCTTACTCTAAACTACTTATTACTACATAGTATATGTTGTTGGTGCTTTTATTTAAAGATTATGGCTGATGTCAAGAAGTAGAAAATTCTAGGGTTTGTTATTCGGTCGAAATTTTCCTGATTCTGATGGTTTTTGTGGCTTAATTCATGCATAGTAGTCCCGAAATCTACCCTGAATAAAACCCCTTTGATGGAAATTGGATTACAACAACATATTTCACTGATTTTAGAACGAACTGTTCTTGTTGTTCATACACCACGACGTGCGCACTGGGCAGGGAGAATAGTTAATTTGTTTCTTATTTATTTGATTTGTGGTTTGTTGTAGGAAATATTTTGTTGTGTGATTTTGCAGAAATGGGATCCAAAAGGTGACCATGACATAGGGAATTCTTGTGGTATAATTTTCCAAATGTTGTGGCGCCCGGGGTGTATCAAGAATGGAAGAGCAAGTCAACTTGGCTACGTACTTAAGACGTTGAAATTCCAACCATTTTGGATTGGAATTAGATTGAAGCTGCGGGGCTCTTGCGAGAAGTCGAGCCATATTTAACTAAAATGTTTTTGCAAGACGGAATCCGACTTACTTGCACGGGATGGAGGCGTTTGTTTAGGATACAAGAACCGGTTTACGTGGAGCTTTGCATCTAATTTGTAACGTCCCCGAATTTAAAGGGAAATTTTTTTCATTTTTATTTATTTACAAATCATTATTATATAAAGAGTGTCTTAGCGGAAGTCTATAAAACTTTATTGATGCTTCGATGTCGGTACAGTCATGCGTGAGCCTTTCCACGATCTGATGAAGAACCTGCAAAGCAGTTATTCAACAACTGTAGGCAGAGGCTTAGTGAATTCCCTCAAAAATATTCCATACCATAACACATATATAATGCATACATATAATGATCGTCAACTTATATTTGGTCGGCCCCTTTTTGCCTATAACATATAGTTGGTCCGCCCCTAGGCCTTTATCATAAAGCTAGTCCGCCCGAGTCTATTGGCCTTCAGCATGAAGCTGGACCGCCCACAACTCCCCCATAATATATTAACACATATAGCAATCAATATTATAACATTACAGGTAACTATCTAACCTAATTGCTTAAGTGTATACTACAAGCATCTACATCCTAAGATATAGTGGATACGTACTGGAGTATACAATATAATGAAAAGAACTCACCCTGTCAGATTCTCAGAGGATTAACAATTAACCGAAGAGTTTAGCTGACGAACAATACTTGAACGGTGATTAACCAATATTAATATAGTTTATTAGTTCTATGGATGTATGTAATGTAAGCTAGACCCAAAACTAATCCCAATGAATACCAATAGCTCTATCAGATAAGGATCGGCCACGCCGGGCAGTTGGGAGGCAGGACCAGTTCGACATATAGCCTTTCAGAAATCCAACAACCAAGCCAACGTGACCATTCTACGCACCTCTCCCTTAGTAGATCAATCAGTATTTTGAATTGGAATCACTGATAAATTTTAATTTTAGGTCCATAATAATGAATTACGTCTATAAATATAAGATATACAAAAGATGAGAGATTGTAGCTCAACTTACAGAGGTGTTAGCGAAAACCATGAAAAATACGTGAACTGAATCCCAACTCCAACACTAGTATTTTCCGAGCGTACTGGGACCTTAGAACCTTACTAAAATATCCTAAAAGTTGGGAGAAAGTCACACTCGAAGGAACATAAGAGATTTGAAAGAGATATATGGAAATTTGGGTGAGAAGGAATGATTTTTGGAAGGATCTTTATAGGCGATGGGGAGGAACGCCGCGCAAGACCAACAGGCGCGCTGTGCACTTGGCCCTTGCTGCCTCCTTTCTGCTTTTCACACGTGTCGGGCTCCAGTTCCTGCACACCTCTTTCTTCTGAAAGGTGATACGTGTCATACTACTATGGTGCCACGTTTCACGTCCGTATCTTGCCATGTTATCGTGCCTCTTGGAGGAAATGAAAGGTCGGCTTGCCACGTGGCGCATTCCAGTGGTGCCACATCATTAACGCGGGTGGTTTTTTGCAGATTTTCGGACGGTCATAACTTTTTCATACGAGCTCTGTTTTTGATGTTCTTTATATTTTCGGAAAGCTCTCTATGAGATCTACAACTTTATGTTAGATCCCAATAGCTACTTCTCACTCTATCAAAATTTTATATTATGATACGCTTAGGTTGTTAGAGATCGATGCAGAAAGCATAAATCCTACATAAGGACTCCATTCTCGATGTTCTTTATATCAATGGACTCCTATTGGTGACATATTCAACTCTCATTTAGATAATTTTTCCTGATAATCTTTTGTTCTAAAATTCGATTTCTGCATTGCGCACTGCTATACTCGGTTGCACAGAAACTTCGAAAAAACATATATATTCCATACGGAGTCGGATTTGGGCGTTCTTTATATGCACGCTCTGGGTTTAACGACTACTACAAATTTTGTTTAGATTGATTAAGCTAATAAACCACCTATATAAAACTTACTTTTTACAATACGCTGAGTCGCGTTGGTTTATCGCAATACTTCAGAGAAGCATAACTTCCTCAGACGAAGTCAGATTTAGGCGTTCTATATATCTACGAAATTTTTTTTGATGTTTTCTATGTGTTTATGACAATTATTTTAGCTCAGCATTAATATATTTTTATTTTGAATTTTATAATAATTACATTCTACAACTATGGTAAAAGTGGGGTGTTACAACTCTCCCCCACTTAGAAGGATTTCGTCCCCAAAATCTAACTAAATAACTCTACGTAGTTGTTACTTATCTCTTCTTGTAGATCCCAGGTCCATTCCGATCCTTTTCGGTTTTGCCACCGAACGTTCACTAAGTTGATTATCTTGTTTAACAAGGTCTTTGTCTTTGTATCCAAAATCGCCATTGGTTTTTCTATGTAGTTCTGACACTCGTCTATGTGAATGTCTTCCAAAGGTATAATTACGGATTCATCCGTAATGCTCTTCCTTAATTGAGAGACGTGGAAGGTATTATGGATCTGACTAAGCACTTCTGGTATATCCAGATGGTAGGTGACTTTTCCTACTCGGGCAATGATTTGAAAGGGTTTGATATAGTTTGGGCCTAATTTTCCCCTCTTTCGGAACCTGATGACGACTTTCCAAGGCAAAACGTTAAGTAATACTAGGTCTCCTACTAGGAATTCAAGATCTGACTTTCGTCGAACCGCATAACTCTTCTACCGACTCTAAGCGACATGCAGTCTCTCTCATACTTGTTGAATAAGTTTGGTGGTCTTGATCACAACATCAATGCCCCTATGACTCATTGACCAACTTCTCCCCACCATATAGGAGTTTGACGCTTTCTGCCATAAAGCATCTCAAAGGAAGGTTTACCAATACTGGAATGGTAACTGTAGGTGTATGAAAATTCTGCTAGCAGTAGATATGTGTCCCAACTTCCAAAAAAAATAAAACACACATGCCCTCAACATGTCTTCTGGAGTTTGAATAGTCCTTTCACTTTTCCCATTGATTTGAGAGTGATAAGTTGTGTTGATATGCAATCAGGTGCCTAGCTCATCATGGAACCTCCTCCAAAACCGAGAACTGAAACGAACATCTCTATCAGAGACTACTGAGACTGGCACTCTATGCCGAGAGATTACTTCCTTCACGTAAATATTTGCAAGCTTCTCAGCCCAAGAGCTTTGTTGGATAATTATGAAGTGGGCTCTCTTGGTTAATTTATCCACTAGCACCCAGATAGTGTCTACTCCACGAGGAGTCTTTGGTACCTTGGTGATGAAGTCCATCGTTGTTTGTTCCCATTTCCACATCGCGATGTCAAGAGGCTGTATATTTTCATTCGACACTTGGTGTTTGGGCTTGACCTTCCGACAAGTCAAAAACCTTTCGATGTACCATGCTACATCTCGTTTAATACAGAGCCACTAATAATTGTGTGTGAGGTCCCTATACAACCATGTAGCTCCTGGATGAATTGAGAACTTGGACTTGTGTGCCACATCCATTAGTACTTGTCGAGTCCCTCCTGAGTATGGAACCCAAATCCTACCATGCAAGGTCAGCAACCCACGACCCAAAGCAATCTATGTCGAAGGCTAAGATTTTCCCTAAATCTCTCTTTCTTTTCTATTTTTCTTCCTTGACTTCTTCGCTCTGATCCTGGTTAATCATCTCTAGTACTGGGGTAATTATCGTCATCCTTAAGCACATGCCCTTCATTGGCATGTTAGTCATCTTTCGACTTAATGCATCGTTTACTACATTCGCCTTACCTGGGTGGTAGGGATTTCGTAGTCAGAGTTTTCACTACATCCAACCATCGACGTTGCCTCATATTTAGGTGGGCTGATCCATTAGATATCTCAAACTTTTATGGTCGGTGTAAATGGTACATCAAACTCCATATAGATAATGTCTCCAAATCTTGAGAGAAAAAACTACTGCTCCTAATTCTAAGTCGTGCATTGGGTAGTTAGCTTCATGAGGCTTCAAATGTCTGCAGGCATATGTGTCACACCCCCAAACCGTCATGCGTAGTATCATAACAATTGCACCATAGTAATCAAAGTAAACACAACCATTACATTAAATATATATATATATATATATATATATATATATATATATATATATATATAAAAGGTATTTACATCTGTTTGATTCATATTCATATACATCAAAACTATAACAAAATATAAAGACGAGACTCTATATGCTCCGTCTTCTCAAAAGTCTGCTGAGGTACCTGTCTATTGATTTCCTGGGAATACAAGCGATTTTGAAAAGAGTATCAACATAAAGCTGGTGAGTTCATATGCAATATTTTTGTAATGAAAACCTATTAATGAATCTGTGAAAGTGTTCGTATGATTGCAAGAAAATCCAATATTTTCTTTAGTAAAAGCATGATAATACCAGTTCTTTCTATGATCACATAGTTTATACTAGTTAAGTATAAACCAATATGAAACAGATGGTTGATTGTCTAGATCTGCCCTAAGCCCATAACCAAACAAGGAAGAGGAAATGAGGCAGAAACCACACATCCCACAGACTATCGAATATTCTTCATACATAACCCTGATGCATAAACTAAGAAATTATAGAATTAAGTACGATTGTTTGTTACTATATCTTGTTGTAGTATATGAAACATATTAGTTTGTATGTTGGGTACTACTAGATGTCTTGTAAGATAAGTTTCGTATAGAATGTTCTGTATAAAAAACCCTGGCTACCACCAGTATGTATAATAGTTTAGTAGTAAAATAAAACATTGTATTCGAATTTCCTGGAATCCTCCGGTTGTGATGTATAATAGTTCTATTAATGAAATTAAAACTAATTGAAGAATAAATTTCCGTAAACAATTGGATAGTTTATACTATTGTGAGTCCGTATAACCATGCTTGATATGACCTAGTGACCTTTACGATGTTCTTCAAGTGTCGGATAAATGACATTTGTCACCCCAGGCATGCCTGCCTAACTGTAGCTAGCAGTTCAGGTGTGAGGTTGGCAGTCCCGAATAGATCTATTCACAAATCTCACGCTCTCCGTCTAGGAGACCCTACTTATACTATGATAGGATTTAATCCGCACCCCGAAGGGTACAATTGAAGTGATGTCTCACAACCCTGTATTAACTAATCTACGTGTAGTTTTGTACCGTTCTTTTGTATTTGAATCCGTTTGTATACCTTGTAGAGTAATGATAATTATACTTAAATAATTATTTAGTAATGTATTCTTGTTACCCGAGAGATATCATTAAATATCATAAACTAAATCTGTCATAGTTTATATGCCTGTAAGTGTAAAACCGTGTATTGAAATCCCAAACTATACCTATTATAGTTTGCACGTATGTTATCTACTTCGTTTGTGTATTGATCTGAAACTATGCAATTATGCTTGTAAGTTGAAAACGTCCCTTATGATCAGCATGTTACAAAAGCGATAAAATCTCTAAACATTTTATAAAAATGTGGGAACCATATGGTTTTATCAATTGCATCAGTTTTAAGTGTGTTGAAATACTTTTGTATAAATTCACAAAATCATTTGTGTCTAGCTTGTATTCCCCCCCCCCTGAAAACATTAAAATAGTAAAAGCATAGGGGTATGAACTCACTGTTGGTTGCGTGAAATGTCGGACAACGAAACTGGAAATGAGGACCCTCAGGTTAATGTATGCGGCTTTAACCGGATCCTAATAACAATTAAGTACATATATGTATTTTTATTTGCGAAAACACTTATAGTGTTGGAAATACACTTTCTTTTGGTTTAGGAATGTTACCGGGACTTGATTGAATCGGAGAAAGGGGGTTTTCAGCCAAGTTCACCACTTAGGAAGGGTTTGAAGCCGTGAAAGGGATTATAGCCGTGAACTGTTCTCGGTCATGAACAGCCCCTTGAAGTGTTTACGACTATGAACGGTGTTCTTGAAGAACATATGAATTTTTTTGAAGGGTTCACGGCCGTGAACGGTTTGCAGCCTTTGAAGGTTTGAAGTTTTGAAGGGTGTACGGCCGTGAACTCAAAAACAGCAACACTTGATTTAACGAAAAACTGATGTTTTCATGCTCCAAAACGAGTTCTGAGGCAGGTAGAGTGATAGATGAAGTGAAATCTTGAGTTTTCTTGTGTTTTCGGGTGGGGATTTTTAGAGAGAGGGAGTGTGTTCGCGGCCAGAAACTTACAAATGAGGGTAGTAGTCGCGTATATATAGCCTGGGAGTATGGTCTGTGTGACAACCCGAAAATCTTTGCCTTGTAAGTTCAGCCATTCAATCCAAACGAGTGTTAGACTCGTTTCTGCTATCTTTTAGCCTTTTTTAGAGTTTGTTTAAGGGTTTAAAGCTCAGTACATTCAAGCATTGGGTATAGAATTGAGTTGCGTAAGTTCTTCGCGTTGAAATCAAGCCATACACTCCATGTAAGGGAGTGTACGGTCGTACACATGAGTGTACGGCCGTATACACATGTGTCTGCGGCCGTACACCCATGTTGGCCGTACACCCCCTCCATAAGGTTGATATCCTTCCATTTCTAAGCCATTTCCTCAGTTTCCAAGTCAAGAACATCGATTTCTCTCTCAACTATCATCGAGCTTTTCACCCCGATCTTCAAAAATGTAAGCCCTTCTTCCGTTTGATTTGTTGTTATTCTTCTTATCCATGTAATCACCCTTTGATTTCATCCATGGAAATCATCTTTTGACTAGATCTTCAAATCTCACCAAGAACACACACTTGTTCTTGGTGATTGTGAACCCTCTTGAGCCTCCAAATCGTAAGTACTCCTTTCCTATGCTTAGTACATGATAAGAACACTTGATTAACACCCCTAAATCGACCAAAACTCAAGATCATAAGGAGTGTACGGCCGTACACCCATGTGTGGCCATATACCCCTCAAAACACCCTAACGGGCCTCCAAAATGCAATTCTAGCTTCAACACTTGCTGAGCAATAGTCCCACAAGCTTCCCTATCATTCAAATAAGATTTTGTGCACTTGTTACCATGACTGTACGGCCGTACACTCCATGGCCGTACACCCATGGCCGCACACTCCATTTTGTGGTCGTACACTCCCCTTGGATGAATCACATGTGATTCTAACACTTGGTCCAAGTGTTTCCTAGTCCCTAAAGGTGTTTCCTTGCATGTAGTTGCTTCTAAACACTATATTCATGCCAATATATGCCATTATATGTCATTTAGGACTCGTTTGTTTCTCGGGACATCATTCGTGGAACTTCTCATCCTCACGCGCATATTCGTTTGAATCACCCACATAAGGTGAGTTCATACCCCTATAATCAATCTTTTAAACTGTTTTAAATGCTTTTTAGGGGGGGGGGAATACAAGTTGAACACAATGATAATTGTGTAAATGTTTGTTATAAACATCTTTCAAAAGATTGTGTATGTCTTTTATAAGTGATCAAAACATTTCAAAAACTCTTTTTAAGATATGTTACTTTATAGTTTATAAAACTCCGTTTTTAAAGTAAAATCATAACTTAGTGGGTAAATGAGTCTTTTCAATAATAAGTTCAAGTAAACATACTAGTAAACTATAATAGGTATAGTTTAGGGGTTCAGTTCATACTAGATGCTAGAACATACTATAAAGAGAAACAGGGAGGTAGATATAATACACGATAACATAGGGATCATACTATAAAGAGAAACAGGGAGGAAGATACAATATGCGATAACAGAAAGAACATACTAAGATACTACAACAGAACGAACATACTAATGCTATAGCAGAAGAACAATACATGATCTAATTATACCAATAATCACTAACTCATTGTTCTAAGCAAAAGGTGATAGTAAATTGGGTATACATGATCATATAACTTTAATGTGAATTTACGCGGCCTAGCAATTTGTTTGCGGAAGTCGCGTTTGGTCCCCAGAATCTCTTGCAGGGAGAGCGTATAGTATGGGTACTATTCATCACATTATGACCTTAATAAAACAAACTTGTTTTAAGGTAATCAGTACGTCAGGATGTCAATTCAAAAAACAACTGAGTACTTACATTTTTCCATTACTTTCATATTGTGACAGTTCCACTTGAAAGTTAATGCAAACTATTTTCGAGTTAAGATAGTTAAAAACTAGGGAAAACTTACATCTTTTCAAACTATAAACATAACAGTCGAGTCTAGTACATTCAGTAGAAAGGGGCCTATAATGCTAACTTTATAATTCCTTAGTTTTTACATCAGGAATATATATTAATCGGATCTGATAGGTAATAGGATGTGTGCTTTCCGCTTCATTTCCTGTTCCTTGTTTGGTTGTAGGCTTAGAGCAGATTCACCCAGCCTACTATCTATCCGATCTTAGCTATATATATGCTCCGTATACACCAAGTAATCATAAGGGGTACCAGGTATGGGCCACGTCATAGGACACTAATTCAATGCACAGTTTTCTAGTACAAAACATATTTTTCAAATAGAACATTTGGTATACAAAACTAGAAACTTACCAGTAAAGTGTTTAATCCATTTTTATTAAACCAGGTATGGGCCACGTCATAGGACACTAATTCAATGCACAGTTTCCTATTCCTTGTTTGGTTGTGGGCTTAGGGCAGATTCACACAATTAACTATCTGTTCGATATTAGATTATATATAGCTAGTATAAACTAAGTGATTATAGAAGGAACCACTGTGGTTACCATTTTTACTAAAAGAAATAAGGGTTTTCTTAAAGAATATTTTCATCAAATATAAAGGAACTATTACAACTAACTTCGTGAGTACCAAGTGAATACGCCAGGGTTATATACAACGATGATCTAACAAAAAATAGGATGTGTGCCTTCCGCCTCATTTCCTGTTCCTTGTTTGGTTGTGGGCTTAGTTCAGATACACACAACCGATTGTTTGTTTACTCTGGGTTTTATATAACTTGTATCCATTTAGTACTCATAGAATGGATTGTAGAGTCATTTTTACGTATCTTTCATTAAAGCAGGAAATATAGGATTTTCTGGAGGAACAGGCGAACTTTTCTAAACAGAACTTATAACTTACTACAACTTTCTTACAACTTACTTACATCACTAAAATCTTATGAACTCACCAGCTTAAATGCTAATCTACTCTTTCAAAATAACTTGTATTCTCAGGAGACCAGTAGACAGGTACGCACACTGGGATACAGAAGATGGAGCAGTATAGCTTCATGTCTTATTTTGTTATTTACTTTGCCGTCTATGTTATGTGAACCACATACTTTGTAAACACTTTCTTTCAAATGAAATGGTTGTTTATTACTTAGATTACTATGATGCATGTCTTGTGATACTAAACATGACGTCCTCCACCCCCGAACGTTTCCGCCGTTCTGGTTTTGGGGTGTGACAGTCGGTGGTGGGGACAAGCCGTGAACGGGTTTACGGTCGTGATCGGGTTGACGGCCGTAAACACCAGTCAGGCCAGAAACTGTTGAGTTTCTAAGGAGACTCGGGTTTTCGCGCGATTTTGGTTTCGACTCTTATATATATATAATTTAATTATATAACTTAAATGATTTTCCAACCATAAGAATTTTGGCGGAACTAAATAAAATAAAAAATTTATTTAACGGAATCGACTAACGTTAATGGAAAAAGGTCCGGGTTGTCACAATATGTGATTACTCGACCTTGCTGCATGAGGACGGCTTCAAAATCCATGATTAATGCATCGCAGTAAACTACCATGTCATCAATACCTTCTAGGATGGCTAACATTAGAGCTTCACATAGCTTTCCCCTAGCGTTTCAAACACACAACATTGGACAGGGCCCCAACGAAAAGCAACTTCTTTCTTTCTTAAACGGGTCAATGGTACCGCAACCTTGGAGAAGTCTTGAATGAATCTTGTATAATATTCTGCTAACCCTAGGAAGCTTCCAATCTCTGAAAGAGTAGTCGGGACTGGCCATTGCATTACTGCCTCTATCTTGGCTGGATCTACTCTAATACCGTCCCGGTTGACAAGATGCCCAAGGAGCTGCACCTCTCGTAAGAAAATCTGGCATTTGGAGAACTTTGCATACATGTTCTCATTCCTTAGAACCTCGAGTACCTCTCTTAGTTGCTCCTTATCTTGTTCTTGGGTCTTTGAAAAGACCAAGATATCGTCAACAAACATGATTACCAATCGATCAACATATGTCTACATACTCGGTTCATTAAGTCCATGAATGTGGCAGGTGCATTTGTAAGCCTAAAAGGCAATACTAATAAATCATAATGACCATACCGGGTTCGGAAGGCAGTCTTTGGTATATCTTCTTCCCTTACACGCATCTGGTGGTATCCTAAACGCAGATCATTTTCTGAAAACTGAGACGCTCCTTGAAGTTGATCGAAAAGGTCGTCTATCCTAGGTAAGGAATAAAGGTTCTTCACTGTGAGCTTGTTAAGCTCTCTATAGTCTATTCACATCCTGTACGACCCATCCTTTTTCTTAACAAACAAAATCGGTGCTCCCCACAGAGAACTACTTGGTTGAATGAACCCCTTGTCCATCAGCTCTTCAAGATGTTTAGCCAATTTTTGCATCTTTGAGGGTGCAAGAGGATAAGGTGCCTTGGCTACAGGTGCTGCACCAGGAACTAAATCAATCCTAAATTCTAATTGACGCTCCGGAGGTACACCTGACAGCTCATCGGGAAACACATCGGGTAGCTAACAAACTATTGGCACTTCTGCCAAGGTTCCCTTCTTCTCTTCTTAGGTTTCGATTACATAGGCCAAGAATCCCTCGCATCTATGTTGTAGGTATTTTCTGGCCTTCGCGAAGGAACAAAACGCCAACTTACTTGCAGTAGTCTCGCCTCAGATAGTAAGTTCTCCCCCACTTGGAGTCTGAACTGGTACTATCTTCTGTCGACAGTCGATTAGCTCCTCAAACTCGTTCAGCCAATCCATGCCTACTATTACGATCATCTATCACATAGGAATGGGAAAAAGGTTTATAGGGAAACTATCATTACTGATTTCTAAGGTACAACTATGGTGAACTTTTGATGCGTTAATCGTTCGATCGTCAACTTTTTCTACCCTTAAAGGATTATTTAAATTTCCTATGGCGTGATTAAAGTTTTTTCTAAACCTAAGTGATATGAAAGAATGACTTTCTCTAGAATCAAATAGTACTAACGCATTCATGGAGTTGAAGGTAAACGTACTGGCTACGACGTCAGGTGCTTATTTGGCTTCCTCTGTCGTGAGATGAAAAGCTTGCCCCTTGGCTCTTGGAGCTTCATCTCTGCCTTGGCGTCCATCGGTTATCCTTCGGATTGCAGGTGCATGAGCATCTATTGCTTCACTTGACTTTTGGAGAGGACATTCAGCCTTGTAATGTCCTAGCTAGTTGCAACTGAAACAGACACACATGTTTTGTGTGCAGTCCCTGGCATAGTGCCCTTCCTTTGCACACTTGTGCCACCCAAGTCACGTCTAACACTGACCATCATGAAACTTCCTGCACTTTTACAAGTGTGTCCCTTCTGATTTCCAAACCTTAAACCATTGGGTTTGAACTTCTTGGATACCGGCGAAGTTGGAACTGTGGTTTGCCTCTTCTCCTTTTTTTGGGTCTGTAACTCTATTTCTCTTCTCCTAGCATAATCATGCATCTCCGCCAAGGTCATATAGCAATTTTTTGCAAAAAAAATATCTAATTTTAGTCTTAAGTTTACTCAGATACCTAGACATCTGCACTTGTTCCGAAGATGCATACTCGGGGCAAAACAAGGCTCTCTCCATGAACATATTGGTGATCTCGATCACCGTTTCAATTGTCTGATTGAGTGACAAAAACTCTTTAAATTTCTCTCTGAACTTATCAAGAAATTTCTCTTAGGTCATAGCGCTCTTCTCTACCGGTGATTAATCCTTTGTGACAAAGTTCCACCAATCCTTCGCCCCAAGACATAGGAGATTTTGTGCATTCTGAAACTTCAAGTTTGTAGGGCAGGCACAAGTGTAGAAGCATCCTTCCACATCTGAGATCCATCCTATTGCAACAATCAGATCCCTAACACCATCAAACTATGGGGGCTTGGTGTTATTGAACTCACAATAAGGCATTTCCTTCTCTCCAGATGAAGTTGCAGCATCAATAGGGAACCGTGGCTGGGGCAACAACGGTGCTTGCAATGGCAGCATACCGCTCATCAAAAAAGGCGATAAACTCAGTCTCAGTAAATCCAAACATTTCTAGGATCATTTCTCTCACAGTGGCTGCTACTACCACGTCCGTTATGTCGCGTATCTCTGTGTCGTTTGGACCCTACCCATCTGATCTAGAACCCGAACCACTCGCTCGCGTGATCATCACCATGCTGGAGATGGAAACGGTACGGGTTTAATACGAATTGATTTGGGTTATCTAGAGATAACACTCAACCCTTTCCAGCTTCTTAGTAGCTTTGGGTCCTTCTTGATTCCCATATACATCATGTGCTTCCTGTAGTATGGGCCCATACTATCTTCCACACCTATCGATACTAGATCTAAGAATTATCCCAATGTTTATAAGTTTCTACGCTCCTTTATCTACTGCCCTTTTCACACACTCAATGTTCAAAGGCTTAATAACAAGAGACTAGATTTATCCTAACTCTATAACTAAACACAAGCTCGAAATCATCAGTCATTGAGACATGATACAATCATCCATTCTAATGATTAGGTTTAGCTTTTAATGCTTAACTTCATTCTTTCCAATAGATCATAGAATTCCATCTAAATGTGACTACCACATCAAGCATCAAGGAACTATGAATTAGATGTATTTGGAGTTTGATTATTCAAGTACTTGATGTAGAGTCAAACATTAAACATTACCATATCAAAATACTTTGGGTAACTTCGTTTCCTATGATCCTTTTCTTTACATTAATTGCAATTTTCCTCTTTCGAATCATTTTTGTGTGGAATAGAGGACACACCAACTTGAATCCCTCATAATGGGAAGTTCCGACTGAATCCATTGCTTTCCATTTAGGATTCGAACGTTAACTATTCATTCCACTAACATTCAAAAGCGATAACTAGAACTGGATAAGAAATCTAATTCCTTTCAAGCTTTCTCATTTTAGAGAAGGTTTAAGAATCCCATCAACGAATTATCTATACTATTTATATGATAAATCAAGTTGAAATTACATATAATATCTATAGAAAGACTATTGTCAAGGGTAACATTGTGATTCTCGAGTTTATCTATGTAGCTATCATTGATTACATATAAATCTCTCTTCTTCAATTCAAATGAAATTAGGAAGTTTTGATGATTTTCAAATCACTCTTTTCTTGACCTTTGGTGAAACATTTCACTCAATTGCAAATTCATTTTATATGTCCACATGTTTTTTAAAATTCTTTTGGAACATTGAGGACATAGACATTGTTGGGTTTTGTATCATACAACATCCTATGGTGCACATACAACCCTGAAAACTTTGGATCTATGTTTTCTCTAATTATACATGCAATATTGTTTCCAATGCTTTTAGCCTACAACTAGCATACAATATGACAATTTGAACAATTCAACTAGTTAGATGACTTACCTCTTATTAGGACTTGTAGTTCTTGGCCATTGAAAGCTTTAGCACCTCAAGTGTGATGCCTCTAATGTGTTACAAACACCATATGCAAGAGGAGGCTTGAGAGAATAATTTATCGTGCACAAAATCGTTTCTCACTCACTAAGAATGCATTAGGAAACGATTTTGGCTCTACAGGGGTCTTTATATAGTGTTGCAAAGGTTAGGGTTTCATCCATGAAACCCTAAGGCTCCATGACCTTCCATATCCCTTAGGCTCCATGGGTTAAAGCTCCATGGACTATCCATGAACCATTTATCCCACCCTAATGGATCATTGGCCCACACTACAAGAATGATTGATTTACATAATCAACCCCTTATATTTAATTAGTCTCTTTTGATCACTAAATTAATTCCAAATTAATTCTAGACCAATACTAATTAAATAATATTATTTCTCAATTAATATATTATACTTATAATATATTAATAAATCACCAATAACCTTATTCTCAAAAGTCCATCCTATCAAATTGCACTGGTGAAGGCAACCCAAAAGGACCATGCTACTATCGGGTCAAGTACATACCAGTTATAGTTAAGGGCTTAGACACCAAATCCAACAGTCTCCCACTTGGATAAGTCTAATAACTATAACTGCAAGTACGACTTCAAGAACCGATTAGTAATCGTAAGCTTTCAAAAGTCGCTGTCGAACTCTGACCTAGTCAATGATTGTCCTTAGATAAGTGATCATATATCCTCTGTTCTACAAGATATCAGCCGGACAAATACATGGAACAATGTCATATTTGTTGTCCGGCAGTTTGTTTCCCGATTTCCGATTAGTTTGACATATAACATAATTGAACACATCAATTTAGTTCTGACCGGGCCCGGTACATAGGTCAAAACAAAACATCAAGGGGCCCAAGATATCGCTTTTAATCCACTTGGGATAAATGGAACAGATAAACTTTGACATTATATGCTTGTACTAACTACTCGTTAAATCATGCACAACGATACCTTTTATAACATCAAGTTACTGATGCGTTTTCGTATCATCAATGCACAACCAGTTCGTAGTCAACAACTCATATATCTTGATTTGAAGACTATATGATATTATCTCCTCACAATCACTCGTGATAATTCCATGAAGTGATTCAGGTAAGTGCGGGTTGATCCAATGCTTAAATCTTATTTCACAAACACTCATGAATGGTGTAGCAGACTTTTTTTATTTCTAACACCTTTGACATTTACAAGCCAACTCATGAAAATCTTGCTTCATAACTACTTCCAAAGTATGATCGACTGTGGATAATTTGAACAATCTTATTATTCGGGAAGTCAAAACATGCAAGGTGAAACACAAGAATAATACTTAATCCTATATGGCCCCAAAACTTTTGAGTGTAAATAAAACACCTTTTATTTAATCGCCATATTGATTACTCATTTTTCATTGTACGATGTTTCGAATTATCAACTTTATACTTGAATTAAAACAATAGTTATCCCATGCTCCAAGCATGCACACTATTTTTATCTATGATCCTTTCTTTGTGAAATAGATCAATTGAAAACATTTCAATGATGTTCATTTCACAATTCCAAATACCCATAGTAAGTGTAAGTATCCCAAATTCTTACCTTTTACTATAATCTGTTTGATTCTAAACTTAAATGCACTAATCTTTTCGTAATGTCAATGCACAAAGTCACAAAACTATGCCAGTAACTTTACAAATTATTCACTTTGGACATTGGTTATTGAACCAATTCCATGGAAGCGAAGTCTCATATTCAAAGTACATTCCTTTGAACATCCTTCTTGCATTAAGGTTTCTAATCTTACACAGATTTTACGATTAACTTCCACTTATGGAACATTTCCATAAATCCATATGACTAGCATTTCTGAACAAGAGTTACCTCTTTCTCAGAACCTGTCAATATGGACCTTCCAAAACTTATACTTCCAACTGATGGGTTTTCAACATTCTACCACTCCTATGGTGTACATGCAACCCTAGAAACCTTGGATCTATGTTTGACTAAGATACATGCAAATAATTATTTTTCCAAGGTTCTTATCCTAACTAGCATGGCATGGGGTACTTGAATCAAATAAAACTACTAGAATTACTTACCTTGTAGTAGTAGTTGATTGCTTGGAGTTTGAGAGCCTAGCACCAATAATGTGGATCCCTCAAATGGAAGTCACAAATCACCACAAACTTGGAAACTTGAGAGAATAGTAACAAACTTCTTGAAATCGGCCCTCTTAGTTTTCACACATCAACTAGTGCAATTTCAATAACCAAAGCCTCCTTTATATAGTGTGGTGGATTAGGGTTACATCCATGTAAACCCTAATACCCATGTCTTTTCATTTCCATGAGATCCATGGGTTAAAGCTCCATGGAGTATCCATGGACTTTCCATGCAAGCCTAGCCCATTCCAAATAAGCATTAGCCCACACTATATAAATACAAGAGCCCATATTTAATTAGCCATACTTTTGATCTCTAAATTAATTATAGATCAACACTAATTAAATAATATGATTTTATATTAATATATTAGAACTTATAATATATTAATAAATCATAACTTATACTATTCTCAAAAGATTATCCATAAATTGTTCGGGTGAAGTGCAACCCAAATGGACCATGCCGGGTCAGGTCAAGTACATACCAAATATAGTTATGGACTTAGACACTATCTCCAACAGTCTCCCACTTGGATAAGTCTCATAACTATAGTTGCAAGTATGACTTCAGGAACCGATCAGCAATCGTAGCTCTTAAAACTCAGTTGAACTATGAAGCGTCATTTTAGATAAGTGATCATATAATCCTCTGTTCTAGATATCAGCCGGACAAATACATGGAACATGGTCTTGCTTATTGTCCAGCATTTGTTTCCCGATTTCCGATTTGTTTGACATAGAACTTAACTGAACACATCAATTTAGTTCTGATCGGGCCCGGTACATAGTTCAAAACAAAATCATCGAGGGGCCCAGATATCGCTTCTAATCCTAGAAGGAACAGATAAACTTCGACTCATATGTTTTCTCTACTACTTGTTGAATTACACACAAAAGCACGGTTTATAACATCGAGTTACCAATGCGTTTTCGTGCAATCAATGCATAACCAACTCATAGGCAACCAATCATATCTCTAGGTTTGAAGACTTATATGATATTACCGTCTCACGATCACTCGAGATAAATTCCATGAAGTGATACAAGTGAGCGTGGGTTGAATCCAATACTCAGAACTTATGAGCACTCATGAGTGCTGTAGCCCCGCTTTGTCTAACATCTTAGACCTCTACAAGCCAACTCATGACAGTCTTGATTCATATCTACTTCCAACATATGACCGACTGTGGAGAGTTTGAATAATATGATATAAACCATAACATAATTATTCTGGAAGTCAAAACATGCAAAAAGAAATAATAGTAAACGATTGACAAGAGATAGCAACACTTTACTCATAAATAACAGCTTTTATTTATCATCAAATGTCAATTACATTTTACAAATTTCAAGATTATCTAACTACTAAAACTAATATCATCCTTCAGCCCTATGCTCCGAGCATGCTGGAGATGCTTAGCCCGAGTCAGTCCCTTCGTGAGGGGATCTGCTGGGTTCTCATCCGATGATACCCTCTTTGCCACGAGGATTCCTTCTTCTATTCGATGTCTGATGAAGTGATATTTTCTGTCAATGTGTCTGGATCTCCCATGAACTCTTGGTTCCTTGGCTAATGTCACACCCCGCTAAAGCAGAAACACGAGGCGTGGCAGTATAAAGGGTTTCATAGCAAAAGTTAAAAGACAACACCAACCGTAGTATTAAAAATTATTACAAATTTACGATGGGTTTGAACAACTTTTAAAAGAAATTACAATGTAAATTGAAATACAACACATGCAAATGCTCCTAAAAGTGAAGTGTCCCTAAGTGCCACTTACTCGATGATTCCTGAAAAAGCATGTAAAACGAGCGTCAACTATAAAAATAGTTGGTGAGTACTCACAGATATACAAAATAATATTGGTTCCATGAATTGAAATCAAAGTTTTGATAAAAGTTTCCAATAAATAAAAGTATATTGTTAAAATGAGTAAATAAGTTTGTAAAAACAAAGTTCTTTGTCATCATGAGAGATAAAGTATGTTGCCAGAATAAGATGCAACATTCATATTCTCATGGAAGATAAAGTTCGTTACTCAAACGAGTAAACAAGTTTCATTGCTAAAATGAGCAATCAATTTCGTTGCTACAAGGAGCAAACAATTTCATTGCTAAAACATGTATATAAGTTTTCAGTAATAAAAGTTCGTTGTTGTAATGAGAAACAAAGTTCATTGCTATAATTAATAAACAAGTTTATTGCTATAATAAGTAACGAGTTTGTATGTGTATGAGCAAACAATGAGTCTCAACCAAACCTATGACTGAAGCCCTATCAAGATCTATGCTTATCGTTCCATAGATGAATATGGTATCATGCACTCCAGCAATAAGGCGAGTGAGGAGTTGTCAATTCCTAATAGCGCTATCCATAATGACCATTGGCTCAAAGAGTTAATGGTTAGAGATAAGGGAAGGGCCTTAGTACGATAAGTTCTCATGTTCGGTGTTGCATAAACATACATAGAGAGACATAGCAATAAAATAGCAATCAAGTTTCATACAAATCAATTTAAATACAACATTCAAATAATAGTTTTTCGGGACATGCTTTTCCACCCCAAAACATAAAAAAACTGAAAATAGGGGAGTGCGTGAATACTCACAATATGCATTGAGATGATGCAAATGATGCCTTAAGCTAAGTTCCACTTGTACCACTATCGATTCCTACAATAATGGTATTCGCTAGTGAGTCTCTAATCGAAATCTAACACTAGTATACTTACTACTACAATAGAATTATGCCAATATTGTGTCAAAATTTAATATTGATAAGTTACAAACATTTTTCTGTGAAAATTAAATTTCAATGAATCAATTGTTATATAACAATTTAAGTGGAAATTTCCCATTATTGAAATGCTAATATTTAACAATTTTAGAGGTGTTCCAATGATTAAATATTCAAAAACTAAATTAATTTAGTTCTAAAATTTCCCAAAGTTTGCATTTCAGTTTTAATTGAAGTGAAAGACCTGAAGATAAATTTTCTTGAATTTTTTATTTGTCTGACTATTTTTCACGATTTTAGTTTCTTGAATAACCATAAAATCTTGAAAAATAATAAACAGTTAATAAAAATTACCAAACTTCAGATTTTGGTTCTAAATATACTAAAAGACTTCTAGATAAATTTTCATGGAGTATGAATATGTATAACCATTTTTCATATATTTAATTCTCTAAATAGATACAAATTCATGAAAAATAGAAATCCGTTTCCAAAATTACCCAAACTTTTTGTATTACTGTTATTAAACATTATTAAGCTGGGAAAAATATAAAAATTGATTTCTAAACTGTTTAACCCAATTTTATGATTTTTGAGCATTTATTCTAATAAAAATTGAAATAAATAGAAAACAGTTTCCAAAATTGCCCAAATTTTTTGTAACACTTTTATTATACATTTAGAAGCTGTGAAAAATATAAAAGATATTTTTCAATTAGTCTTTCTATTTTGCTTTGTTTTATCCTCTTAAATAATCATTAATTGGAGAATAATTATTAAACAGTTAAAGTAAATTACCAAAATTTTTGTACACTTCATTTTCAGAGTAAATAATCTGGGAAAAATACCAAATGTGGTTTTTATATACTGAAATCCGATTTTGTGTATTTAAGTGTATTTAATCTTAGAAAATAAGAGAAAAATAGTATACATAAGAGAAAAATCATCAAAAATTTTATGTAGCCTCCTAATGTACTACAAGGTGTTCTCGTAAATTTGCATGAATTTTGGATGAGCAGAACTATTTTTTCTATTTTTAGTCCATTATAAATACAAAAATCGGAGAAAAATAGGAATACATTATGAAAAATTCTGAAAATAGTTTTCTAGGTCTTATACCTCTGGTAGAAGCTGCGAAAATTGTTATACATCCTTTTCAAATTGTCTAAAGTGGTTTTATGATTTATTGGGGCTAAACAAAAAGAAAATTCAAAACCATATTAAACAGTAACAAAAGTCATTGAAACTTCATGGGAGATGTTTATTAACTTAAAGAATCATCCAAGAATTTTTCCAGAATTTATTTACTAGTGTAAGTATTTTATATGATTTAACACTCTATTTTCTTATTATTTTCATATAAAAATAAAGAAAATATATATTGAGCTAAAAATTTCCAGAATGCATCTTCATAAAATTTAACAACAATGAAAAATTGTTTCCTTATTTTTGATGTTAAAAACCATGCCTAAAGGCTCAATAAAATGTATAGAGAAAACTTGGTTCTTGTGATTTATGTAAAGATTATTGATGTTACTTTGACAATTTTTGCAACATGTTACAAAGACTTTTGAATCAAGATCTTTTTGTTCCTATTAATACATGATATTAAGAGTATAAAATAATTTCCGAATGATTTTTAGTGATCAATAAGTCCTTTGAACATGCAACACAAAAACAAATGTTCATAAGGAAAGTGTTGTTTGAGCAACAGGTTTGTAAAAATTGGTAAAAATCGAAATATTGGAATTTCCAGTGAGGTCAGATGGGTTTGAAAGCTAACTCAAAATATTATATTTCAGAAAAAGAATCACGAATTTTAGCTAAGAAATGAGTGAGATATGACAGTTTAAAGTCAGGTAAAGAAATCTGGCAGATTGCATGCATGATGATTGGTTAGAAAAGTGGGTTTTCATCATTTCCTTGAGTAAATCTTTTCAAGTATTTTAAATATATCATGATAAACTCATATTTTAGTCATGTTTCTAGAGATCAAAAGATTAAAACTTATCAAAATGTATACATGCATTTATGAACAAAATTTTGTTTCTCAAAAACTCTTAACTTGAGTTTGATGTTTTAATCCTTAAAATCGATTTTTGCACTAAGATCATGAACATGCAACCTTGTTTATCATACATGCATGGTGTTAAAACACATCCGTCATGTTGTAAAAACCATTTTAACAAAAAAGAAAACAAGTTTTAAGAAGATGAAGAAGGAGAAAGTGTAAGAAAAAGAGCAAAACGTGAAGGAAAAGTGAAGTAAAATCGATTTTACCTTCAAGAATACCACAAGATGATGAAGATTTCGAGTTTGAGGAGTGTTCTTGGGTTTGTTTTCTGGAAAATTTCTTGGTTCTTAGAGGGAGGAAGAGAGAATGGAGTGGTGTTTGGAGAGAAAAAGTAGAGAGAAGGTAGAGAGAGTTTTCTAGAGAGAGAAAGAAGAGAGATGTGTGTGTGTTGGAGAATGAGAGTGTGAGAGAGATATGGGGAGAGAGGGATCCGATTTTAGGGGAGGAGAGGCTCTCTCTCTCTTGTTTCTTTTATAAAAATTCAAATCTTTTATAAAAATATCCAACTTTTTATAAAATGTGCACCTTAACCTAGTTTTTATGCATAAAACTCTTGATTTTTGACTTATAAATCCAGGGTAAATGTTAATAACTAAATCTTTATTTTTCATTGAATTTTATTTCATAATAATTATTATGATAAGATAATATCATAAGGTTCATAATTGTTTTTAAAGGATTTTTAAGGTTAAAGTTTATAAATATGAGTTTTTAGGGCTTTTAGGGTTTTGGAGTTTAATAAACTTTGAATACCAAAATAAATAGAATATTTGAGACTTTAAATTATCTTATGGTATTATAACTCTTTTATAGTTATAAATAATGTTTGTAATTTATTTTTATCGGTTTATTGGCATTCTATGTAGTGATTCCGAGATTCAAGCGAAATTGAGGAATCAAGTATACTAGTCCTAGTCTTCAAATTTGACTTAAGTTTCTATGAGACTTTGAACTAACTTCTACTTCTAGGTCAAGTGCATGATGTGTGTATATGATTCATGAAATGTTGTTCGAGTCAAAGAGTGATCCAAATATGGATAGTCACTACAGCTTAGTAGATGTAGAATTCACATATCAAGGTGAAATCTAAGTACACCATCCATTGTTTCTATCTGTTTCCAAGTTTCTAGTAGGTTATAACTTAGCTTCTAATTACTAAGTTTAATATGTGTCGTGCCTATACGTGAAACTAAGTTTAGTCAAATCTAGAACCGAATCGAATTTTGACGGTTGTCACAGTCTCCCCCGGTTGAAAGAATTTCGTCCCGAAATTCAATTCGTGACGTATTCTACTAGAACTCAGTCAAATACAATTGTATAGCTGGAGAGGTGGTGACTTGAAGTGTTCTTTGATTATTTTGGGTTAATTCCTCAAGGGAACAGCCCAACTCTTTAGCTATAATCAAATTAATATTTCCCTAATTCGAGTTCTACAGTCTAGATTGCGAGAAATTAGGATCATGGAAATCATGATCCAGCCATGGCGACCTAGTTGAAAAAGATTATATAGTTAGATATTATCTAACTTAAAAGAACGTTATAAGTTTTGCTGAAGCACCAACTGCACTGAGCGTTAAATCCGCATTGATGCTTAAGTCGCATTCTAAATTAACACTAAGTGCAACTTCGCCGCTTAAAAAAAAGAAGAGATTATGAACAATTTGTTCACTTTCAGGTTGGCTACTAAATCTGGAAAAGATATATTCCAAAATAAGAAGGGGTACCACGAATGAAAGAGAAGCGGTCGAGGGTAAGTTCCTAAAAATACGTAGTAAGGGTAGGCAACGAAGTTTTGGTACATCTCAAATGTAAAGGCTAATTAAGTGTCGTCGACAAAATAAATTACGAAATGATTGAGCATCTCCGAGGCTATAATTACTACTATGGTTACTCTTACAATAATAAAACCTTATTCGAAGAATAAATATATTTAGAGAGTCATTGTTGCAAATGGAAGCGATGAAAGTTTATGATAAGTTAAATCACATTGTGTAGATAGCATTTTAAGTGTTTAGAAGTGATAAAAATCTCACTGTTATCAAAATGTGTGTTTAAAAATGATAATTAATCTCACTATTATCAAAATGTGTAATAATTCCAAGATAATGAAGATACATGTGTGGCGATCCAACAAAGTAGTAAATAATATAAAGATTAATTAAGGTTAAAGGTTTAAGTCGTCATTAAAGGAATTTGTATAGAAATATTTGTATTAAACTTTTGAGAAATTGTCCAATTGTCTAAGTCAGGACAAATTCAGGCTTACGGGTCAGACTATTTATGAAAACAAAGTTGAGAGTTTAGGAACTTACTGAAAATTGCAAAGTAAAATACTATTTTAAGAAATGTGTAAAAATGTCAGTCTTTGAAAATAGTGCATTCATAGTTTAGTGTTTCTACAAAAACAATCATTTAGAGAATAGATAATCGTAAAATTTAAAACTTTTGATGTATTTAAATAAAGAAAGAAACATAAGGATACTTATCCTTCACATATATTTTTCGGATATAGAAAAATTATAAGCATAAAGGTATTCATCTTGTGTATTACTTATAACGAAAGATACAATGAAACTTGCATTTTAAATCAAGTTTCCAAATTTAGAACGAAAGAGCAAATGTAAATAAGGCTTACTTGTTTATTGTAGATTTAAAAATAAAAACAAGATGTATATGGTAAAAGGCATAATTGAATATATCAAAGTTGACTAAATCGAAGTTATGACTCACAACTATACACGTATTAATCGCTCAAAACGAAAGGGTAGACTTCTAGTCTATATGTGTACGAACATGGTACCAAGAGAAGCAAAATAAATAGAAACAAAGTTAGACAATGTATTATGTTAATATTATGGCGTGCGAGATCTAAAATCAGAAGGAGAGCGAGAAATAAAGTTTGGCGGAAAGAAAAAGGAAGGTAGCGGCGGCAATGATTGTTATTGTCGAAATTATAAGAACAATACATATAGGTAGATTTAAAACCAGGTTGAGATATATTTCAAACTTCAATATGTGATGTATATTGATGATTAAATAGAAATGAAGAAGTTTTAAAGTGTTTTCTAAGGTTTGCTAAAAATTCACGAGTTATCTATTAAGTTAAACTCCATTTGTGAAAAAGAAGAAACACTAAAACTTGTAATTGAAAATCTGACAGTTTTGACCTTTTTGACTGGGGTCCAACAATGGTTAACACGGATAATGTAAAGACTTAACATATTTAGATGAATAATCGTGCATTGTCAAAAGTACGTCGCTGGAAGTTTAAAAGTGAACACTAAGTTTTGCAATGTTGTAAGTTTTATAAACACAGATTATAAAACTAATTTGAAATAAAATAAACAAATGATGTGTGTTGGAAATTTAGGAATTAGAGATATCTTAGAAACATGTGTGAAGTAGAAAGTTGTGAAAATATCATGTTGGGATTCAAGAAAACACATTTAAGTAAGGTACAATGCCTAAATGAGAAAGTGGTCAAAAGAGTCAAAACAAAAGTGGTTTGAAAGATCCGATGAAGCTTTTACACATAATATGAACTTCAATGTCATATGTCTATGTTTTATAGCATAGAATTTAAACACTTTTATAAAAGAAAATGTTTCTAAGTTTTTCGAAAACGTGCCAAAATGGTAATCAAGGTTTAAAATGGTTTCCATACCCTTAAAAGCACATTTATCCATTGAAATGGATTTGAAATGAAATTGAAATAGCAAGGTAAAAACCAATATTGGTTAAATTGAGTTTTGAAGAAAAGTGTTAAGTTAAAGCAAGTTGTCAAAAGATTTTTATTGAGAATATGGCTTAAATTGTTAGGAAAGGTCTAGTAAGTTGTATGAAGTGGTTATAAAGTATTTTATCGATGATAAATAAAATCGATGAAACGAAATAACTTTTCGATGGAAGATTAAGAATTAAGGAATAAGTAGATTAGTGTAGCTGATCGTACCTAAATACTAAGGAGAGTATAAAACGAGTATAAGGCGAGTGTCGATGTCTTTCCCCCAAAATAAAGGACAAGAAAAATTGTTTGAAAAACATTTTATGGTGTCAATGCAGTTTCGTGGCCTTTTATAGAGGTCAAAGGGATATCCTATGTTAAGTTTTAACCTGAAGGTGGAAACAACGTAGAGCTAAATCGTAGCATAGTAATAAGGTCTCACGTATGCGTTAAACCTCCGTGTCTCCTCGTGAGTCGAATCCGAAATGCCCACCAATGGTTTCCAAGTGATTATTTAGTGGCGACTCATCTACCTCCTTACGCGATGCTCCAATTTTCATCCGTGTCGGTATCGGAACGCTTTTTCCTAGTTGTAACTCTAGTACGAAGACGATGAAGAGGTATTGAGGAATAATTGGTACAGGTTTCGACTTAAGATTATTACTAGTGTATATCTAGCCACTAACCTTACATCTAAAGTCAATAGCTACCGAGGAATACTCATTATCAGTACTAAGTGCATTGCTCCTAGAGTGGCTAGGGATACAACCTAAGTGGTTCACCTAGCACTTGATAAGGGATAAGAGTATTTATAAATAAAGGCATTGTTATAAAAGTGCACTTAGTTTCTAAGTGTATCTAGATGAATGCCTATAATATGCAATGCTCGTACGCACACCGAAAAAGTTTTGTTTTTCAAAAGTTTAAGTTGAAAATTGTTTTGAACATAATTCTACTATAACCGTTTCCAGCCTCACATTAACTTTCCTTAATTAAGCATAGTTGGCCAGGCTATACTTAATTAAAGTCCAATAATGCGTACTCGAATTAGTTATACTAGTAGTATGTTCTATATTTAAAAAACGTTTAGAAATTTTTTTTTGGCTATAGTTGTAGTTCTCCAAAGGAAAATCGGTATTCTCTATAACCTTCGGCTCTGATACCATTTTCTGTCACACCCCGCTAAAGCGGAAACACGAGGCGTAGCAGTATAAAGGGTTTCATAGCAAAAGTTAAAAGACAACACCAACCGTAGTATTAAAAATTATTACAAATTTACGATGGGTTTGAACAACTTTTAAAAGAAATTACAATGTAAATTGAAATACAACACATGCAAATGCTCCTAAAAGTGAAGTGTCCCTAAGTGCCACTTACTCGATGATTCCTGAAAAAGCATGTAAAACGAGCGTCAACTATAAAAATAGTTGGTGAGTACTCACAGATATACAAAATAATATTGGTTCCATGAATTGAAATCGAAGTTTTGATAAAAGTTTCCAATAAATAAAAGTATATTGTTAAAATGAGTAAATAAGTTTGTAAAAACAAAGTTCTTTGTCATCATGAGAGATAAAGTATGTTGCCAGAATAAGATGCAACATTCATATTCTCATGGAAGATAAAGTTCGTTACTCAAACGAGTAAACAAGTTTCATTGCTAAAATGAGCAATCAATTTCGTTGCTACAAGGAGCAAACAATTTCATTGCTAAAACATGTATATAAGTTTTCAGTAATAAAAGTTCGTTGTTGTAATGAGAAACAAAGTTCATTGCTATAATTAATAAACAAGTTTATTGCTATAATAAGTAACGAGTTTGTATGTGTATGAGCAAACAATGAGTCTCAACCAAACCTATGACTGAAGCCCTATCAAGATCTATGCTTATCGTTCCATAGATGAATATGGTATCATGCACTCCAGCAATAGGGCGAGTGAGGAGTTGTCAATTCCTAATAGCGCTATCCATAATGACCATTGGCTCAAAGAGTTAATGGTTAGAGATAAGGGAAGGGCCTTAGTACGATAAGTTCTCATGTTCCGTGTTGCATAAACATACATAGAGAGACATAGCAATAAAATAGCAATCGAGTTTCATACAAATCAATTTAAATACAACATTCAAATAATAGTTTTTCGGGACATGCTTTTCCACCCCAAAACATAAAAAAATTGAAAATAGGGGAGTGCGTGAATACTCACAATATGCATTGAGATGATGCAAATGATGCCTTGAGCTAAGTTCCACTTGTACCACTATCGATTCCTACAATAATGGTATTCGCTAGTGAGTCTCTAATCGAAATCTAACACTAGTATACTTACTACTACAATAGAATTATGCCAATATTGTGTCAAAATTTAATATTGATAAGTTACAAACATTTTTCTGTGAAAATTAAATTTCAATGAATCAATTGTTATATAACAATTTAAGTGGAAATTTCCCATTATTGAAATGCTAATATTTAACAATTTTAGAGGTGTTCCAATGATTAAATATTCAAAAACTAAATTAATTTAGTTCTAAAATTTCCCAAAGTTTGCATTTCAGTTTTAATTGAAGTGAAAGACCTGAAGATAAATTTTCTTGAATTTTTGATTTGTCTGACTATTTTTCACGATTTTAGTTTCTTGAATAACCATAAAATCTTGAAAAATAATAAACAGTTAATAAAAATTACCAAACTTCAGATTTTGGTTCTAAATATACTAAAAGACTTCTAAATAAATTTTCATGGAGTATGAATATGTATAACCATTTTTCATATATTTAATTCTCTAAATAGATACAAATTCATGAAAAATAGAAATCCGTTTCCAAAATTACCCAAACTTTTTGTATTACTGTTATTAAACATTATTAAGCTGGGAAAAATATAAAAATTGATTTCTAAACTGTTTAACCCAATTTTATGATTTTTGAGCATTTATTCTAATAAAAATTGAAATAAATAGAAAACAGTTTCCAAAATTGCCCAAAATTTTTGTAACACTTTTATTATACATTTAGAAGCTGTGAAAAATATAAAAGATATTTTTCAATTAGTCTTTCTATTTTGCTTTGTTTTATCCTCTTAAATAATCACTAATTGGAGAATAATTATTAAACAGTTAAAGTAAATTACCAAAATTTTTGTACACTTCATTTTCAGAGTAAATAATCTGGGAAAAATACCAAATGTGGTTTTTATATACTGAAATCCGATTTTGTGTATTTAAGTGTATTTAATCTTAGAAAATAAGAGAAAAATAGTATACATAAGAGAAAAATCATCAAAAATTTTATGTAGCCTCCTAATGTACTACAAGGTGTTCTGGTAAATTTGCATGAATTTTGGATGAGCAGAACTATTTTTTCTATTTTTAGTCCATTATAAATACAAAAATCGGAGAAAAATAGGAATACATTATGAAAAATTCTGAAAATAGTTTTCTAGGTCTTATACCTCTGGTAGAAGCTGCGAAAATTGTTATACATCCTTTTCAAATTGTCTAAAGTGGTTTTATGATTTATTGGGGCTAAACTAAACGAAAATTCAAAACCATATTAAACAGTAACAAAAGTCATTGAAACTTCATGGGAGATGTTTATTAACTTAAAGAATCATCCAAGAATTTTTCCAGAATTTATTTACTAGTGTAAGTATTTTATATGATTTAACACTCTATTTTCTTATTATTTTCATATAAAAATAAAGAAAATATATATTGAGCTAAAAATTTCCAGAATGCATCTTCATAAAATTTAACAACAATGAAAAATTGTTTCCTTATTTTTGATGTTGAAAACCATGCCTAAAGGCTCAATAAAATGTATAGAGAAAACTTGGTTCTTGTGATTTATGTAAAGATTATTGATGTTACTTTGACAATTTTTGCAACATGTTACAAAGACTTTTGAATCAAGATCTTTTTGTTCCTATTAATACATGATATTAAGAGTATAAAATAATTTTCGAATGATATTTAGTGATGAATAAGTCCTTTGAACATGCAACACAAAACAAATGTTCATAAGGAAAGTGCTGTTTGAGCAACAGGTTTGTAAAAATTGGTAAAAATCGAAATATTGGAATTTTCCAGTGAGGTCAGATGGGTTTGAAAGCTAACTCAAAATATTATATTTCAGAAAAAGAATCACGAATTTTGGCTAAGAAATGAGTGAGATATGACAGTTTAAAGTCAGGTAAAGAAATCTGGCAGATTGCATGCATGATGATTGGTTAGAAAAGTGGGTTTTCATCATTTCCTTGAGTAAATCTTTTCAAGTATTTTAAATATATCATGATAAACTCATATTTTAGTCATGTTTCCAGAGATCAAAAGATTAAAACTTATCAAAATGTATACATGCATTTATGAACAAAATTTTGTTTCTCAAAAACTCTTAACTTGAGTTTGATGTTTTAATCCTTAAAATCGATTTTTGCACTAAGATCATGAACATGCAACCTTGTTTATCATACATGCATGGTGTTAAAACACATCCGTCATGTTGTAAAAACCATTTTAACAAAAAAGAAAACAAGTTTTAAGAAGATGAAGAAGGAGAAAGTGTAAGAAAAAGAGCAAAACGTGAAGGAAAAGTGAAGTAAAATCGATTTTACCTTCAAGAATACCACAAGATGATGAAGATTTCGAGTTTGAGGAGTGTTCTTGGGTTTGTTTTCTGGAAAATTTCTTGGTTCTTAGAGGGAGGAAGAGAGAATGGAGTGGTGTTTGGAGAGAAAAAGTAGAGAGAAGGTAGAGAGAGTTTTCTAGAGAGAGAAAGAAGAGAGATGTGTGTGTGTTGGAGAATGAGAGTGTGAGAGAGATATGGGGAGAGAGGGATCCGATTTTAGGGGAGGAGAGGCTCTCTCTCTCTTGTTTCTTTTATAAAAATTCAAATCTTTTATAAAAATATCCAACTTTTTATAAAATGTGCACCTTAACCTAGTTTTTATGCATAAAACTCTTGATTTTTGACTTATAAATCAAGGGTAAATGTTAATAACTAAATCTTTATTTTTCATTGAATTTTATTTCATAATAATTATTATGATAAGATAATATCATAAGGTTCATAATTGTTTTTAAAGGATTTTTAAGGTTAAAGTTTATAAATATGAGTTTTTAGGGCTTTTAGGGTTTTGGAGTTTAATAAACTTTGAATACCAAAATAAATAGAATATTTGAGACTTTAAATTATCTTATGGTATTATAACTCTTTTATAGTTATAAATAATGTTTGTAATTTATTTTTATCGGTTTATTGGCATTCTATGTAGTGATTCCGAGATTCAAGCGAAATTGAGGAATCAAGTATACTAGTCCTAGTCTTCAAATTTGACTTAAGTTTCTATGAGACTTTGAACTAACTTCTACTTCTAGGTCAAGTGCATGATGTGTGTATATGATTCATGAAATGTTGTTCGAGTCAAAGAGTGATCCAAATATGGATAGTCACTACAGCTTAGTAGATGTAGAATTCACATATCAAGGTGAAATCTAAGTACACCATCCATTGTTTCTATCTGTTTCCAAGTTTCTAGTAGGTTATAACTTAGCTTCTAATTACTAAGTTTAATATGTGTCGTGCCTATACGTGAAACTAAGTTTAGTCAAATCTAGAACCGAATCGAATTTTGACGGTTGTCACAGTCTCCCCCGGTTGAAAGAATTTCGTCCCGAAATTCAATTCGTGACGTATTCTACTAGAACTCAGTCAAATACAATTGTATAGCTGGAGAGGTGGTGACTTGAAGTGTTCTTTGATTATTTTGGGTTAATTCCTCAAGGGAACAGCCCAACTCTTTAGCTATAATCAAATTAATATTTCCCTAATTCGAGTTCTACAGTCTAGATTGCGAGAAATTAGGATCATGGAAATCATGATCCAGCCATGGCGACCTAGTTGAAAAAGATTATATAGTTAGATATTATCTAACTTAAAAGAACGTTATAAGTTTTGCTGAAGCACCAACTGCACTGAGCGTTAAATCCGCATTGATGCTTAAGTCGCATTCTAAATTAACACTAAGTGCAACTTCGCCGCTTAAAAAAAAGAAGAGATTATGAACAATTTGTTCACTTTCGGGTTGGCTACTAAATCTGGAAAAGATATATTCCAAAATAAGAAGGGGTACCACGAATGAAAGAGAAGCGGTCGAGGGTAAGTTCCTAAAAATACGTAGTAAGGGTAGGCAACGAAGTTTTGGTACATCTCAAATGTAAAGGCTAATTAAGTGTCGTCGACAAAATAAATTACGAAATGATTGAGCATCTCCGAGGCTATAATTACTACTATGGTTACTCTTACAATAATAAAACCTTATTCGAAGAATAAATATATTTAGAGAGTCATTGTTGCAAATGGAAGCGATGAAAGTTTATGATAAGTTAAATCACATTGTGTAGATAGCATTTTAAGTGTTTAGAAGTGATAAAAATCTCACTGTTATCAAAATGTGTGTTTAAAAATGATAATTAATCTCACTATTATCAAAATGTGTAATAATTCCAAGATAATGAAGATACATGTGTGGCGATCCAACAAAGTAGTAAATAATATAAAGATTAATTAAGGTTAAAGGTTTAAGTCGTCATTAAAGGAATTTGTATAGAAATATTTGTATTAAACTTTTGAGAAATTGTCCAATTGTCTAAGTCAGGACAAATTCAGGCTTACGGGTCAGACTATTTATGAAAACAAAGTTGAGAGTTTAGGAACTTACTGAAAATTGCAAAGTAAAATACTATTTTAAGAAATGTGTAAAAATGTCAGTCTTTGAAAATAGTGCATTCATAGTTTAGTGTTTCTACAAAAACAATCATTTAGAGAATAGATAATCGTAAAATTTAAAACTTTTGATGTATTTAAATAAAAGAAGAAACATAAGGATACATATCCTTCACATATATTTTTCGGATATAGAAAAATTATAAGCATAAAGGTATTCATCTTGTGTATTACTTATAACGAAAGATACAATGAAACTTGCATTTTAAATCAAGTTTCCAAATTTAGAACGAAAGAGCAAATGTAAATAAGGCTTACTTGTTTATTGTAGATTTAAAAATAAAAACAAGATGTATATGGTAAAAGGCATAATTGAATATATCAAAGTTGACTAAATCGAAGTTATGACTCACAACTATACACGTATTAATCGCTCAAAACGAAAGGGTAGACTTCTAGTCTATATGTGTACGAACATGGTACCAAGAGAAGCAAAATAAATAGAAACAAAGTTAGACAATGTATTATGTTAATATTATGGCGTGCGAGATCTAAAATCAGAAGGAGAGCGAGAAATAAAGTTTGGCGGAAAGAAAAAGGAAGGTAGCGGCGGCAATGATTGTTATTGTCGAAATTATAAGAACAATACATATAGGTAGATTTAAAACCAGGTTGAGATATATTTCAAACTTCAATATGTGATGTATATTGATGATTAAATAGAAATGAAGAAGTTTTAAAGTGTTTTCTAAGGTTTGCTAAAAATTCACGAGTTATCTATTAAGTTAAACTCCATTTGTGAAAAAGAAGAAACACTAAAACTTGTAATTGAAAATCTGACAGTTTTGACCTTTTTGACTGGGGTCCAACAATGGTTAAAACGGATAATGTAAAGACTTAACATATTTAGATGAATAATCGTGCATTGTCAAAAGTACGTCGCTGGAAGTTTAAAAGTGAACACTAAGTTTTGCAATGTTGTAAGTTTTATAAACACAGATTATAAAACTAATTTGAAATAAAATAAACAAATGATGTGTGTTGGAAATTTAGGAATTAGAGATATCTTAGAAACATGTGTGAAGTAGAAAGTTGTGAAAATATCATGTTGGGATTCAAGAAAACACATTTAAGTAAGGTACAATGCCTAAATGAGAAAGTGGTCAAAAGAGTCAAAACAAAAGTGGTTTGAAAGATCCGATGAAGCTTTTACACATAATATGAACTTCAATGTCATATGTCTATGTTTTATAGCATAGAATTTAAACACTTTTATAAAAGAAAATGTTTCTAAGTTTTTCGAAAACGTGCCAAAATGGTAATCAAGGTTTAAAATGGTTTCCATACCCTTAAAAGCACATTTATCCATTGAAATGGATTTGAAATGAAATTGAAATATCAAGGTAAAAACCAATATTGGTTAAATTGAGTTTTGAAGAAAAGTGTTAAGTTAAAGCAAGTTGTCAAAAGATTTTTATCGAGAATATGGCTTAAATTGTTAGGAAAGGTCTAGTAAGTTGTATGAAGTGGTTATAAAGTATTTTATCGATGATAAATAAAATCGATGAAACGAAATAACTTTTCGATGGAAGATTAAGAATTAAGGAATAAGTAGATTAGTGTAGCTGATCGTACCTAAATACTAAGGAGAGTATAAGACGAGTATAAGGCGAGTGTCGATGTCTTTCCCCCAAAATAAAGGACAAGAAAAATTGTTTGAAAAACATTTTATGGTGTCAATGCAGTTTCGTGGCCTTTTATAGAGGTCAAAGGGATATCCTATGTTAAGTTTTAACCTGAAGGTGGAAACAACGTAGAGCTAAATCGTAGCATAGTAATAAGGTCTCACGTATGCGTTAAACCTCCGTGTCTCCTCGTGAGTCGAATCCGAAATGCCCACCAATGGTTTCCAAGTGATTATTTAGTGGCGACTCATCTACCTCCTTACGCGATGCTCCAATTTTCATCCGTGTCGGTATCGGAACGCTTTTTCCTAGTTGTAACTCTAGTACGAAGACGATGAAGAGGTATTGAGGAATAATTGGTATAGGTTTCGACTTAAGATTATTACTAGTGTATATCTAGCCACTAACCTTACATCTAAAGTCAATAGCTACCGAGGAATACTCATTATCAGTACTAAGTGCATTGCTCCTAGAGTGGCTAGGGATACAACCTAAGTGGTTAACCTAGCACTTGATAAGGGATAAGAGTATTTATAAATAAAGGCATTGTTATAAAAGTGCACTTAGTTTCTAAGTGTATCTAGATGAATGCCTATAATATGCAATGCTCGTACGCACACCGAAAAAGTTTTGTTTTTCAAAAGTTTAAGTTGAAAATTGTTTTGAACATAATTCTACTATAACCGTTTCCAGCCTCACATTAACTTTCCTTAATTAAGCATAGTTGGCCAGGCTATACTTAATTAAAGTCCAATAATGCGTACTCGAATTAGTTATACCAGTAGTATGTTCTATATTTAAAAAATGTTTAGAAATTTTTTTTTTGGCTATAGTTGTAGTTCTCCAAAGGAAAACCGGTATTCTCTATAACCTTCGGCTCTGATACCATTTTCTGTCACACCCCGCTAAAGCGGAAACACGAGGCGTAGCAGTATAAAGGGTTTCATAGCAAAAGTTAAAAGACAACACCAACCGTAGTATTAAAAATTATTACAAATTTACGATGGGTTTGAACAACTTTTAAAAGAAATTACAATGTAAATTGAAATACAACACATGCAAATGCTCCTAAAAGTGAAGTGTCCCTAAGTGCCACTTACTCGATGATTCCTGAAAAAGCATGTAAAACGAGCGTCAACTATAAAAATAGTTGGTGAGTACTCACAGATATACAAAATAATATTGGTTCTATGAATTGAAATCAAAGTTTTGATAAAAGTTTCCAATAAATAAAAGTATATTGTTAAAATGAGTAAATAAGTTTGTAAAAACAAAGTTCTTTGTCATCATGAGAGATAAAGTATGTTGCCAGAATAAGATGCAACATTCATATTCTCATGGAAGATAAAGTTCGTTACTCAAACGAGTAAACAAGTTTCATTGCTAAAATGAGCAATCAATTTCGTTGCTACAAGGAGCAAACAATTTCATTGCTAAAACATGTATATAAGTTTTCAGTAATAAAAGTTCGTTGTTGTAATGAGAAACAAAGTTCATTGCTATAATTAATAAACAAGTTTATTGCTATAATAAGTAACGAGTTTGTATGTGTATGAGCAAACAATGAGTCTCAACCAAACCTATGACTGAAGCCCTATCAAGATCTATGTTTATCGTTCCATAGATGAATATGGTATCATGCACTCCAGCAATAGGGCGAGTGAGGAGTTGTCAATTCCTAATAGCGCTATCCATAATGACCATTGGCTCAAAGAGTTAATGGTTAGAGATAAGGGAAGGGTCTTAGTACGATAAGTTCTCATGTTCCGTGTTGCATAGACATACATAGAGAGACATAGCAATAAAATAGCAATCAAGTTTCATACAAATCAATTTAAATACAACATTCAAATAATAGTTTTTCGGGACATTCTTTTCCACCCCAAAACATAAAAAAAACTGAAAATAAGGGAGTGCGTGAATACTCACAATATGCATTGAGATGATGCAAATGATGCCTTGAGCTAAGTTCCACTTGTACCACTATCGATTCCTACAATAATGGTATTCGCTAGTGAGTCTCTAATCGAAATCTAACACTAGTATACTTACTACTACAATAGAATTATGCCAATATTGTGTCAAAATTTAATATTGATAAGTTACAAACATTTTTCTGTGAAAATTAAATTTCAATGAATCAATTGTTATATAACAATTTAAGTGGAAATTTCCCATTATTGAAATGCTAATATTTAACAATTTTAGAGGTGTTCCAATGATTAAATATTCAAAAACTAAATTAATTTAGTTCTAAAATTTCCCAAAGTTTGCATTTCAGTTTTAATTGAAGTGAAAGACCTGAAGATAAATTTTCTTGAATTTTTTATTTGTCTGACTATTTTTCACGATTTTAGTTTCTTGAATAACCATAAAATCTTGAAAAATAATAAACAGTTAATAAAAATTACCAAACTTCAGATTTTGGTTCTAAATATACTAAAAGACTTCTAGATAAATTTTCATGGAGTATGAATATGTATAACCATTTTTCATATATTTAATTCTCTAAATAGATACAAATTCATGAAAAATAGAAATCCGTTTCCAAAATTACCCAAACTTTTTGTATTACTGTTATTAAACATTATTAAGCTGGAAAAAATATAAAAATTGATTTCTAAACTGTTTAACCCAATTTTATGATTTTTGAGCATTTATTCTAATAAAAATTGAAATAAATAGAAAACAGTTTCCAAAATTGCCCAAATTTTTTGTAACACTTTTATTATACATTTAGAAGCTGTGAAAAATATAAAAGATATTTTTCAATTAGTCTTTCTATTTTGCTTTGTTTTATCCTCTTAAATAATCATTAATTGGAGAATAATTATTAAACAGTTAAAGTAAATTACCAAAATTTTTGTACACTTCATTTTCAGAGTAAATAATCTGGGAAAAATACCAAATGTGGTTTTTATATACTGAAATCCGATTTTGTGTATTTAAGTGTATTTAATCTTAGAAAATAAGAGAAAAATAGTATACATAAGAGAAAAATCATCAAAAATTTTATGTAGCCTCCTAATGTACTACAAGGTGTTCTCGTAAATTTGCATGAATTTTGGATGAGCAGAACTATTTTTTCTATTTTTAGTCCATTATAAATACAAAAATCGGAGAAAAATAGGAATACATTATGAAAAATTCTGAAAATAGTTTTCTAGGTCTTATACCTCTGGTAGAAGCTGCGAAAATTGTTATACATCCTTTTCAAATTGTCTAAAGTGGTTTTATGATTTATTGGGGCTAAACAAAAAGAAAATTCAAAACCATATTAAACAGTAACAAAAGTCATTGAAACTTCATGGGAGATGTTTATTAACTTAAAGAATCATCCAAGAATTTTTCCAGAATTTATTTACTAGTGTAAGTATTTTATATGATTTAACACTCTATTTTCTTATTATTTTCATATAAAAATAAAGAAAATATATATTGAGCTAAAAATTTCCAGAATGCATCTTCATAAAATTTAACAACAATGAAAAATTGTTTCCTTATTTTTGATGTTAAAAACCATGCCTAAAGGCTCAATAAAATGTATAGAGAAAACTTGGTTCTTGTGATTTATGTAAAGATTATTGATGTTACTTTGACAATTTTTGCAACATGTTACAAAGACTTTTGAATCAAGATCTTTTTGTTCCTATTAATACATGATATTAAGAGTATAAAATAATTTCCGAATGATTTTTAGTGATCAATAAGTCCTTTGAACATGCAACACAAAAACAAATGTTCATAAGGAAAGTGTTGTTTGAGCAACAGGTTTGTAAAAATTGGTAAAAATCGAAATATTGGAATTTCCAGTGAGGTCAGATGGGTTTGAAAGCTAACTCAAAATATTATATTTCAGAAAAAGAATCACGAATTTTAGCTAAGAAATGAGTGAGATATGACAGTTTAAAGTCAGGTAAAGAAATCTGGCAGATTGCATGCATGATGATTGGTTAGAAAAGTGGGTTTTCATCATTTCCTTGAGTAAATCTTTTCAAGTATTTTAAATATATCATGATAAACTCATATTTTAGTCATGTTTCTAGAGATCAAAAGATTAAAACTTATCAAAATGTATACATGCATTTATGAACAAAATTTTGTTTCTCAAAAACTCTTAACTTGAGTTTGATGTTTTAATCCTTAAAATCGATTTTTGCACTAAGATCATGAACATGCAACCTTGTTTATCATACATGCATGGTGTTAAAACACATCCGTCATGTTGTAAAAACCATTTTAACAAAAAAGAAAACAAGTTTTAAGAAGATGAAGAAGGAGAAAGTGTAAGAAAAAGAGCAAAACGTGAAGGAAAAGTGAAGTAAAATCGATTTTACCTTCAAGAATACCACAAGATGATGAAGATTTCGAGTTTGAGGAGTGTTCTTGGGTTTGTTTTCTGGAAAATTTCTTGGTTCTTAGAGGGAGGAAGAGAGAATGGAGTGGTGTTTGGAGAGAAAAAGTAGAGAGAAGGTAGAGAGAGTTTTCTAGAGAGAGAAAGAAGAGAGATGTGTGTGTGTTGGAGAATGAGAGTGTGAGAGAGATATGGGGAGAGAGGGATCCGATTTTAGGGGAGGAGAGGCTCTCTCTCTCTTGTTTCTTTTATAAAAATTCAAATCTTTTATAAAAATATCCAACTTTTTATAAAATGTGCACCTTAACCTAGTTTTTATGCATAAAACTCTTGATTTTTGACTTATAAATCCAGGGTAAATGTTAATAACTAAATCTTTATTTTTCATTGAATTTTATTTCATAATAATTATTATGATAAGATAATATCATAAGGTTCATAATTGTTTTTAAAGGATTTTTAAGGTTAAAGTTTATAAATATGAGTTTTTAGGGCTTTTAGGGTTTTGGAGTTTAATAAACTTTGAATACCAAAATAAATAGAATATTTGAGACTTTAAATTATCTTATGGTATTATAACTCTTTTATAGTTATAAATAATGTTTGTAATTTATTTTTATCGGTTTATTGGCATTCTATGTAGTGATTCCGAGATTCAAGCGAAATTGAGGAATCAAGTATACTAGTCCTAGTCTTCAAATTTGACTTAAGTTTCTATGAGACTTTGAACTAACTTCTACTTCTAGGTCAAGTGCATGATGTGTGTATATGATTCATGAAATGTTGTTCGAGTCAAAGAGTGATCCAAATATGGATAGTCACTACAGCTTAGTAGATGTAGAATTCACATATCAAGGTGAAATCTAAGTACACCATCCATTGTTTCTATCTGTTTCCAAGTTTCTAGTAGGTTATAACTTAGCTTCTAATTACTAAGTTTAATATGTGTCGTGCCTATACGTGAAACTAAGTTTAGTCAAATCTAGAACCGAATCGAATTTTGACGGTTGTCACAGTCTCCCCCGGTTGAAAGAATTTCGTCCCGAAATTCAATTCGTGACGTATTCTACTAGAACTCAGTCAAATACAATTGTATAGCTGGAGAGGTGGTGACTTGAAGTGTTCTTTGATTATTTTGGGTTAATTCCTCAAGGGAACAGCCCAACTCTTTAGCTATAATCAAATTAATATTTCCCTAATTCGAGTTCTACAGTCTAGATTGCGAGAAATTAGGATCATGGAAATCATGATCCAGCCATGGCGACCTAGTTGAAAAAGATTATATAGTTAGATATTATCTAACTTAAAAGAACGTTATAAGTTTTGCTGAAGCACCAACTGCACTGAGCGTTAAATCCGCATTGATGCTTAAGTCGCATTCTAAATTAACACTAAGTGCAACTTCGCCGCTTAAAAAAAAGAAGAGATTATGAACAATTTGTTCACTTTCGGGTTGGCTACTAAATCTGGAAAAGATATATTCCAAAATAAGAAGGGGTACCACGAATGAAAGAGAAGCGGTCGAGGGTAAGTTCCTAAAAATACGTAGTAAGGGTAGGCAACGAAGTTTTGGTACATCTCAAATGTAAAGGCTAATTAAGTGTCGTCGACAAAATAAATTACGAAATGATTGAGCATCTCCGAGGCTATAATTACTACTATGGTTACTCTTACAATAATAAAACCTTATTCGAAGAATAAATATATTTAGAGAGTCATTGTTGCAAATGGAAGCGATGAAAGTTTATGATAAGTTAAATCACATTGTGTAGATAGCATTTTAAGTGTTTAGAAGTGATAAAAATCTCACTGTTATCAAAATGTGTGTTTAAAAATGATAATTAATCTCACTATTATCAAAATGTGTAATAATTCCAAGATAATGAAGATACATGTGTGGCGATCCAACAAAGTAGTAAATAATATAAAGATTAATTAAGGTTAAAGGTTTAAGTCGTCATTAAAGGAATTTGTATAGAAATATTTGTATTAAACTTTTGAGAAATTGTCCAATTGTCTAAGTCAGGACAAATTCAGGCTTACGGGTCAGACTATTTATGAAAACAAAGTTGAGAGTTTAGGAACTTACTGAAAATTGCAAAGTAAAATACTATTTTAAGAAATGTGTAAAAATGTCAGTCTTTGAAAATAGTGCATTCATAGTTTAGTGTTTCTACAAAAACAATCATTTAGAGAATAGATAATCGTAAAATTTAAAACTTTTGATGTATTTAAATAAAAGAAGAAACATAAGGATACATATCCTTCACATATATTTTTCGGATATAGAAAAATTATAAGCATAAAGGTATTCATCTTGTGTATTACTTATAACGAAAGATACAATGAAACTTGCATTTTAAATCAAGTTTCCAAATTTAGAACGAAAGAGCAAATGTAAATAAGGCTTACTTGTTTATTGTAGATTTAAAAATAAAAACAAGATGTATATGGTAAAAGGCATAATTGAATATATCAAAGTTGACTAAATCGAAGTTATGACTCACAACTATACACGTATTAATCGCTCAAAACGAAAGGGTAGACTTCTAGTCTATATGTGTACGAACATGGTACCAAGAGAAGCAAAATAAATAGAAACAAAGTTAGACAATGTATTATGTTAATATTATGGCGTGCGAGATCTAAAATCAGAAGGAGAGCGAGAAATAAAGTTTGGCGGAAAGAAAAAGGAAGGTAGCGGCGGCAATGATTGTTATTGTCGAAATTATAAGAACAATACATATAGGTAGATTTAAAACCAGGTTGAGATATATTTCAAACTTCAATATGTGATGTATATTGATGATTAAATAGAAATGAAGAAGTTTTAAAATGTTTTCTAAGGTTTGCTAAAAATTCACGAGTTATCTATTAAGTTAAACTCCATTTGTGAAAAAGAAGAAACACTAAAACTTGTAATTGAAAATCTGACAGTTTTGACCTTTTTGACTGGGGTCCAACAATGGTTAAAACGGATAATGTAAAGACTTAACATATTTAGATGAATAATCGTGCATTGTCAAAAGTACGTCGCTGGAAGTTTAAAAGTGAACACTAAGTTTTGCAATGCTGTAAGTTTTATAAACACAGATTATAAAACTAATTTGAAATAAAATAAACAAATGATGTTTTGGAAATTTAGGAATTAGAGATATCTTAGAAACATGTGTGAAGTAGAAAGTTGTGAAAATATCATGTTGGGATTCAAGAAAACACATTTAAGTAAGGTACAATGCCTAAATGAGAAAGTGGTCAAAAGAGTCAAAACAAAAGTGGTTTGAAAGATCCGATGAAGCTTTTACACATAATATGAACTTCAATGTCATATGTCTATGTTTTATAGCATAGAATTTAAACACTTTTATAAAAGAAAATGTTTCTAAGATTTTCGAAAACGTGCCAAAATGGTAATCAAGGTTTAAAATGGTTTCCATACCCTAAAAGCACATTTATCCATTGAAATGGATTTGAAATGAAATTGAAATAGCAAGGTAAAAACCAATATTGGTTAAATTGAGTTTTGAAGAAAAGTGTTAAGTTAAAGCAAGTTGTCAAAAGATTTTTATCGAGAATATGGCTTAAATTGTTAGGAAAGGTCTAGTAAGTTGTATGAAGTGGTTATAAAGTATTTTATCGATGATAAATAAAACCGATGAAACGAAATAACTTTTCGATGGAAGATTAAGAATTAAGGAATAAGTAGATTAGTGTAGCTGATCGTACCTAAATACTAAGGAGAGTATAAGACGAGTATAAGGCGAGTGTCGATGTCTTTCCCCCAAAATAAAGGACAAGAAAAATTGTTTGAAAAACATTTTATGGTGTCAATGCAGTTTCGTGGCCTTTTATAGAGGTCAAAGGGATATCCTATGTTAAGTTTTAACCTGAAGGTGGAAACAACGTAGAGCTAAATCGTAGCATAGTAATAAGGTCTCACGTATGCGTTAAACCTCCGTGTCTCCTCGTGAGTCGAATCCGGAATGCCCACCAATGGTTTCCAAGTGATTATTTAGTGGCGACTCATCTACCTCCTTACGCGATGCTCCAATTTTCATCCGTGTCGGTATCGGAACGCTTTTTCCTAGTTGTAACTCTAGTACGAAGACGATGAAGAGGTATTGAGGAATAATTGGTACAGGTTTCGACTTAAGATTATTACTAGTGTATATCTAGCCACTAACCTTACATCTAAAGTCAATAGCTACCGAGGAATACTCATTATCAGTACTAAGTGCATTGCTCCTAGAGTGGCTAGGGATACAACCTAAGTGGTTAACCTAGCACTTGATAAGGGATAAGAGTATTTATAAATAAAGGCATTGTTATAAAAGTTCACTTAGTTTCTAAGTGTATCTAGATGAATGCCTATAATATGCAATGCTCGTACGCACACCGAAAAAGTTTTGTTTTTCAAAAGTTTAAGTTGAAAATTGTTTTGAACATAATTCTACTATAACCGTTTCCAGCCTCACATTAACTTTCCTTAATTAAGCATAGTTGGCCAGGCTATACTTAATTAAAGTCCAATAATGCGTACTCGAATTAGTTATACCAGTAGTATGTTCTATATTTAAAAAACATTTAGAAAATTTTTTTTTGGCTATAGTTGTAGTTCTCCAAAGGAAAACCGGTATTCTCTATAACCTTCGGCTCTGATACCATTTTCTGTCACACCCCGCTAAAGCGGAAACACGAGGCGTAGCAGTATAAAGGGTTTCATAGCAAAAGTTAAAAGACAACACCAACCGTAGTATTAAAAATTATTACAAATTTACGATGGGTTTGAACAACTTTTAAAAGAAATTACAATGTAAATTGAAATACAACACATGCAAATGCTCCTAAAAGTGAAGTGTCCCTAAGTGCCACTTACTCGATGATTCCTGAAAAAGCATGTAAAACGAGCGTCAACTATAAAAATAGTTGGTGAGTACTCACAGATATACAAAATAATATTGGTTCCATGAATTGAAATCAAAGTTTTGATAAAAGTTTCCAATAAATAAAAGTATATTGTTAAAATGAGTAAATAAGTTTGTAAAAACAAAGTTCTTTGTCATCATGAGAGATAAAGTATGTTGCCAGAATAAGATGCAACATTCATATTCTCATGGAAGATAAAGTTCGTTACTCAAACGAGTAAACAAGTTTCATTGCTAAAATGAGCAATCAATTTCGTTGCTACAAGGAGCAAACAATTTCATTGCTAAAACATGTATATAAGTTTTCAGTAATAAAAGTTCGTTGTTGTAATGAGAAACAAAGTTCATTGCTATAATTAATAAACAAGTTTATTGCTATAATAAGTAACGAGTTTGTATGTGTATGAGCAAACAATGAGTCTCAACCAAACCTATGACTGAAGCCCTATCAAGATCTATGTTTATCGTTCCATAGATGAATATGGTATCATGCACTCCAGCAATAGGGCGAGTGAGGAGTTGTCAATTCCTAATAGCGCTATCCATAATGACCATTGGCTCAAAGAGTTAATGGTTAGAGATAAGGGAAGGGCCTTAGTACGATAAGTTCTCATGTTCCGTGTTGCATAGACATACATAGAGAGACATAGCAATAAAATAGCAATCAAGTTTCATACAAATCAATTTAAATACAACATTCAAATAATAGTTTTTCGGGACATTCTTTTCCACCCCAAAACATAAAAAAAACTGAAAATAAGGGAGTGCGTGAATACTCACAATATGCATTGAGATGATGCAAATGATGCCTTGAGCTAAGTTCCACTTGTACCACTATCGATTCCTACAATAATGGTATTCGCTAGTGAGTCTCTAATCGAAATCTAACACTAGTATACTTACTACTACAATAGAATTATGCCAATATTGTGTCAAAATTTAATATTGATAAGTTACAAACATTTTTCTGTGAAAATTAAATTTCAATGAATCAATTGTTATATAACAATTTAAGTGGAAATTTCCCATTATTGAAATGCTAATATTTAACAATTTTAGAGGTGTTCCAATGATTAAATATTCAAAAACTAAATTAATTTAGTTCTAAAATTTCCCAAAGTTTGCATTTCAGTTTTAATTGAAGTGAAAGACCTGAAGATAAATTTTCTTGAATTTTTTATTTGTCTGACTATTTTTCACGATTTTAGTTTCTTGAATAACCATAAAATCTTGAAAAATAATAAACAGTTAATAAAAATTACCAAACTTCAGATTTTGGTTCTAAATGTACTAAAAGACTTCTAGATAAATTTTCATGGAGTATGAATATGTATAACCATTTTTCATATATTTAATTCTCTAAATATATACAAATTCATGAAAAATAGAATTCCGTTTCCAAAATTACCCAAACTTTTTGTATTACTGTTATTAAACATTATTAAGCTGGGAAAAATATAAAAATTGATTTCTAAACTGTTTAACCCAATTTTATGATTTTTGAGCATTTATTCTAATAAAAATTGAAATAAATAGAAAACAATTCCAAAATTGCCCAAAATTTTTGTAACACTTTTATTATACATTTAGAAGCTGTGAAAAATATAAAAGATATTTTTCAATTAGTCTTTCTATTTTGCTTTGTTTTATCCTCTTAAATAATCATTAATTGGAGAATAATTATTAAACAGTTAAAGTAAATTACCAAAATTTTTGTACACTTCATTTTCAGAGTAAATAATCTGGGAAAAATACCAAATGTGGTTTTTATATACTGAAATCCGATTTTGTGTATTTAAGTGTATTTAATCTTAGAAAATAGGAGAAAAATAGTATACAGAAGAGAAAAATCATCAAACATTTTATGTAGCCTCCTAATGTACTACAAGGTGTTCTGGTAAATTTGCATGAATTTTGGATGAGCAGAACTATTTTTTCTATTTTTAGTGCATTATAAATACAAAAATCGGAGAAAAATAGGAATACATTATGAAAAATTCTGAAAATAGTTTTCTAGGTCTTATACCTCTGGTAGAAGCTGCGCAAATTGTTATACATCCTTTTCAAATTGTCTAAAGTGGTTTTATGATTTATTGGGGCTAAACAAAACGAAAATTCAAAACCATATTAAACAGTAACAAAAGTCATTGAAACTTCATGGGAGATGTTTATTAACTTAAAGAATCATCCAAGAATTTTTCCAGAATTTATTTACTAGTGTAAGTATTTTATATGATTTAACACTCTATTTTCTTATTATTTTCATATAAAAATAAAGAAAATATATATTGAGCTAAAAATTTCCAGAATGCATCTTCATAAAATTTAACAACAATGAAAAATTGTTTCCTTATTTTTGATGTTGAAAACCATGCCTAAAGGCTCAATAAAATGTATAGAGAAAACTTGGTTCTTGTGATTTATGTAAAGATTATTGATGTTACTTTGACAATTTTTGCAACATGTTACAAAGACTTTTGAATCAAGATCTTTTTGTTCCTATTAATACATGATATTAAGAGTATAAAATAATTTTCGAATGATTTTTAGTGATGAATAAGTCCTTTGAACATGCAACACAAAACAAATGTTCATAAGGAAAGTGCTGTTTGAGCAACAGGTTTGTAAAAATTGGTAAAAATCGAAATATTGGAATTTTCCAGTGAGGTCAGATGGGTTTGAAAGCTAACTCAAAATATTATATTTCAGAAAAAGAATCACGAATTTTGGCTAAGAAATGAGTGAGATATGACAGTTTAAAGTCAGGTAAAGAAATCTGGCAGATTGCATGCATGATGATTGGTTAGAAAAGTGGGTTTTCATCATTTCCTTGAGTAAATCTTTTCAAGTATTTTAAATATATCATGATAAACTCATATTTTAGTCATGTTTCCAGAGATCAAAAGATTAAAACTTATCAAAATGTATACATGCATTTATGAACAAAATTTTGTTTCTCAAAAACTCTTAACTTGAGTTTGATGTTTTAATCCTTAAAATCGATTTTTGCACTAAGATCATGAACATGCAACCTTGTTTATCATACATGCATGGTGTTAAAACACATCCGTCATGTTGTAAAAAACATTTTAACAAAAAAGAAAACAAGTTTTAAGAAGATGAAGAAGGAGAAAGTGTAAGAAAAAGAGCAAAACTTGAAGGAAAAATGAAGTAGAAATCGATTTTACCTTCAAGAATACCACAAGATGATGAAGATTTCGAGTTTGAGGAGTGTTCTTGGGTTTGTTTTCTGGAAATTTTCTTGGTTCTTAGAGGGAGGAAGAGAGAATGGAGTGGTGTTTGGAGAGAAAAAGTAGAGAGAAGGTAGAGAGAGTTTTCTAGAGAGAGAAAGAAGAGAGATGTGTGTGTGTGTTGGAGAATGAGAGTGTGAGAGAGATATGGGGAGAGAGGGATCCGATTTTAGGGGAGGAGAGGCTCTCTCTCTCTCTTGTTTCTTTTATAAAAATTCAAATCTTTTATAAAAATATCCAACTTTTTATAAAATGTGCACCTTAACCTAGTTTTTATGCATAAAACTCTTGATTTTTGACTTATAAATCAAGGGTAAATGTTAATAACTAAATCTTTATTTTTCATTGAATTTTATTTCATAATAATTATTATGATAAGATAATATCATAAGGTTCATAATTGTTTTTATAGGATTTTTAAGGTTAAAGTTTATAAATATGAGTTTTTAGGGCTTTTAGGGTTTTGGAGTTTAATAAATTTTGAATATCAAAATAAATAGAATATTTGAGACTTTAAATTATCTTATGGTATTATAACTCTTTTATAGTTATAAATAATGTTTGTAATTTATATTTATCGGTTTATTGGCATTCTATGTAGTGATTCCGAGATTCAAGCGAAATTGAGGAATCAAGTATACTAGTCCTAGTCTTCAAATTTGACTTAAGTTTCTATGAGACTTTGAACTAACTTCTACTTCTAGGTCAAGTGCATGATGTGTGTATATGATTCATGAAATGTTGTTCGAGTCAAAGAGTGATCCAAATATGGATAGTCACTACAGCTTAGTAGATATAGAATTCACATATCAAGGTGAAATCTAAGTACACCATCCATTGTTTCTATCTGTTTCCAAGTTTCTAGTAGGTTATAACTTAGCTTCTAATTACTAAGTTTAATATGTGTCGTGCCTATACGTGAAACTAAGTTTAGTCAAATCTAGAACCGAATCGAATTTTGACGGTTGTCACAGCTAAGGCAACTGCACTATTGTTGTCACAGAAAATCTCCATTGGCTCCTTTATAGCTGGTACAACTCCAAGGTCTCCGATGAAGTTCTTTAGCCATATAGCCTCCTTTGCTGCCTCGCTTGTTGCTATATACTCTGATTCACAAGTTGAATCAGCCACTGTCTCCTGCTTGGAACTTTTCCAAGTAATTGCCCCTCCGTTTAGAGTAAAGACCCAGCCCGACTGAGAGCGGAAATTATCCCTGTCAGTCTGAAAGCTAGCATCACTGTACCCTACAACTCTCAAGTCCTCACTGCCACCGAGGGTAAGGACCCAGTCCTTAGTCCTCCGTAGGTACTTGAGGATATTCTTTACCGCAGTCCAGTGTGCCTTGCCAGGGTTCCCCTGATACCTGCTAACCATGCTCAAAGCAAAGGCTACATCCAATCGAGTACACGTCATAGCATACATGATCGATCCTACAGCTGAAGCATAAGGTATTCGACTAATTTCTGCTATCTCAGCCTCAGTACTAGGGCTTTGTGTCTTACTCAATCTGGCGTTACTCTGGATGGGTAACTCTCCTTTCTTGGAGTTATGCATGTTGAACCTTTTCAACACTTTGTCCACATAGGTGCTTTGACTAAGTCCAATTAGTCTTTTACTCCTGTTTCTCAAAATCCTTATCCCTAGGATATAGGCAGCTTCTCCAAGGTCCTTCATAGCGAAACACTTCCCAAGCCAGGACTTTACTTCCTGCAGGGTTGAGATGTCATTTCCTATGAGTAGTATATCATCCACATACAGTACCATAAAGCTGACTATACTCCCACTAGCCTTGATATAGACACAAGATTCATCTTCACTCCTTGAAAAGCCAAATTCTTTGACTTTATCATCAAAGCAAAGATTCCATCTGCGAGGTGCCTGTTTTAATCCATAAATGGATTTCTCGAGCTTACACACTCTACTGGGGTACTCTGTACTGACAAAACCCTCTGGATGAACCATGTAAACATCTTCAGCCAACTTTCCATTAAGGAAAGCGGTTTTGACATCCATTTTCCATATTTCATAATCATGAAATACAACAATGGCTAACAAAATCCTAATAGACTTAATCTTGGCCACTGGTGAAAAGGTCTCATCATAATCAACTCCCAGAGTTTGAGAATAACCCTTTGCAACCAGTCGTGCCTTATAAGTGTGTACATTACCATCCATGTCGGTCTTCTTCTTGAAGATCCATTTGCACCCAACTATCTTACGATCAGGTACATTGTCAACCAAGTTCCAAACTTGATTGTCATACATAGACTGTATCTCGCTATCCATAGCCTCTTTCCATTTAGCAGCCTCAGGGCCTGCCATGGCTTCCGTGTAGCTGTTAGGCTCATCCAGATTTACCAGTGTGTTATCACTGATAAGTGTCTCACCTTCTGCAGTAATATGAAAACCATAATAATGCTCAGGTGCATTCTTAACTCTAGTGGAACGCCTCAGAGGTATAGATTCTTCAGTCGGCTCAACAGGAGTTTCCTCCTCAGGTTGAGGGCTAGGGTTTGAGGTTCCTTCACCACTTGACTCTTGAATTTCCTCAAGGTCAATTTGCCTCCCACGGTCTCCTTGGCTCATGAATTCTCTTTCTCCCGAAAGAATCCTCTTCTTGCTACAAAGACCACATTATCACTGGGTCTGTAGAAGATGTAACCAAAGGATTTCTGTGGGTAGCCGATGAAAATACACCTTTCGCTTCGGGGTTCGAGCTTATCGTGAGTCTCGCGTCTCACGAAAGCCTCGCAACCCCAAATCTTGATATGGTCTAGATTGGGAACTTTTCCAGTCCACACCTCGTGAGGTGTTTTGGCAACCTTCTTTGTAGGGACTAGATTAAGGATATGGGCGGCAGTCTCTAAGGCATACCCCCAAAATGCGATTAGTAGCGAAGCTCGACTCATCATGGAACAAACCATGTCCAACAAGGTCCGATTGCGCCTCTCCGCTACACCATTCAACTGTGGTGTCCTAGGAGGTGTCAATTGTGAGACAATCCCACATTCCTTAAGATAGTCAAGGAAATCAGTACTAAGATACTCACCACCACGATCGGATCGAAGCATCAAAGGTTTCTGACTTATGCTTGATTAGGTAGACATATCCATATCTACTAAAATCATTAGTAAAAGTCACATAGAACCGATTAGCATCTCTTGTGGCGGTTCTGAAGGGTCCACACACATCCGTATGTATGAGGTCCAACAAACCTTCACCCCTAGCACAAGTGCCAGTAAAAGGTGACTTTGTCATTTTACCAAGCAAACAAGATTCACAACTATCATCTGACTTTAGGTCAAATGACTCCAAGACTCCATCCTTTTGGAGTTGGCCTATGTGTTTCTTGCTTACATGTCTAAGACGACAATGCCATAAGGATGCTTTATCTAAGCTAGTGGAAGAGTTAATACACAATACATTATTTCCTAGATTATCTACAATAGATACAGTTTCATACACACAATCACAAGGTAATACTTTAAAATAAAGAACATTATTAAAGAAAGCATCAATACTACCATTATTATTATCAAAATAAAAGGTAAAACCTTGTTTATACAATGCATGAAAGGAAATAACATTTCTTGCCATTTCTGGCGAATAATAACATTTATTCAAATCTAATGTAAACCCACTATTTAGCACTAAGGAATAAACTCCTATCTTGGTGACAGGTGAAGCTTTCCTGTTTCCCATGATCAAGTTTATCTTTCCCTGCTCCACATTCTCACTTCTTTTTAGTCCCTGCAAATCACAACATATGTGAATACCACAACCTGTATCAAGGACCCAAGACTTAGAATGAGGTGAGTTATTAGACAATATAGTGTATATACCTGCATGGTTGGGTTTTACTTTCCCATCCTTCAAATCTTGCTGTTACTTTGGGCAGTTTCGCTTCCAGTGCGACTTTTCATGGCAATAGAAGCATTCAGCCTCATTAGGGTTAGCACAAGGAGTGACAAAACCTTTCTTGGTTTTGCTTGAAGAGGAGCCTTCAAGGGTCTTACCCTTGGTACCCTTAGAAGGGTTCTTTCTCTTCTTCCCTTTTCCATGCCCGATTGCCAAGACATTGGCCGCAGTTGGAGTAGGAGTAGGAGTAGTAACAACCGACTTACCCTTTAGACCACTTTCGGCGGTCTTCAAGAGTCCTTGAAGTTTGCTGAGGGTGACTTCTTCCTTGTTCATGTGATATGTCATGCAGAATTGATCATAACACGATGGCATGGAGTGCAAAATGATGTCTATTGCTAACTCCTCAGGGAAGTTCACATTCAGCTTCAGTAAACAGTCCACATACCTTTGCATTTTCTGCATGTGGCCCGTGATGGGTTCACCATCCTTCATTCGGGTTGTTATCATGGAGGAGATTATTTCATATCGCTCTTGACGAGTACTTTGATGGTAGCGGTCCATCAAGTCCTGGTGCATCTCAAAAGGATAATAGTCTTCATAGGACTTTTGGAGCTCGGCTGTCATGGTGGCCATCATGATGCATGCCACTTTTGTAGCATCTCTTTCATGTACCTCATATTCAGCAAGCTCTTCAGGAGTAGCAGTTGGCTCGGGTACCTTCAACTCCTTGTCGAGAACATATTCTTTGTTCTCATACCGAGTGACCATCCTGATGTTTCTGATCCAATCTGTAAAGTTGGACCCATCAAAGATGACTCTCCCACAAAGATTCATGAGGGAGAAGGAGCTAGTAGGGTTTGAGCAAGAAGCATTGTTATTGGAAGACATCTGAAAAGAAGAGGGAATAGATTAGATTAGATATAGAGATAGTCCTTAACAAAACACCCAAATGTAATATTAAGGCTAGGACCCAACACAATATTTTATAACTTAGAAGAGGGATGCCGTAATCTAAGCTATAAGATATTTTAAGGTAAGTGAATGACGATTCACCAATTTCCACCATGAAAAACGAAATATTTAATTAGGTTTTAATTGGTTTAGAAACTCCTAGATTCTTTGAGATTCATTGAACTTTCTTCAATGGCATGTTTCAATCTCGAGTGTGCCCTTCAAGTTTTGTGACTGGGATGCCGAGGATCACAAAACAAGGTGTGAAGTAACCATGCAAATTACTTGGTACCCTTAATGTATTACCCCTCAATCGATGTGCTGGTTAACCACATACGCTCCATCGATACTATGATAAACATTAAGTCACCCTTTACCTACCTTGTTAAGTACAAGTTAGTGTGCCGGTTAACCACACACGCCCCACTAACGACTTAAACAAAGTGTAAAGTGTAATTTCATGGATTAGCACCTTATTCACATTTTCCTAAAATAACTAAGATTGGGAATTCAATAAAGTTTAGTTACTTTAGTATTATCATTATACTTTTAATGAGAATTTATAAGTCCTTGTCCTACCCGTTCGGCTAACGACCCTCCACCGATCAAGGAAGCGGTGTGTGAGAGTGGACACCCATTAAGTTGCCATTTTATAGGCAACAACCTTATACCCCCCTTATAGACCGGCTTCGTGAATGAGGCGTACTAGCGGTAAGACGACTTGATCTTATACATATATAAATATTATTAAACTTATAATATTATAAAGTATAAGGGTTGAATTTTAACTTTTAAAATTCTAGGGGTTGGAACTAAAGTTTTTAATATGACTTTACATGTTCCAAAACTTGAGGGCAAGTTTTGTAAACTTTCAAAACTTTTCATTTCCCATAACTTATGAGTTAATGGTTATTAAAAATGAAGACTCTTCATTTTTTGTAACCTATGTGTTCTTTTAATGGTTATTTATAAATGTGACTTTTGGTTATCCATAACTTAAGAACTAGTTATGGACTCCATTAAAACACATAAAGATCAAGAATTCATCTAATCAATTATTAGCACATAATTTCTATGATCTTCTAAACTCATATGTTTATGAATGTTCATATCAAAAATTTCAAGAATCGTAAGAACATATACAAAACTTGAAATTTTGGTACGAGCTTTTGAACAAAACTTCGATTTTCAAGTTTTTTTTTTTTTTTTTTGCATCAAGTATCAAATAAACAAACCAGGCTTTAATACCACTGATGGGTTTTCAGCATTCTAACACTCCTATGGTGTACATGCAACCCTAGAAACCTTCGATCTATGTTTGACTAAGATACATGCAAATAATTATTTTTTCAAGGTTCTTATCCTAACTAGCATGGCATGGGGTACTTGAATCAAATAAAACTACTAGAATTACTTACCTTGTAGTAGTAGTTGATTGCTTGGAGTTTGAGAGCCTAGCACCAATAATGTGGATGCCTCAAATGGAAGTCACAAATCACCACAAACTTGGAAACTTGAGAGAATAGTCACAAACTTCTTGAAATCGGCCCTCTTAGTTTCCACACATCAACTAGTGCAATTTCAAGAACCAAAGCCTCCTTTATATAGTGTGGTGGATTAGGGTTACATCCATGTAAACCCTAATACCCATGTCTTTTCATTTCCATGAGATCCATGGGTTAAAGCTCCATGGAGTATCCATGGACTTTCCATGCAAGCCTAGCCCATTCCAAATAAGCATTAGCCCACACTATATAAATACAAGAGCCCATATTTAATTAGTCATACTTTTGATCTCTAAATTAATTATAGATCAACACTAATTAAATAATATGATTTTATATTAATATATTAGAACTTATAATATATTAATAAATCATAACTTATACTATTCTCAAAAGATTATCCGTAAATTGTTCGGGTGAAGTGCAACCCAAATGGACCATGCCGGGTCGGGTGAAGTATATACCAAATATAGTTATGGACTTAGACACTATCTCCAACACCAACTATCCATAAGCAACCAATCTTTGGTAAACCTCTGATTGTCCTCGACAATTACTTAACCATTTTAGTCATATCCAGTTCTGCTCCTTTTTCCTTCTTAATGCCCTAGGCATTTGGAAAATTCAAAACACATAAATATTATAGAATATGCAATCGATCCTATACCCGAAGCATATGGGATACGATTTATAATGTCTCACATAAAGACATGATACCTGACCAGTCTTTTGCTATAATGTTTCTATTTTCCATGTTCTCGCAATTCGAACTATGAAGAGGGATGTCGTAATCATAATCGAATTTGAGAACACAATTAACATTTACATATATAGAATTTCCTTATGTTGAACCATTCCAACATAACATTCATATATATACTTGACTAAATTTGAATAAAATCTCAATCTAAGCTTTTAGAATTGGGATGAAGTATAATTTCATTTCCCTTAATTATAGCCAAACAACTTTACAAACCCTGCATCTTTGCAAATTGAGACTTTTTTTTTCTATAATTAACATTGCTAATTTGAAACACTTACCATAATAATCATGCTCCCTCTAACATGATAATTACATCCTTACCAGCATAACACTTATGCTCCCACTAACTCTGACATGTACCCAGAAATCAGCTAGACTTCTAGAAACCAATACTTATTGATTTCCTTTCTAAAGTTCAGATTTATGATACTTGGTGCTTTGATAAGTCTATACCACACTTCTCAATCCCATACACCTTTAAGATTAAATAGCACAAGTGTGTGTTTGAACTTTTCAGAACTTAACCTAATAAGTCCCGAATGTACAAACTATTTGCCATTTCTCACAATTCGAACTATGAAAAGGGATGCCGTAATCATAAACGAATTTGAGAATGCAACTTTCACAATTGCTAACTCTAATCCTTTAATATCTACTTAGTGAAAGCGTTTCCTCACAATCATTTTCATGAATTGGAGAGAAACCTTATGACACTTAGATTTAATGGTGTATGTGTTCCTATCCATATAAATCTGTCATTTTCAACCATTATCCCAAGATAAGCTTTATGACAAATCCAAACTCATATGGACTGAACTTATTTAATCTTAGTTTCTTGCCATTTGGTAGCACAAGGGCCTACCAAGTCTTCTAAGCTGTTTAGCATCTCACCATTACATATCAATGTACCTTTCATTGATTAAGGTGCTTTGCCTTTATGCAAACAAATGAGAACTCATAGAACTCTCCTGCATATTCAACTTTGATTGGAATTAGCACAGATCCAACAATATGTCAACACGATAGGTTATAAACCTCAAGTCGTGTGCTAGTGTTAACTAACGGTTTTATTCTTGATTAGTACTTGAAACTATTCAAAAATCTAAAGACTCCCACATACCTCTTGACATATAAGATTCATTTTGTCAAGGAACACTACTTGACAAACAAATATTCAAGAGTTGGTGGGGTTTCTTATCAAGACTAACACTTCTAACAATTGGCCTTAGTTGGTCTTTGTTTTATCCAAAACATCACATCTTACCAATTTCAAATGTACAATAGTAAGAAACATTTTACTCTACATTTGATAAGTGTTATAAACCTTTCTTAAGATTATGTCACTCAAGTTACAATCTTGGAGTACAACTCTAAGATTTGATTTTGGAACGAAGTATGATTCATCTATCTGATTTAACCATTCCAACAATTCACGGTTCCTCTTCTTATCCATACAAATGCACTAAGATTTCCTTAAAGGATCAATTGTGATATGGTTTTCCATAATCATTAAGATATTCATAAAACATGATACTAAAGTACTCTCCCATCTTTTCAGATTGAAGAAACTTTTATCTTTCTGCCTAATTTGATCCTTCTTATTCGTCCTGCTATACATTAAAACCCTTCCAATGATTCATAATTATACTTAAACTTGTAAGTATAACCATATTTACTAAACTTTAGTAAATCATGACGAATAGTCTTATCGATCTTTATGGTGGACCTAACCAGCACACAACCAAGTGCACCAGCTCTCCCAGTCCTTCACTTGACTCACATCTTCATATCAACAAGGAAGTAGTCTTAATTTTCCAAAGATGAAAATTCTCATTCATCATACAATACAATTTGCATGATTCCAAGTTTCTATCCAATTGAAACTTGGGTGATGAGCATCTTTCCTTATTTGGTAAATTTAACACTACCACAAATGAAAGAATCAAATCCACTTTCCAATATTGCCATCAATGGAAACACATAAGCAACAATTTTTCACACATGCCATTGTAAGGATACTTTTAAAATAAGATAAAAACAAAATTTTTCCTTTATTTATAAAACTGCGGAAAACTTGTCCTTACAATGCAAATACAAGTGAAACTATGTTGTTATCTATTCCTAAGCAATTTATCATAACTTTTTAAGAAACGGCTTATAAATCTGATCACCGAACTATGCAATCGAAATTTATTTCTTCGCGATTAGACTCAGCATACTCTTCCTTTAAGCTTCCTTTGATTCTACAAAACATCAAAATGCAATCTTTTCACATCATGTATTAAGAATCAATCATTAGGAACTTAATAGAGTTAGATAGTGGACTTATCTGAAGTAGAGTCAACCATTTTGACTTTACCATCTCGTAGATTTCTTAGGTAGTCAGGGCAACTTCGCTTCTAATGGCCCTTCAAACAGAAATAGAAACAAATGGCTTTGGGAAGTAGATCTTGTTGGGTTTTGAGCATTCTAACACTCCTATGGTGTACATGCAACCCTATAAACCTTGGATCTATGTTTTCTCTATTATACATGCAAATATTAACTATTCCAAGGTTTCATCCTAACTATCATATTATGAAGCACCTATACTACAAAGTTCTAGTTAGATGACATACCTTTTGATGTAGCTTGATGTCTTCAAGCTTTAAGAGCTTAGCCCCAATAGCGTGGAAGCCTCAAATGGAATCACAAATCACCAAAACACCTTGGAAGAACTTGAGAGAATATGTATGCACACTAAAATCGGCCCACACTTTTTTTCACACACTTGTGCCAATTTTGCGAACCAAGGACCCCTTTATATATTATGGAGGATTAGGGTTACATCCATGTACACCCTAATACCCATGACCTTTCATTTACATAGGATCCATGGGTTAAAAGCTCCATGGACCATCCATGAAAGCTTAGCCCAACCTAAATGAGCTTGGCCCATTCCATATATATAAGAGTCCATATTTAATTAGTTCTTTTTGATCACTTAATTAATTCTAAATTAATTCTTGATCAATACTAATTAAATAATATGATTCCATATTAATATATTAGAACTTATAATATATTAATATAAATCATAAATATACTATTCTCAAAAGACTATCCATATAAATTGTGCCGATGAAGTGCAACCCAAATGGACCATGCCGGGTCGGGTCAAGTACATACCAAATATAGTTATGGACTTAGACATTAATCCAACAGATCTTCCAATCAACTTTGCTGTACGAGTGCGCCAAATCATTTCTGATTCAGTAGCAACAAGCAAATAGGTAAGATCAATTAGGGTCATGTCGTGGTCTGTCATATAGTAGTCCTTTAAAACTCACTATATGACTTAGGGAGTGACTGAAGAACCCAGTCAACAGCCAACTTCCTCAAGACTTCGACACCCAACTCTCCCATCATATGTCGACTTTCCATCCTTGGATTTGTTTGCCAATAGGGATTGAGTGACCTTGAACTTTTCAAGTCTTTAAACTTGTGGGTTAAGAAGAATAATTGGAGGAGGTGGAGGAAGTGAAGTATGATTTCCAGTCCCACTAATGCACGACAGAGGGATTAATCTCTCACCTTGATTGTCATGTGGGATATCATCTTCATTAGGAAATACTTTTCCAAAAGCATAAGGAAGACCATAGTTGTCAAAACTAGACATCTATGAGGGAGAAATTCAAGTTAGTTGATTTAAGTCCTTAATATAAAACCGAAATTGAAATATTAAGGCTAGGACCCAACACAATATTCTATAATTGCGAAAAGGGATGTCGTAATCCAATTGTAAAATATTTGAAGGTAGGTAAATGACGATTTACAAATTTCCATAATGAAAAACGAAATTGATAATTAAGTTTTAATTGGATTTGATATTCCTAGATCCTTTGAGATTCATTGAACTTTTCAATGGCATATTTAAATCTCGATTGTTCCCTCTCAAGTTTGTGATTGGGATGCCGAGGATCACAAACAAGGTGTGAATAACCATGCAAAGTAGCTCGGTACAGCCAATGTTACAAATTACCTAAGCAATGTGCCGGTTAACCACACACGCTCCATTGATCTATGATTAACATCAAGCTAGCTGTTGGAGCATGGAAATGCTCTACAAATAATGAGTGATAGTTAGGTTGTATTTTTCCCGTTATTGTATTGTTGGTTTATTTTCTCTCCCTCCTATATAAAGGGAGAGGTGGTCACTTTTCTAGTGTGTACCTTACTCACAATGTAATTCTAGAGAGAGAAAAGTGGTGGGTTCTCTCCACCTAGGGAGAGTTTCTCTCTCCCACCAATGTTCTTCATGAATATGATTTTATCTCTCTTTCTTTCTTATCTTTCTAAGAATTCTCATCATATGTGCTTCATGGTTATTTTGTATATATGATAAATTTCGAGATATTATTTCTTCCGCATCCACCGTTCGTATAAAAATGGGTTCTATCAATTGGTATCAGAGCCGTACCTTGAAGGTTTAATCGACTAGTTCAAGGGAACGACTCCCGTTCGGTGATTATCTTGAAGATTTTTCGTGTTTCTGCAAGAATTTTCGGGTCCAAACCGGAAATTTTCTTGATGAGTTTTCTATTTTTCTGTGATGATTATTGCTGAGAAGAATAATTATGTTGTTGCTGCTCACACAAATTCTCTGCTGGAAATTTATGTTCTTGAAGTTCTTAGTATTTTTCTGTTGAAGAAATGAAGAAAAATGGGAGAAGAAATTGATTTTTGTGGTCACTAAAATGTTGAAGAATTTTCTCCAGGGAGTTCTTATTCTTGGAAGTAAAGACACAAAATTATGGGACTTATTATTCTTGAAGAAAGTGGAGAAAAACATTTCTTTATTGAAGATTTTTTCTTCCAGCAACTCTTATCTTCATGAGGTATGTAGCACTTATTCTTCACACTTTAGTTGCTGTGAATCTTTAATTTGAAGTGTTTGGACGTAATATTGTGTTATCATAAAGCATATTGTCCTTGTTACTCTTTTGGGAAAAGAGTACTCCACTATTTACTACCTCAAAAAGATAAAACCATGTGACATTGTCTGTTGGGTCCAGAGTGTTGCGACATATGGGCTTAATGTTGATATTTTGTTTACCCGGTTTGGGCCTGTCCAACCGTGGATTATCATTAGGGTTAGCGTATATATTATGCATGCTTGTATAGCTTTCAGGTTATCGTTCTCATTAATTACTTTTGCATTGTAACCCTGGCACACCTCTACAGTTGAAGTTCTTCATCGAGCTCTTCTGAGGTGTGAGATATTAATCATTCGACACCATTTGATCCATTCATGTGTTCTTTACTTGATTAATATTGTTTTTCTGTTTAGAATCTATTGATCTATATCGCAATATTCTCATCAATTGGTATCAGAGCAGGAGACTGTGTAATACATACGCATCTCTTCTGTTTGAAGAATCCTTTAGGGTTTCCGCTTTTATCAATATATAGAAGTTGTCTTCTTCTTGTCGACGGTATCTCTTGTGTTTGATAAAACCCTAAGTTCAACTTTACAAGTCTGATTCTAGTAGATTAAAAGAAAAAGTTCATCATGTCTCACGACGACTCTCAAATCAATCCGATCAACATCTCCAATAGTATAGGATCCACTACAAGGGTTCCCATTCTTTATACTCAAGATTATGAAGTATGGGCGCATCACTTCGAAGACTATGTCGTTGGATCTGAAGACAATGGATATGTTATATGGGAAGCAATAACAATGGGTCTGTTTGTTCACTCTGGAACGAACAGAACGGTCAAGACTCAAAAAGAGTATAACCAACTCCTGGCTGACGTAGATAAGATCCCTCAAGATGAAAAAGACAAGGTGTTATGCAACGTTAAAGCCATGAGGATGATCCGATTCGCTTTGCAATCTGACACTTTTCGTCTAGTAAGTTCGTGCACAACAGCTAAAGCAATATGGGATAGGTTGAAAGAATTATATTCAACTGATGAGGATCTAGAGCAGTCGATCCAAACCCTATTGCTCTTTGAATTCGGTGCTTTCGAAAAAAAACCTGAGGAGAAACTCATTCAGACATTTGATCGTTTTAACCATTTGCTTAGCAAGATGATGAAGCATGGTATTGAAAGGAAGGTGATCGAACAAAAGGTTACATTCATGAATGGCTTAAGGCCCGAATAGATGGCAGTGGTCTTGACCGTGAAGGCTCATGAGCAATTTAAATCATATTCACTGGAGAAACTGATGGGTATAATCAAATCTCACAAAAGTGTGGTGACAAAGGAAGCGAAGGTAGTTTCGGGTGTGGGTTCACTGGCCCTTGTTTCTAAAAGCAAGAATGTAGCAGACGAAGAGGAGGAATCTGATATGTCAGAGTGCGGTCTGTCTAGTGAAGAATATACAATGATGGTTACAAACCCAAAGAAGTTTGCTCGCAGAAAGTTCCCAATCAACAAGAACTGAAATTGGCAGGGAAGCTACAAATTCAGAAAATGTGAAAGAAGAAACCAAGAACACCTCTCAAAAGGACGATGAAAAGAAGGAGAGCAAGATTGTGGGAGACTCTGGGTACGATTGCAACTACTGTCATGGCAAGAACCACTTTTCCAAGGATTGCATGCTAAGGAAGATGGCTGAGAAGAAGGATGGTGAAGATGACGAAGCTTATTACATGAGAAAGTTGGAGGAGATAAAGAAGAAGAAAGCAACTAACGTTTCTATGAATGCTTTAATTGTGCAGGAACATGCTAGTGATGATGAGTTTGGTGGAGTAGAATTCTGTTCTACAGACTTTGAAGATGAAGAGGTACGCAGACCCTTGCATGGAAGATCTTATATGGTGAGAGAAGGAGTTGATGAGTCGGCTGGGAGATGCTTAATAGTAACAACCGAAAGTAAGCATGAGGAAGCGAAGCTTAAGGAAGACAAATGTTTCGCTGCCAAGCCTGTGAGTGAAAAGATCAACGATTGCAATCAGTTGATCAAGAAGGTACAATCTATCCTAGAATCACTTAAAATACCAGTAACAAACTACGAAAAAGAACTAAATGAATTAAAATTCAAGTTTTCTAACTTAAGTGGCAGTCTTATGAAAACTCGCTTAGAAAATTCTTACCTAACTGACCAACTCAGCAGGGAGTCTTCCAAGAGTGAGGAAAGAAAGATGTGGATACAGCAGAAGGAGTCAGAGTTAGTTAGGGCTAGGGATGAACTTATTTATGTGCAACGAGACAATTTGAAGTTTTTAAAACAAAGAAATGTTTTCTGTTTGATTGCTAAACGCTTATATACTAACATCACCCAGTTACATCTAGATTGTGAGATAGGTAAAAAGATTCATAAAATGATTTTTCCCTTCCTTGAATTTAAGGAAGACGAAGTCATTGCTGAATGTGAATCTATAATGTCTTCAGATGAGATTTCAGTAACCTACAAATATGGACTGGACAAAATTGAATCTTTCATTGAGTCCAAAGAACATAAATGCATGCTTAAGAATTTACTGGACGAAAATGATAAATTAAAAATCAAGACCGATACTATACAGAAGTTTGACTCATCCAACGCCAAATTAAGTTCAGAAAATAAAATAAATTTAGAAACCACTTTTGAATTTGATGAGGACAGTGAGATGAGCGAAATCTCCGTAGAAGACGAGGTCGATTGTTCAGAATTCCTTAGGAGCGAACCCGAAGCAGCAAAACCACTAATATCTGAAAATTTGGTTGAGTACGCTCGGGTGTCAAAGGACAAATCCAAGAAACTCAAAGAAAAGGCCGTTGTTTATCAGAACGTACAAACTACACCAAACCAAGTTTATGCAGTCACAGGAGTAACCAAGAAACAAACGGCGGAGTTGACGTCCATGGTTGACAAAGATAATGTTGAAGGTTGCGATAACCACTTCTGGTCTGCTCCTATCGATAATGCAGACGAAACAGTTGGTCTGTCAGAACAAACCTCATGGATAGTTAAGGGACGATACATTCCTGAACCCCTCAACAAACCCTCATGCTTTGATAAACCCAGTTCAAGTGGTACAAAAGAAATACCAAACGAACCAATGAAAGCTTCCAGCGTATCATCAACATCAACTGAAGCTCATGAGAAGAAAACGAAACCTAAGGCCAACATTCACTTGACTCAAGAGCAACTTGCTGAACAGAAACGCCAGAGGAACAAAATATACATGAAGAACCTCAATGAGAGAAAACAGTTTTGGCAATCCCAAAACCCCTCTTATGTTCGCTCTAAAAAAGCTTCTAATCTCAAAAAGGAAGTACAGGCCAAGTCTCATTCTTGCAATCACTGCCAGTCATGCAGTCAGGTAAACCGAACTACCTGTTTCGGTCCTAATTCTAGTAGTCACAAGAACCGAAAGTCAAGTTTCGGTCCCAACTCTTACTACGCCAAGAACCGAAAGTCCTGTTTCGGTCCCAACACAAGTGCTCAGAACCAAAAGTCAAGTTTCGGTCCTAAATCCCATCCTCCTCACTCTCAACCAAAGTCCAACTCTGTGAAGGATATCAAAGGAAAGGGAAAGCTGTGCTTAGATTCTGAAATCCAAAATAACAAAAAGTCAGCTAACCCTAGGACTCTAAAGAAAACCTCAATAAAGAAACCAACTAAAGATAAACAATCTGCAACATCCCAACTAAAACAAGAGAAAAATAAAATCAAAGTTTATACCATCAAAAGAAAAGATGAAACCACTTTAATAAAAAGAACATATATGGTTGATCTTTCGGTTGCAATTCCCCATTCTGTAAAAGACTCACCAGGGCCCAAGAGACTTTGGGTTCCTAAATCTGCTTAATTTTGCAGGTTATAAGTGACGACCAGTTTGACGACGAATGGTATATTGACAGTGGCTGCTCTCATCACATGACTGGAAGGAGGGAAGAGCTTAGGGAGTTTCGGTCCCTTAAGGATGGTGGATGTGTTAAATATGGAAACAACTCATATGACACGATCAAAGGGTATAGGATGATCACCAACGGAGAGTTCTTAATACGAAAGTAGCCTACGTGGAAGGATTGAAGCACAACATCATCAGTGTTTATCAACTAGTCGTGGGAACCAGTTTGAAAGTCTCGTTTAATGATGAGGGATCAGAGATAATTGAAAAGCAAACGAAGAAAGTTCTGTTGAAATCTGAGCGCAAATGGGAGATGTATCCTCTAAATCTCAACCCGATAAAAGGAAAGCCGACAATATGCTTGTTGTCGAAGGCGAACTTAGATGAAAGTTGGTTGTGGCACCGAAGACTATCGCATCTGAACTTCAAAGATATTAATACACTGGTGCTTGGTGATCACGTGCGTGGACTTCCTGTTCTCAAATTTGACAAAGAACACATGTGCGCAGCATGCGAGATGGGCAAGCAAAGCAGAAACAGTCACCCTTCTCGTATCAATACAAAGATCATCGAACCTCTTAAACTGCTGCACATCGACCTATGTGGCCCTTCAGCTATTGAAAGCTTCGGTGGTAGTAAGTTTATACTTGTAATTGTAGATGATTTTTCACTCTTCACCTGGGTTTTCTTTCTTAAACAGAAATCAAAGGCAACTCCCAAGCTGAAGGTTTTTATCAAGCAAGTGGAAGTGCAGCTGCGAAAGGTGGTAATAAACATAAGAAGCGATAATGGTCTAGAGTTCAAAAATAAAGACTTTGAAGAGTTTCTGGCTGAAAAGGGAGTAACTCACAATTTATCTGCTCCCTATACTCCACAACAGAATGGGATCGTTGAAAGGCGAAACCGTTCTTTATGTGAAGCCGCTCGAACCATGCTGAGCTTCGCTTCTCTTCCACTATACTTCTCGGCTGATGCAATTGCTGCTGCATATTACACTCAGAACTGATCCTTCCTCAACAAGCGATTTTCCATCACTCCAAAGAAATTGTGAATAATCGTAAGCCCAATGTAAAGTTTTTTCATGTGTTCGGTTCAAGATGCTTTATTTTCAACTCCAAAGAAAATCGAAACAAGTTTGATGTAAAGGCAGATGAAGGGATCTTTCTTGGCTATTCGCATACTTCAAAAGCATATAGGGTTCTGAATAAACGCTCAAGGAAAATTGAAGAAACCTACTATGTAACTTTTGATGATAATTACATGAAGAAGATTCAAGCAAGCGAACGTCTAACGGAAGAAATCTTTCCGGAATCATGTCAAGTCTCTAGTCCCATTTCCAATCTGTTTGAAGAGTACATGCTACTCTTTGATGAACCAGAGAAGGCGATCCACTCAGAAGCGAAAGCAGCAGATAACAAAATCGATACGTTGAAGAAAATCATCGATGAAGCTGCTAAAGAAATGGAAAGCGAACCTCAACAACCAACCGAGAAGCAGACACAAAGCGAACCTACTGCTTCAGGTGATCATCAAGCTACTAATGACCCTCCAAGAGAAAGCACTATACTCCAGGGGGAGGGTTCATCTACACCAAAAACAACCGACATGCCTTTCCAGGGGGAGAATCCATCTAAAACCCCAACCCATGAAGATCCATTTGAGGGGGAGAGTACTGAACCTGACATGGGATTCAGTTCACCATTTAAGGGGGAGAATGAAAAACCAAATAACGAAGGCGATCTGTACGAACTAGAAGAAGAAGTCAATGCTGAGCTGGATCCTACCTATGATCCAAATTACCCACCTCTAATAAAATGGACAAAGGATCATCCTAAAACTCAAATCATTGGTGAATCATCTGAGGGTGTTCTCACACGCTCCCAAATGAAAGCGAAGCAAACTCCTCTATTCTCTCAAGTAGAATTCTGCATGTTTAATTCGTTTGTCTCTAAAGTCGAACCGAAGATGGTAAATGCTGCTCTTGATCACTCTGATTGGGTGCAAGCTATGCAAGACGAACTCCATGAGTTTGAACAAAATCGGGTTTGGAGGCTGATTCCCACACCAAAGGATGTATCAGTAGTCGGTTTAAAATGGGTTTTTAGAAATAAGTTGGATAAAGAAGGTAATGTCATTTGCAACAAAGCGAGGCTGGTGGTGAAAGGATATTGCCAGGAAGAAGGAATATACTATGAAGAGACCTTCGCTCCAGTAGCAAGGTTGGAATCAGTGAGAATCTTTTTGGAATATGTTGCACATAAAAACTTCGAAGTTTTCCAAATGGATGTAAAATGTGCTTTCATGAATGGATAACTAGAAGAAATGGTATACGTTGAGCAACCACCCGGATTTGTGAACGAGAAGCATCCTGATCACTGCTACATACTAGATAAAGCAGTCTATGGATTGAAGCAAGCCCCGAGAGCCTGGTATGAAAATCTAACACGCTTTCTCAAAATGTCAAAATTCAAACAAGGTTCGGTCGACCCAACCTTCTTTCGCAAGAAAGAAGGCGAACACTTAATGATAGTTCAAATTTACGTCGATGACATCATCTTCGGCTCCACAAATCCTAGCTTAACAGCTGAATTCAGGAAGTTGATGGAGACTAAGTTTGAAATGAGCGCAATGGGTCAGATTAACTTTTTCCTTGGACTGAATATAAGACAGGGACCAGAAGGCATCTTTATTAATCAGGAAGCATACACGAAGACACTGTTGGCAAGGTTCGGTATGGCGGGAGATTCCAAAGTAAAGGTTCCAATGGCATTTGGCACGAAGCTGACTCCATCTCTTGAGAAACCGGCAGTTGATATGACTCTCTATCGTCATATGATAGGATCTCTAATGTATCTAACAGCTAGTAGACCGGATACAATGTTTTTTGTCTGCTATTGTGCCAGGTTTCAAGCAAATCCTAGAGAACCTCACATGCTTGCAGTGAAAAATATCTTCCGGTATTTGAAGCGAACCTCGTCTCTCAGTCTTTGGTATCCTGCAAAACCCGGCTTCTTGTTTAAGCTTTCTCTGACGCTGATCTTGGTGGATGTGGATTGGACCGAAAGAGTACAACCGGCGGATGCCAGTTCCTTGATGTCAAACTTGTCAGCTGGCAGTCAAAGAAACAAACTTGAGTGTCTCTTTCCACAGCCGAAGCTGAGTATATCGCTGCAGCATCTTATACATCACAGATCATATGGATACAAATGTTGGGTTATGAGCATTCTAACACACCTAAGTGTACATGCAACCCTAAATACCTTGGATCTATGTTTTCTCTATTATACATACAATTATGAACATCCAAGGTATTATCCTAATCTAGCATACAAAATAATAAATATAAGAAGATAGAATACATACCTCTTTGATGTAGAATGTCTTCATGAAGCTTGAGTGCCTAGTGCCCCAAGTGTGACACCTCAAATGGTTCACACAACACCAAATACACTTGGAATAACTTGAGAGAAACTTGAACACTCCTTGAAATCGTCTAGCCCTCACACTCACACATTAGTGCACGATTTCTTGAGCCATGGGATTCTTTTATATGGTGGCTATTAGGGTTACACCATGTAACTCATAACTTTACCCATTCCTTATGCTCCATGGATTTTAACCTCCATGGAGTATCCATGGGTCACCCCATGGACTTAGTCCAACATAAGGAATCTTGGATCACAACCCCACATATATAAGAATGAATGATTTACACAATCAACCCATATATTTAATTAGTCTCCTTTTGATCACTTAATTAATTCCAAATTAATTCTTGATCAATACTAATTAAATAACCTTATTAATATATTAGAACTTATAATATATTAACCAACCTTAAGTGTTATTTCTCTCATTATAGTCTATCCAAATGCATGATGCCATGCAACCCAAATGGACCATGCCGGGTCGGGTCAAGTCTTACCAATTATAGTTATGGACTTAGACATTAATCCAACAGTCTCCCACTTAGATAAGTCTAAAACTATTATTGCGTATGACTTCAGGAACCGATCAGCAATCGTAGCTCTCAAAAGCTCCTGTCGAACTCTGACCTTGTCGATGAACTCTGACCTTTGTCAATGACTTGTCCATTAGATAAGGGATCATATATTCCTCCATTCTAGATATCATATGGACTGAGACATGGATTATCAATCATTCTCTCTGTCCATTTGTTGTTTCCCGATTTCCGATTCATAATGACTGACTGATTGAACAAATCAAATCAGTCCTGGCTTGGCCAAGCACTCACATGTATCATCTTTAAATCATCGAGGGGCCCACAGATATCGCTTTTATCCCGAAGGTAAAAGGAATGGATAAACTTCGACTCATATGGCTTGTTCTACTACTTGTTGAATCATACACAAAGGCACATTTTATAACATCGAGTTACCAATGCGTTTTCGTGTAATCAATGTATAACCAATTCATAGTAACAACTCATATCTCTAGGTTTGAAGAATATAAGATATTATCGTCTCATGATCACTCGTGATAAAATCCATGAAGTGATTCAAATGAGCGCGGGTTGAGTCCAATACTCAGAACTTATGAGCACTCATGAGTGTTGTAGCACCACTTTGTCCACCAACTTGGACCTCTACAAACCAACCCATGACAGTCTTGATTCATATCTACTTCCAACATATGACCGACTATGGATGGTTTGAATAACTTAATCATTCAGGAAGAGCGACTTAGTTATTCTGGAAGCCAAAACATGCAAAGTGAAACACAAGAATAAATGAATCAAATATGGTATCAAACCCTATGAATATAAATAAACACTTTTATTTATCACCATACTGATTACTCATTATTCATTGTTTCGGTTTTATCAACTTTATACTTGAATTTAAAACAATAGTTGTCACATGCTCCAAGCATGTACACTATGTTTTCTAAACACTAGTCATGCCATACACCAAGTATGCATACTATGTTTGTTTATGATCTTAATAGATCAATTGAACGTCACTCCAATGATCCTCTTTTCACAGTCCCAAATCCTTACTACAAATGCAAGAATTCCAAATTCATGCCATTTACTGAAATCTGTTAGATTCTAAACTTATATGCATTGATCCTCTTAATGATTATGCACAAAGTCAGAAAGACTTGACAACAATCATTACAGAGCATTCCAAAGGAGATCAGCTCCTTGGAAACATCCTTCTTTCATTAAGTTTCCTAATCTTATACAGATTGAATAATTTCTAACTTTGAAACATTTCCATATTCCATTTTGACTATCATTTCTGAACAAGAGTTGCCTCCTTACAGATTATGTCAATATGGTCCTTCCAGAATTAACATTATACTTCCAACTGTCCTTGAGCAACCAATCTTTGGTAAACCTTAGATTATCCTCGACAATTGCTTAATCATTTTAGTCATATCTAATTCTAGACCTTTTCCCTTCATAATGCCCCAGGCATTTGGAAAATTTTAGAAAGGATGAATATAGCACATGTAATCGATCCTATATCCGAAGCATATGGGACACGATTCATGATGTCTCACATAAAGACTAAACCAGTCTTTTGCTATAATATTTCCATTTCAATTTGCCAAGTTCTCAAAATTCAGATTATGAAAAAGGATGTCGTAATCATAATCGAATTTTAGAATGCAAATAATGGACCCATATATAGAATTTCCTTATGTTGAGCCATTCCAACATGAAATTCATATATATATCCTTGATTAAATACGATTAAAATCTCAATCTAAGCTTTTAGAATTGAAATGAAGTATAATTTCCTCTCCCTTAATTATAGCAAAACAACTTTTTCAACCCCTGCAACCTCACGAATTGAAACTTTTGTTTTCTATAATTAACATTGCTAACTTGCAACCTTTGTCATAATTATCATGCTCCCACTAACATGATGATTATTAGCATAACACTTATGCTCCCACTAGCTTTGACATGTACTCAGAAATCAGCTGACTTTCTTACCAAAGTTCAGATTTCTGATACTAGATTGTTTTGATAAAACTTTATCAAAATCATACACCTCTCTTAGATAGCTCACATGTGTGTCTAAACAATTTTAGAACTATGAAAAGGGATGCCGTAATCATAGTCTCAATTGTTTAGACCTTTGCCACTTCTCACAAGTCCATGTTAGTGTGCCGGTAAACCACACATGCTCCACTAACGACTTTGAGAATGCAAATATCACAATTGCTATCTAGCTAAAATCTACTTAATGAAAGTGTTTCCTCACCATCATTTTCATGAATCGGAGAGAAACCTTATGACACTTAGATTTAATAGTGTATGTGTTCTTATCCATGTGAATTTGTCAAAACCATAATCACAAGACAAGGTTAGTGACAAATCCAAACTCATATTGATTAAACTTGTGCAATCTTAAATTCTTGCCATTTGGCAGCTTAGGTGCCTGCCATTGTTTCCAAGTAGTTGTGCAACCAATTGAGAACTCTCAGAACTCCTATGCAAAGCCAACTTGAATAGGCACAAAAGTTTCAACACGATAGGTTATAAACCTCAAGTCGTGTGCTAGTGAAGGACTTTAGGTTTTATTCTTGATTAAGTCTTGAAACTTTCAAGAGCTTTAAGACTCCCACTGTCCTCTTGACATATAAGACTCCCTTGTCAAATATTCAAGAGATAGTCCGGATTCTTTATCAAGACTAACACTTTACACAATTGGCCTAAGTTGGTCTCTGTTTTATCCAAAACATCACAACTTACCAATTTTAAATGTACAAGAGTAGATAACCTTTTACTCTTACATTTGACTAGTGTTAACAAACCCTCTTTAAGATATGTCACTCAAGTTACAATCTTGGAGTATGACTCTAAGAATTGTTTTGGAACGAAGTATGACTCATCTTTTTTGATTTAACCATTTCAACAATTCATGACTCCTCTTCTTAGTCATAAGAATGCACTAAGATGACTTTAGAGGACCAATTATGATATGGTATCTTAATCATTAAGATGATCATAAACATGATACTAAAGTACTCTCCCATCTTTTCAGATTTGAGAAACTTTTATCTTTCTGCCATACTTTGATTCTTCTTATTCGTTCTGTCTCACATTGAAACTTCTCCAATGCTACAGACTTATACTTAAACTTATAAGTATAACCATATTTACTGAACTTAAGTAAATCATGACGAATAGTCTTCTTGATCTTTTGTGGTGGACTTGACCAGTGCACAAGAATGTGTACTCGATCCCTTAGTCCTTTCCTTATTCACATAAGGAATTAGTCTTAATTTTCCAAGCTGAAAGTTCTCATTCATCATACTATACAACTTGCATGATTCCAAGTTTCGGTCCAATTGAACCTTGGGTGATGAGAATCTTTCCTTATTTGGTAATATTAAACACTACCACAACCGAAAGAATCAAATCCATTTTTCCAATATTGCTATCAATGGAATCTTATAAGCAACAACTTTTCACAAATGCCATTGTAAGGATACTTAAAATAAATAAAATCAAAACCTTTTTCTTTTATTTTAAAACTTTGCGGAAAAACTTATCCTTACAATCCATATGAAAACCTTGTTGTTATCTATTCCTAAGCAATATAAATATCATAACTCTTAAGTAATAGCCCAAAATTCTAATCACCGACCCATGCGATTGAAATCCATCTTCGCGATCAGAATCAGCATGTACTTAATAGAGTTAGACAATGGACTTTACCTGAAGTAGAGCCAAACTTATTGACTTTAACATCCTTAGGTAAATTTGGCAGCTTCGTAACCAATGCCCCTTCCTTTGGCAATAGTTACCTATGGACCCTTGATAATGGGACTATCTCAGACTTCGCCTCTCTCTTTACCATTGGGTCAACCGAGTTGACTATGGCCGATCCCTTTCCGTTGGGAAGAGAGAGCTTTACTGGATATCCAATGGCATCATTGTCAATGTCCATAACGTTTTAGGAAGTTGATCTTAGCAAATAGATAAGATCATTAAGGGTCTTGTCTTAGTCTGTTTCATAGGATTCCCAAAAGAACTCTCTATGTGACTTAGAAAGTAGTTGAGCCACCAACTTTCTCAAGACTTTGACACCCAACTCTCCCGACTTGTCAATATGTGACTACATCTCCAAGATGTGATCATACCTAGACCTTGCCTTGCCAATAGGGCTTGAGTGACCTTAAACTTTTTAGTAACTTGTGGGTTAGGGAGAATAATTGGAGGAGGTGAAAGAAGTATGATATCCATGGGACATCATCTTCATTTAGGAAAGCTTGTTTCAAGAGATTTGGGAAGATCATAAATGTCTAGACCAGACATCTTTTTGTGAGATATTCAAGATAGTTGATTTAAAGTCCTTAATATGACACCCAATATGAAATATTAAGGCTAGGACCCAACAAACTATTTTATAACTTAGAAGAGGGATGCCGTAATCCAAGCTATAAAATACTTGAAGGTAGGTGAATGACGATTCACCAATTTCCACCATGAAAAACGAAATAATTTATTAGGTTTTAATTGGATTTGAAAGTCCTAGATCTTCGAGATTCATTGAACTGTTCAAAGGCATGTTTCAATCTCGAGTGTGCCCTTCAGGTTTTGTGACTGGGATGCCGAGGATCACAAAACAAGGTGTGAATAACCATGCAAATATACTTGGTACCCTTAATATTTACCCCTTAATCAGTGTGCCGGTTAACCACACACGCTCCACCGATACTATGATAAATATTAAGTTACCCTTTGCCTACCTTGTTAAGTCCAGGTTAGTGTGCCGGTTAACCACACACGCTCCACTAACGACTTAAGCAAAGTGCAAAGTGTAATTTCATGGGTTAGCACCAAATTCACATTTTCCTAAGTAACTAAGATTGGATATTAATAAGAGTTTAGTTACTTAGTATTTATCATTAATACTTTTAATGAAAGGAGAATTATAGTCCTTGTCCTACCCGTTCGGCTAACGACCCTCCACCAGTCAAGGAAGCGGTGGGTGAGAGTGGACACCCATTAAACTGCCATTTTATAGGCAGTAACCTTATACCCCCCTTATAGACCGGCTTCGTGAATGAGGCCTACTAACGGTAAGACTGACTTTACTCTTATACATATATATAAATATTATTAACTTATAATATTATAAAGTATAAAAAAAACTCTTCAAGTTCCATAACTTGAGGACATGTTATGGAAGACTTTACACTAATTAATAAAAAAAAATAACTTTTTTTTATTGTAACTTATGGAACTAATTAAGGTTACACTTTTTTTTTTAATTTAATGAAGAGACTCTTGAACCTCCATAACTTGAGGACAAGTTATGGAGTCATAAAACCATTTAATTAGAACTAGACTCTTCATTTTGTAACCTTTGCCAACTTTTATGAGTTTTATGATTCTTAAATGTGACTTTTCATATAACTTGAGGACAAGTTACAAAAACACACTTTGGAATCAACTCTTAGATTAAAATGGATTGAAAACAACTATTTCACACAACTTTTCTTACCACATCAAAAACAAGTTTATAAGTCCAAAAACATCTTAGGGTAATGTTCCTAGTCCAATTCCAGCCAAAACAATCGAATATATGCATCCAACTCAATTTTTCAGCTACTTTTGCAAGTATAACAAGAAAACAAGCCTAGGCTTTGATACCACTGTTGGGTTATGAGCATTCTAACACTCCTAAGTGTACATGCAACCCTAAATACCTTGGATCTATGTTTTCTCTATTATACATACAATTATGAACATCCAAGGTATTATCCTAATCTAGCATACAAAATAATAAATATAAGAAGATAGAATACATACCTCTTTGATGTAGAATGTCTTCATGAAGCTTGAGTGCCTAGTGCCCCAAGTGTGACACCTCAAATGGTTCACACAACACCAAATACACTTGGAATAACTTGAGAGAAACTTGAACACTCCTTGAAATCGTCTAGCCCTCACACTCACACATTAGTGCACGATTTCTTGAGCCATGGGATTCTTTTATATGGTGGCTATTAGGGTTACACCATGTAACTCATAAGTTTACCCATTCCTTATGCTCCATGGATTTTAACCTCCATGGGTCACCCCATGGACTTAGTCCAACATAAGGAATCTTGGATCACAACCCCACATATATAAGAATGAATGATTTACACAATCAACCCATATATTTAATTAGTCTCCTTTTGATCACTTAATTAATTCCAAATTAATTCTTGATCAATACTAATTAAATAACCTTATTAATATATTAGAACTTATAATATATTAACCAACCTTAAGTGTTATTTCTCTCATTATAGTCTATCCAAATGCATGATGCCATGCAACCCAAATGGACCATGTCGGGTCGGGTCAAGTCTTACCAATTATAGTTATGGACTTAGACATTAATCCAACAACAAAGCCATCTTAGAGATTATGGCTTAAGCATGAAGAAGATCCCTCTCTACTGTGACTCTGAAAGTGCGATTCGAATATGTCACAATCCAGTGCAACATTCCAAGACTAAGCATATTGCACTAAGATACTACTTCATCAAGGACCACGTTGAAGATGGGAATGTTGAAGTTCACTTCGTTCGGTCCTCAGATCAACTGGCTGACATCTTCACTAAGGCCTTACCAAAAGCAAGCTTTAACAAAATACTCCAAGGCTTCGAAATGATGGAAGCTGAGTCAGTACCGAAACCCCTTTCGTCTCACTAAAAATGTACAAGCGAAATAGAGCGAACGCTCGGTCTATTTCGATTCTAGAATTTTTCGGGAACCGAAATGAACCGAACGCTCGATCTATTTTGGCTCTAGAATTTTTCGGGAACCGAAATGAACCGAACGCTCGGTCTATTTCGGCTCTAGAATTTTTCAGGAACCGAAATGAACCGAACGCTCGGTCTATTTCGGCTCTAAAATTTTTCGGGAACCAAAATGAACTGAACACTCGGTCTATTTCGGCTCTGGAATTTTTTTTGGAACCGAAATGAACCGAACGCTCGGTCTATTTCGCTTCATCTTTTCTAAGGTATGGTTTCGGTTGTATATTTTTGTAAAGCTTTCTTATTCTTTCGTGTGTTTATATTTAGTATTTATTTTATTTTCTGTTTTTATTATTTTTTCAGAAATTCCAAAAATCCAAAAATATTTTCTCTTCTGTTTTTATTATTTTTTCAGAAATTCCAAAAATCCAAAAATATTTTCTCTTCTGTTTTTATTATTTTTCAGAGAAATCCAAAAACTACAAAAATATTTCTATGTGTTTTTAAGTTTTATCAATTCTCAAAATTAATTCAAGTTCACAGATGCGAAACACAATGACAATGAGGCAGGTATAACATTCTTATTTATGTACTAGTTTAGTGTCCCTAGAAGCATGCTGTTGCATGTAGAACGAAGCCTCCATTACACTGAGTGAAGCCTTAACGATTCGATAAATTCTAATCGTTTCTTCTCAATCATGGCTGCTAAAATCACTCAAGTCACGAGCTACCTTACTCTTCTCATAGTGAGTTAAGAGTTTTCTGCTTTGTCATTCTTATATAGCAGAGGTACTTTTGGTTCCTTCACCATCTTCTCACATTTATCCATTAAGTTTCGTTTCATAAAAGTAACCCTTGAGACTCTCAGCTATTACCACTGAGGTTTATGGTTACACAATCTCTGTGTTGATGATCTTAGTTTCGTTTACCACGTGCTAAGTGAGACCCAAAATACAACACCTTGAATGAATTGACGGTGAACGCTAAACTGTTCAAGTTGTTACTTGTAACCTCACGAAATCACTTTTTATTTTTACGTGATCTTTATGAAATTGTCTAACACCAGGACGTTTCTTCCCATAAGATCCAGTTTTATTTTTTTGAGATTTCTAAAATACATCCAGTTACTGAATATTTTATCCAACCTACTTGTTCAACAGACCTCATCGGTCTCACAAGTACTTCATCCAACTTTCGGTCTTATTTTAAGTATCGATGTTCGGTTGAAGGTAAACTACCCACTAAAGCCTATAATTGAAAAGATGCCTTTCAATGGTTCTTTACAAACATTTGATCGTAATTCACGGGAAACCACACAGACACTTCTCAGTCTCTCTTGACTTTGAAGGAAGAGATTCGTGCCCGGGATCCACAGTTTTGTGTCTAATTAGACATCACTTAAATACCAAAAATGTTTTGCTTTATTTCTTTTTCTTTGGCACACTCTTGCATGAAGATCTTTATGATTTTCCAAACTCTTGTTTGTGGTACTAATGGCACTTTTCAGATTTGTGCTTTCGGTTCTAACAGATATGATGGTTCCCTTTCTTTTGGAGGAGCAACGGTTGTTTAACATGAAGCGAACGAATGAGTCTCGTTTGTGGCTGCTTGTATTTTCAAAATTGAAGAGACAGTAATTGGATAAGCATTTGAATTGGGCGCTTGAATTTGAAACGGTTCCTACACCCACGCCTGCTGACATATATCTAGGGAAACCAAGCTGTCAAATCGCGCTTTTTCATGCGGCGTTTCAGAGATCGTATCATCATCACATCGGATATTTTCTCTCTCCTAGCAATGGTATAAAAGGGGGTTCTCACACCTACTGTACCTCCTTACCTTCTTCAACCTCTCTCTTGCAAACAACCGGCGATATACAACTGTTTATCTTCTTCTTCACTACAACAATAGCGGAATCATCCTTTTTTCAAGATCAAACAGTGTCATCCTCTTTGCTTACGATAAAACCCAATCAGAATCTCATCATTCAACTGGATCCTTTCCTTTATGATTCATACATGCTTCACGTTGTAGAGTGTCTCAAGTATTCTCCATTGGTGATTGCTCTCACACAAGTCGAATCCGTTCCCATGTCCCTTCTATCACAGGTCTATTTCACTGCTTCATACAACAAACGCAAGGAACGGATTTTCTTCAATATCTCTTACCAAAAGACATCTATATCCAAAGCACGTTTTTGTTCTCTGCTAAGGCTTGCTGCAGACGCTTCTATCATCTCACCAGATTTCATCACCACAACTCAGTTGTTTTCGATGCTCTATGACATGGGATACACGGACGTTCTAACCACGGTGACGAAATTCAAGAAGTCATGTTTACCTCCTCAATGGAAAGGTCTGCTTACAATTTTCTACAATGGGTTAGCAGAAAGGGTTGCAGGGTCGGATGGGGCGAGTAAAGGTTTCCTGACCATTCTTTATGGTCTCTACAATGGAATCAACTTAGATTATGGTTCCCTAATCTGGTCACAACTGTTGTAGAGTCTCAACTCCTCATCCAGACATTCTGAGATTTCATGCGGTCGTTTCTGGACATTAGTCACTCACAGAGCCATTCAGACTTTTCAGATACCTGTCATGGAGGTTGCTCTGTTGTCTTTTGTCGCTACTTTTCACACGGTCAAAATTATTGTAACTGACCCTACAAAGTTCATCTACATCGGTTCTATTCCTGAATCCATGAGCCGCTATGTCTCTAGTGAAAGTAGAGTAATGGCAGATTACAGGAAATTGCCACCTTCTGGTCCACGCCAACTCACTCCTGAGATGCAGAGTGCTTCGGAGGTTGCTGAAAAACCTGCCAAGAGAGGGAAGAAACTGGAGTATAAGAAAGACGAGACCGAAGGTCCCTCATCTCCTAAAAAGTGTAAGGCTGATAAAGCTGCACCTTCCTCTCCCAAAAAGAAAAACGTCAAGAAGATAGCAAAGCGACCAAAGGCACCGACGCCTTCTGCTACCAATGAAGAGGAGCAACTAGCCGATGAAGAAGAGGACGTTCAACATGAACATTCACCAAGGGGAAATACTCCTCCCCGATCTCCAACTCCTGAGGTACAGATTCATGTTCCTACTCCTTCTCCTTCTCCAAAACAAACCACAATACCAGTCTCGATTGCTCCCGTTTCACCACCTGTCACTTCTCAACCTACTACTACTATTCCACTACCACCACCAATCTTTTCTCAAGCTACAATAACCATAACCACTGGACCTTTGGTAAGTGTCAACGTATCTGATACGGGGGCACATACAGCTGGCATTAACACCCCTGTTACCACTGAACCTCTCTCACCATCACCTTCAACATATTTTGATCCTATTCTGGGAGGTGAAAACTTTGATTTTGACTCCACTTATTATAGTCCTTATCGACTTCCAAGTGAAGATGCTGATGATGCTCCGGTGACAAAGCTACATTTACAAGTTCTTAATGATAAGCTTGACAAGTTGATTGGTTCCTCCACAACTTATTCCGAAGTTGTTTTAAAAGCTTTTCTTGATACTGCTCTTCGGCAATATACAGAATCAATTGACAAATCTACAAAGGTTGTGGATGCTTCCACATCTACCTGCAAGAAAGCAACAACAGAAGTAACAGATCTCGTTCATGAGTCAAAGATCTTTTTGGAATCACTCAAAGCCCATGCCGATTCCAATGCTGCAAAGGTTAATGCTTATGTTGATTCTCTCTCCAAGTCCCTTCAAGAAGAGAAAGCAAAATTTGATTCTATTCGAACTGAGTTCCAAGTTGATCACACTTCTCTTATCACTTCGGTCAATTGTCGCCTTGATAAGCTTCAGGCTGACCTGGCCACGGAAAAGAAGATTATGGATGAACTTGCTTAAAATACTACACAACTTGAAGTCCATTCAGCTCATCTTTCTCAAGCCCAGACAGAAATTGCACCACTTAAGACTGAGCGGACAGTTCTTAAAAGTTGTGTTGGGGATGTTCTCTCGATTCTCAGTAATCTTGTTAATGCTCATGATCCTGTTCTCACCCTTACAATCCGGAATCACTTGGTTGCTAGATTTCTTCCTGCTATTCAGATATTGAGTCAGATTCAGGGTATTACGGAGCCCGTGGTCACTCCGTAACAAGGGGGAGAAGCTGATCAAAATCCTCCAATTCCACCCAAAGTCATTATCAAAACCGATCCAAAGGTTAATGTACCTTCGAGTTCTGGTGCACAGGAAAAACTGAAGGATGTTGTGGAAGATAGTGATGATGAAGAAGAAGAATCGATTGCTGAGGCTTTAAAGAGGAAGAAAAGGGATAAAGAGATTGATGAAAATTTGAGATTAGCCAGAGAGGAAGAAGAGAAAGAGCAAAAGCAGAAAGAAGATCAAGATGCTCTGGTTTGCAAGCAGGCTCTCTTTCCCCCTTGGACCCGGGAAAGATTAATCAAAGAAGCGATTGAGTCTCCCAGCACTCACTGGCTGGAACCTGTTGTCTCGTTTGAATGTGAAAACACGAAGGATTCTCAATTTGACATGCCCATCACCTGTAGGGCATTCGTGTTCCATTGTTTTGATTCAACGGTTGAAGTTCCTTCTCCTCACCCACAGGTTAATCGAGATCTAATCGATTATTATGTTGAATTTGCTCAACCCCAATACTTGACATGGAGTGCTCAGAAAATAACCTCTATCAAGGTATTGAAACCCAATGTTGCTGGAAAATTTATCAACGTTAAGTTCAGGGTGACCCGAGGTTCTGATAACTCGTTTCATATGATTTCGTTAGCTGATCTTACAAACCCGAACCCACACGATTGGATTCTGATGTTCAATATTCTGCTTACTAGTCAAGAGCAGTATGAGCCGATCCTCGATCACATTAAGAGAATGTTGGGCTCCTACATCCATGAAGTTGCTAAGATGGATTAGGAGATTGCAAACGTTTTGAGAAAGAAGCCTATTGTGAAGCCTATCGGGAAGCCAAGTGATCTAAATAAGATGAAAATGGGCAAGATAGATCCGGTTCATCACACTGTTATGTTCACTAGAGGCGAAGGTGAAAAATTTATTTTCGCTCTCGTTGACAAACACCTGTTCTCCACAACTTGTTTGGAGCACGTACTTGATATAACTCACAGGTGTAAACAGAACAGTGATTCGGATAAGAAGAACTTCTCTGACATGCTTCGGTGGTATATAACTTTTCGTCACACTCTTTTGGCCATTACACCGAAGGTGTTCAAGACAGTGAAGAACTCTGCTCTTTCTCAACCGAACTAGTATCTCACCTCTATTGACGCAAAGGGGGGAGATTGTTGGGTCCAGAGTGTTGCGTCATATGGGCTTAATGTTGATATTTTGTTTACCCGGTTTGGGCCTGTCCAACCGTGGATTATCATTAGGGTTAACGTATATATTAGGCATGCATGTATAGCTTTCAGGTTATCGTTCTCATTAATTACTTTTGCATTGTAACACTAGCACACCTTTACAGTCGAAGTTCTTCATCGAGCTCTTCTGAGGTGTGAGATATTAATCATTCGACACCATTTGATCCATTCCTATGTTCTTTACTTGATTAATATTGTTTTTCTGTTTATAATCTATCGATCTATAGCACAATATTCTCATCATTGTCCATTCCCATAAACTTTTGTCCCTTAAAACCCCCTGCACACTCTTCTTTTTGCCTTTCCAAGACCAATTTTTGACCCAAAATGCTTGAAAAAATATTCCTGTCATTAAAATATGAATAAATGGCCTTTGCGGTACCATTTTTCATGAAAAAATAGCATTTTTCATCATATGTTCAGCCCTTCTCGGACCCCCGAACCGCAGCCAAAAAACTGCCTACCGGAGCCTCCATAAAAGCCTCCCCGCAGCCCTTCTTAGCCTTGATCTGAAGCCCCTCTCAAGCCTTGGTCCACAGCCGAGAAGCCGGTAGCCTACCCTTCCCTGCTGACCAAATTCACTTCCTTCCTCTTGCCTTCGGCCAGCTTCTCGGACCGCAGCCTCACTTGCCTCATCGCCATACCGCAGCTCGCATGCGCAGCTCGCTTCCCTTGCTACCGCAGTCTTCATCGACTGCAGTCCGCGTCCGCACCCAAGCTGTCCTCATCCGCAGCTACCTTGTCTGACCCGCAACACACTGACTTTGGTCCTCAGCGCTCCATCAGCACTTCCCCCACCGCAATCTCCCCTCCACCCGCAATCTTCCCTTCCACCAGCAACCAACCTCTTCTTGCCTCCGGTCCTTCAGCCCCACCTCCTTAACTTCGTATCTCCTCTTCATCTCCCATCTCTTCTTTCCTTCTTCCTCCTCCTCCCTCCTTCCCTCCTTCCTTCTTTCCTTCCCTCCTTCCCTCTCATCACCTTTTTTTTAACCCTCTTATTTTTTTAACTCATTTTTTTATTATTATTCAGCCAATTTTTTTTATTATTATTTTTTTAATTAATTTCTTTTAACATAAATTATTTTTTATTTAGCCAAATTTTTTTAATACCAATTTTTTTTATTTAGCCTTTTTTTATTATTAAAACCAATTTTTTTAAAACCAATTATTTTTTTAATACCAATTTTTTGCCACAACTGAACCTTGGATTGTCACATTGGTTCATTTCATGCTGATTATTTTGGAGGATTACTCCATACTGCAGTCGAATTTCATATTATTCTTTGTGACGCTTGCACCGCAACAGTGACTGATCAACAAAGTTGTTTTGCATTATTCGCTTTATGGGATTTTATGGCTTGTCGCTCTTGATCTTCGGTTGATGAACCATGAATCTTGAGCATGTGGAGTTTATTTTCTATTGAAGACCACTTTGAGAGTTCCGGCACCGCAGTTTGGGTATTTTGATATATTTTCAGCACAATAAAGATTATTTTCTCATGCGAGTGATTCTTCTTTCTATGGTATTTGTTCGTGTAGCTTCAGCAACCGAATCACCCATCTTCTCATGACTGTAGAGTATCTATTTTACTCTATTTCTCGTGTCTTATCGAGACCCTTCATACATCTAGGGAGAGCTCTCTTAGGTCTTGGTATCTGACACTCTCCATCTGATGATTTGTTGATTTTTGATATCCGGTCATTGGTTATCAAAAATAGGGAGAGAATATCATCCGTATTTGATTTTATGATTGCTTGAGTTTGGATATTTGAAGACTTTGAAGACGATGATTTATTTAGTGATGCGATGTGGCACTTATTTTTGGTCTTCACGGATCAAATTTTTGGGCATTACAAGATGTTTCCCGGTTCCAGATTATTTATTATTCGGCCTCCATCACAGGATGATTGTGTGTGTATGCATCCGGTTCAGATACTATGATTTCTCGAGTTTGGATTTGTGATATTTTGAAGACGAATATTATTTTGGCGATGCGACGTGGCATTTTATTTTTGTTCGTTGAATCAAATTTTTGGCATTGTTGGACCATGTCTTTGGACTCACATTATTTTTATTCGGACTTCATTTTTTGGATGCTTCGCATTTTTAGTAGGTTATTCTTTGAAGAATTTTGGTGTATTATGATTCGAGAACTCGAGATGTTTTTCAGACTTTTTGAAGCCGAAGTGTTACTTTTATTGGATCTTCTACTTGCTCATGGTGATCTTCTTCTTGTTCTTGGCGCTTATGACTAGTTTGAAGATTTGGATCTTATTTCTCTGCTTCATTGGTGGTGCTTTGAAGCCGAAGACCTTCATTGTTTAGAGATTCATGGCCAGATTCAGTCATCACAGACACTTTAGAGTTTCAGAGACATTTCAACATTTGGTTCTCATTATGTTTCATTTTATTACCACACTTGCTACTCAGATTACTGTATTATAGCCTTGTATCACTTATTGTATCTCTCATCATTTGTAAGCATATAGGGAGAGAATGTTGGAGCATGGAAATGCTCTACAAATAATGAGTGATAGTTAGGTTTTATTTTTCCCTTTATTGTATTGTTGGTGTATTTTCTCTCCCTCCTATATAAAAGGAGAGGTGGTCACTTTTCTAGTGTGCACCTTACTCACAATGTAATTCTAGAGAGAGAAAAGTGGTGGGTTCTCTCCACCTAGGGAAAGTTTCTCTCTCCCACCAATGTTCTTCATGAATATGATTTTATCTCTCTTTCTTTCTTATCTTTATAAGAATTCTCATCATATGTTCTTCATGGTTATTTTGTATACATGATAAATTTTGAGATATTATTTCTTCCGCATCCACCGTTCGTATAAAAAATGGGTTCTATCACTACCCTTAGCCACGCACTGTCAGTCCCAGATTAGTGTGACGGTTAACCACACCCGCTCCACTAACGAATTAACAGGGTGCTAAGTGCAATTTCATTGGGTAGCACCTTTTTCCACATTTTTCCTAAAGTAACTAAGATTGGGAATTTAATAAACTTTAGTTCCTTTGTATTATATTATACTTTTAATGAAGATTAATGTCATATCCTACCCGTTCGGCTAACGATCCTCCACCAATCAAGGAAGCGGTGGGTGAGAGTGGACACCCATTAAACTGTCATTTTATAGGCAGTAACCTGATACCCCCCCTTATAGACTGGCTTCGTGAATAAGGCCTACTAATGGTAAGACTGACTTATTCTTTTATATATATATATATATATATATATATATATATATATATATATATATATATATATATATATATATATATATATATATATACTAGCTGTCTACCCGCGCATAGCGGCGGGCGGCGAATATTTTATTTCGGCAATTAACTTCTTTTCGGGCAAAAATCATCTAAACCATATATGTATCGAAAAAAATTAATGTTTAACCTATGAAATTTCTACTTGCTACGAAATTATTTATATTTTCGAAAATATAGATTTTTTGTCGACTTTTTTTTAAAGATTTTGTATAATAGTAATGTTCAAATACTATTTCATAATCAAAACAGATATTTACTGAAATTGTCTGATGATTTGAAAATTTGTGCATTTAGCCTCTAATTTTAGTTTTACACTCGAACAATCCTCATGTTTTGATATTGTTGCATTTTCATCCCTCGTAGAGATAAAAAGACTATATATTGCCCTTAATATTTTCTTTTTATTTTTTCTTATTTACGAGTTAAAAAAAATGAGTCAATTGATTAATATACAATTGGGATCCACACTGACTCCTACCCATCACCGATCACCGGTATGCACCACCAGGAATCGGAAAATACATTCGAAGCAAAACTAAAGAAAATCCAAATAAAAAACAAAGTAGGCTACCCGTGCAATGCTGTGGGCATCGTTCAGGGACAAATTATATAGTTTTTTTTATCAAATAATTTATTTTCACTGATTAATTTTATTCCGGAGGATAGTGATTTAGTGAATAGTTTTTTTTAACGAATTGCTCATTTTTTATGATTGTTGGCTTAAAACATATAGATCAATACTGAGTCCACTAATGTACGACATTATAACAAAAACAAATATAACGTTTGCGTAAATAAAAAACTAACCTAATTTTTTATGACTTAAAGCCATCATGTTAAATTCATTTTTGTATAATAAAAAAGAAAAGGATGAAATTCTATGATACTTAATTTATTGCCATCAATCTCAACGAAATTTCCAAATAAACAAAAACAGAACAAATTACGACAGCCACAAGAAGATTATCAATACCCTTCCACCAAAATACATATTAATCTTGACTTATCATTCACAAGTCTAATTATGCCACCAATTCCAAGTATCTTTAATATCTCACACACAAAACACATATTCTTAATATAATTCACCTGTAATATATAATTTTACTCATTGCAACTTCTATAACCTAAGCTTCCAACTTGTTTGGGATAATACTTTTCACCTTATCCAACCACATACTGCAAATCAAAATTAAAACATCATTAGTAAAGAGCATTTTAGGTATTTCATAATACAACTAAAAATAACATAATCTCACAAAAAAACGTACATATCTTTCTCATTGAATAAACATCTTAGTTCAAATATACCATCCCCACTACTTGTATAATATAAAAAGTTTTATTGATAGATTCAAAATAGTTATCCAAAGTAGGATGGATTAATTAGAAAAAAAACAAATTGAATTAGACTGTTATAATTGGGTGAATTTTCAAAAACAAAAATATGTGTGGTTTCTTTATGATAACCCCAATGACTATATCTTCAACACACCCTGAAACATAAGAGTATGGATATTATATAGGCACTTTAAATCAAAATTTTAATTTAATGATTTGTTCTTCTAAATGTTACTGTTAACCTACCAGATTGGAAAGCAAAAATGACAAAGTCTTTTTGATTCCTGATGCACCTTGATAGATTCTCTTTTTATTTTATTTTACAAAACTAACCCATAAAGATCCACATCCTTGGTTGTGGGTTCAGTGATCAGTTCGTGGCAAAATTAAAAAGTGTGATGTTATTTCTTAAATTTGGTATATGCTTCCCTTAAACCCAAAAAAAATCAATTTAGATAACAAAACTTGAAGTTAATAAACTTTTTTTATGAAAAACTTTTTATAACCCTAAAATGTGGATAAAATACTTCAAATATTTTGAAGATTTACCTCATCATCTAATAAAATATAGTTGCTCGCAACATTGTATAGACCCTTAGCAGCTTTCCATTTATCCCTACCAACTCTTCTAACCTGTTAAAAAACATTTATCATCTAAATATCATTAGCAAGTTAAATATATCTTTAGACCATCTTTGTACCAAAGAACAAAATGTATATTTTGATAACTTTATACAAAATACTCACCACAACAATCAACCAAATCCCTATTACATTGTCATTTTGCGAAATTTCAAATGAAACTGGGAGATAAACAAAATACCTTAGGTTATTTACAAACCAACCTCACCTTTATCCAACATCAAACTCACATCATGCCCCAAGAATGTTGATACAACAAAACAGATCTGAGAATGGAAATGAAACAAACCAAAGGGAACGATAAGAGAATGAACCAACGTAACCATATTACCCTTATATTCCAAGAAAAAAACCAATTTTACATTATTACACAATTTACAAGTCTCACATAACCTGTAGTTGGAGGGGAAACATTTTAGCATTCACATTTTCTATGGGATTACATAAAGATCCATGAAGTGTTAGCATGGGTTCAAGCACACAGGTCATGTCATTGACACCAATTAAAAGTAATTTATAATAAAGATCATATATAAAACATCATCAGTCAAGTTGAAACAGCTTACCAAATAAAATAATATTTTAAGAAAAAATAAAACCTTAAGCTAAATTTTATGAGGTAAAGATTCATCTGTTAGCTTGATTTCTCCGGTGTAAACACATTAAAATTGTTTTGGTTTGTGTATGAATGTAGAAATTTTGGTGATTGCACAATCATATTATAATTTAAATTCATTATAATTTGTAATGCAATGTATTTTTACCTTTGAATTGAATTAAGAAGATGGAGTAGACTTTCACCTTCATTAGCACTAAATGAACACAGAAAAATAAAATCATAGTTGCTAACCATTCAGAATAGAAACATAATTAATAGAAAGTACATTGGCGAAAACAAGTAACGGCCAAAAGTATGTTACTGTTATGTGCATCTAAGATTCTAACCCTAAAATAAACATAGAGAAAAGGGAAATTTACTTGGGATACAGAGGAATGGAGTCATTAGAGAGCTTTCCGTGGAAATACTAGTAAGCTTTTGTTTCTATTTTTCATCTGCATCATGAACTGAACAGATAGATCGATGTACATCTCCTTCAATAGAATAGATAAACAGTTATAGTCATTAAAAAAAACTGAAAGAAAAACTATAATTTAGGATCGACAGTCACATACACAGTAAAATAGTTGAAGAACTATAAGAAATTTTCCTATAATAATCAGAAGAGAGCATTATGTGTGCTTGGAGAGATTAATTAAGCTAGAATACTCGCTCCATTAAAAATAGAAGCAATTAGCAAAGCTAACTGAAGTGCATAAGCTGGTGGCCGAAGGTTTAGTATTTTCTATGATGTCAGATATTACCTATGTTTTCTTGATTCGATGATCTCTTGGCTAGTGTCGATTTGTCAATTGCAGATGGCATTGATGGAGTGGCTAGCGACTTTGAGGTGATGGTGTTGTTGGACTACCGACGATGTCGTGGATTGCAAGGCGCCTTGGGCTGCTGGACTATCGTCGGGAGAGGGAATGACTAATAAGGAATCGAAAGATCATGCATTAGAGAGGTAAGAACATTTGGGTGAGCAGATGATGTTTCATGGGGTAAGAAGATTGTATCGGCGACATTGGAGGTAGCAAAAATAAAAGATGATGTCTGACAGAGGAGATGTAAGTGGATATGGTGGTGGAGATGTAAGTAGAGATGGCGGTCAGTTGTGCGACGGTGGAGAGTGGGTGGTGGTGGCGGAGAAAGAAACAGGGAACACCGGTTCGTTGTTGAGGAAGTTGGCGGAGGAGATCTAGGGTTTAGAGAAAAAGAGGGGCTTTCTATATCTGGGACGCTACACAGATATAGAAAGCTACACACAAGATGTTATTGGATGTTAAGCTTAAAAATGTTGTATATAATGTAGTAATATTTGTACCTCTTAATTTTCAAGAAATGTCTAATATGCTTTATTATATAGTAAATATATATATATATATATATATATATATATATATATATATATATATATATATATATATATATATATATATATATAAGTAGTAACTTTTAATATTATAATAGTATAAGGGTTGAATTTTAACTTTTAAAACTCTAGGGTTTTGGAATTAAATGTCTTATTAATGTGACTTTACAAATTCCAAAACTTGAGGGCAAGCTTTCAAACTTTTCAAGACCTTTCACATTCATAACTTATGAACAATTATGAGTTCTAATATTCATGAATGTGACTTTTCATATAACTTGAGGACAAGTTACAATAACATATAACATGAATAATTAGATCAAATTTTTGGATCAAACACAATTATCATATAATTTCTTCCTATTGATCTAAACTAACTCATAACAAGACAATTCATATCAGATACTACAAATAATCACTTTATTATCTAAACATTTGACAATTGCTTTTTAAATGGATAAAAACTATCATTACCAATTCAGAAAATACAATTTTTATGACTACAAAACAGTTTGTGGTAACGATCCTATCCATTTCAGGCCAAAAACTTGAATTTCTGCACTCTGATCAACCAACTCGGCGAGTCCATGAACTGGACTCGTCGATTGGCTTCATTTCTACATGCAATCGTCGAGTTCCCCAGTGGACTCGGCGAGTTCATCAGGCAGAATGCAGAAAACTCGATTTTTTCAACTTTGAAACTTAGCCATGCATCAAATATAACAGAAAACAACCCATTGCTCTAATACCACTGTTGGGTTTTGTATCCTACAACATCCTATGGTGCACATACAACCCTAAAAGCTTTGGATCTATGTTTTATCTAATTATACATGTAATATTGTTTCCAAAGCTTTAAGCCTACAACTAGCATACAATATCACAATTTGAACAATTCAACTAGTTAGATGACTTACCTCTTATTAGGACTTGTAGTTCTTGGCCATTGAAAGCTTTAGCACCTCAAGTGTGATGCCTCTAATGTGTTACAAACGCCATATGCAAGAGGAGGCTTGAGAGAATAAGTTATCTTGCAAAAAAATCGTTTCTCACTCACTAAGAATGCATTAGGCAACGATTTTGGCTCTAGAGGGGTCTTTATATAGTGTTGCAAAGTTTAGGGTTTCATCCATGAAACCCTAAAGCTCCATGACCTTCCATATCCCTTAGGCTCCATGGGTTAAAGCTCCATGGACTATCCATGAACCATTTAGCCCACCCTAATGGATCATTGGCCCACACTACAAGAATGATTGATTCACATAATCAACCCCTTATATTTAATTAGTCTCTTTTGATCACTAAATTAATTATTGGCCAATACTAATTAAATAATACGATTTCTCAATTAATATATTATACTTATAATATATTAATAAATCATCAATAGCCTTATTCTCAAAAGTCCATCCTATCAAATTGCACTGGTGAAAGCAACGCAAAAGGACCATGCTACTATCGGGTCAAGTACATACCAGTTATAGTTATGGGCTTAGACACCAAATCCAAAAGACATAATGGTGCAAGAGACCCTTTTGACAAATCTACATCTTATGTGAATAATAAATTATTAAAATTTCATACATTATTGATTTGAGAAATATTCTCATTATGGACATGTTTCCCAATATCAAAATTGAGGAAGATACCATAAAAAATGAGACATTCTCGATAGAGAACAAAGAGAAGTTAGAATTTAGAAAGTAAGTGAGGAGGTGGGAGAGGATTCCATATAACATAAAGGAGAAATTTTAATTAAGTCAGTATAATCCTTAATTATTTACCTAATTTTAAATTAAGCTTAGGATCCATAAATATGATTCGTAATATAAAGAGGGATGTCGTAGTCACATCACGAAAATATTTTAGGTAGGTAAAACATTTTACCGATAACAATAAAAAATGAAACTCCTAGATATTTTCAAATTTATTTTGTAATTAATGGTGTGTTAATCTCGGATTATGCTCTTCGTTTTGTGGCTGGGATGCCGAGGATAAAAAATAAGATGTAAATAACCATGCAAACCTGTGTGACATCCTCGAGGCCGTTTATGATCTCACATTGATGTGCTGGTTAACCACACACGGTCCATCAACAACTATAAATTCGAGTATGTGCCATCATTTTATCTGTATAGTCCCACATTAGTATGTTGGTTACCCACACATGCTCCCTTAACGACTCACAAATAAATAATGTGTGTTTTCAAGGATTAACATACAAATTCATATTTTTTCCTAAAGTAACTAGAGTGAGATTTTATAAAAAGTTCTAGTAGTTTATACAATATACTTTTCATGTGATTACGTCCTATCAAACCCGTTCCACTAACAACCCTCCACCACACAAAGAAGTGGTGGGTGAAAAAGACACACATTCAACGATTATTTTATAGGCCATTTCCTTATACCTCACTTAGAGTGTAGCTTCGTGAATGAGGCCTACTATTGATTCTACTGACTTTTCATGATACGTATAGTAATGTACTCTTATACATATATGGTGTATTTTAAAACTTTTTGAATTACAAGGTTCAAATCACATTGATTCAGTTAACTTTTAATAATTACTATTTGAACTAAATATGAGTTAAGAATTATCTTTTAATTATACTTTTAACCAATTTTATTAAATTATATAAGGATAATTATATTATCTTATAATAGGTAATTATCTTATTTAATCTTCCTTTCATATTCAAATCAGGGTTCTTAATTATCCAGTTAATATATAATCTTAAGGGTTTTTTTGCAAAATATTTGTAAACTTAAGGGTTTTTTCGCAAATAATATTTCTTGGTAACCTAGAAACCTGGTATTACATGTAAAAAGGCAAAAACAGACAAAAAAACGACAAGTTTGCGGCATAAACGAACAAAAAATCCGTCCGAGGGTAAAACCGATATTTTCGGTCAAACTTAAGGCTTTTTATGGAATTATCCCTTTAAAAAAGTATGTATTAACTAATAGTAATCCTATCTTTCGAGTAAGTCAAGAAAATCCCGAATTTCGGATGCCAAACTGATCTCACGTCGATACAAAAGACTTGTCACGTCGTGACATAACATATTGTCTTTTTTGTTTGTTTGTTTCAATTTCATCTATTATGTACCGTTAATGTGAAAATCAAGGCTTTGATACCACTAATGGGGATTTTAGGTTACAAAATCAATGTAGATGCAACTTAAAATGGATGCATCTCTTTTTCACATCTATTAGCAACATACTTATGAAAAACACAAACTAGAACCCTATGAATCGAAACTCATGGTTAAGGATGCATAACTTATGTTGATTCCAATCAAGCTAATCAAAACCTTATTGTCTCCTTGGAAAACCTAGATCTAATAGTGTGTGAGCCTCTAATGGTTCACACCCAAAACACAAGAAAACCCTAGGATTGAAGGAGAAAGGGGAGACGAGGAGGAGAATTTCGTTCTCCACCTTTAGGTATGAGCGAGCCACAAAATTAGATGCCCCAAGGGTCCTATTTATAGTCTAGGTAACTTGCAGACAAAACCATATTTGAATGATTAAATAATAGATTTAATCTCAATTCAAATGCTTTCCTTATTAGCAACCAGGAGGCTTCTGGAAACTTAAGGATGCTCCCAAAACCGTCCATGCCATGGACTATTCTAGAATTTTCTCTTTTTTTCAACTATTGAACAATTACAATTCACCCCTTTCACCTTTAATTAATTCCAATTAATCCCGAATTAATTCTAGATTAATCCTGATTAATAATTAATCAATTCTAACTATGTTTAATTAATTCATATTAATTATTAACTATTTCTAATTAATTTATTAATTATATAATAATTTAACAAATCATTTATCTCTTTCCTTTGATCAATAAAATCCATTATGTGGTTATGAGGGCAATCCAAAAAGGACTTTACTTTTATTCATGAACATTATACCAATTTAGTTAGGACATTAGACACCTTAATCTAACAATATGGTCTTCTAGTACATGTGTGAGAGTATATAAAGGAGTTTAAGGATGAAAAAACTAGCTAGTTTTTCATATATATATATATATATATATATATATATATATATATATATATATATATGCTTCCAAAACTGAGATTACTTCCTCTCTTTCCCTCTCTTCTTTTTTGCAACTTCTGCATGAACTAAGTGCTTATAAGTTACTTATACTTAAGACTTATTTGGTACATGCCTTATGCATTAAGAACAATTATATACAAGTGAAGACTAGCATATGGTGGTTTATCCTTTCTTGGTGGATACCTTTAGAGAGTTTCTCTTTTGGAGCTTCATGCATCACTTCATAAACTTCCATCTCCCATGAGAACCAAAGACTTCAAAGGTTGTAATCTTTTGTTTTTATGGTTGATTTAATATTTCCTTGATTGCAAAATGATCCTTGGTGGGTTAAAATGGTTTTAAGTTATTCATAACATAAAATTCTTATGTTGCTAATCCTGTAGTTTTGACTCTATCATTATACTATTTTTTGAATAAAACCAAAAAATTGGTACCAGATCCATTTTTGCAAGCTTGGTAAGGTTATTATATTATTTGGTATAGTCTTTTTTTGGAAAACATGGATGGTTTTCTTTTTATAATAAAATCCATACATGTTTTGTATGACATTTTTATAATTGTTATTTTACGTGACAAAAGTTTACTTGCATATTTTTTCACCAATGCTATCTTAGAATAACAATGTGTTGTTTTAGATATTTTTTAGTATATTTATGTGTGTGATGTTCATAAACTAGCCATGAACCTGTTGTGTTGTTGTATATGTTTATTTGATAAAATGGTTGTTATATTTATTTATTCATATGGTATGTAATAATTAAATAGAAAGTTTTTATGTTGTTTATTTTTGTAAGTAATAGAGTAGTTTTAGAAATTGTTTATTTTTATTAAAATATAATAAGATGAGGATGAAGACCATTTTCGAGGATCAAGTGTCACCCCATGATTTCATAAACTTTTTATAACTTTTAAAAAATTATGAAGTTTTGCTACTTGGAGTTCTCAAAGCAAGTGGGAGGAAAAAATGCAACTTGTTGAAGATTTGGTCCCTTTATGTCCCTTAGGAATGGACATGACATTTTTTGTGATGGATCACAAAAATGTCACTAGATGTGGTTGGTTTATGCACATGTGTTTTAATTTATTGTGATGCTTGTTTTATGTTTATATATTATGCATGTTTGTAAAATTAGATTTTAAAATGCTAGATAGTTTTTTAAACATAAAATTATCACAAAGAGTTTGGTTTTAATGAAATTTAGCTATTAACATAAGATGGTTAAAAGGTTTTAAAAATAAAATGAGTTTTATTGTTTAAAACTAGCTAATTGTAAATTTCGGCCATTAAAATTTTACTAAGTTTAAACTTTAGATTTTAGAGACTTATGAAACTCCACACCTTATTTTATAAATGAAAGTTTTATTTAAATGTTCATAAATGTTGTTTAACACTCAAACATCAAAACCTAGACTAGATATTAAATTTAAATTTGATCCGGTCAATTATATAAAATTGGATTTTATAAAAGAACACTGCTAAAATGTGATTTTAAATAAAGGTATAACATGTATTATTGGATGCATGCAATAACCATGATATTACCTAATTTTCTAAAAACTAGAATTATAAAAGCATCAAAGACCCCTTATTAAACCTAAATCTATACACTCCAATTCTAATAGCACTCACACATCACTTATATGCGCTAGTTAGATAAAGGATACCTAACCGCTAGTGTTATCTTTTGATGGCCGAGGTGTGTTAATGATTTATGTAGCCTAGTTATAGTCTTATTACACAAGTTCCTCAAACTGGATGGTTTGATTGGATCTCTTATGACAAAGGTCACCTAGGCAATAGAGATCTGAGGCATAGATGTGATTAAACATATCTGTTAAACTTTGTTATTAACGATCCCATAAAACTAGGAATTATATAAAAGAATATAATTGATAATTCATTACCTACCTAGTGGAATTCAATGAATGGGATAAAGGTCACCTAACCATTTATTTGTTTTGCCACTTGGATCCTAGACTTTTATAATTATTGAACATTTTAATATTGAAAATACTAAATGAAATTTGTTAAATTTTTGTAGACGAAAACAAAATCTAATATCATTACTGTGCATCATCTTTCTCTTGTTGATCTACAAGAGATGGTAACTTTTGATGAATACAATTTCAATGAATGGCTTCATATCTTGAGACTCAATCTCAAGAGAGATAAAAAACTTTTCATTATTGAAGGCCCTCTTCCTAAACAAAGTGCACTTACCAGTAGAGCTGAAAATAATGCTTGGTGGAAGCAGTGTTGTGATGCTGAATATTTCTTTGATATCATACTGGGAATAGTTATCCTTGACCCACAAAAAGTCTTGGAAAACATAGGTGCATATTAGATGTACCGTCAAGTTAAATGGATATACATAGAGAGCAAGGTTGAAGAGAGTCGCCCTGTGTGCTCTAAGAGGCCTTTAGTTCATGGAAATGATACCTTTTGGCCCAAGAAATCCAAGAAGGCCAATATAGATGGATCTTGTTTCTATGTATAGAAAGCAGACACTGGAAGAGGAACTATCCCTCTTATCTGAGAAGAAATTCTAGGGAGACTAGTACTTCAGGTACCTACTAGATAGAACTCATACTTTTCATATAAAATTCAAGTACTTGTTACTTAAATGTTAATATAATATTTGTAAATGGCTTGCGGATATTTAAAAAAGAGTAAGCAGGCACAAGCAAGTTAGAACTTCATTGCTGAGGTTTATTACTTATTCTTAACACATAAAATACTTGTATTGTAAAACAATATTTGTTTTGGAACAATGTATGTTTAAATGTAGCTTGCTAAATATTTTTCTTATTTAATTTATTAATGATTGATTACTTAATAGTTTTTCATATCAATCACCTTCATAATTTGTAATGGTTAAATTTTGTTTTTAAGAGACTAGATCTCTTAATAGAATTATAGAGTAAATATCAACGTTTTCTAAATAATAAGTTCTATATGAAAACACTTTTGACTCAAACTTGATTTGAATCAAACTTATCAATGACAATTATTATCTTTATTATATAATAAAATAAACATATTCCAACTTCAAAAAATGGATTTTTGAAGGAAAATAATGTAGTTTATTTGGCATATGTGAATCTAATTTTTATTTAAAATATTCCAAATGATATTTGCACTAAAATGTAGAGAACATAATTATTAAGGAACTATACATTGTGATTTATGACTCCCTTTCTAATGAATGTGTACATTTATCACACAATACCTAATCAACTTTATTAACAACTACGGTTGTTGTAATTGTAATTTTCATGTTAAAAGGTATTTGTGAAACTTTATTGAAGTTTTTAGATATAAATTGGGAGACTATTTAATAGAACCATCTAAAGCCTTAGTGATAATAAAGGATAAATTAAACCTTTCTAGTTATGATTTACTTTCTAATCAGTTGAAATTATCTTCTTTTATTCTTTTGGGATTGTACCTTAATAAGTATTACTTGTTTCTTGAATACAAACACCAACTAAAAAGTAGATAAAACACTTTATAAGATTTAGTATGGAAAGACTCCATTCTTATCATACTTGATGTTTGAGGTTTTAAAGCCTATGTTAGACAAAAGCTCCTAAACCCAAAATCTACTAAATATATATCTGTAGAATACTCTAATAGCTTTCTTTGATTATTTTATACAAACCCACCAAAAATAGGCTCTCCTATTCCTCTGAAAGCGGGGTTATCAGAAAGCAAGCTTTTAATGACAATGTAAGTGGGAGGCACATGGAACTTGAAGTAACTCTAGATCCATAGCCTGATATAGCCACAATTTGCACTAGGTTTAACCAGAAATTGTTAAACATGAATAATAGTTATTCATAAAAACAAATTGTTTGCATATATGGTAGAATTCATCTATAACATGATAAATATGGAATCTCTCGTTGATGCGTACTTCTTAATGGTTTCTGGAAAATCCATCAACAACCAAAATGCTACATCAAACTTTCAACCTGATTAATAGCTTAGAGACATGAACAGTGAGACGTATTCCATGTATAATAATCAAGTATGTGCTTGATTAATTTTCCTCTCTATAGTAAGGATAGAATGTGTAAGTCATTCTTTATAAAGAATACAAACATGGAGATCTACACACATTTAGAAAACTTATTTTTTAAAGGCTTTAATCATCCTAATTTCAATGACTATGATCAAACCTTTACTCATGTAGCTATAATTAGATGAGCAAGGATATTATTTACCATAACTACATATTATGATTATGAGATATGACACATATATATCAAGAAAAACTTCTTTTCTTAATAGACACTTGCTTCAAGATGTCTATATAGCTTAGCCTGGATGTTTTCTTAATCCAAGTTATATGAATAAAATGTGCAAGACTTAAGATCCATTTGTGGATTAAATCAAACATCTCAAAGTTGGAATCGTCATTTTAATATGAAAACACAAGGTATGTTTTTATATCAAAATGAAAATAACATATGTGTTTACGAAAAACTAGCGGTACAAATTGTGATGTTCCTAATCTTGTATGAGCAAGACATACTTAATTATGAGAAACATCATTCATACTATTCAAGGCTGTTTCTCATCGACATGGAAAGTGTTTCTAAGATGAAAGACTCAAGAAATACAAGATACATGTTTGGAATTTAAAATCTATGGAGATGGATAAAGACGAATGTAAAAGTTTTAAAATATTTTTCATATGTTGACAATATCTTGAAAGAGATCAAGATATAAGATTTCCTTTCGACGACTCCTGGAATTAACACATGACACTATTTGGAGCTCGCCTCAGAAGGACATATCATATAGGTTTAAGCGAGATAAAATGATTTATATTCTATTTGCTTTGGAAAATGAATACATAATTTATACCATATTATGGACAAAACTAGGTATATCATAATGCTATGAACATATCATAAGATACCAATTAGTTGCATAGGAAAGTTATTGGATGATCGTAAGGACATTCTAAGAGTACTTAAGAAGAACTGAGAGAATGTATATGAGTCAATCAGTTTAGAAGGAGATATTTATGTAAAGAGCTACAAAAGATGATGACTTCAAAGTAGATAGATATAGTTATACATTATAATTGGATTATACCTTCATTATGGATGAAGAATATTTTTGTTGTAATGAGGTCCAAGCAGAACATAATAGCACAGTCTACTAGAAAATAAGAATATACTGCTACTTTAGAATATGCAATCAAATTTGATTGGATGAATGAATTCATTGAAAAACTATGTTAAGTACTTCCATTAAAGGATAACCTACAAATCTTTTTTTGACTTTAAGAGTATACTTAATCAAGTTAAGAGACTCTAAATCACATCAGAACATCAATTCTATTCTCCGAGATATTTAACTATACTTAGAATAAAGTCAAATATTGAGATGATCGTATTCACAAAATTTACAACAATTAAATTTAGTCATGTCCGTTAATAAATTCCTTCCTATAAACTAAGCATGAAAGGTCAAGCTTAAGTTAGAAGACTTTGTTATTCTAGAAATCTGATTTGATTTGAATTTAGTATTTAGATATTGGAACAATGTGAAAACAATTATGATATTGTTTGGATATAGTGTGTGACAACTGGGAAATTTTCGTCAACAACCGTCACTAGAGACATATAGTAGCAATAGAGTTTTTTCATATTTCAGGGAAATATGATTAGATATATTATGATCTATAAGTAAGAAAAATGTTAATAGGGTAAAAAATGAGTGACCAAAAAGATATACCGCTATTCATAATGGTGAGTGTATTTGGAAAGTACAAAATAACGTGATCCCAAGGATATAAACTTTGCAAAAATCTGACTCCAATTGGAGGAGTTATGATTTTATAAAAAGTAAAATCAATCGCATGATTAACGTAATTAACGTCAAAAAAATCGGTTGCGTTTTGAACAAAGTCATTAAAAGGAAAACCGTAATACACCGAGAGATAAGCACATTGAAATAAAAAGGGTCAAAAACGGAGTTTGTATGAAGAAGATATAATTTTTGGAAAAATATAAAATATGGGATAAAAATAAAAGTTAAAATTTGACAACACGGCCTTAATGAAAGCCGTAGTACTAGTGGATAACTACAAAAATATATAAAAAAGGTTAGAAACAAGATTCATATAAGCAAGATATGAATTTTTATAGAAAATTTAGCAGTGCACGCGAAGTGCACGCCATGCAAGACCCGCACGTCTGACACCTGGATTCGTTGAGATTGGAGAGATGTGGATCACCAGAAGTGTGACACATGACAAGCTTTGGATGGAGCCACGAGTCATGTGCACAACATGTACTAGGTGTGTCGCACACATATGCACTATAATTAGAGGTGTTCACTTCCTGAATTCTCCATACCCAAAAATATCTATCTTTCTCTTGGTCTATCTCAGAAATCCTCCCAATGGCGTGAAGCTTCGGATGCAGTAGCAAGGATATCCCTGATCATGCTATTAAGGTTAGTTCACGTCCCCATTTTACTATTTTAAAGGTTTTAAAGGAGGGGGGATACATGCTTATCAAAATATTTTATCAAATATATTTTTATATATATTAGTAGTTAAACAATACATGAAACGTTAGGATAATATACCCATATATATACAATGTCTAGTTGTAAGCTATGATATTATGCTTAAAGTTATGATGCCCGATATTCTAGGAAAAGCCTAGATGTTATACTGGCCAGTTTACTAGGATAACATAGTATCTAGAAGTAATGTTGGTCAATTGTATGGATATGATTAGGTTTCTTTTATTTATCCCATGTAATGGACATAATTATTAATAAAAGGTATTTATAGTTTGTACTCTGTGATTTGGGTAATCTATGTACCGCCGTCACCCCTCAGCTCTTCCGTTGCGGGCCCGAGGTGTGACATAGTGGGAGTAATTATGAAGTAAGAATATGAATTGGATTGGTTAACTATCATAAAATGAAATTAGGAAATATGTTGTAATCAAGATCACTTAATCGATCGCTATTACGAGTGATAGTTAATAAAATGTACTATCTTTGTATCCTTAGTACCTCAGATGCATAGTAGGACATAAGTGTAGGGAATGTTATACATTGATGTGGTTAAATGTTGATATTTAAACATGTAGTTATAAAGGCTATTATCAGGTGTGATATGAACTATACAAGAGGCTTATATGGTCAAGATGGGATTTGTACCTCTTATGTGTTGAGAGCTATCTTACGCGTGTTACCCAAAATTTAACACCAAATGAGATTGATTGTGATCCAAGTGTCATGTTCAACAGGATGTCTGTAATAAATGGTTAACTAATGAAATTAACTTATACATCAACTGCAACTTTGAGATTTTAGGAATTTGATGTTGATAAATGACATTCTTCGTTGTTTGTTATTGGGGGCAGTGAACTCTTGGTAGACATTCACAAGTGTCTATATCAATCTATGATGAGTATTGTGCAAATGGAGATTGAAAGATCTTTATGCCCAAGAGCCATTATATAATGATATTTGCTAATGACATATCATACTATAGGCTCACACCTTATAACAAGTTATTACTAATTTATTATTTATTAAAGTAATTTGATTTTTAATAAATATAATAAACACTTGTATATAATTGGATAATTATTATTTTATGAAAGCAATATTTTTAACAACTAATTGGGAAATTAATATTTCTAGGAAATGATAATAAAAAAAAACAAAATTAGTTATATTCAAAAGGCAAGAATATATATAAGTCACGTACAAGTTCAATGAGTACTTTGAAAAACCATTTAGTTAGTCATGTAACTAGCTAGTTATACCGTAGGTGAAAGACACTCCAAGACCCCACCAACATCTTTCACAATTGTGGGTTTGCTACTAAATGGGAGGCTTGAATGTTTGACTTCTTCTATCGCTCCTTACATTCTTGCAAAGTATGGATCATACATTTAATGGAAGTATTGTCTTCTAGTACATGTATGAGAGTATATAAAGGAGTGTAAATATGAAAAACTAGCTAGTTTTTCATTTCATATTCTCTTTTTTTGGGCTGCCAAAACCAAGAATACTTCCACTCTTTCCCATCTTCTTTCTTGCAATTTAGTTCATGAACTAAGTGCTTATATGTTGATTCTACTTAATAAAAACTTATATAGAAGGGAATACTAGCATCTTTGGTGGTTTATCCTTTCTTGGTGGATACCTCTAGAGAGCTTCTCTTTTGGAGCTTCATGCATCACTTCATAAACTTCCATCTCCCATGAGATCCAAAGACTTCAAAGGTTGTAATCTTTTGTTTTCTGTGGTTATTTTAATCTTTGCATGATTGCAAAATGATCATTGGTGGGTTAAAATGGTTTTAAGTTTATTCAAAAACATAAAACGCTTATTTTACCAATCACATAGTTTTGACTCTATAATTAGACTATTTTTTGAATAAAACCCAACAAACCCACCCTACGACTAATGGTTCCAATCTCAGTCTAATAATCAATAGTAGGTATCTAGGCTCTCACCTCATATGTTGATTCACCATCAACCCCTCAACATAATATGTCGACATATCATACAAATAAATGGTCAATCAATCAATAGGCAAAAGACTATACTAGCCTACTTGCCTAATCAGAATACTATAATATGTCTACTCCCAATCATAGATAGGATATATACTATAACATATAGTATAGTGAGTTAAATAACCTAAGATATAAGCTAATCACACTAACAGTTCAGTAAAAAATAGAATCGACTACGAGAATCGTTTAATTCAGTTTCAAGCATGACTTAGCGACCGTCGAAACCAACAGATGGTCAATCCTAAGTCTAAAACCCTAAATCCACCAAAGTTTGACCAAAATTAAAACTTACTCAAAAGTCAACGGCTAAAGGTCAAGTCAACAGACTAGATGCATTACGGCCAAGGGAGGACACGTCATGCCCTAACAAGGAAAAAACAGTCGGGTCTTCAAAGCAGGAGGCACACTAGGGCTAGGACAATGCGCACCGCGCCTAGTCCATTCAACCATTTAATGCAACAAAACAGAGGCCAATACTTTTAGATCGAGATCCAAACAACGTGTTAATGGATAAAGTTTCCACTTTATGCATACACTTCTGGAAGGTATGGGACACTAACTTACTGAGTTAAGCACTTAACTAAAAAGTAGTGTTGTGAACAGTATCCGTGGCACGTATTTTGGGTGTACGCGGCGCAGAAGTCAACTAACTATTGACTACTGACTTTTTGACCATTTTGACTTTTTGTCAACTATTTGAGGATTAGGACTTGGAAGGCGCAAAATGGTCTTTTTCCCACATGATGTCAAATTCTTGGACCAAGACCTTATTTTAAAGAAAGGGTGTTTCTTTTACCTTAGTTGATTATTAGGGCTATTTATTTAATATGGAGTGATTTAAGGAAGACTCGATGCCACTAGCTTTATTTTGTGGGTTACATCTTGTCTTTTGTTTAGGTGAGATCTCATGAACTTATTATATGGAGTACGTGATATATGTATGTTAGGCCATGAAAAGCCTCTTGGTGGGAAATAGTATGAGCATGATCAACTAGAAAGGCCTCTCGGAGGGAATCTAGTTGGATTAAAAAGGGATATAAGACCATGAAATGCCTCTTGGAGGGAAGTGGTTAATGTTAATACAACTAGAGAAAAGCCCCTCGGAGGAAATCTAGTTGTACCATTGTTAAATATGCTAGCATATGTTATGTCATAGAATATAAAGTGAAATGTGATTACTACTTGATATTTATGTGTATGATGTGAATTTCATATGATCTGTATAATAAATAAGTGTGATGATTACGCACTAAAGCTTAGGCTTATATTTGCTATTTTATGTGTTTAGTTCCAGGTCCTTCATGTTTGAAGGGCAAGGAGCTGGCATGATTGGGATATTCGGACATTCTCGGAGGAATGACATCTACTCTATGTTTGTTTTTTATGAATTTTTTTCAAAAAAAAAGAATTTAGCTTCCGCTTTTGATGATGTTTTTGTGATACTATGTTTAATGATATTATGTATGTAACCCATTTTTTTAGTAATTTTACACTTTAATTTTCAAAAATTTTATGCTTAGCTTTTGGGATGTTAGAAATTAGTATTAGAGCATGGGTTTAAGAGAATTAAACTTACTTCCTTGTGTGGTTAGACTTAAAGCACTTCTCACTTTTCATTCGAATTTTTTTTTATAAACTAAAATAAGTAATGGGACAAGTTTTGAAAATATAAGTGAAGAAAAATGACATATGTTTTCATCGGAACAAGACTATATTTTGATGTAGTCTTAGGATTAGAGATAAGGACTTTAGGAACCGAGGGGATGTCTTGGTCACTATTAATTATGATTTCTTCATCACAATCATTATCAATGGTTACCCATATAGAACTAGTAACTTTGATAGACTTTTCTGAGTCATGTCCAAAGTGTTAAGGCTGATTTCCTCAATGACATAATTGTTTTGTAGTAAGATGTCAGGAATAAAAACAACAATGCCAAGGGGAATAATCGAATATTGATTTAGGACGAAGGATATCAGAGGCGGAATTTTTTGTGGAATCAGGACATGTAATCAAGATAAGACTAAATTTAGGGATCAAAGATTGATATGTCTTTGCTGGTTCTGCTAACGTGGATAAAGCTGAGATGGTTGACTCGAGATAAGTGTGGTTCTGAATATCACAATGTGGGTTAGATTTTGAAGCTCTTTATTAGGGGTCAAAAACTTTGTTCCAAGTCCAGCAGATTTAGACCAGGGATACCGAAAGTTTTATGCCATGTGTTCATTAGACTCGACCAATTACACATAATTATAAAGCTTATCAGCTGCAACATTAAGACGAATGATATCAACAACTATTATATTTCTTTCACTAATATATTGTGCACATTTGTCATTCAAAATAATATGCTCATCCTTAGCTATTACATGTTCATTTTCTAAGGAATCTATCTTAACCTTTCGCTCTTCATGACGTAGTATAAGTCTAGTCAACTCACTGTGGATCTTCTCTCTGTCATCTAAGGCGTTCTGATAGACTTTTAAGGCTTCTGATGAATCTGATTCAACTTTTATTAGATGAGGTTCACAGACACTATCAAAGTTGTTTTTAAAGAGAATAAATTTTACTCATTGGATAATGTTGCGACCAGGAGTGTCGTTAGAGGCCATGTAGCAATAGTTGAATTCAATATCATCATTGTCATCATCATCGAAACCTGATGACTGGTAACTAGAATCACACTCCACATTGTGCCTATCCATAAAATACAAGTTCTTCTCTCCACCACCCTCTTTTTAATCCTCAGATTGCCAGTACCCAACCACAATTATTAATATATTGGCAACAAATGCCTTCTTGCTTTCAGCTAGTTCTTTTTCTCGTTTGGCATAGTAGGCAAAGTCTTTTATCTTCGATATTGGAGGATCGTCGGATTGACACTATCTGCAATAGTGATTTCATAGACCAAACTTGTGACAAATAAGTTTTGGCTTTTTAATAGGTGGGGTCGGATGGTTTTAGGGAACTGAAGTTATGTTGTTCGAAAGATTTGGTGGGTTTGAGGGAGGATTTTCAATCGGTTTTGGCGTAAGGTTGTTGGTTGTTCGGATGAGGGGCTTGGTATGATGAATATTGGTTATTAGATTGATATCAGTTCTGGAAAAGTTTTTGGTTGTTTACCCAAGAACGTCAATTTTACTTCATGGATAGCAGATCAAATTCCTGATGGAATACAAGATGATTCGATGTAACATCATAATTGAATCTGAAGTTTTCTTCTCGGGAGAGAGCCAAGAGATTTTGGATGTATGAATCCAAAGGTACAATGCTCTCAAGTGGTAGACTTCTAGAACTAACAAGATCCAGGGGTCCACCTGAGATTTCTATTGAAGTATGTGTAACATTTAATTCATGTCCTTGAAGTTCATCAAAAAGTTGAAAGAGAGTCAACTTTTTCAGTGAATCGTTGCTTTGAATACAAGATTTGAAATTACCCCAGTCTTTTCCAAGGTTGTTGATGAACTTAAGGTTCTGTTCAATGGGAGTTCTTGATACACCATGAGCATTCAGGTTACTAGCTAGAATCATGTGTCGATTAGATACAAATAACACAAATTCACCATGAATGGTGGATAACGTATTGTAATCATTAACCAAAGAGGTTAGCCTTTTATCCTTCAGATTTTCGGAGCCTTCGAAGAGATCCTTAAGTATATACCATATCTCCTTTGTATATTTTCAAAGCTTGTAATTCTCAAAGAGAGAGAGACAGAGAGAGAGAGACAGAGAGTGATGGAGGAACACCAAATACCATTTCATAGAATGCTATGCCATCATCATGCATTTCTTTTACGTCCAAGACAGTTGGAGGTGCAACTCGGATCTCATTATGACCCACTAGTTGAGTTATAACATCCCTAACAAGTTGTGTAACATTGACATGAGGACTTATTGTGATAGAACTACAAATTTTGGGAACTTTGTCTTTTAGTTTTAAAACCATTCCATTCTCATTTTCTAGTTGTCATATTCTTCTACAACCAACAATGGGGCTCTGTTAGGGCCAACCACACAATTTGCAATTTACGTAGAATAGAATGGTTGATTAGGATTAGGGAAGCCATTATTATGATGAACACAACTAAACCTTATCAAATTGAAATTCATGTGTGGGAAACATAATCTTTGTAAATCCAAACAAGCTAATCAAAATCTTCTTGTCTCTTTGGAACACCTAACTCCAATAATGTGCAAGCCTCTAATGTTTCACATCCACAATACAAGAAAATCTAAGATTGAGAGGAGAGAGGTGAGATTTTCGGATTTCACTCTTAGGAATAGTTAGGCAAAAAATCCAAGAGGTTAAGGCTCATTTTATAGCTGCCTGGACACCCTAGACACTCTAGATTTGAACATATAATAATAATATTTCAAATTAGGTAATTATCGAGTTTCCTAGTTATCAAATGGATGCTTACAGGACCTATCTAGGGCACCCAAAAGCCATCCACCCTAGGAGGATTCTAGAATCTCTCCATTGTTCAAATATTTTATAATTACAGCTCAACCGTTATACTTTTTATTAATTCTAATTAGCCCATAATTAATTCTAAATAAATTATGATTAATTCTTAATTAATTATTTATATTTCTAATTAATATATATCAATCATATAATATATTAATAAATCATATAACTCTCCATTCTAATTAATCCAAGTTATTTCTTTGTTTTGAGGGCAACCCAAAATGACTTTACTTTTATTGTTCAACATTATACCAATTTAGTTAGTACCTTAGACACCTTAATGCAACAGTTCATTAGGGAGTTGTTCTTCGTATTTTGAGATATCTTCGCGGTACACAGTTTCCCATCCTTGTGTTTCCTTCCATGTCCTCTCTTGAGTTGCGTGCTTATAGTGATGTTGAATGGGATAACGATGTTTATGACCACAAGTCCACTACTAGGTATTGCATTTTTATTAGAGATTCGTTGATTTTATGGAAGAGTAATATGACATTGTCTCTTGATCGTCTACAGAATCTGAGAATCGAGGTATGGTTGTCACCACTTATGAGATTGTTCGGTTAACATGGCTTCTTGCAAATATGGTTGTTAACATTTCTCAGCCTACCCTTTACACTACGAAAATGTGAGTGAGATAATGATTGCCAAGAATTCGCTATTCTTTGAGTGGATGAAACATATTGAGATTGATTTTCATTTCATTCGTTATCACCTTTAGTAGGGGACTATTTCTCTACCTCATGTTCCATCGACCTATATGTTTATAAAAGCCCTGACTGCTGCTAAAATTCATTTTTTGATTGATAAACTATCAAAGCTTATTGTTGTTGTATTATGAGTGTAAGGGGAGATGTTAGCCCAATAAATCCATTAGACCCTTTTCGGTTTGGACCAAGTGTTTAACCCTTTAGCTATATTAAACCTAATTGGCTTTCCTATTCATATTGCATTTCCTTTTCATTGCAATTGTACCTTTATTGCATAATAATGAAACCCTAGTTGTACTTGTCTCTATTGTTCAATAGTTCAATAGTTTAGAGTAGAGTAATCCATAAACAAGTGAGACAAAGTCCCGAGGTTTTTAGTTACAATTGGGTCACACACTCTTACAAATATTCACACCTCATCCAACAACGTTTCCATACGTTACCAACCTGCATAATCTAGCATGTCATACTAATATTTTAACTTTATCTAAGATTATCCTAGACCACACGGTAGATTAAAAATAATTATGATTGAGTTTTTGAAAAAAATATTTACCAAATAGTTTATTTTAAAACTATTTACCATAGAGGTGTAGTTTCAAAATTAAATATTTTTCTAAAATATTTAGTTTTTAATTAATTTTACTATTCTTTTAATATATATTTTTTATCATATATTTTTTTTAAACTTTTTGTTGTAAAATTTTTGATGGGATATGGTTTTATGTAAATAAATGAAAAAAATTATATGTAGTTACAAAAATTTATTGAAAAATGTTTTTTTACGTGTGTATGATGTAAATAGAAATATAAGAATAAATTTTTTTTTGTTCTCTTGTCATCAACAATAAAGAAGAAAAATATGTTTTTTTTTGTTTTGTTTGGTTTTTTCACATCAAACGAGAAAGAGAGAAAAAAAATGTTTTGTTTGTTCGCTTGACAAGAACACAAAAATATGGAAATTTTTTATTTGGGTGTTTGTTAGTTTTGATTAAAAAAATATTTGTTGGTTTTTATAACAAGCCAACAATTAATTCTTACAAAATACAGAAAGAAAATAAAAAACATTCAGAATAGTTTGATTCGATAACCATAGAAAAAAAATTAAAAAATATAATATATAAAGTCATACTAATGCACCAAACGAAAACATATTGAATATGTCTTCCTTTAATTCGAATTAAAAGAACATTTTGTAAAAAACAATATTTAGTTTTGTAATTGAAACATTGTAAGTACATTTTCTTTATAACTTAAGATGATTTTTCTTAGTTTATATTCAAAAGTTGTTTGTTGGTTTTTGTAAGAAACTATAATTATTTTTTATATTTAATAAATTGGTGGTTATAACGGTGTTTGTAAAAACTTGATAAAATTATTAATAACAAAAAGTTCAAAGAAAAAAGTCAAAAAATTATATTGATAAAAAACAGAAATAATTAAAAAAACTAAAATTATTAGAAAATATTAAATTTTAAACTATACGTGATTTGTATATATTTTTAACACGATACCTATATCTTCATCTAGGAAATAATTTTTTTTTTTCAAAAACGTTAACTTTGACGCATATAATCTTTTTTCACATTTCTCTTTAGCGAGAAAACCAAGTAAATAGAATTCTCTTAATGCTTTACGTCCAAGTTTTCAATCAGAGAAATAAAAGAAAATTTCCCTATATTAGTTAAAGATAACATTTATTAAAAAAAAACGGTCATGTTTGTAGATATTTGCCAAATTATAAATCAGAGAAATGAAAGAATTTCCAAATAGTGTTTATTTATATATTTAATGAGTTAGCCATTGCTAAGGACATGACATTTATAGGAGACAACAAACGCTTAAAGTCATGATAGTACTTAGAACTAAAAGAATTTCCCTGTAGTGTTTATTTATATATCAATGAGTTAGCCATTGCCAAATTGTGTTTGCTTGCCGGTTTTCACCTATTTAATCTTGTTTTCCAATTTATTTTCATCATATATATCTGCTTTCGACTTCCTGCTTTTGTATTTATTCATGTTTTACTTATCTACCCTTACACCTCTTCATATCCATATCTATTTTCATATATCAATCTTTTTATTTAGACACACACCACTGTATTATACATCACAGGCTAACGCTTTGTATGCAGGGATCAAGAACATTTCTGTCTGCTTACAAAAACTATATATATATATATATATATATATATATATATATATATATATATATATATATATATATATATATATATATATATATATATATATATATATATATATTTATTTTATTTTTTGTCGGATGTCTTTTACATAATTACTCTCTCATCTTTATGTATGAAGTTGTGATGTCTTTTACAAAATCACTCTCTCAACTTTATATTAAAATATAGTCGACCATCCAACCTCTTATCCAGTTTGTATGAAATTGGGTTGATATATGTATGAAGTTGTGGTGATGTTATTATTGTTGTTTACCTTTATTACAAAAGATATATTCATGTGAGTTTTAAGCAACTTATATAGAACATTTATTGTAATTAAATCAATTCATGTGATTTTTAAGCAATTTATATAGAACATTTATTGTACTTAAATCAATCAAATATTATACTTTTTGACTATGCATAGTTTGTCAAAAACAAGATAATAGTTAGTCAATATATGATAATTAGACATACGACTCAAAATAGTAGGCATGGGTTAGTGCGTTCTGTGAGTCACTATGTAACAATGAGAATATATATATATATATATATATATATATATATATATATATATATATATATATATATATATATATATATATATGGAGAGAATCAAATGAAAACACCTAAAAGGTTGAGAACGTGAGAACAATTCTGGACCAATCAATATATAAGTGCATATTAGTAACTCTATATTTTAATTAAATTAAAATAAAATAAAATTCAATCAAATTTCCTTAAATTTAGGATCAGTTACCAAAAAACAAAGAAATATTCAATTTTTTATTTTTTTATTAAAGGTATATAAAAAAACTTTTTTAGTCAAATTTATTCAAAATCTGAAAAAAAAAATCTTGTAAATATTATTTTTTTCTCCTATTTCATGTTTTTGTTTTTCAAAAAAATGAATAGAAATCCAATCTCAAATCAATACACTTGTATTCACAAACGAAATGTTTCTTTAAAAAACCTAATACTACTCTAATCACAAATGAATGCACATCAAATTACAAATAATTCATTCACATGAATAAACACACTCATTCACATGAATACACTACTACTCATAAATAAATAAAATGATTTACACATTAATATATACACTGCTATTCACAAATGAATACACTTTTATTCATAAATTAATACACATTCTATCATAAAATGAATACCTCTAATCATAAATAAATACACTCATTCACATGAATACACTACAATTCATAAATACATACAACAATTCACACATGAATACACTGCTATTCATAAATAAATACACATTCTATCATAAACAAGTACAATACCCTTATTTAACAGAACATGCAAAAACCTTCATAAATCTGAATTTGAAACCTTTCATCCAACAATCCTTGCACATCTTCAGGAAAACATTTCTCTATTTCTTCCTTATGAACCTCACCATCTTTTGAAATTAAAGGAAGCCTCAGTCTCAGAGCAGCTTGAAATGTATTATGATCGAAGGAAGAACAATTTTATCTTCCTATCTCATTTAAGATGGATGTCCGATTACAATCTTAAGAGAAAGGCGGAAGTACAGGATGTCAAAATTCATCCCTGAATCATCCAAAGGCAAGTTTAATTGGTTAAACCACTCCAGACATCAAACTAAACCAAACGACAAACAATTGATGCTACAATTGAAATGAAATAAGTGAACAAAAGAATGAAGGATTTCACCTGTCTTCGGCAATGATGAATCTGAGTCCCAAATCTGGAAACAATAGCTAGTTCGAAAGAGAAAGGCGGAATGATTTCATCTTCTTGTATCTTTCAAAACGGATATCCGATTGCGATCTGAACCAAGTACACACCTCCCTCTCGGTTTTCCATGAATCGATTGCGATCTGAACCAGGTACATACCTCCCTCTCGGTTTTCCATGAATCGGGTTGTAGGAGACCAATTGAGATCGAGTTCCAGGAGGCTGATTGGAAATCTACTTGCAGGTCCGATTAGGGCTACGAAAATCAAAGGTGCTATGGAGGTAGGCTAAGAGATGAATATATTGTGGTGTGCAAATGATGGAGGTGATCAACTGATTCAACCCTATGTAGAGAGAGAGGGAGAGAGAGAGGGGGGGGATACGACAATGGAAATAAGAGTGGGAATGAGAAATTATAGGATTAACCTAAAGTTTCAATTACTGTTATACCCTTATGCCATTTTTAAAGTTACACTTTACTACCAATAGTTTTAGAATTAACATAAATGACCCGTTTGATAATAGCCTTAGATTTGAATATTTAGATGGGCCAGATTTGTTCTCAGGTTCTCAACCTTTTAGGTGTTCTCATTTGATCCTACTCCTATATATATATATATATATATATATATATATATATATATATATATATAGAGAGAGAGAGAGAGAGAGAGAACAATATAGCTAAGTTCTTTTGAGAACTTAAAGATTTGCGACAATTTGAATCTCCTAATCTGCTCATTATTTTTCAAAATCAAAACCACCATTGGACTTCTAGGACTTTTCTAAGAAATATCCACGTTGAAAAAGAGATCTGACGATTTTTTTGTTGCAAATGTGCATATATGCACATCTAAATACGCATGCATGCATTCATATTTATGTTTTCTGTGTTTTAAAATTATCATTCTCTTAAATGTTGGTATTAGAGTGTCGTTGTGTTGGTTTTGAAAACTGTTGAAAAAAAACATTATATATATATATATATATATATATATATATATATATATATATATATATATAGACACACACACACACACACACACACACATATATATATATATAGAACTTTTTACGGGATTTTTTCGTACTCAATGTACTGTACAAGCATTTTATGCGTTAAACCCGACCAAAATCAAATAGATCCATATTAGCTGCAGTTGAGAGGAATCGGGTATCTTCCGTATCCGCAGTTCATCTGATTCTCCGCGTTCCTTCTTCAACGGATAGTTCCACAGTCTCCAACCTCAAGTCTCCTTCAACATCTCCTGAGTTCAACTCCTTCCTCACGTTCTTACTCTCTCGCTATTGATTGTATCTGTAAGTTGCTTTTGAAGGAGTATAAAGGTCTCCAGCTCCTATTCATCTTTTTATCTTTTTCTCCGTCTCCTTTTCCTGTACTTGCTAATTTGATTTGAATTATTGTTGCATGTATCATGTAATTTTAGGAACTTATGATATCAAATCCCTGTTACACCCTCGACCCTCTGCTTTTAATCCTTTCTTTCACTAGATTTTATTTTAATTAATGTGATTTTCATATAGTGGGTATATATTTCTATTTTGATATGATTGTTTTAGCAGGTTTTGAAGTAACTTGAAGAAGTCGGGTTATATGTGTATCACCCGTGTTCTAGATTGGTTAAGCCTTTTGTCATCAAGGACTAAAGATGGAGTTTTGAAGAAAACTCTATGCCACGACGTGGTGCAAGGATGTCCACGATGTGGCCATGTTTGAAAAAGACGTTAGTTTTATGGAACCACCACGGTATGACGTATAGTCGCCAATGTGACATCTGGCTATTTCGGGTCAACAAAAGTCAAGCAAGTCAAACAAAAGTCAAATAGATAATTCATAAATCATGAATTTATACATTACTTAAGAGTTTTCGGTTTTGGGATTCAAAAACCATAATATTTCGGTTGTGATGGACCGAAATCTCTTGCCATGGCCGAAATCCCACTTAACCAAAATCCTTGCTTGACCGAAATCCTCCCTAGACCGAATTGACATGTGATTTTGGTGGTGTACAAGGTGATTTCGGTGGTGCCTTGGCCGAAATCACCAATTTGATTCAATGATGTTGCAATGTGATTGGTTGATCCTTTTCCCAATGAGATAAAATACACAAACCAATGCAAACATCACATCACTCTTATCCCCTCTTCTATATTATATAGGCCGAAAACACCATCACATTCCTCATTTACATCTTCAAATTTCCTTCATTTTCTCTCAAAGAAGAAAGTTCAACTTCATACATCTTCAAGCTTATACGTTTTATCCCCAACAACATCTTCAAATCTTCAAACAGTTTCCTAGAAACACCTTCAAACTTTCCCCAGGAGACTAGTTCTTCAAGTGATTCTTAGGATCTTTGTAAGTATTCCTTATGTTTAATCTAGTGTTTTTATAACACCTACATATTAGTTCAACTAATTTACACACAATATTGTGTGTTAAAGACTTATAGGATACGAACACCTTCACGTATTTTAACTTGAAGATCATCCCCATCAATTCGTTAGCGAGCCAATAACACACTCGAGGTAAGTTCATAGCCCTACATTTTCCGAGATTTTCTATGTTTTAGGGGGGGGGGGGGAATACAAGTAAAACACAAGAAAACTTGTGTTAAAAATACAAAATGGTTAAATATATTTTCCTACCGTTTATACGAAACTGTTAAATTCATAAATACTTTTGCGTCAAAACTCGTGAACTTTTCATACAACGTTTTGCTAAAAATACAAAACCACGAGAAACAATTACAAATACACTAGTATATTCATATAAATATATATATATATATATATATATATATATATACACACACACACACACACACACATATATATATATATATATATATACACACACAGGGTACATACAAAAGATTCATCATTTCAGTGAAACAATTTTTATAAACTATAATAGGTATAGTTTATGGGGCATTCACACTATTTTACTTTTTTGGGACAAAGAAATAATCATTTAAAAGTAATTATTTTTACACTATGTTACCACCATGGAAGGGTAATACTTACATTTACAAGAAAAAGGGTTTTCAATACATGTAAACCGGTTGATACAATTTTGTGAGACATTTGGCTTCACCATACTTACCAGAGTACACACTAAGTCCTGCATTATAACTAGAGTCTCTTGTAGGGAGAGTGTGACACTTGTGTATAGATCTATACGGGATTAACAACCCCGCACCTGAGTTGTTAGCTATAGTTAGACCGGCCAGTCTAGGGTGACAAATGTCATAATAGTTCCGATGCCTGAAAAACGTTGTAGCAGGCATATCAGTCATTAGCATGGTTATGATAACTCACATGGAGTATTAACAAAACATTTGGTTTACGGGGATACCATACAAGTAGTTTCATATAAAGATAAAACGTCACAATACTATTTTTTCAGTACAACACTACTTAGATTTTTAGTCTTTGTATTTAAGACTTACAATTCATTTTAAAGAAAATATTGGATTTTCTGAATGTACACTCTATCATTTTTCAAGGAAAAACTATTGATTTCTCTCATACAAAACGCTTATGAACTCACCAACCTAATTGTTGACACTTTTTCAAACCACTTGTATTCTCAGGAAACCACTAAGACACGTAACAACAAACTTTTGATGATAAGACGCTAAGACGTCAGTCAAATCTTATATCATCATATTGTGATTGTTTTTGAAACATGTAACTCGTACAACAATGTAACTATTTCAAATTATAAATATGATGGTTGTGTTTGCTTTGATCACTCTTATTCAATTGTTATGATCCTGTACATGAAGTCAACCAACCCCCAGACGTTTCCGCCATTCTGGTTTGGGGGTGTGATAGATTGGTATCAGAGCATTATTTATAGTGAACTAAGTATATCAAACCATGTAAGATATACAACTATAAATACAACGGGGCTAAAAGACTCTGACTAAGAAGTATATTTTCAAAAGATAATAATATTTTTATAAAAATTATACCTACATGCATACACATTAGGACTGTGTCATAACAAGAACCTTATAAAAAGTATTTGGATAAGTTGAACACTACCATGAAGCTGTGATAGTTATGTAATCATATCTGGGATAAATATAGCATGATCAACTATATTTATATTAGATATGAATAACATGTGTTTAGGAATGGTCGTGGTGGGCAATGAATCTAAAACTTACCAACCCCATGAAAGAAACTCTAAGAACAAAATATAAAGGTAAAAAAATACTATAGGAGTATCTTAGAAAACTATAGAGTCATACACTTAAAACCTTCTTATACTTCTCATATCTCTATTCTCGCACAAACAACATGGCCGGATTTCTCCACAAAGACCCCTACTACCCAACCGCGGTAGCCAACATATGGATAAAGGAGGAAATAGCCTCCATAAGACGACAAATCCTTGCAACTAAAACTAGGGCAGTCATAGCGAAACAGGGAGCGGAGGAGGCCACTCGCTAGATATGTGAGATGGTAGGGCACCTTGTGTAACATTTTGGTATATAAAAGACTAGTATAGCCTAATGAGTTAGTGAGTACATTACTCACACTATGTGTTAGGATTATTGCATCTTTTATCACAACTAGTAGTGGTAAATCAAGCGAGGTACGCCCTCCCAAAAACCATGAAACCCGAACCAAATTAAGGTTTTGACATCTATGTTCTATTTTGGTAACTTAACATTTGTACAATACTGTCACACCCCCAAACCTGAACGGCGGAAACGTTCGGGGGCGGAGGACGTCATGTGCAGTATCATAACAATTGAATAGTAAAGAAAGTACACACCACCATAATATAAATATATTTGAAAAGTTTACATGATTGTATGTGTTACATGTTTAAATATCAAATACAATATGGTGATCCAAAATATGTTACTAACGCCAGCGCGTTAGTCCTCAAAAGTAGTTGCTACCTGATTTAGCGTTTTCCTAAGAATACAAGTTATTTCAAAGAAAAAGTGTCAACAATAAAGTTGGTGAGTTCATAAGTAGTGTTTTGATAAAATGTATGCCATTCGAAAGTTCGTGTATGTTTTCCAGAAAATCCGATATTTTCTAACAAATGTATGAAATGAGTATGAAAGATCGTTGTATAAACTGTATGTATTTGAACCAGGAAAATCCTATATTTTCCTAAATGAGGTGCAGTCTTAAATGTCCAAGACCGTAACCTGTAAGCAAATATGACATGCTCAAAAGATGATGTATAGTCTTATTATAAAACAAAACTACAAGAAGTTTTGTATTTGAATGTGAAAAGAACTGTATTTGTTACTTTTCCCCATTAAAACGTAATACCATAATAATTGTCTATCCAGTGAGTTTTTATAACCGTACTATCATAGTTTGCCTGTAGCGACGTTCTTCAGGCGTCGAAATGAGATGACACTTGTCACCCCGGGGACTGTAGCTAGCAGTCAGGGCGCGAGATCATTAGTCCCGTATAGATCTATACACACTTGTCACGTTCTCCGGATGGGAGATTCTGGTTATAAACAGGACTTCTAGTGGTATCTTAATAGGTATATTGAAGATGAATGCCTCACGAATTCTCACGTATTAAAATGTATATGTTTGTTTCTGAAATGATTATCCTTTTTCACAATGTTAACAAAGGCATAATAAAAGGTGGATGTTCTTGTATGTATAAAAGATGTCATAACGAAAGTGGTTACCCTTTATATGATGCTAACGTATAAATAGAGCTTATGATATTTATACTTATGTTTTATCCCGTGAGGGTAAAGTAAGGTAAGATGTTTTGTATGTTAGACATGATCCATATGATAGTTATTAAAAACAAATCTGAAATGTATAATGAAAGATAGATGTTTTCACACGGGGTTGACTGTGTGTTTACTTGTATTCCCCCCGTAAGGTGTTCAAAAGCATTTAAAATCAGTTAAAAGCGTAGAAATGTGGGTATGAACTCACCTAATAGAAGTGGTGAGTTGAAGAAGGCGAGACTAAACTCGGGCAGTACTTCGACTGGAAAGAAGCAAGTTCCTCGGGAACTACGGGACTTCGAGCCTTGCGTCGTGTGCTAGGGTTGTTTTCGGGGCTTCGGGGTGGTCTCGGGATGCTTAACACAGAGTAGAAGTGGGAGAGAGGATGGGGTTGAGCAACCAAAGTCGGAAGGCTTAGATTTCTATATATAGCCACCATTTGGACTCTCACGGCGTGAGTTTTGCATAACTCACGTCGTGAGTTTGGTCCCGAATCATCATGGCATGCGTCACTCGTCAACTTGCTCTGGAAGGGTCATTCAGACTGTTCACGTCGTGAACTTTAGTGTTCACGTCGTGAACACTGACAAATTCTAGCACAGCGTCGAAAATCGTGCCTCGAACTTCAGAAATTCATATCTTTCGCATACGAGCTCCGTTTTCGACGTTATTTATATCCACGCGTAGGTGAGAATATTCTCTACAACTCTCGTTTAGACTTCGTTGGCTAATTTTTATTTTATTTTTAATATTACATTTTTAACAGGCCGGGACAGGAAAAGTCCGTTAAAAATCCATAACTTCTTCATTCGATGTCCGTTTTCGTCAGAATTTTTACCGTTGCAATACCATTGATGAGATCTTCGATTCTCGTTTAGGTCATGTTGGCAAAAAGTCGTTCGATCTCTAATTCGAGTTTTTAGTTGTCTACTGATATGTCCGAAACTTCGAAAAATCATAACTTCCTCATACGAAGTCAGATTTGGGCGTTCTTTTTATGTATGTTTACGGTTTAATGATATCTACGACTTTCATTTAGATACCTAAGGCTAAAAAGTATTTTATCAGAATTTCTCATTTTACGCTTAACAGTGTTTTGTCGGTTTTGTTGCGGATCTTCGATTGGTCATAACTTCTTCGTTATAACTCGGATTTTAGTGTTCTTTATATTTTTGGAAACCTAGATACGATCTCTATCACTTCATTTATCCCAATTAAGGTTATTGAACAATTTATTTTTGACCTAAATTTTGCTGGTGTTACATCATCCCCCCGTTAGAGAGAATTTTGTCCCGAAATTCGCATTTGAATGAGACATCGATGGTTGAGGAAAGGTGAGCGTACTCCTGTTCCATTTGAATCTTCTTGTTCTCTACTGATTCCAACTCTTAGCGTGGGTGTTCCATCGGATATTCATTATCCTGTCTATTATTTTGATCGGTAGAGGTCGTGTGGATTTGGGTTTAATTGTCTATGTTCATCTAAATGTTAGTATTGATTACTCGTAATACAGGTCATCTTTGTCTTGAATTTCATGGCTGAATTCACACCTGGTCCGTCTATCGTCGCCTTGTGTATGCAAGTGGCATACACACTTTGTAGTGATAGGTTACCGTATTTATTCCTAAGTGGTCTGTCGGGAATACTTCGGGTAGGTTGTAAAGGAGATAGTACTCCTCACATGAGTGCTATGGAATTTTGAAATGGGAGACGATTTGGAAGTTGTGTCGGGTTTGTCGTTATAGGTTAGAAGAGTTTCATTAGTCTGTGGTTAACACAAAGGGTCTTTTCATAGCACGTTGCAATTGGTATGGTGAAGACCAAGCCAATTCGTTTCTAGTAGCTATATGGGAACTTCTTATCGTATCAAGAGTGAAGTCGATCAGTAAAAGTGTTCGTTAGTGGGATAGTGCATTCTACATATGTGTTTTCAGTGCTTTTAGTCTATCATTGTTATTACTACTATGAAGGTTTTGCTTAATGATTGGGGTGTTTGTTTAAGAAGACTTTTAAATTTAAGACTCGCGAAACTCCTCTCCGCTCCACTATAAATCAAAATACATGTTAATGTTCTATCGAGGAAAAACGTACCCGTAACATCAGTGGGGTCTGCAATGGCTTCCTGCTGGTCTTATTGCGAATACTTGGCCACTTCCCCCAGTATTCTTGTTGTTTGCCTTCGGGCAGTCCCTTCGGAAGTGCCCCGTTGCTCCGCACTCATAACAAGTACGGTCTACTACGACATTTTTGGCTGGAGCGGTCGGTTGGGTTGGTTCCCTGCAGTAGCGGACGGTGTGTCCCTTACTGTTGCACCTAGTGCAATGCATTTCACGGCAGGGTTCGTGATGATGAAATTTGCATCGGTTACACTTAGGCTGGTTGCCGTTGTACGACCTTGTGGGTGTGGGGGTGATAGGAATAGTAACAACGTGAGCTGTCACTACCTGTTGTCTTTTGGTAGACCCTTGTTTTGAACTGCCCCATTTTTCATTCCCAAACCTTCGTTTCGTGTTGCTAGGTTTGTGGTTTGGAGTATCCTTGTGGGTAGATATTCGTTGGTTTCCTTGGTTGACACAAACATTTGAATTTTTGACATCCATTCCAGTTTTACTAGTGTTTCTTGCGTTGAGATGTGCCATGATGACTGTCACGGCGGCTGTTACCGCAGCTTGAAAAGTACCTGAGTCAATAAGCAGGAGTGGTGTTTCGTTGGTTGGTCGGTTATTTCCATGTGAAGACATGATTCTGTTACATGATGCGAAACGAGTTGGTCAGATAACTATGATCGTTGTTAGTTGGATTCTATAAGTACAATTTCCTGATTTTGTTATTCGGTTTCTAATGTTTCGACTTACATTCTTACGATGTATTTGTGATTGAGGGTTGGAATAGGTATCATATTTTAAGTTTAGTTTCAGCAATTTAGGCTAGGGATGTTGAAATCTTAAGTCGATCTAGTTTCATGGGTTTTGGGAGAGGGTATCTTTCTTACTATCTCGAGTTATGAAGAAGAATGTGACGTACCTATCTCATAGCGTGAGTAATAAAATTACCAACTCATTTGATAATAATAACTATTACTTATTATTCTGACGTATCAGGTTCTCTACTACCTCGTATGCTTCCCGAGTGGTTTCCTCTGTTCTCTGTCCTATCCTCGGTGGTACTTATTTGTTATAGCCTGGTATCTATATACACGTCGTCCTTGCTTTTCCTCAGGCATATTTAATCTACGTCATTGTTTTGATTGCCCTTAGTTGAAGTTGTAAAGGTTTGTTATTCTAATGTAACGGTCTCTTTCTCTAAAGAGTGTAGGTGATAGAAAAGTTGGATTTATTGAAGGCTTGATTCTGTTTGAATAGCGAGAAGGCATTTCCAGCTATAGGGTTACAGATGAAATGGTGGCAAGACTTCGCCGGTGTTGTTGAGCTCAATAACATTGAACAACAATAGTTTAGATCGACAGGGACAGTGTAATGAGTTGCTATAGCAGTTTATGACACGAACTGTTTACACAGGCCAAAGCATGGGTTGATAATGATGATCTTTTTAGAAGAAACAAGAAGTCTGTCATAATAGTTGGTATAGAAGTTACATAGAATTCGGAAAATTTGACCTTGAAGTTGGTCTACAATATACCAAACAGGGAAAAACTTGACAGCTTAGAGATCTAGTGAAACAGTAATTGCTAGACGAGAATATTTACATGAAAAGAGTACTACATGGAGTACGTACGAAGGTTATTCCACAAACCAAAAGAAGGAGCGAGTAGAGTATCCTCTACTCGTGACGGGAACTGTTCTGGTGATCCTTTGGTTCTGCCAAATGACGCTCCATCTCGAGCATACGCATTTCATACCTTGCCTGGCGTGCTCTAAGTTCCCTAACTTCAGTTTGAGTTGCAGTTAGCTCTCTCTGCCAGGCCTCATTTTGATTTACGATTCTTCCATGAGCTAATCCTAACTGTCATATGCGAACTGTATTGACTCCAGTGTTCGCATCATTCTACTCAGTTCGATGGATGGTTGTCCTTCCTTGTTCATCAATGCGAGAAATTCGGCGAACCAATATAGTAAGGACTCTGTCTGCTGAGCCTCCCTCGCTCAGATTGTAGAAGCTTCAGTCTCCATTGTATGGAAGGGGTTGAACCTGTTCGCTACTCCACCTATTCAGGTTGGTTGCCCATAGAGGTGTCGAGCCATGAAATTCCAGTCGAGGATTAGGATTTTGGATCGGAGTCACTAAGGGTAAGTTATTGGTTTCGGGGTCGTTGTCAGAGTCTTCTTGTATTTCTTCCTCAAATCCTTCCATAACTTCCTCAGGATCCTCCTCCGGATCATTTTCTACCCATCCTCTATTGTCTTGGTTCGGGTAGTAGGAATCCCCTGGTAGATGGAATCCGGCCATAACGTCTGTGCGAGAATAGGGATATAAGAATTGTCTAGAACTAAGGTACATAAGGTTGAACATCAAAGTTAAACTATTGTATGTATAAAATACTCCTATAGTATTCTAAATGTTATGTTTGATTCTTAGGTTTATAAGTTTGGTAAGTTTTAGACTTGTTGTCCACTGTAGCTATCCCCTGTCATATGTTGGTCGGCTCTCGGATAAATATAGTTGATCAGGCTATATTCATCCCAGTCTCGATTACATATTCCAAGGCATACCTATATTGCACAACTCATCTATAATACTTCTATATTGTTTTCATTATGATACTGACCCTGTTATATAATGTATGCATGTATACTTTATAAAAGTTTCATTTTAAAAGTATAACTCTCACTCAGAGTGTTTTTGCCCAGCTGTGTTTATAGTTGTATATCAAAAATGGTTTTGATATACTTAGTTCACTATAAACAATGCTCTGATACCAATCTGTCACACCCCCAAACCTGAACGGCGGAAACGTTCGGGGGCGGAGGACGTCATGTGCAGTATAATAACAATTGAATAGTAAAGAAAGTACACACCACCATAATATAAATATATTTGAAAAGTTTACATGATTGTATGTGTTACATGTTTAAATATCAAATACAATATGGTGATCCAAAATATGTTACTAACGCCAGCACGTTAGTCCTCAAAAGTAGTTGCTACCTGATTTAGCGTTTTCCTGAGAATACAAGTTATTTCAAAGAAAAAGTGTCAATAATAAAGTTGGTGAGTTCATAAGTAGTGTTTTGATAAAATGTATGCCATTCGAAAGTTCGTGTATGTTTTCCAGAAAATCCGATATTTTCTAACAAATGTATGAAATGAGTATGAAAGATCGTTGTATAAACTGTATGTATTTGAACCAGGAAAATCCTATATTTTCCTAAATGAATTGCAGTCTTAAAGGTCCAAGACCGTAACCTGTAAGCAAATATGACATGCTCAAAAGATGATGTATAGTCTTATTATAAAACAAAACTACAAGAAGTTTTGTATTTGAATGTGAAAAGAACTGTATTTGTTACTTTTCCCTATTAAAACGTAATACCATAATAATTGTCTATCCAGTGAGTTTTTATAACCGTGCTATCATAGTTTGCCTGTAGCGACGTTCTTCAGGCGTCGAAATGAGATGACACTTGTCACCCCGGGGACTGTAGCTAGCAGTCAGGGCGCGGGATCATTAGTCCCGTATAGATCTATACACACTTGTCACGTTCTCCGGACGGGAGATTCTGGTTATAAACAGGACTTCTAGTGGTACCTTAATAGGTATATTGAAGATGAATGCCTCACGAATTCTCAATTAAGTAGCGTATTAAAATGTATATGTTTGTTTCTGAAATGATTATCCTTTTTCACAATGTTAACAAAGGCATAATAAAAGGTGGATGTACTTGTATGTATAAAAGATGTCATAACGAAAGTGGTTACCCTTTATATGATGCTAACGTATAAATAGAGCTTATGATATTTATACTTATGTTTTATCCCGTGAGGGTAAAGTAAGGTAAGATGTTTTGTATGTTACACATGATCCATATGATAGTTATGAAAAACAAATCTGAAATGTATAATGAAAGATAGATGTTTTCACACAGGGTTGACCATGTGTTTACTTGTATTCCCCCCCGTAAAATGTTCAAAAGCATTTAAAATCAGTTAAAAGCGTAGAAATAGGGGTATGAACTCACCTGATAGAAGTGGTGAGTTGAAGAAGGCGAGACTAAACTCGGGCAGTACTTCGACTGGAAAGAAGCAAGTTCCTCGGGAACTACTAGACTTCGAGCCTTGCGTCATGTGCTGGGATTGTTTTCGGGGCTTCGGGGTGGTCTCGGGATGCTTAACACAGAGTAGAAATGGGAGAGAGGATGGGGTTGAGCAACCAAAGTCGGAAGGCTTAGATTTCTATATATAGCCACCATTTGGACTCTCACGTCGTGAGTTTTGCATAACTCACGTCGTGAGTTTGGTCCCGAATCGTCATGGCATGCGTCACTCGTCAACTTGCTTTGGAAGGGTCATTCAGACTGTTCACGTCGAGAACTTTAGTGTTCACGTCGTGAACACTGACAAATTCTGACACAGCGTCGAAAATCGTGCCTCGAACTTCAGAAATTCATATCTTTCGTATACGAGCTCTGTTTTCGACGTTCTTTATATCCACGTGTAGGTGAGATTATGCTCTACATCTCTTGTTTAGACTTCGTAGGCTAATTTTGACTTTATTTTTAATATTACATTTTTAACAGGTCGGGACAGGAAAAGTCCGTTAAAAATCCATAACTTCTTCATTCGATGTCCGTTTTCGTCAGACTTTTTACCGTTGCAATACCATTGATGAGATCTTCGATTCTCATTTAGGTCATGTTGGAAAAAAGTCGCTCGATCTCTAATTCGAGTTTTTAGCTGTCTACTGCTATGTCCGAAACTTCGAAAAATCATAACTTCCTCATACGAAGTCAGATTTGGGCGTTCTTTTTATGTATGTTTACGGTTTAATGATATCTATGACTTTCATTTAGATACCTAAGGCTAAAAAGTATTTTATCGGAATTTCGCATTTTACGCTTAACAGTGTTTTGTCGGTTTTGTTGCGGATCTTCGATTGGTCATAACTTCTTCGTTATAACTCGGATTTTAGTGTTCTTTATATTTTTGGAAACCTAGATACGATCCCTATCACTTCATTTATCCCAATTAAGGTTATTGAACAATTTATTTTTGACCTAAATTTTGCTGGTGTTACAAATACGTACTACCACTTACTACCATAAGTACATCATGATGATGTTGGCCGAAATATTGGGAATCGTAAAACAAAGCATGATATTTATATGTATACATAAATATAGATGGGATACAACTAGTAACGGCCATAGTTACTTATGAACTCGTTTCATACCATGCAACAGAATCATGTCACCACATGGAAGTGACCAACATACCGACGCAACACTGGTTCTACAAATGGACCTCGCCATATTCCAAGTCGTTGTAACGGCTGTCGTGACAGCCGTCATGACACAACTTAGCACTCACCACACGAACGGAAACAGGAACAGTTCCAATCATGGTGAAAACCAAGGGCACCAACGAGTGTGTGCCTACAAGGACACCCCAAATTACAAAAATAAGAACTCCCACAAAAATGGAGGAGTACTACCCAGGAAACGAAAGTCCTGGAACAAAAAAAAGGGTCGTCCGACTCAAGGACCTACCAAAAGACAACAAACTGTGGCAGTCCATACCACCATTGTCCCTACTGCCTCAGTGCCGACAAGACCATATGACGTTACAATATGTGACTATCAATTGGATGCTCCGTGCTTGAATTCCACAGTTCGTATCTCTCATCTCCGGTAAGCCTTACCTATGATTCTCTCATTTCTATATTTGACTCCACTTTCCTCATCGCTACGCCGATTGATAGGAATATAATTGTTTATTTCTGTCATAAAGTCTCCTTCGTTCCTGGTTTCGATCATATTCGTCGAGGTAACATTATTGATCTTCAATATTGTATGTTGGTTTTAATGGCTGTGTTGAGTTGGACATTTTATTGTTCTTATTTTGTGTATAGATCGACTGCTGATTTTGGTGCTTTCGTAATAAAGATGAAGGAAGCAGTTCTCTTCCAAAAATAATTTGTCGGGTTTGTTGTCATTACTAGAAATTTGAAACTTCTTCCTAATTGTATTTTCGTTCTTGTTTTAGTTCCACTTGAATTTATTTTAATTTTACATTACAAATTATTTAATGTATTTTTTTTTGTTAAACACGACTTCAATTGCTGGTGGTTGGTAGTGATGTACATTTTACTCAGTAATTTTTGTATATTTTGTGTTATTACTGGTGTGGAGTTTTATTTACCAGTTACAAATTTTATTGAAGGCATAGAATTTAAGATGTGACAAGGATATATGTATTCATCATTATCACAATTTCATATTCTCCTTAGCATTTCAAAGATTTCATCTTTAACATATTCAGACAATGGGGTACTCAGAACATACACAACTTTCAGAGTTTTGTTGTTACATTTTAGGTATGGAAATGTAATTATTACCTATTTAGTTTTATTAAGTAATGCATCTACGTTTCTGCTAAATAGTTGACGTGTTAAACGTTCATTGAAATTAAAAGATCAATATGAAGGGTATATTATTGTCTATTATTAGTCATAAATCAGTCTCAAAATTTCAACCTGACAATTATCTTCATTGATTCAATTAAATAAACTTTACCTTCCCCATTAACCTTATTGACCTTTCATTTATTGTTAAAGTTTATAAATGTTGTAAATTTGTCTTATAATTTTATTATATTTTTTATTACGCAATTTGATATCCCCTTTCGAAAATCCCTTTTATAGGAATGGGCAAGTGTAATGTCCCTTGGGTGATCAGAGGATCGGAACCTATAAAGCCTCCTTCTGATGTGTATGGATATTATAATGCCATGTATATCACGTTGAGGGTGCATCATCATGGGTTTTTCATAGGGCTACCTCAGTGGAAATGCCACAGAGTGATCACTTATGTGGAGTTTGTCAACATTCATTAGTTGAATCCTCAAAGACTCCAAGACATTGTCGGTGAACTTGGGATTAAAACAAAGGTAAAGTGGTGTTCGCTCATATCTGGTCAGACATTGGATTATGATCTCATACCACTGCATACTAAGTACAACGTTCAGAGTTTTAAACTAAGTATTTTTCCTGATGAATAGCAACACGATAGTTTACATGTTCATCGATGAAGAATGTCACAACTGGAAAAAAAAATTTCTAGATTTATTAAGGTCTAAGCTCTACCTATGTACTTGTAAATTCATCATGTAATAGTTTAGGTCAACTGTTATAACTTATTTTGAAATAATAAAAATAGAAATTTATTGAGATGAAAATTAGCGTCAAAAATAAATTGTTCAATAATCTTAATTGGTAGAAATTTTAACAAGGATTCCAAAAATATAAAGAAAACCAAAATTCGGGTTATAACGAAGAAGTTATGACCTATCGAAGATCCGCGACAAAACCGGCAAAACACTGTTCAGCGTAAAAAGTGAGTTTTCAATAAAATGATTTTTAGCCTTAGGTATCTAAATGAATGTTGTAGTATTCGTTAAACCGGGAGTGTACATAAAAAGAACGCCCAAATCTGACTTCGTATAAGGAAGTTATGATTTTTCTAAGTTTCGGTATAGTAGTATACAACTAAAATCTCGAAATAAAGATCGAGTGATTTTTTGCCGACACAACCTAAACGAGAATCGAAGGTCTCGTCAATACTAGTACAAAGGTAAAAAGACAGACAAAAACGAACGTCGGATGAAGAAGTTATGAATTTTTAACGGATATTCCTGTCCGAGACTGTTTAAAATAATAATATTAAAAATAAAGTCAAAATTAGCCATCGGAGTCTAAACGAAAGATGTAGAGTATAATCTCACCTACGTGTGCATCTAAAGAACATCGAAAGCGGAGCTTGTATGCGAAAGTTATGAATTTCGGAAATTTTGGGCACAAAATCGAAAAATCATGAAAACCGGGAAATTTCGCATGGCTAGGAACCGGCCACGTCACCCTCGCATGCGAGCCTGCCCCGTGTCCGCCTGCAGATTCGACCGAAGGCGCTACCCAATGAAAATCCGACGCGTGTTGCGTCCGTGGAATCGTCCGAGATGCGATGTGTGTTTAGCCCCTCCGTCCAACGCCTGGCCCTCCCCCTCACTGTCGCGTGTCCTTCTTATCCCTTCGGTCCGAACCCTCGCACCTATATAAAGGGTGCGAGATTTCCCGGTTCCTTCACCATTTTTACTCCATTTTCTCACATTTTTCACATTTTTCACTCCTTTAAACTTCCTTACAACCCCCCGAAGTCCTGGTAATATATTCAACACCCGAAGAACATCCCGAGACACCTGAAGCCCGTAATAAAAGAGTCTTTCGGTTTCTAAACCCGACCCTCGCAAAGCCCGGTTTTCAGCAGTAAAGCTTTTTCTAGCAACGAAGTGCTGCTCAAATCACCACTACTATCATGTGAGTTCATACCCCTACATTTTTATGATTTTTATATATTTTAGGGGGGAAATACAAGTAATATACAAAGAAATCTTGTATAAATAACAAAATTATTCAAATAATTTACGATTGTTAGTTTTATCAAATAAACATACTATTTTTACTAGTTTGGGATTTATTATAAAAACAAGCATATAAATTATAATAGATATAATTTATGATTCATGCACACTTATTAATACACTTTATGGAACTTACGTGTTTCTTTATATATTCAGAATAACTTACGAAAATAAATATATAAATTATATTAAATATAATTTATTAGAGATTCACGATTTATCTATTACAAATATATTATTCTTTATTCTACACGTAACCGTCAATATAACATTTGTGAGACACGGTTCAAATACTTATTTAAGTATAAAACAAAAGTCCTAAAAATTATAACCAGAGTCTCCTTGAGGGAGAGCGTGACACTTGTGTATAGATCTATCCGGCACTGACAATCCCACACCTGAACTGTTCGCTACAGTTAGGCCAGCAGGCCTGGGGTGACAATTGTCGTACCATATTTCGACGCCTGAAGAACGTCGTGTTTCAGGCGAGGCTTAGGTCATCAAGCATGGTTATGATAAATCACAATTTGGTATTGAATAGTGCAATTAGTGTATGAATAAGAAAACAATTTCATATAGTTTTTAATAAAACTATAGCAAAATATTTTACAAATGGTAAACCTAGACTTTTACAGAGAATTCATAATAGTATAAAATACAAAATACTATTTTATTACAGGGAAAAGATTCATCTTATAGTTTTATGTGAATTAAAACTATATAATACTAGTTCAGAACACAAATACATATACAACAGAAAATATAGGATTTTCTGGGTGAATGTACATATCTTTTTAAGAAACAAATGACAGAGTTATTTTACAAAAATACTTATGAACACATCAACTCAATTGTTGACACTCTTTTCAAAACTACTTGTATTTTCAGGAAATCTTTAAACAGGTACCCACAAGTTTTGAGGAAGACAGAGTTCCATATAATTATGTCTATTAATTATAGTTTTTGGTGTCAAATCTTCAATGATTTGAATATGAATGTAAAAGTTATGGTTTATCAATGTAATGAATATTGTACTTTGATTACTATTATGAATTGTTGTGATACTACACATGAAGTCATCCGTCCCTGAACGTTTCCGCCGTTCCGGTTTAGGGGTGTGGCAGATTGGTATCAGAGCATTGTTTATAGTGTCACACCCCCAAAACAGAATGGCGGAAACATTCGGGGGCGGATGACTTCATGTAGTATCATAACAGTTGAATATTTGTAAAGAAAGTAAACACAACCAACATAAATATAATTTAAAAGTTACATTGTTGCATGTGATACATGTCTCAAAATAAATTACAATATGATGATTAAATAAGTTTTGAAACTGACGCCTTAACGTCCCTTCTCCAAAATCTGATGTTTACATGTATTACTGAATCCCTGAGAAATACAAGTAGTTTTGAAAAAGTGTCAACAATTAAGTTGGTGAGTTCATAAGCGTTTTTGTATGAGAATAGTATGCCTTTTAGTATAAGGAAATTTGAGTTTGTTTCTAGAAAATCCAATATTTTCCATAAGAGAGTGGTGGTTTTAAAAGTTCCAAAAACCGGAATGCATAAGTATTTTCCATACCTAAAATAGTATAAGTAGATTTATATATGTATATATAATCACTAAGGCGTTTAACAGCCCTATAAACCAAGATGTATTAATACTCCATGTGAGTTTTTATAACCGTACTATTGACCCAGACTGCCTGTAACAACGCTCTCTAGGCGTTAGAATGATATGACGTTTGTCAACCCAGACCTGCCGGTCTAACTGTAGCTAACAGTTTAGGTGAGGGATTGTCAGTCCCATATAGATCTATACACAAATATCACGCTCTCCCTACAAGAGATTATGACTTATAAAACAGGACTTAATCTGCGAACTGTAAGGTTCGATGAAATCAGATATCTCACAAAATTTAGTATGAACAGGTTTACATATGAAAAGTCCATTTTTCTTGGGAATATAAGCATTTCGTCTTTTTAGTATTTATTATATGTAAAAACATCATGAATATCTCGTGAACTATACCTATTATAGTTTTCAAAAGGGTGTTCCGTTAGGATGAAAAACCTTGGTGTATTACCAACTTTATGTGTAAAGTAGACTATAACGTTAGTAGTAACGTTATTTTACGTATTTAACACTTATACATAAGATGTAGGTAAAACATTAGAACTTATATGTAACGATTTGTATTTTAACATAAGTTTTTCTCGTGTTTCACTTGTATTTCCCCCCCTTAAAACATGGAAAAGACGTGAAAATACAGGGGTGTGAACTCACCTGATAAGTGGTGAATCGGGCAGCGTGTCGTTTCTAGGAATGATCTTTCATGACGTAATTGTGGGTTTCTGGTGAAGAAACGAGCTTCACGCGGGCAACACTTCGACTGGAAAGAATGTTTTTCTTGGGAACTTCGGGGCGTCGGGACTCGCGTCGTGTTTTAGGGGTGTTACCGGGGCTTCGGGGTGGTTTAGAGGGGCTTAACAGTGTGTAGAAGTAGGAGAGAGGATAGATTTTAGCAACTAAGGTCGGAAGGCTTTGATTTCTATATATAGCCAAAGATTTAACTCTCACGTCGTGAGTTTTGCATAACTCACGTCGTGAGTTTGGTCCCGATTCGCTCATGGCATGCGGCATAAGTCCACTTGCTGTGGAAGGGTCAATCAGCCTGCTCACGTCGTGAACACTGTGTTCACGTCGTGAGTTTTGACATAGTGTCGAAGTTCGTGTCCCGAACTTCAGAAATTCATATCATTCGCATACGAACTCCATTTTCGACGTTCTTTATATCCACGCGTAGGTGAGATCATGTTCTACAACTTTCGTTTAGACTCCGTAGGCTAATTTTGACCTTAATTTTAATATTATATTTTTAACAGGCCGGGACAGGAAAAGTCCGTTAAAAATTCATAACTTCTTCATCTGACGTCCGTTTTCGTCTGTCTTTTTACCGTTGTACTACTATCGTCGAGATCTTCGATTCTTGTTAAGGTTGCGTCGACTAAAAGTCGCTCGATCTCTATTTCGAGATTTTAGCTGTCTACTACTATATCTGAAACTTAGAAAAATCATAACTTCCTCATACGAAGTCAGATTTGGACGTTCTTTTTATGCACGTTTACGGTTTAACATAATCTACGACTTTCATTTAGATACCTAAAGCTAAAAAGTATTTTATTGAATTTTCACTTTTTTTACACTTAACAGTGTTTTACCGGTTTTATCGCAAATCTTTGATTGGTCATAACTTCTTCGTTATAACTCAGATTTTTGTGTTCTTTATATTTCTGAAAACCTTGATACGATATCTAACATTTTATGTATCCCAATTGAGACTATTGAACATTTCATTTTTGACGCTATTTGTGACAACCCGAAATTTCTATTCTGTACAACCAATCACTTCAATAGAAGTCAGAACTGTTTCTGCTAACTTTCAAGATTTTTGGTGTCAGATTGAGTGTTTTAAAGTTAGTACTTGAAGAGATAACAGGAGAGAGGATACCCTAGGGTTTATTGTGCAACAATAAAGTATCAAAACTCCAAGAGTTTGGAGTTTACGGCCTAAACATGGTGTTTACGGCCGTAAACCCCAAGGGGTATAAATATGACACTTAGTCATTTTATACACTTTTTTTTACCATTTTCAAGAACTAGAACTCAAATCCTCTCAAGTATCATCCGATTTTCCTTCTTGATCTTCAACTTTGTAAGTGTTTCTTGCCCTAATTAGTTGATATCTTACTTAATCTAGTGATCTTACATGATTCCATCCGTGAAATCATTCCATTTGTGTAGATCTTCAAGTGTTCTTAGTTTCACCAAGAACACACACTAGTGTTCTTGGACTTATAACACCCTTTCAAGCTTCTACATAGTAAGTACTCTTACCCTAGTGTGTTATAAGGCTTGTTACACTTCTTGTTCATGTAGAAAACAAAAAGAAACACAAGATCAAAGGTGTTTACAGTCCAACATGTTCTTGGACCGTAAACCCTAATGAAAGGGCCATTGTGTGCCCTAGTCCCTTACCAAGCCTTGGATACTAGTCTAGATCCCATCCTTGATGTGCTTAGGACTTTAAACATCAAAAAGACCATGAACCATTAGAGTTTACGGCCGTAAACTCATGGAGAAATGGTCCATGGGCCGTAAACTCTACAAAGGGGTGAAATGATGCCACAATCACTTCCTAAGGCTTAGACTTGAAGTAAGGATGCTTCATTATGACTTTTAGGACTTCAAAACACAAAATGGTAGAAGTACCATGGGTTTACGGCCATAAACTCATGGGTTTACGACCGTAAATTCCAAGGGAGTTGGTCCCAAAACCGTAAACTCATAAAGAGTTTACCCTTGGACCCTAAACTCAAATGCAAGGCCCTACAAACCTTAGATGCAATCCTTAGTACTTATAACACTTGAATCAAGGTGTTTTTCATGTCCTAGGGTGTCTTAACTTGATTAATTAGTTGTTAAATGACTAATTGGATACATATATGTGTTATTATATGTTAACTAGGATCCTTGTGTGTGCTCAAGTCTTCACTTGACACTTAGCATCCTATAACATCCGTTCATCCAAACCACTCACTACAGGTGAGTTCATACCCCTTAATTAACCTTTTAAATGTTTTTAAATGCTTTTATTGGGGGGGGGGGGGAATACAAGTTGATCTATTATAGTTATTATATCAATCACATGTGATTAATAACTACCAAACAAGTGGATTTCTTACTTTTCAAACTGTGTTATCAAATAAACTACTTCAACAGTTTTACAAACTCTTTTACATATCAAATGCTTTTATCAAACTCTTTTACATGTCAAATACTTTTATTAAACTCTTTTAAACTTATATTCTGTTAAATGTGTATCTATATATATATATATATATATATATATATATATATATATATATAGTTATATAAGTAGGATTTAAAGGACTTAGGACTGATAGCTCACCTTACTTCCTGTTCCTTGTTTGGTTGCAAAACACCATTTGGGGGTGTTTACGGTTTTGGGAGATCCCCAAACCGTAAACACATATGTTCTTGGGGATTTTGATGATTTTCCAAAGGATTAACAAGTATACTAGGTAAGTAACTAGATAGGAAGGGTACACTTACTTATATGAAGTTGTAAGAGTGATTAGAGCCCAAAAACACTAGTGTGTGTTCTTGGTGTTCTTGGTGTTTTGAAGAACACTTGAAGATCTAAGTAAAAACCAAGAATCCATGGATGAAATGATGTATAAACACTAGATTAAGTGTTGTATGAACGAATCTTGGAAGGAAACACTTACATTTTGGCGGATTTGAAGAAATGAACTTATGATACTTGAGAGAAAAAGCTTGGTGTTCTTGAGGTGGGAAGTGGAAAATGAGGAAAAGGTGTGTAAACTCATGCTATATGCATGAGTTCTTGGGAAAATGGTGTTTACGGCCCAAACACCTCTTGTTTGGCCGTAAACACCTAGCTAAGGTGTTGATTGTTTTGTTTGCTACACATCACTAATAACGACACTTCCTTTTATTTAATCGTTTGACGAAAAATAAAATAAAACACCCAAACGGACTTAAATCCGGCCAAAAAATGTACTGAAATGTTTTTGAATATTATATGAAGTGTTTAACTGTAGAGATTATACAAATGAAAATTTCGGGTTGTCACATCATCCCCCCGTTAGAGGGAATTTCATCCCGAAATTAGAGTTCAGGCAACTAAGTTATTACAAAATAACTAAGTAAAAAGATGAGGATATTTAAGTCTCATTTGATCTTCGCGCTCCCATGTGAATTCCGGTCCTCGCTTGCTTTCCAGCGAACCTTCACGATTGGGATGCGACTTTGTTTCGTTCGTTTGACCTCGCGGTCCATGATCTCTACAGGTTCTTCCATGAAGTTGAGGCTCTCGTTGATCTCGATCTCGTCGAGTGGGATTACAAGAGTCTCGTCGGATAGGCACTTTTTCAAGTTTGAGACGTGGAAGGTAGGATGTACATTACTGAGTTCGCGGGGTAGGTTGAGTTTGTAAGCTACGGGGCCGATTCTAGCGTGAATCTCGAAAGGCCCTATGTATCTTGGATTCAGCTTTCCACGCTTTCCGAAGCGTATCAAGCCTTTCCAGGGTGAGACTTTCAACATGACTCGGTCTCCCACCTGGAACTCCAAAGGTTTCCTTCGTTTGTCTGCGTAGCTTTTCTGTCGGTCTCTGGAGGCTTTCAATCGTTCACGAATCTGAATGATCTTCTCTGTCGTTTCCCGAATGATCTCCGGACCCGTGAGAGTGCTGTCAAGAACTCGTCCAGCGTAGAGGGGATCTGCACTTTCGGTCATAGAGGGCTTCAAATGGAGCAGCCTTGATGCTCGTGTGATAACTGTTGTTGTAAGAGAATTCGAGGAGAGGTAACTGGGTATCCCACGCCTTCCCGAAGTCGATCACACAGGCTCGCAGCATATCTTCCAAAGTTTGGATAGTTCTCTTACTCTGTCCGTCGGTCTGTGGATGGTAGGCTGTAGTCATGTCCAGCCTCGTTCCTAAGGAGTTTTGTAGTGACTGCCAGAACCTCGAAGTAAATCTACTATCTCTATCGGAGATAATAGATATAGGAACACCATACAGTCGTACGATCTCCCTAATGTATGTTCTTGTGAGCTTCTCCATCTTGTCGGTTTCTTTGATGGGCAGGAAGTGTGCGGACTTGGTCAATCTGTCGACGATGACCCATATGGTATCAAGTCCACCCGTTGTCTTGGGTAGCTTGGTTATGAAGTCCATAGTGATCCGCTCCCACTTCCATTCAGGTATCTCCGGTTGCTGGAGTAGACCTGATGGTTTCTGGTATTCGACCTTGACCTTGGCGCAAGTAAGGCATTTACTCACGAAGGTAGCAATCTCTGCCTTCATGTTAGGCCACCAGTATGATTTCTTGAGATCCAGATATATCTTATCTGAACCTGGGTGGACGAAATATCGGGTGTTGTGCGCTTCCTTCATGACCAAATCTCTGAAGCCACCATGTTTCGGTGTCCAGATCCGGTCCATGAGATATAAGGCCCCGCCACCCTTGATTTCTAAGTTATTATCCATTCCTCGCAGGGATTCTCCCGCTACATTTTCAGGTTTCAAAGCTTCGAGCTGAGCCTCCTTTATCTGCGCGGGTAGATGCGAACAGATAGTCATAGTTAATGACTTGACTCTTCGACCAGAATATTCTTTCCGACTTAGGGCGTCTGCTACCACGTTGGCTTTACCCGGATGATAACGAATTTCGCATTCGTAGTCATTGAGTAGCTCGACCCACCGTCGTTGCCTCATGTTGAGCTCTTTCTGGTTGAAGATGTGTTGGAGGCTTTTGTGGTCGGTAAAGATAGTGCTCTTCGTACCATACAGGTAGTGTCTCCAGATCTTTAGGGCAAACACAACTGCTCCTAATTCGAGATCGTGTGTGGTGTAGTTAACCTCGTGTGTCTTTAGCTGTCTTGAGGCGTAGGCGATGACCTTACCTCGTTGCATCAGAACACAACCAAGCCCCTGATTGGATGCATCGTAGTATACCACGAAGTCGTCTATCCCTTCGGGGAGGGATAGTCTCGGTGCGGTGCATAAGGCTCTTTTGAAGGTTTGTAATGCCTTTTCTTGTTTCTCTTCCCAGTCAAAGGCCACGCCTTTCTGGGTCAATGTCGTAAGAGGTTTCGCGATTCGAGAGAAATTTTGTATGAACCTGCGGTAGTAGCCAGCGAGGCCTAGAAATTGGCGGATTTCCGTAGGCGTCTTCGGTGCTGAACAGTTGTCAATAGCTTTAATCTTGGATAGGTCCACGTGGATTCCTTCTTCGCTAACCACGTGTCCTAATAATTCGACTCTTCGGATCCAAAATTCGCACTTAGAGAACTTTGCGTATAGCTTCTCTGATCGTAAGGTTTCTAGGACTTGTCGTAGATGATTGCAATGCTCCTCCTTACTTCGAGAGTAGATAAGTATGTCGTCGATGAAGACGATGACAAACTGATCCAAGTAAGGACGACATACTCTATTCATTAAGTCCATGAATACTGCGGGCGCATTGGTCAGTCCGAATGGCATCACCACGAACTCGTAGTGTCCGTAACGAGTTCGGAAAGTTGTCTTCGGGACATCCTCCTCAAGCACTCGTAACTGGTGATACCCGGATCTTAGATCGATCTTGGAAAAGTAACTAGCCCCTTGCAGTTGGTCGAATAAATCGTCTATACGAGGAAGAGGGTAACGATTTTTTACCGTCAGTTTGTTGAGTTCTCTGTAATCGATGCACATACGGAACGATCCGTCTTTCTTCTTCACGAACAAGACCGGTGCTCCCCAGGGTGAGAAGCTTGGTCTTATGAAGACCTTGTTGAGCAGTTCGTTAAGTTGACTGGACAGTTCTTGCATCTCAGCAGGCGCTAGACGATAGGGTGATTTGGCTACGGGGGTAGCTCCTGGGATTAAGTCGATTCGGAACTCGACTTGTCATTGCGGAGGTAAACTTGGTAGCTCTTCTGGAAAGACGTTAGGGAAATCGCGTACTACGGGGAAGTCTTTTAGGTCTTTCGTTTTCTGCTCGTGTCGACGACGTGTGCAAGGAACGCGCGATATTCCTTACGCAAGTACTTTTGGGCTTGAATACTTGAGATGATACGGAGGCTCGTACTGGGTTTGTCTCCGTAGATCAACAGGGTTTCGTTATTTGGTAGGTTTAGACGGATTGCTTTGTCGAAACACAGGATATCGGTACGGTGGAGACTCAACCAGTCCATGCCCACAATGACATCGAAGCTCTTGATTGCTACTAGTATGAGTTCGATTGGAAACGAATGGTTATCTAGCGTGAGGGTACAATCTATGTAGATCTCGTTAGAACTCTCTGTCTTTCCGTTAGCCATTTCTACGACGAAGGTTTCTTTTAGTGGTTTTGGTGATTGTTTAAGTAAGTGTTTAAAGTTTTGGTTTACAAAACTCCTCTCTGTCCCACTATCAATTAGGATACAAGCATAAGAGTTATCAAGAAGGAACGTACTCGTGACTACTGTGGGGTCTGCTACTGCTTCATTGTGGCCAATAGCGAGTAGTCTGCATGTTCCTCCCGCATTCCTAGCCTTTGGACAGTTACTTTTGAAATGTGCTACCTCGCCACAGCCATAGCAGGCCTGACTTACTCCCGAACTGGGGACCTGGGAAATGGGTTTGGGTGGTGTTCAGCAAAACCGGGCGGTATGGCCCTTCCGGTCACAGTTAGTGCAGTGCATTTCCCAGCAGGGGCCGTTGTGATGGAAAGAGCACTTGGTGCACCTGGGTAGACTCCTTGCATATGTTTTGGCTGGTACAGGGGTAGCAGGAGTAATAACAGCGTGGACAGCCACCGTTTGTTGGTTCCTTGAAGAGGATTGGGTTGATTTGCCCTTCTTTCGGTCCCACCGCTTCCTCTTGTTGTCGGATGTCTTGGTCGGTGCAGTGGCAACCGTGGTAGTGGTCGATGGAATGTAGGGAACTTCATGATCAATCAACCTTTGGGCCAATTCCTTGGCACTGTCAAAGGTCGTAGGGTGTGACGCTAGAACGTTCCCTCGATACGGGAGCACTAAACCCCAGATGTATCTTTCAATTTTCTTGCCCTCAGTATGGACCATGTTAGGACACAGAGTCACCAGGTCGCAGAACCTTGCTGTATAAGCCACTATGTCAGTCCCTTTCATTTTGAGGTTCCAGAGTTCCTCCTCGAGTTTCAAAATTTCGCCCCTAGGGAAGTACTCCCTTGTCAGAAGGTCCTTCAGTGTGTCCCAGCCCATGGCGTTGGCTGTTACTAAAGAGAGTGATTTGACATGGCCATTCCACCACGTCAAGGCCCTTTCGGTGAAAGTGCAAGCTGCGAACTTTATCTTGCTCTCTTCGGGGCACGAGCACATCTCGAAGATGGCTTCAGTTCTTTCGATCCATTGGGACAGTGCAATGATCACTCCGGTCCCATTGAAGAATGTTGGTTTGCAGTTCATGAAATCCTTATAGGTACACCCCTGTGTACGTGGGTGGATTTCACCATGTCTAGAGTTGGTGCCCATTCCGGCTCCACTTGCATCGCCAAAATTTATTTGGGCCATAGTTACGGCCACAGCTGCGGTTACAGCTGCCTGAAACATCACCGGATCAAACTGTTGCAGAGGAGGTGGTGGTGTTGTTTGACTTGCAGGCGTGTTTCTGGTCGGACGCTTGCGAGGAGGCATCTTTTACTGAAAATTTGTAAAGATGATGACAATAGTGAGAAACAATTGTAAGCATGATGGGAGTGTCTCATGGACTAAATCGCCATAGTCCAACTATCAGATAGGAATATACTAATAGATTAGAGAAACACAAGAGTACAGACTTTCTCATAGATTAGATAACTGCCAATGTTACTAGTATTACTGATGTAAAATGAGTTCAGGAAAGTTGACCTAATAGTAGGTCTGACATCAAACCATCAGGGGAAAACGTTGGCAGTTTAAAAGTCTAGCTAGAGTACTTTTAAAAGTTAGGAATATTTTACAGACAAGTGCTCTCTAGAGCATAGGAAAGAAAGGCTATTCCTTAATTCAAAAGTGAAGATGCGTGGACATCTTTTACCGGCGACGGGTATCCCTCGGACGAACCCTTAGGTCTGTCAGTTGACGTACAACCTCCTGAAGATGTCGTTCATGCGCTCTCTGACGCACTCGGAGTTCCATGACCTCGGCACGGGATGCAGCTAATTGTTGCTGCAGAGCCTCATTGGTCCTCCTTGTCCTATCCACAGTCTCTTCGAGTTGGCGAATACGAATTGTGTTTAGGTTAGAGTTGGCGTCAACTTCCACTACTCGCTCGATGGCTGCATGACCTTGCTCGATGTTCCTAGCAATCCTTCGGACCATGATGGGCAGGACTCGGTCAGCTGATCCTCCCTCGCTTATATTGTAAAAGCTTCGGTCTCCGTTGAAGGGCAACGGCTGACCCTGTTCATCACTCCATCGATTCAAGGTTGTTGCCCACATAGGAGTGGGACCTTGAAACTCCGGACGGGGGTTGGGGTTTGGAATTGGAACTTCTTGGGGATGGTTGTTCACTTCTGGTTCGGAGTCGGAGTCATCTGAAAAGCCTTCTGCGAGGTGATCATCCAAAGGGATTTGTGACACCCAAATTTTTGCAAAAATTTTAAACTTTTAAAACGCATCTTAAATTAAATTAAAACAACTGAAATAGTCATAACATAATCCATCAACTTAATAATCATATAAAATAAGTGTGGAAGTAATAATAGTAATAAGGTCCCAACAAAAATAACTAGTAGCGATGTCCCGGTGCTCCATGTCAAGCCTTAGCCTCTTTAATCTTAACACCTGAAAAGTTATAAGGGAAACCGTAAGCACAAAGCTTAGTGAATTCAAACACAGACATTGTACTAACATTCATATTTACTAACCCTAATCCATTTTCCATTTATAATTATATGATAAGGGCAAAGAAAGAATCAATGCCTATAATACAAGAAGGACTTGTAGGTTTGAACCGCACCGGGAAGATCCTGTATCATTTGGCCCTAATCACCGCACCTCACGATGAGTATAACGTTAGTGATCTTACCTACCCACCGCACCGGTAAATCCGTATCCTTTGGTGGTGTCCCCATATCCATAATTAGTAACATACAGTGCACATGTACGAATTAAAACAATGGTTATATAGCATGCCTTTATAATAAATTCAAATAATCACACACGAGCTAACTAGCAAACGCAAACATCAATACAACGGTGTGAGAGAACTCACCTTGAGTGAGTAGTAAGGATAGCTAACAATCAAATAATGCTTCCAAGCTTGAGCAAACTTCAAAACCTCACCTAAGAATGACTAAAGGTTAGAAAGGAGAAGTAATGAAGCTATGAGTTGAGAAAAGAGTAATCACAACAAGGTCTCCAAAACAGACCTGGTGTTCAAAACGGATTTACTCCAAAATCTAAAACAGAAACATAGCCTTAACTAAATTTTATAGGAAACTATGATTGCTCAGGATTCCAGAACTATAAAGAACTCCTTCTAGCTCCAAAAGATGAATTAAATATGAATTTTACAAAATGGTGTATCACTTCTATCTCCAACAATACAGCCAAGTGATGTTGGCCAATTCTACCCAACTTGTGAGTAGAATTAGTCCAAACCAACATTCAGAGAGGTAAAGGACATATAAATGAAAGTCTCAGAGTTGGAATTGAATGAAAAGCATCTCCCAAACTCCAGATATAAAATTCACATTGTGGACAATCACAGCACTAGCAAAAGCTGGTGACTGCCCACTGATCTGGAGTGTGGATCCATTCTAACCAATTTATAATTTGAAATAACACCCCATCTGCTCCAGATCTTAAATTCATAATATCAGGAACATATAGAAACTTGGAATCACTCTGGATCCTTTTCCAAGCCTTATAAATGACGAAAACAAAATGACATATTAGAACAGACCCGGATCAGACCTAACAGCAAAGATGCCATTCTTTCCCATAGATAAAATCCTTATCAGTGAGTTTGGCCTGCTTAAGAAAGTTATCCAACTCAATTTGTGAACTTTGGGAACTAGTTTGGGGTCCGTTTGAGTTCTATATCTCACGATATGAGTTTTACAAAATGACCACAGATCTGATGGAAAACAGAATCGTAGCCACCCATGATTCCTTTTTGGCTTATCCATCCCTCTCCCTTTGAAACACATTTTAAGATGTGTTCATCATCCCAATTTAGTCCCCATGATCATGGTGGTACTAAAAAGGGTTAGGTATCATTAGGATTTCATTTTTCCACAAGATTGTAATAATAATCAACATGAAAATGAACATAAAGCACATAAAATCACCATTCTCCCTTTTAGGGTTTCCATGATCTTTTGCAACATGTAATCCCCTAGATCCATCATTCACCATATATGGGGTGAAGATAGGATCTTGAGATGATGTATAACATACAATTCTTTGCAAATAACAAAAGAGATACAAATCAAATAAGAAGGAGAAGAAGTGAAGATGAAATCATAAAACTAGAACAAGGTTATGAATCAAGTTGTAAGAAATGATAAGGAGGTTCATACCAATATGAATCAAGGCTGGAAATGAACAAGAATTAAGCTCCAAGCAACAGCCCCTTGGCTACTCTTGATCCCAAAGAGAGAGAGAAGGACGATGTGTGAGAGAGAGAGAGATAGTAGGGTTTAGAGTGTTTTTCTTGTGTGTTCCAAATGACTCAATTAACACATTAAGTACTATTTACTAGATGAACTTTGCAAATAGGCCCATAGCCCATGGACTTCAATAAAAGGAGTTTACAAGATGATCAAAAGAGTCCAATAACATAAGAAATCAGACCTTGGTTGAATAAATTAACCCAAGGTTACAAGAATAATTTAATTTAAAATAACCAAACGTACCGAGAAAAACCGGGGCGTTACAACTCTCCCCCACTAAGAATGGACTTCGTCCTCGAAGTCAACGCCTAGAAACAGATCCGGATAATGAGCCCGCATCTCGCATTCCGGTTCCCAAGTCCATTCTGAACCCTTCCTATGTTTCCACTGCACCTTAACCAGGTTTATAGTCTTGTTGCGGAGAGCTTTCGTCTTTCGTTCTAAAATAGCGATTGGTTTCTCAACATAATTGAGACGCTCGTCAATCTGTATGTCCTCCAGTGGTATCACAGCGGTCTCGTCAACCACGCATTTTCATAACTGAGACACGTGGAACGTATTATGAATTAGACTAAGCTCGTCAGGCAGCTCTAAACGGTAAGCCACCTTTCCCACACGGGCTATGACCTTGTAGGGTCCAATGAATCGGGGTCCGAGCTTTCCCCACTTTCGAAATCGAATCACACCTTTCCAGGGGGAGACTTTGAGCAATACATAATCTCCCACCTGGAACTCAAGATTGGAGCGTCTTTTGTCGGCATAACTTTTCTAACGACTCCTCGCTGTGACCAAATGATCCCGAATCACTTGGATTTTCTCCGTAGTCCATAGCACGATATCGGTACTCCCAAGTACCCTCTGCCCAACCTCGCCCCAACAAACGGGCGTCCTGCACTTCCTCCCGTACAAGGCTTCATACGGAGGCATTTTAATGCTCGAGTGATAGCTGTTGTTATAAGAAAACTCAGCTAGACGTAGATGGTCATCCCAACTACCCCCAAAATCAATCGCACATGACCTAAGCATGTCCTCCAAGGTCTGAATCGTCCGCTCACTCTGCCCGTCTATCTGCGGATGGAAGGCGGTGCTAAAATGTAATCGTGTGCCCAACTCCTCTTGAAACTTCCTCCAGAACCGAGAAGTAAATCGGGTGTCCCGATCGGAGACGATAGAAACGGGCATCCCATGTAATGAGACCATCTCCCGAACAAAGATCTCGGCTAATTTCTCTGCCGATGAGCTCTCCTTTATAGCCAGAAAGTGAGCACTCTTAGTCAAATGATCAACAATCACCCATATCGTATCGGCTCCTCGGGCAGTTCTAGGAAGTTTTGTAATGATGTACATGGTTAGATGCTCTCATTTCCATTCAGGAATCTCTAATGGTTGCAAATTCCCATGCGGTTTCTGGTGTTCCGCCTTGACCTTCCGACAGGTCATACATTCTTCCATAAATCGAGCCACATCATTCTTCATTCCATGCCACCAATAAGCCTCCTGAAGGTCCCGTTACATTTTAGTAGCACCAGGATGGATAGAAAATTTTGACTTATGAGACTCATCCATTAGGGTTTTCCGATTTCCCCCGGTATATGGAACCCAAACCCTACCGTAGCGAGTCAGCAAACCCCGCCCGTCTCGTTCCATCTTAGGCAACTCTTTCCCAATATTCTCATGCCTGATGTTTTCCTCTAGTATTGCCGTCTTTTGGGCGTCCTGGATCAGATCTAACAAAGACGACACCATCGTGATCCGGAGACACTTAGCTCGAATCGCTTCGGCAGATTGTTTACGACTGAGAGCATCAGCTACCACATTAGCTTTACCGGGGTGGTAGTGAATTTCACAATCATAATCTTTTACCACATCCAACCATCTGATCTGCCTCATGTTCAAATTCCGCTGCTCGAACAAATATTTCAGACTCTTATGGTCAGTGTATATGATAAACTTCACTCCATAGAGATAGTGTCTCCAAATCTTAAGAGCGAAAACAACAGCCCCAAGCTCCAAATCATGAGTGGGGTAGTTTCGTTCATGGGGTTTCAGCTGTCGGGAGGCATAGGCTATCACCCTATCTCGGTGCATTAACACGACACCAAGACCCTGAGGCGATGCATCACAGTAAACCACCATATCCTCAACCCCATCAGGTAAGGCCAAAATCGGAGCATCACACAATCGTTTCCTCAACTCATCAAACGCCAACTGCTGCTCCGGGCCCCAAACGAATTTCACTGATTTCTTGGTTAATCGGGTGAGTGGCAAGGCGATTTTAGAGAAATTTTCAATGAACCTCCGGTAATAACCGGCTAAACCCAAGAAACTGCGAATTTCAGAAGGTGTTTTTGGAATATTCCATTGTTTAACCGCATCAACCTTGGCTTGATCGACCTTAATACCGTGTTTGTTTACCACATGCCCCAAGAACTGAACTTCTTCCAACCAAAATTCACAGTTTGAGAATTTAGCATAAAGCCTTTATGTTGCCAGAGTTTCCAAAATCTCCCGAAGGTGTTGCTCATGCTCCTCTTTGCTCTTAGAATAGACCAAGATATCATCTATGAACACTATGACCGAACGGTCAAGCATCGGGCTACACACCCGGTTCATGAGATCCATAAACGATGCAGGTGCATTGGTGAGCCCAAAAGGCATCACCACGAACTCAAAGTGCCCATAACGAGTACGGAATGTTGTTTTCTCAATGTCTTCTTCACGAACCCGCATCTGATGGTAATCGGAACGTAAATCAATCTTGGAAAACCAAGACGCTCCCTGAAGCTGATCGAAAAGATCGTCAATATGTGGCAACGAGTACCTATTCTTTATCGTGCGCTTGTTTAGCTCCCTATAATCAATACATATTCGCTGGGATCCATCTTTCTTCTTCACAAAGAGAATAGGAGCACCCCAAGGCGAGCAGCTTGGCCGTATAAACCCTTTATCACTTAGTTCTCGAAGTTGATCTTGGAGCTCTTTCATTTCAGGTGGTGCCAAGCGGTAAGGAGATTTCGCTACCGGAGTCGCACCTGGCACCAAATCAATGCGAAACTCCACTTGCCGAGTAGGTGGCAAGCCAGGGAGTTCCTCCGGAAAGACATCGCTGAAGTCGGAAACGATAGGAACGTCTTCTAGTGCTATAGCAGAAGAGCAAGAAGCCATGGACAGGCGGGGAATGTCCCCCTGAATAATAAGTTCTCCACCTCTAGGGTTTCGAACACGAACTTGCTTCTTACGACAGTGGATTTCCGCATCAAACACATCAAGCCAATGCATGCCTACGATAACGCAGAGCTCTCGCATCGCAATAGGGATAAGGTCAATGGGGAATTCAACTCCAGAAAACTCGAGAATGCAACCCCGATAAACATCACTGACATAAATAGTGCGGTTGTCGGCAACTTCGACAACCATTAGGCGAGCCAATTTTCCGATACTACGCCCCAAACGATTAATAAACGTGCGAGATACAAAAGAATGGGTAGCACCGCTATCAAACATAACAACAGCGGGCTCGGAATCTAGCAAATAAGTGTCTGATTCACCACATACAATCATGTAAACAATTCTAACTACCATTTATTAAATAATGCAAGGGTGGAGAGAAAGGAAAAAAAAAGAAATTTACCTGCCACTGTCGCGGTAATCACCGGCTCATCCGCAGTCATCTGGTGAGCACGACCTCGTGTCACCACAGTGGGTCCCTTAGAAGACGATGCAATTGCAGGATTTGTACCCCCGTCTCCTTTACCAGCCTTCAACTTCGGGCATTCGGGCTTCTTGTGTCCCGTCTCGTTGTAGTGATAGCAGACGGGAGCAGCAAAAGTAATCTGAGGAACTGCACTCGCAGGAGGAGCCCTACAATTCTTCCAATGATGCCCTGGATTTTTGCAGTTGTAGCATATCAACGGATTTTTCTCGCCCTGACCTGAAGACGGCCTGTACTCATACCTTGACTTACCACCCTGCTTTTGCTTTTTCTAGGAATCTCCGGATGTCTTGGAAGAGGTGTCATTGGCCTTCCTCTTGGACTGGGTCTGCAACTCGATTTCCCTCCTCCTTGCTGCATCCATGATCGCGGATAAAGTCGGGAACTCCTGCATGCTAACGAAATCCCGAATCTCGGTACGTAGAATGGCAGTGTATCGTCTGACCAACCAGGCCTCGTTCCCAGCAAACGAGGGACAAAAAGATAGCATCTCCAAGAACTTGGCGTTCAGGTCGCTAACGGACTCGGTAGTCTGCTATAAGGCCATGAACTCTTGCTGCATCCGCTGCTGCTCCACCTTAGGCACATATTGTGCCTCGAACCTCTCCACAAATTGGGCCCAAGACATGGCCCTCACTTCTTCTTCGTTTAATAGAGCGGTGATGGTGTTCCACCATGTCTTTCCCCTTTTCCGCAGCTGATTCATGGCGATCACAACTTTGTATTGGTCCGGACACCCAACAGTCATGAAGGCGCCCTCAACATCTGACACCCAGTGCTTAGCAGCAACTGGGACGGATTCACCGTTCCAAATAGGAGGGCTACACTTGCTGAACTTCTCGAAGTAGTATGCCGAATCTCGAACGGGCGGAGCCGGTAACGCTCCCCCGGGAATAGCTGGGAGGCGCTCATCCAGAAGAGCACCGACTTGGTTGATTATGTCATTGGTCACACCCGGGATTTGTTCGTTGAAAGCGTTATTGAATTCCTCAGCGACAATCTCCCTAACTTGCTCCATTTGGAGCTGATTAAGTCGAGCAGGCGGAGCCATCTGTATCCGTAGAAGGAGGAAAATATTTAGAAATAATTCAGCCTAGATATTTCTAGAAGGACGAAACACTCAGCTTGCCGAAAATTTCTCAACCTTGCCCCGACCCGAAACCGGCACCGATGTTTCAAATAGTAGGGGGCCTTCTACTACCTTCCACACAAGTTCCAATTTCGCATTCGCGTCTAGTTTCAAAATTTCCAGCTCGCTCTAGCCGTTAATTTTACAACTCTCTCACATGTTAACACTAAATAAGTGTGTAATCTAACAGTCTAAGACTAGTAGAATCCAATTCATAGTCAACAATTTAACATAAACATTTAACATAAGAAATAAGGCTTACTTGGCTGGCCGACTGGCACACCACGACATCTTCCACTACTAGTCTTCAGAAAGTTTGAAAAATATTTTAAAAAGGAAAATAAACTCTTATAGAGCCTCAAATTTGAGTCTAGAACATCCACAAGAATGCCTAGTTCCCTCAAACTGTGGCTCTGATACCAACTTGTGACACCCAAATTTTTGCAAAAATTTTAAACTTTTAAAACGCATCTTAAATTAAATTAAAACAACTGAAATAGTCATAACATAATCCATCAACTTAATAATCATATAAAATAAGTGCGGAAGTAATAATAATAATAAGGTCCCAACAAAAATAACTAGTAGCGATGTCCCGGTGCTCCATGTCAAGCCTTAGCCTCTTTAATCTTAACACCTGAAAAGTTATAAGGGAAACCGTAAGCACAAAGCTTAGTGAATTCAAACACAGACATTGTACTAACATTCATATTTACTAACCCTAATCCATTTTCCATTTATAATTATATGATAAGGGCAAAGAACGAATCAATGCCTATAATACAAGAAGGACTTGTAGGTTTGAACCGCACCGGGAAGATCCCGTATCATTTGGCCCTAATCACCGCACCTCACGATGAGTATAACGTTGGTGATCTTACCTACCCACCACACCGGTAAATCCGTATCCTTTGGTGGTGTCCCCATATCCATAACTAGTAACATACAGTGCACATGTACGAATTAAAACAATGGTTATATAGCATGCCTTTATAATAAATTCAAATAATCACACACGAGCTAACTAGCAAACGCAAACATCAATACAACGGTGTGAGAGAACTCACCTTGAGTGAGTAGTAAGGATAGCTAACAATCAAATAATGCTACCAAGCTTGAGCAAACTTCAAAACCTCACCTAAGAAGGACTAAAGGTTAGAAAGGAGAAGTAATGAAGCTATGAGTTTAGAAAAGAGTAATCACAGCAAGGTCTCCAAAACAGACCTGCTGTTCAAAACGGATTTACTCCAAAATCTAAAACAGAAACATAGCTTTAACTAAATTTTATAGGAAACTATGATTGCTCAGGAATTCAGTACTACAAAGAACTCCTTCTAGCTCCAAAAGATGAATTAAATATGAATTTTACAAAATGGTGTATCACTTCTGTCTCCAACAATACAGCCAAGTGATGTTGGCCAATTCTACCCAACTTGTGAGTAGAATTCGTCCAAACCAAAATTCAGAGAAGTAAAGGACATACAAATGAAAGTCTCAGAGTTGGAATTGAATAAAAATCATCTCCCAAACTCCAGATATAAAATTCACATTGTGGACAATCACACCACTAGCAAAAGCTGGTGACTGCCCACTGATCTGGAGTGTGGATCCATTCTAACCAATTTATAATTTGAAATAACACCCCATCTGCTCCAGATCTTAAATTCATAATATCAGGAACATATAGAAACTTGGAATCACTCTGGATCCTTTTCCAAGCCTTAGAAATGATGAAAACAAAATGACATATCAGAACAGACCCGGATCAGACCTAACAGCAAAGATTCCATTCTTTCCCATAGATAAAGTCCTTATCAGTGAGTTTTTCCTGCTTAAGAAAGTTATCCAACTCAATTTGTGAACTTTGGGAACTGGTTTGGGGTCCGTTTGAGTTCTAGATCTCAATATATGAGTTTTACAAAATGACCACAGATCTGATGGAAAACAGAATCGTAGCCACCCATGATTCCTTTTTGGCTTATCCATTCCTCTCCCTTTGAAACACATTTTAAGATGTATTCATCATCCCAATTTAGTCCCCATGATCATGGTGGTACTAAAAAGGGTTAGGTATCATTAGGATTTCATTTTGCCACAAGATTGTAATAATAATCAACATGAAATGAACATAAAGCACATAAAATCACCATTCTCCCTTTTAGGGTTTCCATGATCTTTTGCAACATGTAATCCCCTAGATCCACCATTCACCATATATGGGGTGAAGATAGGATCTTGAGATAATGTATAACATATAATTCTTTGCAAATAACAAAAGAGATACAAATCAAATAAGAAGGAGAAGAAGTGAAGATGAAATCATAAAACTAGAACAAGGTTATGAATCAAGTTGTAAGAAATGATAAGGAGGTTCATACCAATATGAATCAAGGCTGGAAATGAACAAGAATTAAGCTCCAAACAATATCCCCTTGGCTGCTCTTGATCCCAAAGAGAGAGAGAAGGACGATGTGAGAGAGAGAGAGAGAGTAGGGTTTAGAGTGTTTTTCTTGTGTGAGTTCCAAATGACTCAATTAACACATTAAGTACTATTTACTAGATGGACTTTGCAAATAGGCCCATAGCCCATGGAGTTCAATAAAAGGAGTTTACAAGATGATCAAAAGAGTCCAATAACATAAGAAATCAGACCTTGGTTGAATAAATTAACCCAAGGTTACAAGAATAATTAAATTAAAATAACCAAACATACCGAGAAAAACCGGGGCGTTACAGGATTGGGTGATCATCTTCCGGCTCATTATCAAGCCATCCTCCCATGCCTTGGTTTGGATAGTACGGATCGCCAGGGAGATGAAAGCCAGCCATGCTATCTACGCGAAAAATGGGGAAAGAATAGTTAATAGACGTACTAATCTAAGATACTTATAAGATGATCATTATTAGTTGATCCAATACTTGCATAGTGCATACCAATTACATGCAACTGAAATAGGATAGACCTTCGAATAAGTGACCCTAACTCTAAATCCACAACCAAACAAGGAACAGGAAGTAAAGCAAAGATCACAGATTCTAAGTCTATAGCGCCTTAGTCACATGTAACCGCAGAGTATCCACTTAGCAACTATTGTCCTACTAGTAACGACCTTTTTAGTTCTCACATATGTAATTCATAGTAATGCAGAATACTCCTATAGTATTCTTGTTCTAATTTTCTTGTAGTAGTGTTGGTAAGTTATTAGACTTGTTGCAAAACCACAACCACTCTTAGGCACATGCTAGTCACTCCTAGGAAAATGTAGTTGATCAGGCTACATCCACCCAGATTTGACTATATGTCCCTAAGCCTAATTGTGCTGTTTAACAATCTTAATACTTTTGTTCTGTTCTAGTATGATACTGACTCTTTGTATGAATGGATGTATATATATACTTAGTTAAATATCTTATTATTTAAAAGTATATATTCTTGGTCAGAGTGTTTTAATCCCGTTGTGTTTATAGTTCGTATATCTTTTAGGGGTTGATATACTTGATTCACTATAAACAATGCTCTGATACCAATCTGTCACACCCCAAAACCGAGAACGGCGGAAACGTTCTGGGGTGGAGGACGTCATGTACAGTATCATAACAATGCATAATAGTAAAGACAAGCAACAACATCCATTGCATTAATATAATAATTGTAATACAAGCGTGTTTTGTACAGTTTGTAAGACACCAAAAGTATAATCCAAATAAAAGATGAGTCTTGTGTGTGCTCCATCTTCTCAAAAGCTTCATCTGTACCTGTCTACTGATGACTTGAGAATACAAGTTATTTTGAAAGCGAGTATCAGCATAAAGCTGGTGAGTTCATAAGTATATAGTGTCATTGCTTGTATAAAAATGTTTACAACCATGTAGTATAATAGTTGAGATCAATGTTTAAAAATAGTATGCTCCCTAGAAAATCCAATATTTTCCAGTAAAAGTAGTCTTCTACCAAGACCCGGTTGGTTGCATGTTTGATCCTTTGAAAATGTAAAAGTTTTCCCAGTGAAGCTATCAGTATGAAAATATAGTTTTAGATTTCATTCATATAAAGTACTTGGGAAAATAATGCTTTACCCCAGCAGTGTCACTGCCTGCTTAATGTAATGAAAATGCAGACTCCAAGTAGTATTAAATGTACAATACACCTCGGGGAATCCGTTTTGCCTTTAATTCTTAAAGTGTTAATTAAAGGTCTGAATGTGAACTCGTATGTAACCATGCTGATTGACGATCGAATAACTGATGACCCTCCGAGTCATATGTAATGATGTGACATTTTGTCACCCCTTGGCCTTTCGGCTGGGACTGTAGCTAGCAGTCGGGATGTGGGAGTGTCTGTCCCGTATAGATCTATACACAGAATGCCCGCTCTCCCTCCAGGAGACTCTAGTTACACGGTGATACCACTGTGAAGTGTCGTATCGAGAAGTAGTATGTCACATTCTAATTATAGTATATCCTCTTGTATATTGTATAATGTATTTTTCTAGTATAATGTATAGAGTGTTCCCTTGTATAGTATATAGTATTCTCTTTGTATAGTATTTAGCATGTATTGACTCATAACTGTACTGACTCTGGCAGGCATCATTGTAATAGTAGTAATGAGTAATAATCCTTAACTATACCTCTTATAGTTAAATAGTAATGTTGGTTGCATGTCTTTGATACATAAGGTACTGAACTGAAGTGAAGACTTTTATATCCAACACCAATATATATGAAATAGAACTAAGAATTCAACGACAATCGGACAAATAACAGAATACCCTAAGTCCACAACCAAACAAAGAACAGGAAATAAGGCGAGCTATCAGTCCTAAGTCCTTCAAGTCTTACTTATATAAATATATTAGTATAGATATGGGTTTGAAAATAAAGCAAGTTTAAAAGAGTTTGAAAATAGTTTTGGCATTTAAAGAGTTTGATAAAATGTTTGAACACTTGAAAATCCAAAGTTTGATGGTAATTTGAAAGCAGAAGCAAATCTTGTAGTCTGTTCTAGTTATTAATCACATATCATTAAAGCAATAACTAGAAATATTCAACTTGTATTCCCCCCCCCCCCATAAAATCATTTAAAATCATTTAAAAGGGTTAAATAAGGGGTATGGACTCACCTGTAGTGAGTGGAGTGGATGGAAGTGTCGGGTAGGATGCTAGGTGTCAAGTGAGGACTTGAACACACACACGGATCCTATGAACATGTAGTGATACATAAATGTATCTAATTAGTTATTTAATCACTAATTAAGAAAGTAAAGACACTCTAATATGTGAAAACACTTTGATTCAAGTGCTAGGAGTGCTAAGGGTTGCATCTAAGGAGAGTATGGCTTCAAATTGGAGTTTACTCCTCAAATGGTCACCCTACCTGTGTTTACGGTTGATGGACCATTTCCCCCATGAGTTTACGGCCGTAAACTCATGGTAATGGTGCATTTGTGTGTTTCAAGGTCCTATATCTCACAAGGAAGGGTTCTAAGTTCGAATCAAAGGCTTAGGAAGTGGTTAGGGCACAAAAGGACCCCTCATTGGAGTTTACGGTCCTTGGACCATCCTTGAGAGTTTACGGTCGTAAACACTTGGGTTTACGGTCGTAAGCCCATGAGTTTACAGCCGTAAACTCATGTATGCCTCAACCTTTTCGTGTTTTGGTGTTTCTAGCTCATGCATGCAAGTTTCTAGCCCTTTATCTAAGCATTTGAAGGTGTTAGGGGCATCAAAACACCATTTGGGGGTGTTTACGGTTTTGGGAGATCCCCAAACCGTAAACACATATGTTCTTGGGTATTTTGATGATTTTCCAAAGGATTAACAAGTATACTAGGTAAGTAACTAGATAGGAAGGGTAGACTTACTTATATGAAGCTTGTAAGAGTGATTAGAGCGCAAAAACACTAGTGTGTGTTCTTGGTGTTCTTGGTGTTTTGAAGAACACTTGAAGATCTAAGTAAAAACCAAGAATCCATGGATGAAATGATGTATAAACACTAGATTAAGTGTTGTATGAACGAATCTAGGAAGGAAACACTTACATTTTGGCGGGTTTTAAGAAATGAACTTATGATACTTGAGAGAAAAAGCTTGGTGTTCTTGAGGTGGGAAGTGGAAAATGAGGAAAAGGTGTGTAAACTCATGCTATATGCATGAGTTCTTGGGAAAATGGTGTTTACGGCCCAAACACCTCTTGTTTGGCCGTAAACACCTAGCTAAGGTGTTGATTGTTTTGTTTGCTACACATCACTAATAACGACACTTCCTTTTATTTAATCGTTTGACGAAAAATAAAATAAAATACCCAAACGGACTTAAATCCGGCCAAAAAAAATGTACTGAAATGTTTTTGAATATTATATGAAGTGTTTAACTGTAGAGATTATACAAATGAAAATTTCGGGTTGTCACAGTAGTGAACAAGCAACAACATCATCCATTGCATTAATAATATGATATAATACAGGTGTGTTCTGTCAAGTTTTATAGACACCAAAAATATACATTAAAATAAAAGATGAGTCTTGAACGAGCTCCATCTTCTCAAAAACCTGGCTCCGGTACCTGTCTACTGGCGACCTGAGAATACAAGTTATTTTGAAAGAGTTTATCAGCTTTAAAGCTCGTGAGTTCATAAGTATATTAGTGTCTGTATTTGTTATGAAAGTGTTTGTAAGTCTTGTAATGTATAAGTTTTGTAAAAGTTTGTAATTGTTTGAACTCTCCCAGAAAACCCTATGTTTCCTACTAAAAGTAGCCTTCTACCAAGGCATCTAGTATATGTGTGTGTGTCTCTTGTAAGAGTGTGTATTTTCCCAAATCTGACTATCATTAACCAAAAATATAGTTTTTACATTATTGTTTATTGTGTGAATATCACAAGGTAAATGTAAAGGGAAAATGAAATAGTACTGTAGTGTTGTATTAAGTAACTACTGCTGTACTAATTACTTTAAGCCAATTGTTATTTAAAGTACCATGTGATCGGCCTGTATCCTGCTACCGACTCTATAGAAAAACGACGGTGTAAGACGTCGTAAGAAATGACATTTGGCACCCGTAGACTTGCAAGTCCCACTGTAGTGAGCAGCAAGGTGTAGGATAGTCAATCCAGTATAGATCTATACACAAACTCATACGCTCCCCATTTAAGGAGATTCTGGATACAAAACGGGTCATGACAGGTAGTGCCATGCCCTCGTTAATTGGCTCACATAACTGTAAGTAATGTATATGTATATGTATATGTATGTGCTAGCTCTATTGTGTGTTCTTTCTCTGTCTAGCCTGTATGTTTTGTTTCTCATCACTGTGTATTATGTTTGTTTCTCATCACTATGTATTATGTTTGTTTCTCATCACTATGTATTATGTTTGTTTCTCATCACTATGTATTATGTTTGTTTCTCCTCACTATGTATTATGTTTGTTTCTCATCACTATGTATTACTCATGAATGAACTGACTCATTGTATGTTTCATTGTTCTAGTAATAGTATCTTCCTAAACTATACCTATTATAGTTTACTAGTAATGTTGTTTGTGTATATGAACATGTTTGTATACCTTTGCTACCGAAAGGCATGGAACTGAATGAAAGAAGTAACCTTTTATATCTACACACATATACATGATATATAACTAGGATTCAAACGACCTTCGGACAAATAACCTGAATACCCTAAGTCCACAACCAAACAAGGAACAGGAAGTAAGGTGAGCTATCAGTCCTAAGTCCTTTCAATCCTACTTATATAACTATATCTATATAGATACACAGAATATAAGTTAAAAGGGTTTAAGTAACAGTATTTAACATGTAAAAGAGTTTGATAAAAGCATTTGGTATGTAAAAGCGTTTGTAAGACAGTTTGAAGTAAAACAGTTTGGTAACACAGTTTGAAAAGTAAGAAATCCACTTGTTTGGTAGTTATTAATCACATGTGATTGATATAATAACTATAATAGTTCAACTTGTATCCCCCCCCCCATAAAAGCATTTAAAAACATTTAAAACGTTAATTAAGGGGTATGAACTCACCTGTAGTGAGTGGTTTGGATGAACGGAATGTATAGGATGCTAGGTGTCAAGTGAAGACTTGTACACACAAAATGATCCTAGTTAACATATAATAACACATATATGTATCCAATTAGTCTTTAAACAACTAATTAACAAAGTTAAGACATCCTAGGACATGTAAAACACCTTTTTTTAAGTGCTACAAGTCATAAGGATTGCATCTAAGTGTTGTAGGACATTGCTATTGAGTTTAGGGTTCAAGGGGACCCTTTATTGGAGTTTACGGTTTTGTGACCATAACTCATTGAGTTTACGGTCATAAACCCATGAGTTTACGGCCGTAAACTCATGGTACTTTTACCATGCTGAGTTTTGAAGCTTTACAAGTCCTAAGAAGCATTCCTACTTCATGTATAAGCCTTAGGAAGAGATTAGGGCACCATTTCACTCCTTTAGGGAGTTTACGGTCCTTGGACCCTTTGTCTTTGGGTTTACGGTCGTAAACCCAAATGATTTATGGTCTTTTGATGTTTTCAAGTACTAAACACATTAAGGAAAGGGTCTAGACTAGTTTCCAAGGCTTAGAAGGAACTAGGGCACACTTTGGCACCCTTTTTAGGGTTTACGGTCCAAGAACATCTTGGACTGTAAACACCTTGATCTTGTGTTTCTTTGGTGTTTTCTTGATGTTTATAAGTGTAACAAGCTCTATAATACACTAGGGTAAGAGCACTTACTAGGTAGAAGCTTGAAAAGGTGCTAAAAGTCCAAGAACACTAGTGTGTGTTCTTGGTGTTCTTAGTGAAACTTGAAGATCTACACTTTTGGAATGATTTCACGGATGGAATCATGTTAGATCACTAGATTAAGTAAGATATCAACTTTTTAGGGCTAGAAACACTTACAATGTTGAAGGTCAAGAAGAAAAGTCGATGATACTTGAGAGAGAATTGAGTTTTGGATCTTGAAATTGTGAAAAGTGATAAATAATGACTAAGTGTCATATTTATACCCTCTTTTAGGGTTTACAGCCGTAAACACCTTTATTTAGGACGTAAACTCCAAACTCTTGGAGTTTTGGGACATTATTGTTGCACAATAAACCCTAGGACATCCTCTCTCATGTTATCTCCTGAAGTACTAATCTTAAAATACTCAAACTTATTCCAAAAAGCTTGAAAATTAGCAGAACCATTTTTGACTCCTATTGAAGTGAATGGTTGTACATAATAGAAATCTCGGGTTGTCACAAGCTTGAGTACTTTGGAGAAACTTAGTTGAGTTTTCCCATACACTTCGTTGGTCTTATTGAAGGGTGGATTTTTCAGATGATCACGAAGATCCTTAAAAACTTGAAGGATTTCATCGATCGTCTCTGTTGGAACATTAAAAGATTAAGAAACTGTGGTGGAGAGTACATGCAGTAAGACTAGGTTTGTCTTTTCAAGACCTTTGATGATAGTCTAAAGCTCTTCGTATCCCACATTGTATGCCTTATGGATCTCATCTAAGATCACTCTCATCTTCTTATCCAACTCTTTAGTTCCAATAGATAGTTTTTCTTTGAGTGTTTGCACTTTAGTGACTAACTCCTATTTTTTCTTGATGAACTCCTCGTTACCTTTCTTTCGTTAATCATCCATCTCCCACAATCCCAATTCAACACAATGTAGATTGTGTTGATCCAAGATCCTTTCTTGTCTTTGAATCTTCGACTTTTAATCTTCGAAACCCTTTATTAAATGTTTTCAATGTTTGGAGGGATCACAATTGGCTCCTAGAATGGTCTTTGAACGACAGTCACCACACTCAACATTTAATCAAATTTATCATTGAGTTCAAGGAATTCCTTCCTTGAGACTACAAGCTTCTTCTGCTTCGGTTTGAGCTTGGTCGTAGACTGTTGTGATGCACTGGACTTTTTATCAGATAAAAATATTTGAAATTCACCCTGCTCATCATTCTTATGAACTTCATCCTCACTAAGATCGTAGCTAAATATTTGTTCTGGCTGATTTGAACCTCAGTGCCTTTGGAATCATCATCATTTTCTTCTTTCTCGATCTCTTCATTGAATTAGCTCCTCCTGCTTGAGTTCTTATTCCTTCGTTCACCATTCGCATTGTTTCTTCCATCATCGGCATCTACTCTTGAGTTTTCTCCAAGTAATGTGTAATTTTGAGGTTTTTAAACTACTTTGCGAAGTAGACTACAACAGGCCGTTCGACTTTTTTTACTTGTATGGCTAAAATCGAATTGGCTTTTCTTTCTCGTACATGTCTTTAAAAATGCTCAAAGTTTCTTCTCTGCTCATCGGTTGTAGGCACGAAGTTGGACCAGTCATCATTATCATCTGAAAAGTTAACATTCAAACCAGTAACCTTTCCGGTGTCCCCTGGGTTCATGGATCCTCGCACAATGGTGCTCCTCATGCATGTACATCTTGGTAGTAATGTCGACGGTGAAGGATTTCCAGGACTTCCTCAGTCACCTTGGTCCGAAACCAAGTTCGGCCCCAATCCTGTTCTGGAAAAGGTATTTGAAAATGTACCTTATGGTGCATTAAGTGCATGATGTGTATATAAAAGTGAAAGAAATATGGTGTTCAGCTCTTTAGGGTAAAAACATGCATGTGCTTTCTCCTGGAGACCTTATGAGTTTATTGACATCAGAATTCCTTTAGAATCATGAGTGGGAGTTGTCTCCATTTTCAGTTGAAACTTATGCAAGTTTTGCATCAGAGAGGATGGATGGGGTTTTCACGAATTATCTAGCGTTGCATCGAACAATAAGTTTTTTGAGAGACTCTAGTGTCTATTTGGATTACTTTTGGCTAAGGTGGGTTGGGAATTTCAACTTCCTTTCTCTGAATACATATCAATATTATAATTAAGCTTATTCTGCAGTGTCTCTCTATTCTTCGGTATGAATAGGTGCTACATTATAATGTGGTTCCTCATTAACGATGCGTTCTTTAGTATGTTGAGGTTCTTGGATGACTATATTTTCTATGGTACCTTTCCCCACAATCTTACGAGGATTGGATTTTCTCTTCGCTACTACTTTAACTTTCTTAGGTTTTGGATCTGGTATAGGCCTTTCATTATGCATTATGGGGCTAGGCGGGGTAGAACGATAATGTTGAATATCATAATTGTAGCCTCTATATGGTCAGTGACCGTAATGTCAAAAGGCTTATCTCTATCAAGATATGTTGGGGAAGTTTCCTAATCAGTCCAAAAATAGATTGATCTTTAGGAAGAGAATACCTTGTAAGATCCTTGGATGCAAAGAGAAATGCGTCGTTGCCAATACTGACTATGACTTCATTGTGCAGATCCCTAATGTAAAGAACCAAAACCTTGCTGATATTCCTTCAGTGAGTCCTTCTCTAGGGTTATTCCTTCCAACATATTGAATGAAGTTGTCCCACAGAATGGTACCATAATCAACAACTTCCCCAGTAAAGTTGCTCCAAAGAATGTCTAAGAATTGTTTGCCACTTTGATCTGTTCCACTATTTCGTTCAGAAAGGCATCAAATTGGATAGTGGCATAAGATTTACCATATGGCTGGGAGCTTGCCTTTCTTGAAGTTCGCAATGTCCATTAGCTTTGATTGATAACCCATTTTTATACAACCTTACAGACTTCATCATTGGATGGTGTTAGGATTAAAACCCTAATTGTGATTTGATGAACAAGATGCGGAAAATAAGAACAAAAACAAATATGAAATCACTCGATTTATTCAATTATGAGGAACATATTACACTTTAAGAATAAGAATCTAACTCTACAAAAAACCTCACAACGTGGTGGCTACATTTTGTCTCACTCTTAACCCTAATAATGAATAATACATGACTATTTATAGGGAAAAGGCAACTCTTGGGCTTTTAACCTACACTTCATCAAGGGGGCTCATTGCCATCATCCATGGAGTACTTTAAAACCCTACAATCTCCCCCTCATAGTATGGAATGGATGACAATGCTTTAACTTCCAAAACAAGCATCTAGCAAATAAGAAAAGATCTTGCAACGAGGAATATTTGAAGCAATCGACGAATCTTGATTCTTCAATAGTCTTCAACAACGGGTTCTAGGATATATATATATATATATATATATATATATATATATATATATATATATATATATATAACCAAACACTGAAGTAATGTTTTTAAACTTCATTTTCTGATGTAATCCCAAAGATCTTCAATAAAGCCAAACTCGCCATAAAAACCCATTTCAGAACAAAGAAACCAAATCACTTATTGTCTTTGAAGAGCTCTCCCTCCAAGTCACAATGATCTTCAAATAAGCAAATGATATAAGCCACCAAAAATTATCATGTAACAACCCAAATTTTAAGATTCGTAACGCCACTTGATCGAGAAAATACTAGAAGTCAGAGATATAACAAGTCCTTAGAAGAACTCGATGAAGAACTGCTACTGTAAAGGATACTTCTCTGCCAAAGCTTTAGAAGAGCTCAATGAAGAACTGCTACTGTAAAAGCTACCTTCATAATTCTACCACAAGCTTTATCAAAAATCTTTAAATTTGAAAAGTCACAAATCCAATTTCGAATGGCCATACCAAATTCTCCCCCGATTTATAATAAAAAATGTGATTATAAAGCCTTCAAATGGTCATGAGAATGATCTTGAATGGATAAATAATTATTGTGCTCCCCCGTGACAAAATGATATAAACTATCAAGTATAAAATCCGAAAAAGTCGTGAAAATTTGACGTGATCACGAAAAACGACTTTCCGAACCGCCAAGACTTGATGGAATCTTTAATTTTTTGTTAACGAAAAAATATGTGAGTTTAAAAAAAATCCAAAACTGTTCACCAACACTTAAATTTGCAAACTTGTAGTAAGATGGGCTGAAACTGTCACACTGCTGAAAGATAGGGATTAAAATAATAAATCTGCATCACATTCCCTTTCATTCGTAACAATTTATGGAAATGGTCCAAAACTGCCAAGCTGTGAAAACAATAGGGACCAAAAGTGTCAATTCGCTGAAGTTGCAGGGACCATAAATGTAACATTGTGTCTTCATCCCCAATATATGCGACTGAATTAAAGAACACGACTGGAACGGTACCACCACGATTTGTACTTTCGTTCCGAGCACAAGCAACCGAATCTATGTTCGTTCCAAGATCGTTGATACAAAAACGAAACCATGTTCGGTCTGAGCATCACGATGTGAATCCAATTTCATGAACTTTCGCTTCAAATCACTAGATCACAGAACAAAAGCGAAACCTTACCCAAACCAAATCCAATCACTGGTACGCTTTCCCCTCTTTCGTTCCAACCACTAACAAACGAACCCAAGTTCGTTCCAGGTTCGTTCCGATTCGGTCGAATACACCCCAAAGCGAGTCTCCATTCTTTTGTTCAAAGTGCTAACAAACGAACCCAATCACAGGTTCGCTTCTGAATCGAATGATCATGGGAGAAGAACAAGTGCAATCCCAGATTTCCATTCTCGATTTCTCACCCTTTCCCTCTGAATCAACAGACCAAATACAAATCTCCAGGTAAACACGAAACCAAGAACAAGTTCATTGTAAATCACAGTCAAGAAATGTTCGCAGGTGAATCCGTTCGACCCAAATCAACCATGTGCATTGTCGATGCGAATCAGAGTGACCTTGTGTGCGAGCAATACAAGCTCCGAATATACCAACGACAAACAGTCAAGTCCAAAATCGATCTTAATTTTGACTTTCGTTAGGATATGAGTGCGAAAAAAAATCCCAATCCCGATTCGTAGACCGTTCATAAGTAAATTCATTCATGTCGATTTTGACTTCCACGGTTGACCAACAAATGGTGAACAAGCATACAACCACTCCGATTGAGTTCCAATACCGATTGCAAAACCTTTCATCTGAACAGAATACAGGATAAACACCAAAATCATCTTCTGCATATTAATAATCAGATCAAATGGCCACTGTTCTTCGTTTACTTAATTCGATTTTGACTTTTCTTTCTAGGACCATCAAGAACGATTATTAATTAATACCAAAATCGTCTTTCCCCGATCAATCCAGTCACTATACAACATCGACATTCAATGAAAGAATGGATTGCCAAGTTTGAAACCTTGATTTTGACAATAGTATCATTCACAGATTACGACTCATGAATGGAAGAACAAAGATGAAGTAGAATAAGGCAGCATCAAAGAAACGATCGATGTTCGAATTGAACACAGAAGATTCAATCGGAAAGCAGATATAATATTAGGGCCAAAGAAAAACTGGATCTTTAACAAACATGTGGACCATGAATAGTGAATCGGCCAATAATATGGGTCAGATCAAAATTAGATTCGAATAGATCAAATTGGATCAAACATCAATTGATTTTTGGATTAAGCTAACGACCAGATCCAATATGAACAGAAGAATGAATCAGATTAAAAAAATTACAAGATGAACAGTAGAAGAACAGCATAAATCTCTATGAACAGTAACTTGAACAAAATTTTGATTCCAAGACGCCAAAACACCAATAATCTTCAAAATCTTGTGCAGAAAATCATCAAACCAAGAACCGATTCTTCAAAAATCAATAGATCTTCAAAGACCCGCTCTGATACCACTTGTTAGGATTAAAACCCTAATTGTGATTTGATGAACAATATGCGGAAAATAAGAACAAACACTAATATGAAGATATGTGGAATGATCACTCGATTTATTCAATTATGAGGAACATATTACACTTTAAGAATAAGAATCTAACTCTACAAGAAACTTCACAACGTGGCGGCTACATTTTGTCTCACTCTTAACCCTAATAATGAATAATACATGACTATTTATAGGGAAAAGACAAGTCTTGGGCTTTTAACCTACAGATGGATTATTGAACACAGTGTTTGAAGGAAGCATGAGATTGATTGCTTCCATGAACGTGGACTTGGTGAGAACAAACATTTAAAAAGGAGAGACAATGGAATGATTTCAGTGAATCAGATCATCAACTTGATAAATTCATCGTAATTGTCTGAGTTTTTGAAGATCGCTCGATAATTTTTTGATGCAATTGATGGGCTAGTGTTCTTGATGGTTGAGGTTGAAGCAGCATTATTAGACTATTTCTTGGAAAACTCCGGATTTCACCATTTATGTAGAAAAACTGGTGTGAAAAACTTGTAGGAAAGAGTCTTAGCAAGATGAGGGAGATGAAGATCGTTGATCGTGAGTTCAGAAAACATAAAGCTTTCTTGGAGAACAAAATGGGGTTTTATACCTCCGTATTTCAAATGAATTTGAACTTTTCACGGCTATAGAAATGAAATATTTTACCCATTTGAAAGATTTTTTAATTAAAATAAATATCTGAAATGAGGTGCATTTAATGAGGGAGTGGGCACATTTAATGAATGTGATGATGTGGTCTAAACTATGACATCCCTTATTTTTCATAACAAAAAAAAAACTTTCCTTTACGCTTTAAAATAGTATCATTTTGGTTTGCGGAAAATCCCAGTATAATAAAACATTTTGTGGAAACTTTTTCGTTTTATTAAAATATCTTTGAGTAAGGATGTTTTTTCAAAATATGAAAACTCTAAGGATGTCATAATCAATACATAACATTGTTCCAACACAAAGACCTAATGGTCCTGAACACTATTGCATGTCTCTTAATTACTCGACATCCTAAACAATTTCCAGCGCTAAACCCTGTTACATGTGATGCATTTAAATTGACTGGGTCAGGTTGGGAAACCTGGTGAGACACATAGGGTTTTCAATCCCACAATATTATCGTGATTATAATGTATAATTATCAAACCTAGAAAACCAACTATTACCAAACGATATAGATATATTAAACAACTTAGATATCTATAAACCTTACAACCATACATACCCATCCTAACAGATTTTCACAAATCCTAATCAACGATTATCTGGAAGAATCAATACTAGAAAAATACCCTTTAATGGCACGCATTGCGTGTCATAAAAGGGTACAGATGACACGCAAATGCGTGTCAATGAAGGTCGTGTCATAAAGGAAGACGACACACATTTGTGTGTCGTAACCTTACGACGCGCATTTACGACATGCAATGCGTATCATTAAAGCCCCTGTAAAGGAAGGCCATGTCAAAAATGAAGATGACACACATTTTGTGTATCGTAATTTTAAATGTTTAAAAAAAAATATTGTTTATAGATTTACTAATTTTCAAAATTAAATTTGCATTTAATGTCTCATAATAGAAAATAAATTTCATATACAAAAAATACAATCCATTGCACAAAATTTAATGTCATACAAATAATCTTTCTAATAGTAGACAAATGTAATACCTCGAATGTGAAAGAGATGAAATTCATCATCAAATAATAGTTGAACTACAAGAACTTGTTGATCACCTTCACAACATCCGAGTTACTTTGCTTGGAACGTCTCTTCAGCAGAGCGGTCTGGGATCCCGATTTCCCATAAAGTTTGACCGTCTCTTGGAGGCTCATAAACAAGATCCCCCAGATTAATATCACACCCGCCTACAAAAATTTCACTCACATAAGAATCATATTATTAAGATTTAAAGGTTACATTACATGAATGATTTAACCTTTCCCTAGTCCTTAGTCCTTCCTTACCTGGGTTGATTGTAATGGGAACATCATAATGGTAATCTCCAACAAATCCAGCAACCCAACCATACTCCTACACATATATAAATTAAAATACTTAAAACATTTACCATGCTTCCTTCAATGCTAAAATCCATGGAATAACAAACACATCCTGCTCGTCTGTTTGGTTAAATGGAATGAGATGACAAATTAAGGAATAAACAAGGTAATCAGTCATTACATTCCCATACCAAACTTTTACATTTATGTAATACAATGTACAATTTTTGTTCAATGTTTCATTTTAATTAAAGCAGTAAACAGAATAATTGAAACAAACCATTGATTCAGTTTGTTTTCCTTAGTTTAAATGAAAAACCTAAATATACACACATATTAACAAATATAAACATATACATATAAGTCAAACTATTTAACAACAACAAAATAAAATCACAGCAAAAGAAATTACAGCAATTAGAGTCTATACCACTTGAATTAAAACAGGAACAACATCAAAAACAACAAACACATACCTTCTAAAAGTTGATTGACATTACAAAAGCAGGCTTTCTAAAAAGCCATTTGAACCAAATTCTATCCCACGTAGAAACATATCAGACAGCTGTGATTGATTTATTTCCTGCATTTATAATATAACATCCATATATTAAAAAAATGGTACAAAAAATAGGATCAAAATATCATTTACACAAACACACATAAAGTAGACATACATGAAAACAAATTAAAGAGGAAAACATATTTGACCTTGATGTTTGAGCGGTCTTAAGTGCAAAAAATTTGACCTTGATGTCATCTTTAGTGAAATCTATAAAAATTCCAACATAGATGTGAAATTGAGGAACCAAAATGGCTGGAGGAAGCGGTCACTAGTACAAAACCATTGATTATGTTGACAGAAAGAAGAGAGACAAAACAAATTGGGATGTAACAGAAAAATTAATACAGTAATTTGATCAGACTTTACCTTGGTTCATAGATTAAGGCATTTTGTAGAGAGAATGAAAGAGGAAAATAAGGAACCGATATGGTGAGAAACAGATAAATTGAGTAGATTAGAGATACCCATAAAGAGAAGTTACCATAAACGTGAAAATAAAAGCCAGTGTATACATAACTTCGGAGATGGCGTGCCTACTATGCCTTGATTGACGCCGACGACCGGGAAGAGAAGGTAACGATGGTCGAGGTGTGAGGGAAGAAGTAGGCGGAAGTTAATGACGGGAGGGGAAGGAAGGAGCGTTGATAATTAGGGAAAAGAGGGAAACTAAAATGGAGGAGAAAAAAGGAAGGCGAGTTATAATTATTTTGGAATTTAGCACTAGCCAGGGTTTTTAATTTTTGGGGATTTCATTTTCCCCCTAGCTATTAAAGGATGGAACATGCGTTCTATTAAAATTTATAAAACGACATCCTTAGACGAGACACATTTTATTATAAGTGCCTTCCGTGTTTTTTTTGTTTAGACACTAATTTTAGGGCATGCAAAAATGTGTGTCCTAAATCCTATAAGTTTTGGGAGAGATGACATTATTTTTTGGACACACACATTTGCGTATCATAAATTAGTGTGTGTCATGGTTCGCCAGTCATTAAAGCCCTATATTCTAGTAGTGAATCAACTCTCCTGATGAATCGTATAGAGCAAAGGTTTGACTACACAGCCACGGGCTCCATTGGCTGGTATAAGTCATTAAGGCACTTAAGCCATTAGAGTATTTGATGAATTATGGTTTCCTATTTCATATACGTCTGTGGGTAATGAACCCACACTAGCAACGTAATTCACAAGACTATGTAGAATGTCAAGTGTTGTCATCCTACCCGGTTAGCTGACCATACATACCTTCCGATTGCATGATCGGACCCACCATATATGGCTATCCAAAGGAATACTATTTGTACTCCGGTACGTAAACCGTACATCGAAACATGTCATTGAACAGAGCTCTGCTCTACGTTCCTATTTCAAACACCCTTAATATGATGCTACCCAATATCCAAACTTAATTGAACTAAGCATCCTTTATAAATCTTATTTTCTTTCTGTCACACCCCCGAACCAGGACGGCGGAAACGTCCGGGGGCGGGTGACTTCATCTTGAAATATCATAACAATTGAATATGAATGAAACATAGCAACCATCATCATCATACATTACGATATCAACATACATAGTTTACATCATTCTGTTTGTTTATGAATTACATCCAAATACATAATGTATGATAAATCAACAAAAACACATCAAATATCCAAAAGTCCATAGCTGCCAAACTGCTTAGTTTGTTCCTGAGAATACAAGTCGTTTTGAAAAGCGTCAACATAGAATGTTGGTGAGTTCATAAGTATGTTCGTATGAAAACTTTGCAATAGTTTATAAACCTCCAGAAAATCCAATATTTTCTTGTAAAAATATTTTGTGAGTCTCGTTTCAAATTATGTATAATTGCATGTGTATTCTTTGTTTATCTTGTTTAAAAATGTATAGAGAGTGATTCCCAGAAAATCCTATATTTTCTGTTTTATGAGAAATTGTGTCCTTAAACCCTAAGACCGGAGTGATGTGGCTAGTTACAAAATAGTCGACACAATGTTTGTACTTTGTAAAAATGAGTGGTATGTATATTCAGTGTAAATCTTATAATAGTATTGTTATTCTCTATGTGAGTCGTTATAGCCATACTAATATGACGGAGTGCCTGTCTTGAGGTTCTTCAGGCGTCGGTTTCTGAGAAGATATTTGTAACCCTGGACTGGCCTGTCTAGCTGTAGCGAGCAACTCAGGTGTGCGGTGTCAACCCCGTATAGATCTATACACAAACTCCTGCTCTCCCTCCAGGAGACTCTGGTTATAACTACAGGACTTTCGGTGTACACTAAGTGGGTACGAGTGAAGGAGTGTCTCACAAGAGCCTTAACGGAATTTACGCAAACACTGAATTTCATTATTTAACGTTATAAATAATGTTACTAGAGTGTATTTTCGACCTATAAGTTATAAGTGACAAAAATAACCCATTTCTATCATTTCCATCAAAAATAATCCAATATTACCAAAGTTGTCAATAAAGGCCCAAATTCTACTAAATTGTCAAAAGTGGCCCAATATATATAAAATGTCAATAATGGCCCATATTACCAAAAATGTTGAAAATGGCCCAATAATGTCGAGATTGTCAAAAATGGCCCATTTTTACTAAAGTTGACAAGAATAGCCCACTTTTACAAAAAAATTTCATTTAAGGCCCATTTTTACGAAAGTGCTTACAATAGCCCATAGTTACTAATAAGCCCATTTATACTAAAATTGCCAAAAATGGCCCATGTTTACTAAAAAGTCCATTTTCGGCCCATTTATACTAAAACGTTCAATAAAGGCCCAAGTTTATCAAAAATGTTCAAAAATGGCTCATTCTTACCTTTATGGCCAAAAATAGTCCATTTTTCATGGTTTCATGCCAAAAATTTGTTTAAACATATTCTTGGGCTAATCCTTGTGATATTTACCATGCATCAAGTGAAACAAATTTTCGTTTAGAAGCAAGTTTTCATTTTTAACAATATGTCAAGTTAACTAAGTCCAACAACTTGACATTCAACCTAAAATCTTGAATTCATGGACTCATAGCATGAATTTCACAACTTTTTACACACATATCATACAACATATGCACATGCAAGCAAATATACATAGATCTTTCACAAGACTAGACTTGTATCCTCCCCCAAAAGAAAGAAAACTTGAAAAATAGGGGTATGAAGCTCACCTTGGGGCTTTTTTGGTTTTGAAGAGGAAGATGGTGAAGGTTTTTCGGCCTTAGCTTGTCTCCTAGAAGAGATTTGTGAAATTTTGGGGGCTCTAGAGAACATATACACCAATATAGAGTGGTTTTGAGGAATGTTCTTAGCATAAGATGGAATAAAAACAACTTTAGTGTGTTGTAAGCTTACGAAGTTATGAAGGCTTGGAAGGAACTCCTTCAAGAACACACACAATTCACGATTTATAGAGAATTTTTAGGAGTATGGTTAAATTTGAAAATAAATGGTGGTGTGGAGTGTGGCTTCGGCCGATTATAGATATGGAGAGGAGAGAGGTTAAATCTTGTTATTTGATGGACAACATTCATCCCCTAGAAACATGAAGGACAAATTCGTGGAGGTCTTCCATGCAAAGATGACATGTCACATAAGTCAACCCCATCACATTTGCTTTGTTTTCACTTTTTTTGGGTTTGGATCGGCCCAAGAATGGTTTTCGGTCCAATAATAGGCCCAAAGAAGTGTATTAAGCCCAATAAGGATTTTTGGTTTAGGTGAGAGAGCCCAATAAAGATTTTTGATCCATTAGAGCCCATATACGGGTTTTCGACCCAAAAAGTTTAAGTGGAAGAGTCTTTGGCCCAATAGGGGCCCAATAGTAATTTTTCGGCCTTACAAGGCCCATTACAGGGTTTTCGGCCCAAATAATACCTAATGAAGGTATTTGTCCCACTATGGTCGAAGGAAGACGTTCACGGCCCAAATGAGGCCTAATAAGAGTTTTAGGGTTCAAAACAATGTTAAATACAAGTTTCTGGCCCATAAGGATCATGCTTGAGGGTTTATTGGCCCATTAAGGTCCAATAGAAAAGTCTTGGCCCAATAAGGACTTGGGCCGAGAAGCTTGGGCTAAGGCCCAAAGTTTGAGTGAACATAGTTTATTGGGTTAGATTTTGGGCTTACACGAGGAAGTTTCGACTTAAAATAAAATTTTGGATGTATAAACTTGTATAGTATTGAAGTTAATTTATACTACACATAGTGTTACATAGTTACACAAAGGAACTATCTTGCACATGGATAGGAAACCTAGCCCTAAAATGCTAGTTGTGACATCATACCCCAGTTAGAGAGAATTTCGTCCCAAAATTCTTTCGTAAGCTATCCATAAGAACTAGAGAAGAGGTTAGGGTACTTCTGCATCATCTGATCCTCACGTTCCCACGTGAATTCCGGTCCGCGTTTGGCACTCCATCTAACCTTCACAATTGGAATGCAGCTTTGTTTCGTATGCTTCACTTCTCTGTCCATGATTTCGATCGGTTCTTCAACGAACAGGAGATTCTCGTTCACCTCAATCTCGTCAAGTAAGACAACGAGGGTTTCGTCCGACAAGCATTTCTTCAGGTTCGATACGTGGAAGACAGGGTGTATATTGATGAGTTTCAAGCGGTAGCTGGAGTTTACAAGCCATTGGACCAATCCCTAGCAAGGCTTTTTGAGGGTCCAATGTGCCTTGGGTTCCATTTCCTATGTGTTTCCCAAAGCATATTATCTCTTTCCAAAAGGGGCTTTTAGTAGTACACGATTACTGACTTGGGGTTCCAATGGGCTTTTGTTGTTTACTTGCATAGTTCTTTTGTCAGCTTCTAGATGCCCCTAGTTATGCTCGAGTTTGGGTGATCTTTTCGGTTGTCTCCCTGGTACTTTCGGGGCAGGTGACAGTGTCATCGGGCACTTGCCCTTTTGCTAGTCGTGTGTTGGTCACCTCAGCCTACACGGGGTGGTCTGCATTTACGTCTTCTTTGATGAGGTAAATGGATGGCTGCAGTTAATGAGAACTGATTACTTGACGCCCCCAAAAGTAGTGCCTCTAACCCTAAGGCGAACATTATTGCCACTAAGGTTAAGGTCGCGTGATGTGGTTGGTCTTAAAACTATTAGGTTGTCTTGGGAGTTTCTTACTATGGGATTTTGACTAATGGAATGTCGATCTTTGCTTGTTTATGATGGTCGGTCGAGTAAGTCTTCAATTCGGGATAGGGGATATCGATCCTTAAGGATGGGTTCGTTTGATTCTTAGTAGTTAGTGGTCCTATGGACACTTAGCCTTTCCTATTTATGAGTCGGATGGGTGCTCTCGGAGGTACGAGTCTTGGTCTGATAATTCCTTCACTCATTGGGTCGTTCCATCGATTGGACACTTTCCGGCTTTATGTTGGGGCTATGTGGTCTTGATGGTCTGGCTATGGAAATGGCTCCATGAATTTGGTTGATTTTCGAACCCAGCTTGGTACATAGGCGATATTCCCAAAGGTACTTCGGGAACATCTCAGGGAGGTTATGAATTTCTGAGGTTTTTTTAGGGTCTTTTCGCTTCTTGTGTCCAAATTCTATTGCGGCTAGGAAGAGCATGGTATTTCTTACATAGGTACTTAGGAGTCTAGAAGCCAGGGATGATTCGAGAATTTGTCTTTATAAGTTGTAGGGGTTTCGTTAATCGATTGGTTAAAGCGAAGGGTCTCTTTGTGGCACATGAATTTTGTATGATGAGGATCAAGCCAGCCCATGGCAAATGACGCTGTGGGGCTCCTTGTTGTAATAGATGTTGGATTGATTTGGAAGGGATGGTTGTTCGGAATGATAGTGTGTTCTATGTACATGTTTGTAATGTTACCAGTTTTGTCCTTTTTGTCACTACTGCGAACATTTTGTACTACGTTTAGTGAGTATTAGCAGTATGAGTGTCTCGAGTATTAGTGATGAAATTTGATAGCATCATCCCCACAAGGCCCCTCTATAATCGCCTAGTGTATACAAGTCATGTATAATTAAGATTGGTAAGACCGTCGACTGAGGGACTCTGCCCTAAATCCAAAACCAAACAAGGAACAGGAAATAAGGCGAAATCTGTGACAACCGTCAAATTTCGGTCAATTCAAAGTCAAACAAAGTCAACAAGTCAAACCGGTCAACTCCAAGAACCCTTGTATGTTAGGGTTTACGTTATGTAATCACTATACAATTCGCTATTTTAATGAGAAAACATCATTTGGAAAATTCATGTGTTTGATTTTCCTTAGCCTTAACAGTGCTAAACAACGAACCAAAGCGATAAAACACTATTGCACAATCATCGGGATTGTGTAGGACACTAAATCATGGCTTAACGGGGTTTACGGACCTTGCGTTTCAAAGCCAAACACTCAAAAAGGTCTCAAAAGAACTCTCTCTCAATCTCTTTCACTCAATCTCTCTCTATTAGAAATCTCTCCCAAATCTCTCTCAAAAGTTCCTTTAACTTTTTGTAATCATTCGGGTCATCACGACCCTTAACCGGGTCAAAAACCACTTGAAACGGGGTAAAAACGGGTAAAATAGCCTTAAGGACCCAAAACCGAAGCTTCAGGACCGAAGCCTCGCATCCGAAGTGCTCAGGACCGAAGCCTCGGACCGAAGCCTCGGACCGAAGCCTCGCATCCGAAGTGCTAAGGACCGAAGCCTCGCACCGAAGCCTCAGGTCCGAAGCCTCAGGTCCGAACCTCGGCCCAGGACCGAGCAACTTCGCAGATTCAGCCTTTTTTCCCGGTTTTCGACTACGACTTCGTTTTAACTCCGTTTTTCATTATTTTAACGTGGGATTTTCACCCAAAACTTTATTTTATAAACTAAGGCCCCAAAATATATAAATCTCCAGGGTTTTTATAAAATATATTAAAAGAATTAGTGGTTGAACTAATTATTGAGGGAATATTTGCTTTTCCTTAATTTATGGCAAAAGCAAACCACCACCACCTCACTCTATGATTAGCCACTCTTTTCCACTACCCCTTGTCTCCTTAGTGGACCTTTACACCCAATCTCTAGCTCTTCCCACGTTCTAAGAGCTGGAGGATTGATCCTCTCTCCTCATTCTCCATAAAACTCTTTCATTCTACACTTAGCAACCAAGAACACTCTCCAAAATTCTCTCATCTTTTCTCTCAACTTCAAGAACTTCAAGGCTTTCTCCAGGGATTTCTTTCTTTAATTAGTAAGTATCTTCATCATTCACATAATTATTAAACTCCATTCTACTCAAATCATTGATATCTTACACAAGTTCCATCTTATTCGGTGTTAGATTCTCGAATCATCAAGACATCTTCTTAGTGTTCTTGGGTTGAACACTTCCTCTCTCTCACTTTCATCTACTGAAACCACATAAGGTGAGTTCATACCCCTACATTTACATGTTTTTCTTAAGTTTTAAGGGGGGAATACAAGTAAAATCATCAAGAACACAATTAAACTTTTTCTAACAGATTACATCAGAAAAGATGGACGTTAATCACGGACTGTTTTGGTCAACTTAAATATTTTAGTTTTCAAAACTGTTCCAGGTGCAAGTAGTTCAAACTCTTAGCTTTAAAATGGCTACTTGCACATCTCCATATGATTTTTCTACAATTTATGGTGATTTTTACAAAACTGCCTGTCATTTCAGAGGCAAACCCGGACCAGTATGTGATTATGAACATTTTCAACTCTGTTAGAGATCACTAAAAATCATGATAAAATTTACGAACAAACTAGACTCATATTCCAAACTCTCAAAATTTGCGGATTTGGATTTAGAGCTTTGATGATTTTTCTATAAATTTTCTAAGAACAGTAACAGAAACTGTTTTCAACGAAAAGTTGCTGTTAATTTCATTTCACCTTGTAACATGTTGAGCAAGGTGTATATCTTTATGTGATTATATGTTATTGCAATATATGACATTTTATCTTAATATTTAGACACACATCAGTTTACAAATGGATTTGGTCATATAAAATATAAAGAATAAAAAGTGATTATAATCAAAGTACAATCGATACATTTAAACATTTAATAAACTATTTTGAATATAGTTTGCATACATTACCACGTACTACCCTTGGTTGATAAACTATAATAGGTATAGTTTATGATACATTACATAACACATACATTTAAAAGGGGTACATTTATACAAAGGATATTTTCATTAAGCAAGGTACGGCCATACGGTACCAAGTTTTCATAACACGTAATTCCGTTAATGACTTTGTGAGACATTTACTTCAAATTACCATTAAGTCCTGTATTGTAACCAGAGTCTCCTTGAGGGAGAGCGTGATACTTGTGTATAGATCTATATTGGGTTTGACAAACCCACACCTAAACTGCATGCAACAGTTAGACCGATAGGTCTGGGGTGACAAATGTCATAACATTTCCGACGCCTGAAGAACGTCGTTTTAGGCAACCTTGGTCATAGTATGGTTATAATAAACTCACATAAAGTATTAATAAACATTGGAATTTACGGGAACTTCATTAAAATTTAACGAGTTTATGTCGATTTAAACTTGCATTGTTTTACTATAAATATGACAAATTACTTGTACATTTCGGTCTTTGGGTTTTAAGACTACATTTACACATTAAGGAAAATATTGGATTTTCTAACACAAATACTACTTTTACAAACGAAAGGCTTTTAATAATACCAAACAAAAGCTTATGAACTCACCAACCTTTGTGTTGACACTTTTTCAAACAACTTGTATTCTCAGGAAATCATTAAACAGGTAATCAAGTGCTTTTGAGGATGGGACGCTAAGGCGTCTACTATTTCATATTTTATCAACATATTGTAATTGATTCGTAAACATGTAATTCATACAATGATGTAACTTTTTCAATTATATATATGTTGGTTGTGTTTGCTTGAATTACTATTACAATTGTTGTTATGATACTATACATGAAGTCATCCACCCCCGGACGTTTCCGCCATCCTTGGTTTGGGGGTGTGACAGATTGGTATCAGAGCACAGTTTATAGTGAATTAAGTATATCAAACCACATAAGATATACAAACTATAAACACAATTGGGACTAATAGTCTCTGATTTGTGCATTTTTCAAATAAATATACTCTTAGAAAATAAATGATTTTCTTGATTAAAGTATACATACATACATTACATGCTCGCATGGTATCATAACTAGCGAAAACATAAAGCAAAAGAAGAAGAGTTGAACATTTTGAGTATGCCTTAGTATATGTGGATTAAATCTGGGAAGGATATAGCCTGATCAACTATATCTGTCCGGGAATTGACTTGCATATACTGGGGGATGGTCAGGATGGACAACAAATCTAACAAACCTAATAACAGACTACAAAGGATACTTTAAGAACTCAAAACTAAACATTTACAAATACTATAGGAGTATTTTGTGTTACTATAATAAATTATCTGAGAATTAAATAGGTCTTTATTTATAGATCAATAGCTGCTAAGTGGATGCGCTAAGGTCATATGTAACTAAGATGCTATAGACTTAGAATTTATGTATCTTTGTTTCACTTCCTGTCCTTGTTTGGTTGTGGTCTTGGAGTTAGGGTCATCTATTCGAAGGACTATTATATCTTAATCACATATGACTGGTATGCACTTTGCAACTAATTAAGTAACCGATAAAGATCATTTTAAAATATAATATATTAATTATGTCCCGACTAAATTAGTATATGTGAAACTTCTACAAACAGTCATATACTTGGAAACAAGGAAACTCAAATAAAATATTTTATACTTTCATTTTACCTCATAACCCAATGTATTGGGTCAATTAAAAGTATAAAATCGTATGTATCGTAAACATACCGGAAAACAACGTAATAATATACTTTATGTATAAAAGATTTCTCTTCCTATAAATACACTTTTACTAAAAGTACATTGGTTTACGACTTATGACAGAACCATGCCGCCAAGGAGAAGACCAAGACCTTCCAGCAACACAGCAACACCTCCTCCGCCGCTGCCTCCACAGTTTGATCCTGCGATGTTCCAGGCTGCAGTAACAGCAGCCGTAACGGCCGCAATGTCGCAGATAGGGACAAACGGAGCTGGTGGTTCTGGATCGGGGGCTACAAACTCTAACCACGGAGACAGTACGTGGCGTGCAAGAGAGTGTTCATACAAAGACTTCACCAATTGCAAACCCGACAACTTCAATCGGAGCGGGGGAGTCATCACTTTGATGCAATGGTTTGAAAAGACCGAAGTAGTCTTTCAGGTGTGCTCTTGCCCCGAAGCGAGCAAAGTTAAGTTCGCAGCCTTCACTTTCACCGGCCGGGCCCTTACTTGGTGGAACTGCCGGATTAAGTCACTTACTCTCGAAGTGGCTAGCTCCATAACCTGGGCAGAACTAAAAACGTTGATGATGAAGGAGTACTGCCCGAGAGGTGAAATTCAAAAGCTGGAACAAGAACTTTGGAACCTCAGGATGACGGGCTCCGACCTTGAAACCTACACCACCCGATTCAATGAATTGGCTCTCCTCTGCCCAACAATGGTTACTCCGGAGGAGAAAAAGGTGGAGCGATACCTTTGGGGACTGTCTCTCCAAGTGCAAAGTAGTGTCCTGGCTTCAAGGCCAACTACTTTTGACAGTGCCAGGGAGCTGGCACAACAACTTGTTGACCACCGAGCCGGTCATAATACTACAACCACCACCACTGATCAATCAAAAGGGGGAAACAACAAAAGGAAGTTCTGGAACGAAAAGAAGAGCCAACCAGCACAGGACCCTGCTAAGAAGCAACAAATTGTTGCTGTCCATGCTGCCACTAATGCTGCCACTACTGCTACCACTCCAGCACCACCGAAGCCATATGCTGGAACCCTACCTAAGTGCAACAAGTGCAACTTTCACCACAATGGTGCTTGTAGGGAGATGCACTGTAACAACTGCGACAGGAAGGGGCACACTGCTCGTTTCTGTAAAGCGCCGGCTCGACCAATCAACCAAGTCGCCAGTACGGGGGCAACCCGAACCTGCTACAACTGTGGAGACGCAGGTCACTTCAAAAGAAACTGCCCCAAAGCACAAGCCCCTAATGCTGGTGGAGTAGGAAGAGTCCTGGCAATAGGACATGGGGAAGCAGTCGAGGATCCTACAGTGGTTACCGGTACGTTTCTCCTCAATAACTCTTATGCATGCGTACTATTCGATAGTGGAGCGGAGAGGAGTTTCGTGAGCCACCAATATAAACAATTACTTGAACAAAATCCCCAATCACTAAAGGATACTTATGTAGTAGAAATGGCAAATGGGAAAGTAGAACGCACTAGCGATATATACTCAGAGTGTACTCTCACTCTAGACAACCATACATTTAAAATTGACCTGATGCCGGTCACCATAAAAAGCTTCGACGTAATCATCGGGATGGATTGGTTAGTTCCTCACCGTGCCGACATTCTATGTTACGAAAGGGCCGTTCGCCTCAATCTACCAAATGACGAAACCCTTCTCATCTATGGTGACAAACCTAGTGCGAATTTACAAATCATCTCATGCATCAAAGCCCAAAAGTATCTCCGGAAGGAGTACCATGCCTTCTTAGCCCACGTAGTAGACAAGAAACAGGACGTGAAAGACATCAAAGACATCCCCGAAGTGTGTAACTTCCCGGATGTGTTCCCAGAAGATCTTCCTGGTGTACCACTCGCATGACAAGTCGATTTTAGAATTGACTTAATACCCGGAGCTACCCCCGTAGCCAGAGCTCCATACCGCCTCGCACCAACAGAAATGCAAGAGTTGTCCAGTCAGTTGAACGAGCTTTTGAGCAAAGGGTTCATCAGACCAAGCTTCTCACCTTGGGGAGCACCAGTCCTTTTTGTAAAGAAGAAGGACGGATCCTTTCGCATGTGCATCGACTATCGGGAACTAAACAAACTCACCATCAAGAACCGATATCCTCTACCCCGAATCGACGACCTTTTCGACCAACTCCAAGGAGCAAATTTCTTCTCAAAGATCGACCTAAGGTCAGGTTACCATCAGCTACGAGTTCAAGAAGAAGATATTCCCAAAACTGCATTCATAACTCGCTATGGGCACTACGAGTTTGTGGTGATGTCCTTCGGTTTAACAAACGCACCTGCGGTATTCATGGACCTAATGAATAGAGTGTGTCGACCCTATCTAGACAAGTTTGTAATCGTATTCATCGACGATATCTTGATCTACTCGCGAAGCGAAGAAGAGCATCGCCTACATCTACGCCAAGTGCTAGAGACACTAAGAGCGGAGAAGCTTTATGCTAAGTTCTCTAAGTGTGAATTCTGGATTAGAGAAGTGGATTTCCTTGGACATGTGGTAAGTGAGAAAGGCATACATGTGGATCCCTCCAAGATCAAGGCAATCGAGAATTGGTCAGCACCCAAGACGCCAACCGAAATTCGACAATTCCTTGGGCTTGCTGGCTACTACCGAAGATTTATACAAAACTTCTCCAAGATTGCGAAACCACTCACCACCTTGACGCAGAAAGGTGTGATATTCAAGTGGGAAAATAATCAAGAAACTGCTTTCCAAACGTTAAAACAAGCCCTATGCAGCGCACCGATCTTGTCTCTCCCAGAGGGAACCGAGGACTTCGTAGTGTACTGTGATGCTTCGAATCAAGGCCTCGGATGTGTGCTCATGCAGAGAGGGAAGGTTATCGCGTATGCATCAAGACAGCTTAAGACGCACGAGGTTAATTATACTACGCACGACCTGGAATTAGGAACAGTGGTATTCGCTTTGAAGATCTGGAGACACTACCTCTACGGCACGAAATGCACTATCTTCAATGATCACAAAAGTCTTCAGCATATCCTCAATCAGAAAGAGCTCAACATGCGACAGAGGAGATGGGTAGAGTTGCTGAATGACTACGAGTGCGAAATTCGTTATCATCCGTGCAAGGCCAATGTAGTGGCCGATGCTCTAAGCAGGAAGGAGTACTCGGGCCGCCGAGTAAAATCCTTAACAATGACAATCCATTCCCACCTGACCATACAAATCAAGGAAGCTCAACTGGAAGCTTTGAAACCAGAAAAGGTGGCAGGAGAGACATTAAGGGGAATGGATAAAAACTTAGAAGTCAAGGATGATGGAGCACGTTATATCATGAACCGGATTTGGACACCGAAGTTCGGTGGACTCCGAGATGTTGTCATGAATGAAGCACACAAGACTCGATACTCCATCCATCCCGGGTCGGATAAGATGTATCTGGACCTCAAGAAATTATACTGGTGGTCGAACATGAAAGCTGAGATTGCTACCTATGTAAGCAAGTGCCTGACTTGCGCCAAGGTCAAAATCGAATACCAGAAACCATCCGGGCTATTACAACAGCCGGATATACCTGAGTGGAAGTGGGAACGAATAACCATGGACTTCATAACCAAGCTGCCTAAGACATCGGGCGGGCTTGACACCATATGGGTAATCGTAGACAGATTGACCAAATCAGCACACTTCCTACCGATAAAAGAGACCGACAAGATGGAGAAGCTGACTAGAACGTACATCAGAGAGATTGTACGACTCCATGGCGTGCCGATATCCATTATCTCCGATAGAGATAGTAGATTTACCTCACGGTTTTGGCAGTCTCTACAAAAATCATTGGGAACTAGGCTTGACATGAGTACGGCCTACCATCCACAAACCGACGGACAGAGCGAACGAACCATTCAAACGTTGGAAGACATGTTAAGAGCTTGTGTGATAGACTTCGGTAAAGCATGGGATACCCATCTACCACTTATCGAATTCTCCTACAATAACAGCTATCATACTAGCATCAAAGTCGCTCCATTCGAAGCTCTTTACGGTCGCAAATGCAGATCACCCCTGTGTTGGGCTGAGGTGGGGGATGCACAGCTAGCTAGAGGGCAAGTCTCTAATAGCACCCTCACTGGCCCTGAAATCATAAGGGAAACCACAGAAAAGATCGTTCAAATTCGAGAAAGACTGAAAGCGTCTCGCGATCGGCAAAAGAGTTACGCAGACAAACGACGCAAACCCTTGGAATTCCAGGTGGGTGATAGAGTACTACTAAAAGTTTCCCCTTGGAAAGGAATGATACGATTCGGCAAACGAGGGAAACTAAATCCAAGGTACATCGGGCCATTCGAAATCCTTGCTAGGATTGGGCCAGTAGCATACAAACTTCGATTACCTCAGGAACTCGACAAAGTACATCCCACATTTCACGTGTCGAACCTAAAGAAGTGTTTGTCTGATGAGACACTCGTAATACCACTCGACGAAATCGAAGTTAACGAAAATCTCCACTTCGTGGAGGAACCAGTCGAAATCATGGATCGGGAAATCAAACGAACGAAACAAAGTCGTATTCCCATCGTGAAGGTCCGTTGGAACGCTAAACGAGGACCCGAATTCACCTGGGAACGCGAGGATCAGATGAAACAAAAGTATCCACATCTCTTCCCAAACTCTTGAAATCGCAGTCAAAATGAAAATTTCGGGACGGAATTCCTTCTAACGGGGGGATGATGTGACAACCGTCAAATTTCGGTCAATTCAAAGTCAAACAAAGTCAACAAGTCAAACCGGTCAACTCCAATAACCCTTGTATGTTAGGGTTTACGTTATGTAATCACTATACAATTCGCTATTTTAATGAGAAAACATCATTTGGAAAATTCATGTGTTTGATTTTCCTTAGCCTTAACAGTGCTAAACAACGAACCAAAGCGATAAAACACTATTGCACAATCATCGGGATTGTGTAGGACACTAAATCATGGCTTAACGGGGTTTACGGACCTTGCGTTTCAAAGTCAAACACTCAAAAAGGTCTCAAAAGAACTCTCTCTCAATCTCTTTCACTCAATCTCTCTCTATTAGAAATCTCTCCCAAATCTCTCTCAAAAGTTCCTTTAACTTTTTGTAATCATTCGGGTCATCACGACCCTTAACCGGGTCAAAAACCACTTGAAACGGGGTAAAAACGGGTAAAATAGCCTTAAGGACCCAAAACCGAAGCTTCAGGACCGAAGCCTCGCATCCGAAGTGCTCAGGACCGAAGCCTCGGACCGAAGCCTCGCACCAAAGCCTCAGGTCCGAAGCCTCAGGTCCGAACCTCGGCCCAGGACCGAGCAACTTCGCAGATTCAGCCTTTTTTCCCGGTTTTCGACTACGACTTCGTTTTAACTCCGTTTTCCATTATTTTAACGTGGGATTTTCACCCAAAACTTTATTTTATAAACTAAGGCCCCAAAATATATAAATCTCCAGGGTTTTTATAAAATATATTAAAAGAATTAGTGGTTGAACTAATTATTGAGGGAATATTTGCTTTTCCTTAATTTATGGCAAAAGCAAACCACCACCACCTCACTCTATGATTAGCCACTCTTTCCCACTACCCCTTGTCTCCTTAGTGGACCTTTACACCCAATCTCCAGCTCTTCCCACGTTCTAAGAGCTGGAGGATTGATCCTCTCTCCTCATTCTCCATAAAACTCTTTCATTCTACACTTAGCAACCAAGAACACTCTCCAAAATTCTCTCATCTTTTCTCTCAACTTCAAGAACTTCAAGGCTTTCTCCAGGGATTTCTTTCTTTAATTAGTAAGTATCTTCATCATTCACATAATTATTAAACTCCATTCTACTCAAATCATTGATATCTTACACAAGTTCCATCTTATTCGGTGTTAGATTCTCGAATCATCAAGACATCTTCTTAGTGTTCTTGGGTTGAACACTTCCTCTCTCTCACTTTCATCTACTGAAACCACATAAGGTGAGTTCATACCCCTACATTTACATGTTTTTCTTAAGTTTTAAGGGGGGAATACAAGTAAAATCATCAAGAACACAATTAAACTTTTTCTAACAGATTACATCAGAAAAGATGGACGTTAATCACGGACTGTTTTGGTCAACTTAAATATTTTAGTTTTCAAAACTGTTCCAGGTGCAAGTAGTTCAAACTCTTAGCTTTAAAATGGCTACTTGCACATCTCCATATGATTTTTCTACAATTTATGGTGATTTTTACAAAACTGCCTATCATTTCAGAGGCAAACCCGGACCAGTCTGTGATTATGAACATTTTCACCTCTGTTAGAGATCACTAAAAATCATGATAAAATTTACGAACAAACTAGACTCATATTCCAAACTCTCAAAATTTGCGGATTTGGATTTAGAGCTTTGATGATTTTTCTATAAATTTTCTAAGAACAGTAACAGAAACTGTTTTCAACGAAAAGTTGCTGTTAATTTCATTTCACCTTGTAACATGTTGAGCAAGGTGTATATCTTTATGTGATTATATGTTATTGCAATATATGACATTTTATCTTAATATTTAGACACACATCAGTTTACAAATGGATTTGGTCATATAAAATATAAAGAATAAAAAGTGATTATAATCAAAGTACAATCGATACATTTAAACATTTAATAAACTATTTTGAATATAGTTTGCATACATTACCACGTACTACCCTTGGTTGATAAACTATAATAGGTATAGTTTATGATACATTACATAACACATACATTTAAAAGGGGTACATTTATACAAAGGATATTTTCATTAAGCAAGGTACGACCATACGGTACCAAGTTTTCATAACACGTAATTCCGTTAATGACTTTGTGAGACATTTACTTCAAATTACCATTAAGTCCTGTATTGTAACCAGAGTCTCCTTGAGGGAGAGCGTGATACTTGTGTATAGATCTATATTGGGTTTGACAAACCCACACCTAAACTGCATGCAACAGTTAGACCGATAGGTCTGGGGTGACAAATGTCATAACATTTCTGACGCCTGAAGAACATCGTTTTAGGCAACCTTGGTCATAGTATGGTTATAATAAACTCACATAAAGTATTAATAAACATTGGAATTTACGGGAACTTCATTAAAATTTAACGAGTTTATGTCGATTTAAACTTGCATTGTTTTACTATAAATATGACAAATTACTTGTACATTTCGGTCTTTGGGTTTTAAGACTACATTTACACATTAAGGAAAATATTGGATTTTCTAACACAAATACTACTTTTACAAACGAAAGGCTTTTAATAATACCAAACAAAAGCTTATGAACTCACCAACCTTTGTGTTGACACTTTTTCAAACAACTTGTATTCTCAGGAAATCATTAAACAGGTAATCAAGTGCTTTTGAGGATGGGACGCTAAGGCGTCTACTATTTCATATTTTATCAACATATTGTAATTGATTCGTAAACATGTAATTCATACAATGATGTAACTTTTTCAATTATATATATGTTGGTTGTGTTTGCTTGAATTACTATTACAATTGTTGTTATGATACTATACATGAAGTCCTCCACCCCCGGACGTTTCCGCCATCCTTGGTTTGGGGGTGTGACAAAATCACACACTCTAAGCCCTTAGAATCTCAATTATATATGACCCTAATGTATACACTAAGCCATCATAGCTCACCTATAAGGACCCTTAGTTTTTATATCAATGGCATGTTTCGTTCGGACGGGAGAGTAATTTATAATTATTGCCTAAAGCCTTTAAACATCTTTATTGGGAAAAACATACCACTGCTCGCAGATGATTTCGGGAGGGTCTCTCTTGTTGTGATTGTGAGCATCCTTTCCTCCCTATCAGGGTTCCTTATTATTGGACAGTCTATCCTGAAGTGTCCAGATTTATCACACTTGTAACAGGCGGGCTTGTTCTGATGTTGGGGGTCTGGGAGATCGGTCGTGTCGGTGTCCTGCAGAAACGGGTAGTGTACCCCTTCCTGCTGCAATTCTTGCAGTGTAACTTTCGGCATGCTCCATAGTGATGTAAACTGCACTTGCCGCATTTTGGGCGAATTCCGGCATATGGGGTTCTCAGCATTGAGGTAGCAAGGTCAGTGGGAGTAGGGGCTGCTACAGCTTGCTGCCTTTTGGTAGGTCCTGGAGTTGAACTGCTCCCTCTCTTGTTACAAGACTTTCTCTTCTTGTTCTTGGATTTGTGGTTCGGGGTGGCCCTGTAGGTAGACACTTGCTGCTGCCTTTGGTCCTTGCTACAGGTGGGATTGTCGACACTGTTTCCATTACCATTTGTGTTGTTGAGTTGTACCATGACGATTGTCACAGCAGCTATCACTGCGGCTTGGAAAGTAGCGAAGTCTATTCGCAGGATCGGTGTTTCACCGGTTGACTGGTTGTTTCCATGAGAAAACATGATTTTGTCGCATGAGGAGAAGCGAGCTCATAAGTGATTATGGTTGTTCCCAGTTGTATGTTTTCTATATTTATAGATACACATTTATGTATGCACCAATACAAACCACATGCTTTGTGATACGAGTCTAAATGTTTCGATCTACATCCCTTCGTTGTATCTATGTTAATAAATAGTAGTAGGTATTGGACGATTGTTAAGTTCAACAGAATAGAATACATATATCAGTACAATTAGTTGGTTTGGATTACATGGGTTCTTGGAGGGCGTACCTCTCTTGATTTACTACCACTAGTCATAACAAAGTACATAATAAACCTAAGACATAGTGCGAGTAGTGTAATGACACTCATATGCCGAAATAAAGCACAAGGAGCTCGGCCATTTGACTCATTTCACGAGTGGTCTCATCGACCCTCTGCTCTGGTTGAACTGCCCTAGCTTCAGCTGCAAAGAGTTGCTGCTTTAGGGTGGCTACTTCCTCCTCTAAGGAGCGTAGACGGTTGGTAGGGCCCTACTGTGCTGTGTGTTGGTTTGCTATTGCTCCCGATGGGTAAGGCTCGCTAAAGATCTCTCTAGTGCCTTCGTCCTTGTCTGACTGCACATCGGAATTGTCTCCCTCGTAGTCCATCTCCAGGTACTCCTTAGCACCCACATCTAGGTTTTCCTCATGAGCCTCTCCTGGTTCTTCTTCGATCCATTCGTTGGCCACTACGGCAGGGTAGTAGGGGTCTTCGTTGTGAACTTCAGCCATGTTACCTGCGCGAGAAGAGAGGGATGAGAGACATGTAGAAGATCTAAGTGTGGGGGTTATATGGTATCCGAAAATACTCTTATAGTATTTTTAAACATTATGTTCGATTCTAATGTTCCTTTGCATGTATAGTTGGTAAGTTTTAGACTCGTTGCAACACAACTATCACTCCCAAACACATGTTGGCCGTATCTCGAATAAATACAGTTGATCAGGCTCTATTTATTCCAGATATGATTACATAACTGCCCAGGTTTGACTGTAGTGTTCAACATCTAAATACTCCTGTTTTGTTCTTATTATGATAGGGTTCTAGCAAGTATGTATACTTTTAGTAAATACTTATATCTTTAAAGTATATTTTTAGTCAGAGTGTTTTAGTCCCATTGCATTTATAGTTGTATATCTTGTATGGTTTGATATACTAGTTATAAACAATGCGATGATACCAATCTGTCACACCCCCGAACCGGGACTGCAGAAACGTCCGGGGGCGGGTGACATCATCATGAAATATCATAACAATTGAATATGAATGAAATATAGCAATCATCATCATCATACATTACGATATCAACATACATAGTTTACATCATTGTGTTTTTTTATGAATTACATCCAAATACATAATGTATGATAAATCAATAAAAACACATCAAATATCCAAAAGTCCATAGCTGCCAAACTGGTTAGTGTGTTCGTGAGAATACACGTCGTTTTGAAAAGCGTCAACATAGAATGTTGGTGAGTTCATAAGTATGTTTGTATGAAAACTTTGCAATAGTTGTAAACCTCCAGAAAATCCAATATTTTCTTGTAAAAATAGTTTGTGCGTCTCGTTTCAAATTATGTATAATTGCATGTGTATTCTTTGTTTATCTTGTTTGAAAATGTATAGAGAGTGATTCCCAGAAAATCCTTTATTTTACGTTTTATGCGAAATTGTGGCCTTAAACCCTCAGACCGGAGTGATGTGGCTAGTTACAAAATAGTCGACACAATTTTTGTACTTTGTAAAAATGAGTGGTATGTATATTAAGTGTAAATCTTATAATAGTATTGTTATTCTCTATGTGAGTCGTTATCGCCATACTAATTTGACGGAGTGCCTGTCTTGAGGTTCTTCAGGCGTCGGTTTCTGAGAAGATATTTGTAACCCTAGACTGGCCTGTCTAGCTATAGCGAGCAACTCAGGTGTGGGGTGTCAACCCCGTATATCTCGCTATCCCTCCAGGAGACTCTGGTTATAACTACAGGACTTTCGGTGTACACTAAGTGGGTACGAGTGAAGGAGTGTCTCACAAGAGCCTTAACGGAATTTACGCAAACACTGAATTTCATTATTTAACGTTATAAATAATGTTACTAGAGTGTATTTTCGACCTATAAGTTATAAGTGACAAAAATAGTCCTTTTTACAATAAGTGTCAAAAATAAACCATTTCTATCATTTCCGTCAAAAATAATCCAATATTACCAAAGTTGTCAATAAAGGCCCAAATTCTACTAAATTGTCAAAAGTGGCCCAATATATATAAAATGTCCATAATGGCCCATTTTACCAAAAATGTTGAAAATGGCCCAATAATGCCGAGATTGTCAAAAATGGCCCATTTTACTAAAGTTGACAAGAATTGCCCACTTTTACAAACATATTCATTTAAGGCCCATTTTTACAAGAGTGTTTAAAAATAGCCCATAGTTACTAATAAGACCATTTTCGGCCCATTTATACTAAAATTGTCAAAAATGACCCATGTTTACTAAAAAGTCCATTTCGGCCCATTTATACTAAAACGTTCAATAAAGGCCCAAGTTTATCAAAAATGTTCGAAAATGGCCCATTCTTACCTTTATGGCCGAAAATAGTCCATTTTTCATGTTTTCATGCCAAAAAATTGTTTAAACATATTCTTGGGCTAATCCTTGTGATATTTACCATGCATCAAGTGAAACAAATTTTCTTTTAGAAGCTATTTTTCATTTTTAACAATATGTCAAGTTAACTAAGTCCAACAACTTGAGATTCAACCTAAAATCTCGAGTTCATGGACTCATAGCATGAATTTCACAACTTTTAACACACATATTATACAACATATGCATATGCAAGCAAATATACATAGATCTTTCACAAGACTAGACTTGTATCCTCCCCCGAAAGAAAGAAAACTTGAAAAATAGGGGTATAAAGCTCACCTTGGGGCTTTTTCGATTTTAAAGAGGAAGATGGTGAAGGTTTTTCATCCTTAGCTTGTCTCCTTGAAGAGATTTGTGAATTTTTGGGGCTCTAGAGAACATATACATGAAAATAGAGTGGTTTTGGGGAATGATCTTAGCATAAGATGGAATAAAACAACTTTAGTGTGATGTAAAATTACCAAGTTATGAAGGCTTGGAAGGAATTTCGTGAGGAACACACACAATTCAAGATTTCTAGAGAAAAGAGTGAGAGAATTTTTAGAGAGTTGAGAGGAAATGAGGAGTATGGTTGAATTTTGAAAAGAAATGGTGGGTGGGGAGTGTAGCTTCGGCCGATTATAGAGATGGAGAGGAGAGAGGTTAAATCTTTTTATTTATTGGACAACATTCATCCCCTAGATACATGAAAGACAAATGCATAGAGATCTTCCATGCAAAGGTGAGGTGTCACATAAGTCAACCCCCTCACATTTGCTTTGTTTTCCCCTTTTTTTTTTTGGGTTTGGAGCGGCCCAAGAATGGTTTTCGGTCCAATGATAGGCCCAAAGAAGTGCATTAAGCCTAATAAGGATTTTTGGCTTAGTGAGAGAGCCCAATATATATTTTTGATCCATTAGGGCCCATATACGGGTTTTTAGCCCAAAACGTTTTAGTGGAAGAGTCTTCGGCCCCATAGGGGCCCAATAGTGATTTTTCGGCCTTACAAGGCCCATTAGAGGGTTTTCGGCCCAACTAATACCTAATGGAGGTATTTGGCCCACTATCGTCTAAGGAAGACGTTCACGGCCCAAATGAGGCCCAATAAGAGTTTTAGGGTCCAAAACAATGTTAAATACAAGTTTCCGGCCCATAAGGATCTTGCTCGAGTGTTTATTGGCCCATTAAGTCCCAATAGAAAAGTCTTGGCCCAATAGGGACTTGGGCCGAGAAGCTTGGGCTGAGGCCCAAAGTTTGAGTGAACATTGTTTATTGGGTTATATTTTGGGCTTACACGAGGAAGTTTCAACTTGAAACAAAATTTTGGATGTATAAACTTGTATAGTATTGAAGTTAATTTATACTACACATAGTGTTACATAGTTACACAAAGGAACTATCTTGTACATGGATATGAAACCTAGCCCTAAAATGCCAGTTGTGACACTTTCCAGGTAAGACTATAATTCCTATAATGGATTTCAAAACCTTTTTCCTATTTATACCATACTATCGCAATACAGCATGCGATGATTCTTTTATCCAACTTAACGAGATCTAAATATTCTCTATATGTCATAGTTTATAACTTAGACGCTACTACAATCCTTGTAATCGACTTTTAAAATTAACTATTGTTTAAACAACATTTGTCGAACTTAGTGTATATTCTTAACACAAAGTATAAAATATTTTAACATGTCATAATCTTTTAAGTAATGATACTCATTTTTAAGATTGTCGTGTAATAATATCATAGAAACATTTCAACAAATAATTACCATAACTGGTTCTCACAATGCATGTTATCAAATACATTTTTAACAAATATTCCAGATAATAAACATCTAACTTCTCATATAAACTTGAATAGTTATTTAATTATTAGTATTAAGTTATGTTCATGAAAGTAAATATACAATCACCTGCTTAGGTGGAAGACCTACGGGAAAGTCAAATCTTTGACTTATATTTCAGGTTCCCTTTTAAAACGTCCTAAATGCCAATATTACTATTCCATAGTATTTGGTTGTATTTATAAAGTTTAACCGTTATAAGATTTTTTTTTATCATATTTATCAATAATACCCAAAGAAAACTAACATATAAATGATAAAAAAACAAACGGGTAAGATCATATCGAAGGTAGGATCCGTTTGACATATAAAGATATACTCCTTGGAAAATCCACTTTAAACACCTCACTAATCTTGGCTTGTCATCATTCTTGTTAGTAAACTGGTTAGTATAATGAATGGTATTACTAATAGATCTTATTTATAAGTTCAAAATAACAATTATAGACATAAATATAAGTTATACTTAAAGAACAGTAAGTATAACTCAACTTACAGGTTGTTTGACGAAAAACCAGACATTACGCTGGAAGAACTTCAAAACCGCAAGCTACATTTCTTGGGGCTCTCTATCTCTCCATAGCTTCGCTACTAACGCTTAAGAACTACTACATCCGGGCCTCGAAGTCTAAGGAATGTCTGGGAAGAGTTTGAGAACCAAATGAACAAGAATGTGAGGCTTTATATAAGAGTTCAAGAAAGGCGCGTCGCGCTTGTCCACATGTTGCAATCCTTGCAGATGTCGTGGGGAGGAAGGCTGCTCATTTGTGGCAATGCGTGTCGCACTCGTAGTGGTGTCACGTGTCGTATCCTTGTTGGTCTAGATTTATTTATTTTCTAAAATTTATAACTTTTGCACACAAGCTCCGTTTTCGATGGTCTTTATATCCACATAGCTATCGGCAAGTACTGCAACTTTCATTTAGACTATGTTGGCTAATTTTCAATTTATTTTTTGTTTTATGGTCCGAGAAGGCTTGGACTGTAAATAATGTTGCAGAAATCATAACTTCTTCATATGAGCTACATTTTTTACGATCTTTATAGCATTTGTCTCATATTGAAGAGTACTACAAATTTCATTTAAAGAATCCTTCGCAGGACCTTACCTAAGATGCTTTAGAAGATTTCGAAGCAAAAAAAATCCTCAAAGAAATTCATGGATGCAACAATAGAAGTCACAGTGGGAGCATATCCTTATTTTCAAAAGCTTTGGGAACCAGATACTTTCTGTGACAACCCGAAATTTTCATTTGTATAATCTCTACCGTTAAACACTTCATATAATATTCAAAAACATTTCAGTATATTTTTGGCCGGATTTAAGTCCGTTTGGGTGTTTTATTTTATATTTCCTCAAACGATTAAATAAAAGGGAGTGACGTTATTAGTGAGGTGTAGCAAACAAAACAACCAACACCTTAGCTAGGTGTTTACGGCCAAACAAGAGGTGTTTGGGCCGTAAACACCATTTTCCCAAAAACTCATGCATATAGCATGAATTTACACACTTTTTCCTCATTCTCCACTTCCCACCTCAAGAACACCAAGCTTTTTCTCTCAAAGTATCATAATTTCATTTCTTCAAATCCGCCAAAATGTAAGTGTTTCCTTCCTAGATTCTTTCATACAACACTTAATCTAGTGTTTATACATCATTTCATCCATGGATTCTTGGTTTTTACTTAGATATTCAAGTGTTCTTCAAAACACCAAGAACACCAAGAACACATACTAGTGTTTTTGGGTCCTAAACACTCTTACAAGCTTCATATAAGTAAGTATTCTCCTTCTCGCTAGTTATTTGCTTAGTATACTTGTTAATCCATGGAAAATCATCCAAAACCCCAAGAATATATATGTGTTTACAGTTTGGGGATCTCCTAAAACCGTAAACACCCCCAAAGGGTGTTTTGATGCCCCTAACACCTTCAAAGGCTTGGATAAAGGGCTAGAAACTTGCATGCATGAGCTGGAAACACCAAAACATGAAAAGATTGAGGCATACATGAGTTTACGGCCGTAAAATCATGGGTTTACGACCGTAAATCCAAGTGTTTACGACCGTAAACTCTCAAGGATGGTCCAAGGACCGTAAACTCCAATGAGGGGTCCTTTTGTGCCCTAACCACTTCCTAGGCCTTTGATTCAACCCCAGGACACTTCTTTGTGAAGCATGAGACCCTAAAACACACAAATGCACCATTCCCATGAGTTTACGGCCATAAACTCATGGGGGAAATGGTCTAAAAACCGTAAACACACATAGGGGCTACCATTTGAGGTGTAAACTCCATAGTGAGGCCATACTCTCCTTAGATGCAACCCTTAGCACTCCTAGCACTTGAAGCAAAGTGTTTTCATGCATTAGAGTGTATTTACTTGATTAATTAGTGATTAAATAACTAATTAGATCCATTTATGTATCACTACATGTTACATAGGATCCGTGTGTGTGTTCAAGTCCTCACTTTACACCTAGCATCCTACCCGGCACTTCCATCAAATCCACTCACTACAGGTGAGTTCATACCCCTAAATCAACCTTTTAAATGATTTTAAATGCTTTTATGGGGGGGGGGGGAATACAAGTTGAACTGTTATAGTTATTGTATCAATCACATGTGATTAATAACTAGAACAGACTACATAATTTATTGCTACTTTCAGATTTACATCAAATTTTGGGTTCTCAAGTGTTTCAAACCTTTTATCAAATTCTTTAAATGCTAAAACTGTTTTCAAACTCTATTAAACTTGTTTTATCTTCAAAACCATATCTATACTAATATATTTATATAATTAAGACTTGAAGGACTTAGGACTGATAGCTCACCTTATTTCTTGTTCCTTGTTTGGTTGTGGACTTAGGGTATTCTGTTATTTGTCTGACTGTCATTGAATTCTTAGTTATATATCATATATATTTGTGTTGGATATAAAAGTCTTCACTTCAGTTCAGTACCTTTGTGTAACAAAGGCATGCAACCAACATTACTATTTAACTATAATAGGTATAGTTAAGGATTACTACTCATTACTACTATTACAATGACACCTACCAGAGTCAGTACAGTTATGAGTCAATACATGCTAAATACTATACAAAGAGAATACTATATACTATACAAGAGAACACTCTATACATTATACCATAAAATACATTATACAACATACAAGAGAATATACTATAATTTGAATGTGACATACTACTTCTTGATACGACACTTCACAGTGGTATCATCGTGTAACCAGAGTCTCCTGGAGGGAGAGTGGGCATTGTGTGTATAGATCTATACGGGACAGACACTCCCACATCCCGACTGCTAGCTACAGTCCCAGCCGAAAGGCCAAGGGGTGACAAAATGTCACATCACTACATATGACTCGGAGGATCATCAGTTATTCGATCGTCAATCAGCATGGTTACATACGAGTTCACATTCAAACCTTTAATTACACATTAAGAAGTAAAGGCCAAATAGGCTCCCCGAGGTGTATTGTACATTTAATACTACCTGGAGTCTGCGTTTTATTTCATTTAGCCGGCAGTGCCACTGCTGGGGTAAAACCTTATTTTCCCAATTACTTTACATGAATAAAGTCTAAAACTATATTTTCTTACTGATAGTTTCACTGGGGAAAACTTTTACATTTTCAAAGGATCAAACATACAAACAAACGGGTCTTGGTAGAAGACTACTTTTACTGGAAAATATAGGATTTTCTAGGGAGTATACTATTGTCAAACATTGATATCAGCTATTATACTACATTGTTGTAAACATTTTTATACAAGCAAAGACACTAAATACTTATGAACTCACCAGCTTTATGCTGATAAACTCTTTCAAAATAACTTGTATTCTCAGGTCATCAGTAGACAGGTACAGATGCAGCTTTTGAGAAGATGGAGCACATACAAGACTCCTCTTTTATTTTGATTATATTTTTGGTGTCTTACAAACTATACAGAACACGCTTGTATTACAATTAATATATTAATGCAATGGATGTTGTTGCTTGTCTTTACTATTATGCATTGTTATGATACTGTACATGACGTCCTCCACCCCAGAACATATTCCGCCGTTCCGGTTTTGGGGTGTGACAGATTGGTATCAGAGCATTGTTTATAGTGAATCAAGTATATCAACCCATAAAAGATATACGAACTATAAACACATCGGGATTAAAACACTCTGACCAAGAATATATACTTTTAAATAATAACATATTTAACTAAGTATATATATACATCTATTTATACCAAGGTCAGTATCATACTAGAACAGAACAAAAGTATTAAGATTGTTGGACAGCACGATTAGGCTTAGAGACATATAGTCAAATCTGTGGCGATGTAGCCTGATCAACTACATTTCCCGAGGAGTGACTAGCATGTGCCTAAGAATGGTTGTGGTGTTGCAACAAGTCTAAAAACTTACCCACACTACTACAAGAACATTAGAACAAGAATACTATAGGAGTATTCTGCATTACTATGAATTACATATGTGAGAACTAAAAAGGTTGTTACTAGTAGGACAATAGTTGCTAAGTGGGTACGCCAAGGTTACATGTGACTAAGGCGCTATAGACTTAGAATCTGTGATCTTTGCTTTACTTCCCGTTCCTTGTTTGGTTGTGGATTTAGAGTTAGGGTCACTTATTCGAAGGTCTATCATGTTTCGGTTGCATGTAATTGGTATGCACTATGCAAGTATTGAATCAACTAATAACGATCATCTTATAAGTATCTTAGATTAGTACGTCTATTAACTATTCTTTCCCCATTCTCGCGTAGATAGCATGGCAGGCTTCCACCTTCCCGGCGATCCGTACTATCCAAACCAAGGCGTTGGAGGATGGCTTGATGAAGAGCCAGAAGATGATCACCCGATCCCTTTGGATGATCACCGTGCAGAAGGCTTTTCGGATAGCTCCGACTCTGAACCAGAAGTCAACAACCTACCCCCAGTAGCTCCAAACCCCAACCCCCGTCCGACATTTCAAGGTCCCAATCCCATGTGGGCAACAACCTTGAATCGATGGAGTGATGAACAGGGTCAGCCTTTACCTTTCAACGGAGACCGAAGCTTTTACAACATAAGCGAGGGAGGTTCAGCTGACCGAGTCTTGCCCATCATGGTCCGTAGGATTGCTAGGAACGTCGAACAAAGTCATGCAGCCATCGGCAGAGTTATGGAAATTGACGCCAACTCGAACAAAGAAGCTATGGATAGGACTAGGAGGACCAATGAGGCTCTGCAGTAACAACTAGCTGCATCCCGAGCTGAAGTCATGGAACTCCGAGTGCGTCAGAGGGCGCATGAGCGACATCTTCAGGAAGTTGTACGCCAACTGGCTGATCTTAGGGTTCGCCCAAGGGATACCCGTCGCCAGTAGGAGATGTCAACTCATCCTTCTCTTTTGATTAAGGAATAGCCTTTTCTTTTCTATGCTCGGTAGAGCACTTGTTTGTAAACATTCCTAACTTTGAAAATACTCTAACTAGGCTTCTAAAATGCCAACATTTTCCCTTATGGTTTGATGTAAGACCTATTTATAGGTCATTTTCCCGAACTCATTTTACATCATTAATACCATTAACATTGGCAGTTGAATACTCTATGGGAAAGTCCATACTCTTATGATTCCCTACTCTATTTGTTATGACTCTATCTGACAGTTGGACTATGGCGATTTAGTCCACGAAACACTCTCATCATACTTACAATTGATTCTCACTTTTGTCATCATCTTTTAAAATTTTCAGTAAGAGATGCCTCCTCGCAAGCGTCCGACCAGAAACACGCCTGCAAGTCAAACACCACCACCACCTCCTCCGCAGTTCAATGCGGTGATGTTTCAGGCAGCTGTAACCGTAGATGTGACCGCAACTATGGCCCAAATAAATTCTGGTGATGCAAGTGGAGCCGGAATGGGCACCAACTCTAGACATGGTGAAATCCACCCACGTACACAGGGGTGTACCTATAAGGATTTCATGAGCTGCAAGCCAACATACTTCAATGGGACCGGAGGGATAATTGCACTATCCCAATGGATCGAAAGAACTGAAGCCATCTTCGAGATGTGCTCGTGCCCCGAAGAGAGCAAGATAAAGTTCGCAGCTTGCACTTTCACCGAAAGGGCCTTGACGTGGTGGAACGGCCATGTCAAATCACTCTCTTTAGTAACAGCCAACGCCATGGGCTGGGACACACTAAAAGACCTTCTGACAAGGGAGTACTGCCCTAGGGGTGAAATTCAGAAACTCGAGGAGGAACTCTGGAACCTCAAGATGAAGGGGACCGACGTAGTGGCTTATACAGCCAGGTTCTGCGACTTGGTAACTCTATGTCCTAACATGGTCCCAACTGAGGGCAAGAAAATTGAACGATACATCTGGGGTTTAGTGCCCCCGTATCGAGGGAACGTTCTAGCATCACATCCTACGACCTTTGACAGTGCCAAGGAATTGGCCCAAAGGTTGATTGATCATGAAGTTCCTTACACTCCATCAGCAACCACAATGGTTGCCACTGCACCGACCAAGACATCTGACAACAAAAGGAAGCGGTGGGACCGAAAGAAGGGTAAATCAGCCCAATCCTCTTCAAAGAACCAACAAACGATGGCTATCCATGCTGCCACTACTCCTGCTGCGCCTGTACCAGCCAAAACATATGCAGGGAGTCTATCCAAGTGCACAAAGTGCTCTTTCCATCATAACGGGCCCTGTCGGGAAATGCACTGCACTAACTGTGACCGGAAGAGCCATACCGCCCGGTTTTGCCGAACACCACCCAAACCCATTTCCCAGGTCCCCAGTTCGGGAGTAAGCCAGGCCTGCTACGGCTGTGGCGAGATAGGGCATTTCAAAAGAAACTGTCCGAAGGCTAGGAATGCAGGAGGAACAGGGAGACTACTTGCTATTGGCCACAATGAAGCAGTAGCAGACCCCACAGTAGTCACGGGTACGTTCCTTCTCAATAACTCTTATGCTTGTATCCTATTTGATAGTGGGGCAGAGAGGAGTTTCGTGAACCAAAACTTTAAACACTTACTTAAACAATCACTACGACCACTAAAAGAAACCTTCGTCATAGAAATGGCTAACGGAAAGACAGAGAGTTCTAATGAAATCTATATAGGTTGTTCCCTCACGCTAGATAATCATTCGTTCCCAATCGACCTCATACCAGTAGCTATCTAGAGTTTCGACGTCATCATAGGCATAGACTGGCTGAGTCTTTATCGTGCTGACATCCTGTGCTTCGAAAAAGCAGTCCGCCTGAATCTATCGAATAACGAAACCTTGATGATCTACGAAGACAAGCCCAGTACGAGCCTCCGTATCATCTCAAGTATTCAAGCCCAGAAATACTTGCGTAAGGAATATCGCGCGTTCCTTGCACACGTCGTCGACACGAGCCAGAAAACGAAAGATCTAAAAGACTTTCCCATAGTACGCGACTTCCCCGACGTCTTTCCGAAAGAGTACCGGGTTTACCTCCCCAACGTCAAGTCGAATTCCGAATCGACTTGATTCCAGGGGCCACCCCCGTAGCCAAATCACCCCATCGTCTAGCGCTTGCTGAGATGCAAGAACTGTCCAGTCAACTTAACGAGCTGCTCAACAAGGGCTTTATAAGACCGAGCTTCTCACCCTGGGGAGCACCAGTCTTGTTCGTGAAGAAGAAAGACGGATCGTTCCGTATGTGCATCGATTACAGGGAACTCAACAAACTTACGATAAAAAATCGTTACCCTCTTCCTCGCATAGACGATTGATTTGACCAACTGCAAGGGGCAAGTTACTTTTCCAAGATTGATCTGAAGTCCGGGTATCACCAGTTGCGAGTGTTTGAGGAGGATGTTCCGAAGACAGCCTTCCGAACTCGTTACGGACACTACGAGTTCGTAGTAATGCCGTTCGGACTGACCAATGCGCCCGCAGTATTCATGGACTTGATGAATAGGGTATGCCGTCCTTACTTGGATCAGTTCGTCATCGTCTTCATTGATGACATACTTATCTACTCTCGAAGTAAGGAAGAGCATAGCAATCATCTACGACAAGTCCTGGAAACCTTACGATCGGAGAAGCTATACGCGAAGTTCTCTAAGTGCGAATTTTGGATCCAAAGAGTCGAATTATTAGGGCATGTGGTGAGCGAAGAAGGAATCCACGTGGACCCTTCCAAAATTAAAGCCATTGAGAACTGGTCAGCACCAAAGACGCCTACAGAAATTCGTCAATTTCTAGGCCTCGCTGGCTACTACCGCAGGTTCATTCAAAACTTCTCTCGAATCGCGAAACCCCTGACTACATTGACCCAGAAAGGCGTGGCCTTTGACTGGGAAGAGAAACAAGAGAAGGGATTCCAAACTCTGAAGCGAGCCTTATGCACCGCACCGATACTGTCCCTCCCGAAAGGGATAGAAGACTTCGTGGTGTACTGTGATGCATCCAACCAAGGGCTCGGCTGTGTTCTGATGCAACGAGGTAAGGTCATCGCCTACGCCTCAAGACAGCTGAAGACACACGAGGTCAACTACACCACGCACGACCTCGAATTAGGAGCGGTTGTGTTCGCCCTAAAAATCTGGAGACACTATCTGTATGGTACGAAGAGCACCATCTATACCGACCACAAAAGCCTCCAACACATCTTCAACCAGAAAGAGCTCAACATGAGACAATGACGGTGGGTCGAGCTACTCAATGACTACGAATGCGAAATTCGTTATCATCCGGGTAAAGCCAACGTAGTAGCAGACGCCCTAAGTCGGAAAGAATATTCTGGTCGAAGAGTCAAGTCACTAACAATGACTATCCATTAGCATCTATCCGCAAAATTTAAGGAGGCTCAGCTCGAAGCTTTGAAACCTGAAAATATAGCGTCAGAATCCCTGCGAGGAATGGATAAGAACTTGGAAACCAAGGGTGACGGAGCCTTGTATCTCATGGACCGGATCTGGACACCGAGACACGGTGGCTTCAGAGACTTGGTCATGAAGGAAGTGCACAATACTCGATATTCCGTCCAACCAGGTTCAGATAAGATGTATCTGGATCTCAAGAAGTCATACTGGTGGCCTAACATGAAAGCAGAGATTGCTACCTTCGTAAGTAAATGCCTTACTTGCGCGAAGGTCAAGGTCAAATAACAAAAACTGTCAGGTCTACTCCAACAACCGGAGATACCCGAGTGGAAGTGGGAGCGGATCACTATGGACTTCATAACCAAGTTACCCAAGACAGTGGGTTGACTTGATACCATATGGGTCATCGTCGACAGATTGACCAAGCCCGCACACTTCCTACCCATCAAAAAAACCGACAAGATGGAGAAGCTCACGAGAACATACATTAGGGAAATCGTACGGCTTCATGGTGTTCCTATATCTATCATCTCTGATAGAGATAGTAGATTCACTTCGAGGTTCTGGGAGTCATTACAAAGCTCCTTAGGAACGAGGCTGGACATGAGTACATCCTACCATCCACAGACTGACGGACAAAGTGAGACGACTATCCAAACTTTGGAAGATATGTTGCGAGCCTGTGTGATCGACTTTGGTAAGGCGTGGGATACCCACTTACCCCTTGTCGAGTTTTCCTACAACAACAGTTATCACACGAGCATCAAGGCTGCTCCATTTGAAGCCCTCTACGGCCGGAAGTGCAGGTCCCCTCTATGCTGGGCTGAGGTGGGTGACACTCAGTTAGCTAAAGGACGAGTTCCTGACAGCACCCTCACGGGTTCGGAAAACATTCGGAAAACGACAGAGAAGATCGTTCAGATTCGTGAATAATTGAAAGCCTCTAGAGACCGACAGAAAAGCTACACCGACAAACGAAGGAAACCTTTGGAATTCCAGGTGGGAGACCGAGTCCTTTTGAAAGTCTCAACCTAGAAAGGCTTGATACGCTTCGGAAAGCGTAGAAATCTGAATCCAAGATACATAGGGCCTTTCGAGATCCTTGCTAGGATCGGCCCCGTAGCTTACAAACTCAACCTACCCCGCGAACTCAGTAATGTACATCCTACCTTCCACGTCTCAAACTTGAAAAAGTGCCTATCCGACGAGACTCTTGTAATCCCACTCGACGAGATCGAGATCGACGAGATCGAGATCGACGAGAGCCTCAACTTCGTGGATGAACCTGTAGAGATTATGGACCGTGAGGTCAAACGAACGAAGCAAAGCCGCATCCCAATCGTGAAGGTTCGCTGGAACGCCAAGCGAAGACCAGAATTCACATGAGAGCGCGAGGATCAAATGAGACTTAAATATCCTCATCTTTTTACTTAGTTATTTTGTAATAATTTAGTTGTCTGAACTCTAATTTCGGGACGAAATTCCCTCTAACGGGGGGATGATGTGACAACCCGAAATTTTCATTTGTATAATCTCTACCGTTAAACACTTCATATAATATTCAAAAACATTTCAGTATATTTTTGGCCGGATTTAAGTCCGTTTGGGTGTTTTGATTTTATATTTCGTCAAACGATTAAATAAAAGGAAGTAACGTTATTAGTGAGGTGTAGCAAACAAAACAACCAACACCTTAGCTAGGTGTTTACGGCCAAACAAGAGGTGTTTGGGCCGTAAACACCATTTTCCTAAAAACTCATGCATATAGCATGAGTTTACATACTTTTTCCTCATTCTCCACTTCCCACCTCAAGAACACCAAGCTTTTTCTCTCAAAGTATCATAATTTCATTTCTTCAAATCCGCCAAAATGTAAGTGTTTCCTTCCTAGATTCTTTCATACAACACTTAATCTAGTGTTTATACATCATTTCATCCATGGATTCTTGGTTTTTACTTAGATCTTCAAGTGTTCTTCAAAACACCAAGAACACCAAGAACACACACTAGTGTTTTTGGGTCCTAAACACTCTTATAAGCTTCATATAAGAAAGTATACTCCTTCTAGCTAGTTATATGCTTAACATACTTGTTAATCCATGGAAAACCATCCAAACCCCCAAGAACATATGTGTTTACGGTTTGGGGATCAACCAAAACCGTAAACACCCCCAAAGGGTGTTTTGATGCCCCTAACACCTTCAAATGCTTGGATAAAGGGCTAGAAACTTGCATGCATGAGCTGGAAACACCAAAACATGAAAAGATTGAGGCATACATGAGTTTACGGCCGTAAACTCATGGGTTTACGACCGTAAATCCAAGTGTTTACGACCGTAAACTCTCAAGGATGGTCCAAGGACCGTAAACTCCAATGAGGGGTCCTTTTGTGCCCTAACCACTTCCTAGGCCTTTGATTCAACCCTAGGACACACAAATGCACCATTCCCATGAGTTTACGGCCGTAAACTCATGGGGAAATGGTCCAAAAACCGTAAACACACATAGGGCCTACCATTTGAGATGTAAACTCCATAGTGAGGCCATACTCTCCTTAGATGCAACCCTTAGCACTCCTAGCACTTGAAGAAAAGTGTTTTCATGCGTTAGAGTGTCTTTACTTGATTAATTAGTGATTAAATAACTAATTAGATACATTTATGTATCACTACATGTTACATCGGATCCGTGTGTGTGTTCAAGTCCTCACTTGACACCTAGCATCCTACCCGACACTTCCATCAAATCCACTCACTACATGTGAGTTCATACCCCTAAATCAACCTTTTAAATGATTTTAAATGCTTTTATGGGGGGGGGGGGGGAATACAGGTTGAACTGTTATACTCATTGTATCAATCACATGTGATTAATAACTAGAACAGACTACATAATTTATTGCTACTTTCATATTTCCATCAAACTTTGGGTTCTCAAGTCTTTCAAACCTTTTATCAAATTCTTTAAATGCTAAAACTGTTTTCAAAATCTCTTAAACTGGTTTAATCTTCAAAACCATATCTATACTAATATATTTATATAATTAAGACTTGAAGGACTTAGGACTGATAGCTCACCTTATTTCCTGTTCCTTGTTTGGTTGTGGACTTAGGGTATTCTGTTATTTGTCTGACTGTCATTGAATTCTTAGTTATATATCATATATATTTGTGTTGGATATAAAAGTCTTCACTTCAGTTCAGTACCTTTGTGTAACAAAGGCATGCAACAAACATTACTATTTAACTATAATAGGTATAGTTAAGGATTACTACTCATTGCTACTATTACAATGACACCTACCAGAGTCAGTACAGTTATGAGTCAATACATGCTAAATACTATACAAAGAGAATACTATATACTATACAAGAGAACACTCTATACATTATACCATAAAATACATTATACAATATACAAGAGAATATACTATAATTTGAATGTGACATACTACTTCTTGATACGACACTTCACAGTGGTATCATCGTGTAACCAGAGTCTCCTGGAGGGAGAGTGGGCATTGTGTGTATAGATCTATACGGGACAGACACTCCCACATCCCGACTGCTAGCTACAGTCCCAGCCGAAAGGCCAAGGGGTGACAAAATGTCACATCACTACATATGACTCGGAGGATCATCAGTTATTCGATCGTCAATCAGCATGGTTACATACGAGTTCACATTCAAACCTTTAATTACACATTAAGAAGTAAAGGCCAAATAGGCTCCCCGAGGTGTATTGTACATTTAATACTACCTGGAGTCTGCGTTTTATTTCATTTAGCCGGCAGTGCCACTGCTGGGGTAAAACCTTATTTTCCCAATTACTTTACATGAATAAAGTCTAAAACTATATTTTCTTACTGATAGTTTCACTGGGGAAAACTTTTACATTTTCAAAGGATCAAACATACAAACAAACGGGTCTTGGTAGAAGACTACTTTTACTGGAAAATATAGGATTTTCTAGGGAGTATACTATTGTCAAACATTGATATCAGCTATTATACTACATTGTTGTAAACATTTTTATACAAGCAAAGACACTAAATACTTATGAACTCACCAGCTTTATGCTGATAAACTCTTTCAAAATAACTTGTATTCTCAGGTCATCAGTAGACAGGTACAGATGCAACTTTTGAGAAGGTGGAGCACATACAAGACTCCTCTTTTATTTTGATTATATTTTTGGTGTCTTACAAACTATACAGAACACACTTGTATTACAATTATTATATTAATGCAATGGATGTTGTTGCTTGTCTTTACTATTATGCATTGTTATGATATTGTACATGACGTCCTCCACCCCAAAACGTATTCCGCCGTTCCGGTTTTGGGGTGTGACACTTTCGGCCTACAATGAAGAAAGATGTTGTTAAATATGTTTAGAAATGTGATACATGTTAAAGACATAAGAACATTCTTTATCAACCGGTAAAAACAATGAATCATTTCTGATCCCCTTGGCCCTTTATGTCACACCCCAAAACCGGAACGGCGGAAACGTTCGGGGGTGGAGGACGTCATGTACAGTATCACAACAATGTGAAGTAGTAAACAAGCAACAATATCATCCATTGCATTAATAATATAATTTCATACAAGTGTGTTCTGTCAAGTTATATAGACACCAAAAATATAAATCAAAATAAAAGATGAGTCTTGAACGAGCTCCATCTTCTCAAAACCTGGCACCGGTACCTGTCTACTGGTGACCTGAGAATACAAGTTATTTTGAAAGAGTTTATCAACTTTAAAGCTGGTGAGATCATAAGTATATTAATGTCTGTAATTGCATGAAAGTGTTTGTAAGTCTGTAATTGTATAAGTTTGTAAAAGTTTGTAATTTTTTGAACTCCCCTAGAAAACCCTATGTTTCCTACTAAAAGTAGCCTTCTACCAAGGCATCTAGTATCTGTGTGTGTGTCTCTTGTAAGAGTCTGTATTTTCCCAAATCCGACTATCATTAACCAAAAATATAGTTTTTTCATTATTGTTTATTGTGTGAAGATCACAAAGTAAATGTAATGGGAAAATGAAATAGTACTGTAGTGTTGTATTAAGTAACTACTGCTGTACTAACTACCTTAAACCAGTTGTTATTTAAAGTACCATGTGATCGGCCTGTATCCTGCTACCGACTCTATAGAAAAATGACGATGTAAGACGTCGTAAGAAATGACGTTTGGCACCCGTAGACTTGCAAGTCCCACTGTAGCGAGCAGCTAGGTGTAGGCTTGTCAATCCAGTATAGATCTATACACAAACTCATACGTTCCCCATTTAAGGAGATTCTGGATACAAAACGGTCATGACAGGTAGTGTCATGCCCCGTTACGTGGCTCACATAAATGTAATAATGTTCTAGTATATGTATGTGCTAGCTGTATTATGTGTTCTCTCCCTGTCTAGCATGTATTGTTTGTTTCTCATCTTATTATTCTATTGTTTGTTTCTCATCATAGTATCTATTGTTTGTTTCTCATCATAGTATTTATTGTTTGTTTCTCATCATAGTATCTATTGTTTGTTTCTCATCATAGTATCTATTGTTTGTTTGTTATTGACTCATGTATGAACTGACTCATTGTATGTTTCCCTGTTCTAGTAATAGTATTAGTATCTCCCTAAACTATACCTATTATAGTTTACTAGTAATGTTGTTTGAATGAATGAACATGTTTGTGTACCTTTGCTACCCAAAGGTATTGAACTGAATGAAGTAACCTTTTATATCTATACACATATACATGATATATAACTAGGATTCAAACGACCTTCGGACAAATAACCTGAATACCCTAAGTCCACAACCAAACAAGGAACATGAAGTAAGGTGAGCTATCAGTCCTAGGTCCTTTTAATCGTACTTATATAACTATATCTACATAGATACACAGAATATAAGTTAAAAGAGTTTAATAAAAGTATTTGATATGAAAAAGAGTTTATAAAACAGTTTGAAGTAAAACAGTTTGGTAACACAGTTTGAAAAGTAAGAAATCCACTTGTTTGGTAGTTATTAATCACATGTGATTAATATAATAACTATAATAGTTCAACTTGTATCCCCCCCATAAAAGCATTTAAAAACATTTAAAAGGTTAATTAAGGGGTATGAACTCACCTGTAGTGAGTGGTTTGGATGAACGGAATGCATAGGATGCTAAGTGTCAAGTGAAGACTTGAACACACACAAGGATCCTAGTTAACATATAATAACACATGTACGTATCCAATTAGTCATAAAACAACTAATTAACCAAGTTTAAGACATCCTAAGACATGTAAAACACTTGATTTTAGTGCTATAAGTCCTAAGGATTGCATCTAAGGGTGGTAGGACCTTGTATTTGAGTTTGGGGTCCAAGGGTAAACTCTATTGGAGTTTACGGTTTTTGGGACCAACTCACATTGAGTTTACTGTCGTAAACCCATGAGTTTACGACCGTAAACTCATGGTACTTTAACGATTTTGTGTTTTGAAGCTTTAAAGGTCATAAGAAGCATTCCTACTTCATGTTTAAGCCTTAGGAAATGTTTAGGGCACCATTTCACTCCTTTGTGGAGTTTACGGTCCTTGGACCACTTTTCCTTGGGTTTACGGCCGTAACCCAAATGGTTTATGGTCTTTTTGATGTTTTAAGTCCTAAGCACATCAAGGTTATGTTCTACACTAGTTTCCAAGGATTGGTAAGGGACTAGGGCACACTTTGGTACCCTTATTAGGGTTTACGGTCCAAGAACATCTTGGACCGTAAACACCTTTGATCTTGTGTTTCCTTGGTGTTTTCTAGATGATTAGAAGTGTAGCAAGTCTTATAACACACTAGGGTAAGAGTACTTACTATGTAGAAGCTTGAAAAGGTGCTAAAAGTCCAAGAACACTAGTGTGTGTTCTTGGTGTTCTTGGTGAAACTAAGAACACTTGAAGATCTACACAAATGGAATGATTTCACGGATGGAATCACGTAAGATCACTAGATTAAGTAAGATATCGACTAAACAAGGCAAGAAACACTTACTTTCTTGAAGATCTTGAAGAAAAGTCGGATGATACTTGAGAGAGAAATGAGTTCTAGTTCTTGAAAATATGAAAAAGTGATTAAAATGGCTAAGTGCCATATTTATACCCTTGGGGTTTACGGCCATAAACACCTTGTTTAGGCCGTAAACTCCAAACTCTTGGAGTTTTGGAACTTTATTGGTACACAATAAACCCTAGGGCATCCTCTCTCTTGTTATCTCCTGAAGTACTAGGCTTTAGGACACTCAAACTGACTCTACACAGCTCAAAAGTTAGCAGAAACTGTTATGTCTTCTATTGAAGTGAATGGTTGTACAGAATAGAAATTTCGGGTTGTCACACTTTATGAACTTGGGTATAAACATGGTTGGAAATCTACTTTGGGCGACTGGTGGCAAGGTCGTTTTGTTGGAAATGACCAACAACTTTTCAAAATGGATAGAGGCTGAAGCTTTTGCCCAAGCCAGAGATAAAGAAGTGGTATCCTTCATAAACAGCAACATCTTTACAAGATTCAAAATCCTGTCAGAGATCATATTGTTGGATTAGGTGTCTAAGCCTATAACTATAACTAGTATAAACTTGAATTGATGGTAGCACAGTCCTTTTGGGTTACCCTCAAACCTAGCAATTGGACATGATGTTTTTGGAGAGAGAGTTAATTTAGTATTTGAATAATAAATTGGAATAAATAGTTAATATATTATTAGAATAATATATTAATTAGAAATAGTGATATTTAGTTATAAATTAATCAGAAATTAATTTGGAATTTATTTTTGGGATTAATATAATAAATTAAAAGTGCATGGACAAAAGTGCAATTATTAAATAGTTGAGCAAGAGGCATTCTAGAACCTCCCTTATGGTATGGATGGTTTTATGATGTTTCTTGTAGCTCAAGAATTATCCTTGGAGGATAATTAGGAAGTTGGATAGTTACCAAAATAAAATAATGCAATTTTATTGGTTTTAGGGTTATCTACGGTTTCCTACTTGCACTATATAAGGACCCCTAGCCTTCATATTTTCGGTCGCTTGATTCCCTCTTAGCAAGGCCGAAATTCTCTTCCCTCTCTCCGTAATATCCGCATTGTTAGCTTGGGTGTGAAGCATCAGAGGCACGACACTTGTGGTGCTTGATGCCAAAAGCTTTGAAGAAGGAATTCAAGATTGTTTACTACAATAATCATCAAGGTAAGTTTTCATGTAACAAAGTTTTGTAGGATGATAGTTCATACTATGTCGCTATATGTGAAATACATTGATCCTTATTAGGTTGCATGTGCCGCAACCATTTAATTGTTAAATGTTTTTCCGCTTAGTGCATTGGTTTTGTAACCTCCATAACCCATAAGTGGTATAAGAGCCTATGGCTATCTTTCATGTATTTGCACACTGGTGAATCGATCAAAGAAAAAAGAAACCTCTTTTTGGATTTGTCGCAGCTCGCGTCGTGAGCATGCATGCTCACATCGTGAGCTCAGTCCAAATCCGGATTTTTATGCTTATCAGCCTAATCTACTTATATGTGATAATTATTTGTTATATTTATTTGTCAAATCTGATTTTACTGAATATATCATGATAAAATGAAAGCCTAGAAGTTAGGAGATAAGTCTTTGACTTGATTAATTATTCGTTGATTAATATGATTGATTTTCTTAAGTGTGTAAATAATTAATTTAGATATTAATTGAACTTAATAATTAATGTCAAATATTATTTGGTTTATTTTCAATTTAAATTATTTTAATTTTTGAAATTTTTTATAAACCTAGTATTCTGAAAAGTTTAAAATACACGTAACATTAAAAATTATCCTTATGGATCTTATTATGAATTTAATTAAGTGATTAATTAAAAGATAATTAATAAATCCATTAAATGGTTTAAATTAAATTAAATTAAAAGTTTATTTTATTAAAAGATTAAACCCTTGCAGGTTTAAAATGTTTTAAAATACACCTTATACTATATATATAATTAAAGGTTTAATATATATATATATATATATATATATATATATATATATATATATATATATATATTAAAATGTTTTAAAATACACCTTATACTATGTATATATAATTAAAGGTTTAATATATATTATATGTATAAGAATAGCCAGTCAAATCGCTAGTACGCCTTATTCACGAAACCATGCTATAAAGTGGGTATAAGGAAGCGGCCTATAAAATGATCGTTGAATGAGTGTCCACTCTCACCCACCGCTCTCCTGTGTGGTGGAGGGTCGTTAGCCGAATGGATTTGATAGGACATAATCGCATTGATAAGTATAATGATATAAAGTAACTAAACTAATTTTAAAATCTCAATCTTAGTTGCTTTAGGAAAAATGTGAAATGTATGCTAATCCATGAAAACGTACATCATGCTTTATATGTCGTTAGTAGAGCGTGTGTGGTTAACTGGCACACTAATGGGGGACTATTAAGAGATATGATGGACATCTTCAAAATTATCGTTGCCGATGGAGCGTGTGTGGTTAACCGGCACATCAATGTGAGATGATAAATGACATCAAGATTGTCAAGGGGGTTTGCATGGTTATTCACATCTCGTTTGTGATCCTCGGCATCCCAGTCACAAAAGTGAGAGCATAATTCGAGATTGAACATGTCATTGATTAGATTTAATGAATCTCAAAGGATTTAGGAGTGTCATAAGATTGAAAATGGTAAGAGGCTTACCAACCTAAAATAGATTCGAATTTGATTACGACATCCCTCTTCAAAGTTCGAATAAAAAATATGGATCCTAGCCTTAATTTAAATTTATGGATTAATAATTAAGCATTAAATTCAACTAAATTGAACTCACTTTTCTTCCATTGTAGATGTCAAGTCAAGAAAACAATGGTCTTCCTCACTCTTTTGGAAATGATTTTCCTCTTCCTCCAGAAGATGATCTTCCACTTTCTAATCAAAGTGAAAATAGTTTCTGTTATTCGGGAAATGGTGGATCTGGACGTCATGCTTCTCCAACTCTTCCTCCTCCTCCTCCTCCTCCAGTGACTCTCCCCATGTCACATTTTCCTCGAGTTGAAAGATACGAAACTACTCAAGCCCTATTGGCATGTAGACATCAAGATGGAAATTCCGTGTGCGCATGTTCTGGAAATGAATCATACATTGAAAAATTGGATAGAATGGGTGTCGTTTTCCCAAGGGAGCAAGCCATTGATTTGGTTCTTCTTTCGCTTGCTAAGTCATATGGTCAATTCATTAAGAACTTTAATATGAGGAACCTCGACATGACCCTAATTGATCTGATTCTGATGTTGATTGTTGTTGAAGCAGAAATGCTTAAGAGCACAAATGAAGCAAAGGTGCTTGAAGGGTATAATTCAAAAGTTTCCATGGATATTAACAATGATGACAATGGTGGTCCAGAAAAGATTTATCTTCCCATTGGAAAGGGTTTGGCCAAGGTCAAACCGTTTGATCCTATGGTAAAGAGAAAGGCTAGTTATGAGATAGTTCCATGTGGTAAACCCAAGAGGTCCGTATGTTTCTATTTCTAATTGAGGGGACATTGGTTGCGAAGCTACCCAAAGTATCTAAAAGATCTTATAGATTGTAAAGTCAAGTTGTGTGACTATACTTCAGGTATATCCATTATCTAACTCCATTATCTTAACAAGTTCCTATTCATATACTCTTAATGCGTGAATGTGACGATCACATTTTGATGTTATCATAGGATCTAAGAGAAAGAAGGAAGATTAAAAAGAGTGAGCTAAATCTGATCGTCAGCGATGGACTTCGGTCACATGGTTCGATGATAAGAATTTGGAGCTACTGCTTATGAGTTAGGATAATTTAATATATTGCTTAGGAGATGTCTAGAAACATAGTTTTCATTTTTATGCATTGTAAGGACAAGTTCCACTTTTTCGTTTATTTCGATAAAAGTGAAATTTTGGCTTATCTAGTTGGCTTACTTATATATTTCCATACAATGGCATTTGTGAAAGTGTTGGTTACATTTCTATTATTGGCAATGTTAATTAGATTCTTGTTATACATCGCTTGTGGAAATGTCATAATTGACTAAGTGAAAAGGAATTTTCATAACCCAAGTTTTGATTGGATAGAAACTTGGAGTCATGCAATTTGAATTGCGTGATGTATGAGAATATTGATTGTTGGAAGATTATGACTAATTCATTGATCACATGTTTATGTGAGTCAAATAAAGGACTAATGGATCTAGTACATGTTAATATGGACTATTCAGATCCACCACAAAGGAAGAAAACCCTATTCGTCATGATTTACTGATGTTTTTGTAAATATGATTATGTTTATAAGATTAAGCATAATTTTGATGCTTTGAAAAAGACTTAAAGAGTAGCAGAACGATTAGAAGAATCTATTAGGCAGAAAGATAAAAGTTTTCTAATCTGAAAGGAAAGGAGAGTGCTTTAGTATCATGTTTTGTGATCATCTTAGTGATTGTGGAACTATATCATGGTTGATCCTCAAAGAACATCTTAGTGCAATTTTATGACTAAGAAGAGGTATCAGATATTGTTGAAATGGTTCAATCGAGAGATGAGTCATACTTCGTTTCCAATCAAGTTTTAGAGCCATGCTCTAGTTACTACAAATCATATCTTGAAATTATTTTATACTACATTGGTTTATAACACTTCTTGAAATGTGGAATAATAATGTTTTCTTACTCTAGCACATTTGGAATTGGAAGTTATGTTTTGGTTAAAACAAAGGATAAAATTAGACCAATTTCGTTAAGTGTTCTTGTCGGGAATCCACACTAACTTTTGAATATTTGTTTTAGCTCGCCAAGGCATGTTCCTTGAGAGAGAAACTTATATGTCAAGAAGTTAGTGGGAGTCTTATCGATCTTGAGAGTTTTTTTAGTCAATCATGAATAAACCTTTTGGTTATCACTAGCACACGACAATAGGTTGATAACCTATCGTGTTGAGTTGACACATTATTCTTTTTGTGCACCTTCCAGTTTAGTTGGAAATACTTAGGAGTTCTATGATTCTCATTTGATTTCAAAAGGCAGAGCACCTTGGTCAGTGAAAGAACATTAATCAATATGGGTGAGTTGCTTAACAACACGGAAGCACTGGTAGGCCCTTGTGCTACCAGAGGGTAAGAAATTTAGAATGATGAAGTTCAGTCCATGAAAGGAAATCTAAATTTGAATTTGGTTTTTTGTCATAAACCTTATCTTATGATTATAGGTTGGAAATGATAGATTCACATGGATGGGAACGTATACACCATAAGATCTAGATGGAAAAATGTTTCTCTCTAATTTATGAGAATAATTTTGAGGAAACACTTTTGCTAGTAGATTTTAAAGATCTGAGAAAAATCATTATGGTTAGTGGTTGTATTAGTTGCATTCTCAAATTCGCAATATGATTACGGCATCCATTTTCATAGTTTGAATTGTGTGAAATGGCAAAGAATTGTTTGAACATTCAATACATATAGTTATGAGTTCTGAAAGGGTTTAAACACACGTATATATGCTATCTAATGAAGGTGTATAAGCATAAGAAGTCTAGTTGGAGACTTATCGAAGCATCACCTGTTAGAAATCTGTACTTTAGTAAGAGAGTCAAGAGTATTGATTTCTAGAAGTCCAGTTGATTTATGGGTACATGTCAAATCTAGTGGGAGCATAATCGTTATGCTAAAGGGAGAATAATTGTTGTGCTAGTGGGAGCATAATTGTTATGCCATGTATTGGCTGTTAACAATATTATTCGTATGGAACAAAGTTTTCAATTTGCAAATTTCAAAGTTTGGGAATTGTTTCTCTATGATGGACGTAAGGGAGAGGTCACTCATACTTCGTTTAAAATCTAAAGGTTTGGATTAAAGGGAATAGAACCTAGTCTTGGACATATATAAATATCATGTTTAAATGATTCAACATAGGAAATTCGATATATGGAAATATTATAACAAGAGATACAAGGTCCTTATGTAAGACATAATGAATCGAGTCCCATATGCTTCACATATAGGATCGATTTCATATTCTATAATATTCACTTGTTCTGATTTTTCCAAATGCCTTTGGCATTGAGAGGGAAAAATGACTAGAACTTTGTGTGACTAAAGTTCTTAAACAACTGTCAAGAATATTCTGAGGTTTACTAACGTTTGGTTGCTTGTGGATAGTTGGAAGTAAGTAGCGAATTAAGACTGTCATGAACTGGATTTCTAGATTGTCTAAAGAGCTTTAGACATAGCAATAGTATTGATGCAATGTTCTTTAGTACTTAGTAATGGGATTTTAAGTAATGGATTAACCCACGCTCAGATAATTACTTCCTGGAATTCATCACGAGTAATTCTGAGACGATAATATCTTATAATCTTTAAAATGAGATATATGACTTGTGGTTTACAAGTCAGTTGTGCATTGATAATACGTAAACGCATTAGTAACTTGATGTTATAAAATGTATTTGTGTGCATGATCTGATGAGTAGATAGTGCAAACATATAAGTCAAAGTTTATCTGTTCCTTTTTCCCTAACAGGAAAAGCTATCTCTTTGGGCCCCTCGATGATTTGGTGTTGAATTATAGTGCCGGGCCCGACCAGGACTAAATTGATCTGTTCGATTAGTAGTTCTTTGTCATTACAAATCAGAAATCGGGAAACAAAGTATTGGGCGATGAGATTGATTATGTTCCATGTCTCATATCCGAATGATATCTTGCAGAACGGAGGATTACATAATCACTTATCTTAGGACACGTAACTGACTGGGTCGGAGTTCGACAACAGCTTTTGGTAGCTACAATTTTCTGATCGATTCGGTAGTTATACTGGCAGTTATAGTTACAGACTTATCCAAGTGGGAGACTATTGGATTAGGTGTCTAATCCCATAACTATAACTAGTATAAACTTGAATTGATGGTAGCACAGTCCTTTTGGGTTGCCCTCAAACCTTGCATTTTGATAGGATGTTTTTGGAGAGAGAGTTAGTTTATTATTCGAATAATAAATTGGAATAAATAATTAATATATTATGAGAATAATATACTAATTAGAAATATTAATATTTAATTAATAATTAATCATAAATTAATTTGGAATAAATTTTGGGATTAATAGAATTAACTAAAAGTGTCGGGACTAAAGTGTAATTATTAAATAGTTGAGCAGGAGGCATTCTAGAACCTCCCTTATGGTATGGACGGTTTTATGAAGTTTCTTGGAGCTCAAGAATTATCCTTGGAGGATAATTAGGAAGTTGGATAGTTACCAAAATAAGATAATGCTATTTTATCTGTTTTAGGACCCCTAGACTTCGTATTTTCGGTCACTTTATTCCTTCTTAGCAAGGCTGAAATTCTCTTCCCTCTCTCCTTAATATCCTCATTGTTAGCTTGGGAGTGAACCATCAGAGGCACGACAATTTTGGTGCTTGCTGCCAAAAGCTTTGAAGAAGGAATTCAAGATTGTTTACTACAACAATCATCAAGGTAAGTTTTCGTCCTTATGAATTAGGTTTCATATACAAAAGTTTTGTAGGATGATAGTTCATTGTATGTTGCATATTTGTGAAAGACATAGATCCTGATTAGGTTGCATGTGTCCTAATCATTTAATTGTTAAATGTTTTTCCGCTTAGTTCATTGATTTTGTAAACTCCTTAACTCGTCACATATGTGACAAAGGATCAGAATTCATCAACAACATAACTCAAGATTCATGTGCAAGATGTGAAATCAAGTTAATAACCTCAAAACCCATACATCCTTAAGCAAATGGCCAGATAGTTTCCAACAAGAAAATCATTATAAACAATCGCAAGACGTGTTTGAAAGACAATAAGGGAAGATGGGATGAAGAATTACCCATCGTCTTATGGGCAGATAGAACAACCGTAAAGGGAGCAATAGGCAAAACTCCTTACTCTTTAGTATTTTGTTCTGAAGCAGTGGTTCCTCCCACAGTAACCATCCATATAGCAAGAATCAGTATGCAAACACCGAGAAGCAACAACCAAAACCTGGTTGAATATCTTGACACAATATATGAAATCTGGGATCTTTCCATGATTCTAATAACATCTTACTAGCAACGAATAGCTAGATCCAACAACAAAAACATTAGCATCAGAAGATTCTAAGTAGGATATATGGTATTAAGAAAGATTTTTCAAAACACCAAAGACGCTAGTGCTGGAAAATTAACTCTTAAATGGAAAGGCCCATATCTCATAGGTTCCAAAGCTGACAAAGGGGCATACTGGCTTGCCACCATTGAAGGGAGCCTTCTGCCAAGATCTTGGAACGCAATCCACCTCAAAATCTACTTTATGTAAATTAATAATCTTAACTCGGTAAATCCCAAGGAAAAGGGTACACATCCTTTTACTCATAATTCGTTTATACATTTTTTATTCTCAAAACATGGTACCGACTTAAGCATATGTGGGGAGTTGGCTATGTCAATGCCTACCTCTCAAGGATTTTATGTTTTGTTGAAAACTTAATCAAAATCTTGCCCAAGATATTTTCTAGAGTCTATAACAAGATTCCTTACCTAGAGACTAATCGCGTCTCCTACGCTTAGGGCATCAAAATCCCCTCTAAGGTTTAAGATATTCATTTTTCACCCGAATTAGGTTTAAACACTTCATTTGAATGCACGTTATCTAATAATGGATATGGAACGAGTGGACCAATATGTTGAAAGGTGTATTGACAATCTCCTTGTGACTAGCCATATTTTTCATCTAAGAATAATTTCAATGGCATAACATTTTCATGTAACACACCCGTTTGAGCATGACCCCAGTAATAATTTCAATGGCATAACATTTTCATGTTATACACTCGTTTAGGCATGATACGAGTGACTTTTGGGAAAATCCCCAAAGAATGTTGGACCCCCCCATAAATTTTATGAATATCCCCAAAATAGCATAAGTAATTTCCTAAGAAATGTTGATAGGAATCTTGAATATCCTTACAAAGATGTGGAAGTTACTACAACTACTCACAAATCCTCGTAGGATGTCCATCGAATCTCGTGAAAGCTTCAAGATGTAATTAAAAGATCCAAGAAAGGATACCAAAAGAATAAAAGAAGAAAAGCACATGAAAATCATGATAAGGATCAAAGGCTAAGATCGACTAAAATTCCAATAAGGTTGTATCTAACTAAAGTAGTCTATTATTGTTCAGTATGATATAATTACTCTTTGACACTCGCACTTTACGATATTACTTTCTTTTTAATTTTTCACAAAATATCTCTTAAATAACTAAACTGCATTCCAAAATCTTATCTAAATTCCTTATCAAAAACTTATAATGATGGTTTTAAAATATTCTCAATCTAGAAGGCACTATTAAACCTTGATTATTAAATTGCATTATAAAATTGCACTATGCAAATATTATCTAGATCTTGAATGCATGATTTCCTTTTATCTAAAGTCTTTCTTAATTACTTGTTAAGTTTCTCAAAACCTTTTTTCCATTAAAATTTTCAAAATCTTTTGTTAATTTGTATCAAAAATCTTAAAAATTGTTTCATCATTAATTTTTTCAAAATCTTTGGTAACTTTCCGTTATTTTTTTAAATTTTCTTGAGAATCTCTTAGCAATGTTATAGAATATTTTTATATATAAAAATAGCATGATTAGGATGTAAGCACCATCAAGCATAACAAAAATTGTTTAAAGTCTAAACCGGGCACGATGCCATTAAACGAAAATAAAATTATCTTAACCCTCCATGGGCATCACTTGAACCATAAATATTTAAGAAAGAAACACCATTCTTCTTCTTTTCTTCCTCTTCTCCTCAACGTTGTTCATAAAATGTGAATTGAAGATATATTAAAAGATCGTGGCAAAGATGCGCAAAAAAGTATTGTAACGTCCCGAAAATAATAAGTTAAAAATTTCATTTTTAATACAATCAAACACCAAATATCTTTTACGCAAACATTTAGAAGTATTTCATAACAAAACCATTATCAGAGTACATTCCTAAAATTACAAAGTTGCGGAAGAACATGGGCGTATACGCTGCGATCAAATCGGGCCCTTCCCTTTTGAACCGGAAGTACTTGAAACCATAAACAATAAACCGTAAGCACAAAGCTTAGTGAGTTCCCCCAAATACCGCATACCATACATACAATAGAGAATGTTATGTGCCAGCCATAGTCTTGCCATTATGCCACGAGCCATATCATGGTCTTTCCTTGCCAAGTCGGGGCCAAAACCCTAAGTCTTATAGACAAGTGCTAAGAACCACCTCCTGGTCTTCCATGCATGCATCACAAAGACAACAAACATACATTCTACAACTAACAATCTACTTAACTGCCAAGGTCCGAACCCTAGTCTTGCATACAAATTTTCCAGGAGCCACCTATGGCTCTTTCATACAATACCAAGGGCCACCCCTTGGTATTTCAACAATACATAAGCCAATGGGCCAGTATTGGTGCCTTCGACCCATAGATACAATGAGGAGACTCACCTCCGACTGCTGAAAGCCACGGATAAATCTCTGGCTACATATCCACTAAAATCCCTCGTACTATCAATCATAAAATAACATCCAATTAATAATTGGATCCCGACTCACACTAAGACTCCAAATTATGGCAAAAGACCTTTTTACCCTTGCCCAAATTGGCCCAAGGCCAAGGCCCAATCCACTTGTCCGAAAGCCCAAATTCTAAAATAATCACCCAGAGCCCAAATATGGCCCAAATTTCATAATTTGGCCCAAAACCGTCACACCCCCAAATCAGACGGCCGAAACGTTCGGGGTGGAGGACTTCATTTGTAGTATCATAACACATGCATCATAGTAATCAAAGTACAAACAACCATTGTATTTAAAAAGTATAAGTATTTACATGTGTTCAATCATTGTATATTGAAACCAAAATAGTTATACAAAATAAGAAGATATGACTCAAATTAGCTCCATCTTCTCAAAAAGCTCGGGGAGTACCTGTTTATTATTTCCCTGAGTATACAAGTAATTTGAAAAGAGAGTATCAACATAAAGTTGAGTGAGTGCATAAGTGTTTATGTTTGAAAGGATGTCTCAGTATCTTGCATATGTAAACTGTTCCAGAAAATCCTATATTTTCTGTTGTATATGAAAAGTAGTTTTATTCCCAAAAAACCGTTCTATTTGTAAATCAATGTTTTGTATTTGTATTCCTTTATGTAAAACTTGTAACTGAGAATGTGCCTGGTTTCACCAGCTGTTATTGAAAACTATATTGTACTATTGTAGTTTGTATTCTGTAAACTGGTACTTTGAAGATGTACTTACGTTTAGTTGATTATACACTAACGTGTTGTTAATATCTTTTTAATGAGTTATTGTAACCATACTGAGACATGATGTCCTGAAACAAATGCTTTGTAGGCGTTTAAATTGTTGATAACAATTGTCACTCATTGGCGTGTATGCCTGATTGTAGCTAGCAACCTGAGTGTGGGGTTGTCAATCCCAATATAGATCTACACACAACTTGTTTCGATCCCCTGACTGGAGACTCTGGTTATAATATCAGGACTTTACCTTGGTTGTCTAAATGAATTAAATAACCTGAATTGAATGACTCATAAAAAGCATATAAACGTTACATGTATATTAGTCATGAAAACCCAATCATTCTGAAATAAATGATTGACAGTATGTTCTTGAATTAGTATTCTTAACATGTATATGAAAATTGTATATCCCTTGATTTGTTTTGAACCAAACCTTTGTTTCTTGTAAAACTGTGTATTCTAGTATACTTGATTCATGTATTATTGTTCTATGTATCATAAATTGTACCTATTATAATTTATATGTACTTTCTAAATTGCTATTTAACTGTTTTTGAAAGAAACCCCTTTTTGCTCAACATGTTACAAAGGGTATTTAAATTGAATGAAATAACTTCTATATTTATATACATATACATAAGTAAAATTTAAACGACATTCGGACAAACAACCGGTACTATAAGCCCACATCCAAACAAGGAACAAGACCTAGAATGATTTATCAGTCCTAAGCCTTTTAAATCTTATTTATATAAAAATTTATATACAAATATGAATTTTGGGGAAAAATATAAGTTTACAAAAGAGTTTAATGTTTTGAGAATATTTTGATGATTTAATGTCGTTTTATCATGATTTAAAATCATGATTTTATAACACAAAGTTCTTGTGTTGTACTTGTATTGCCCCCCTTTAAAACAGTAGAAATTATGAAAATACAAGGGTATGAACTCACTTGTTAGGTGGTTATTTGGACAACGTTTCGTTTTCTGGAAAGGAGTTTATTTGAAGAAAAACCGGCTTTAATCGGGCAGAGTTTCGACTGGATAAAGTTGTTTTTCTCTGGATTCTCGGGGCTTCGAGGCTTGCTTGGGGTTTTAGACTTGATACCGGGGCTTTGGGGGTTGTATGTAAGTTTGTGGAAGTGAAAGGGGTGAAAAGGATAGAAAATGGTGTAAAAATGGGGTTAAAACCGGAGGATCTCGCACCATATATATAGGCCGACGCCTCGGATCCAAAGCAAGGGGAAGCAGCTGCGTGTTCGGACAGGTGGCGAGGGGGAGGGCTCGCTTCAGACAGCTGGCTCGGCGTGTCGGATCAGGAGTGGACCGGACTTCGGTCGAATCAGAAGAAGGCACGGGTCCGAGCTCGGTGGCGTGTTCTTGCGAGGGGTGTCGGATGGCTATTGGACCGCGACTTCGGTCCAATCAGAAGCTGAAACGGGGAGGACACGAGGAAGCCTCGCATGCGAGGTGACGTGACCGAAGGTACACCATGCGATTTTTCCCGGTTTTCAACATTTCTCGATTTTTGTGCCCAAAACTTGCGAAATTCATAACTTTCGCATACGAGCTCCGTTTTCGACGTTCTTTATATGCACGCGTAGGTAAAATTATACTCTACGACTTTCGTTTACACCTCATCAGCTAACTTTGACTTTATTTTTAATATTATTATTTTTAACAGACCTGGACAGGAAAATCCGTTAAAAATTCATAACTTCTTCATCCGACGTCCGTTTTGGTCTGTCTTTTTACCGTTGTACTACTAATGACGAGACCTTCAATTCTTGTTTAGCTTGTGTCGGCTAAAAATCACTTGATCTTTATTTCGAGTTTTTAGCTGTATACTGCTATACTGAAACTTAGAAAAATCATAACTTCCTCATACGAAGTCTGATTTTGACGTTCTTTTTATGAAAGTTCTCGGTTTAACATAAACTACAACCTTCATTTAGATTGTTATGGCTAAAAAGCCTTTTATTGAAAATTCACTTTTTACACTGAACAATGTTTTGCCGGTTTTGTCGCGGATCTTCGATTGGTCATAACTTCTTCGTTATAACTCGGATTTTAGTGTTCTTTATATTTGGAAACCTTGTTACAATCTCTACCACTTTGTTCATCCCAATTGAGATTGTTTAATACTTTATTTTTTGAGGGTCAATTATGTAAATGTACACAGTATGCTAAAATTTCTCTTTATTATTTTAAAAAGAACTACAAATTGACCTACATTATTACATAGGTTTGAAATAACGGTTTGTTACATTATCCCCCCGTTAGAGAGAATTTCGTCCCGAAATTAGCATTACAGATAGACTAGGGAAAAAGATGTGGATATTTCTGTTGCATTTGATCCTCCCGCTCCCAAGTGAATTCAAGTCCCCGTTTTGCATTCCAGCGAACCTTCACTATCGGGATACGACTTTGTTTGGTTTTCTTAACTTCCCTGTCTAGAATCTCTACGGGTTCTTCCACAAAGTTGAGGCTCTCGTTTAACTCGATTTCCTCGAGTGGGATCAGAAGAGTCTCGTCGGATAGACACTTTTTCAAGTTCGAAACGTGGAAGGTAGGATGAATGTTACTTAGTTCTTGGGGTAGTCAAAGTTTGAAAGCTATAGGACAGATTCTGGGAAGAATCTCGAATGGTCCTATGTACCTTGGATTCAATTTGTCACGCTTTCCAAAGCGTATCATGCCCTTCCAGGGTGAGACCTTTAACAGGACGCGGTCACCAACCTGGAATTCCAAGGGTTTTCTCCTTTTATCAGCGTAGCTTTTCTGTCTATCTCTGGAAGCTTTAAGTCGCTCCCGAATTTGTACGATCTTCTCGGTAGTTTCTCGAATAACTTCCGGACCAGTGAGAGCACTGTCAGGAGTTTGACCTCTAGCTAGCTGTGTGTCACCCACTTCAGGGATCTGCACTTGCGGCCATAGAGGGCTTCGAATGGAGCAGCCTTTATGCTAGTGTGATAATTTTTGTTATAAGAGAATTCAACAAGGGGTAAATGAATATCCCATGCCTTTCCAAAGTCTATCACGCAAGCTCGCAACATGTCTTCTAATGTTTGAATCGTCCTCTCACTTTGTCCGTCAGTTTGTGGATGGTAGGCTGAACTCATGTCCAGCCTAGTTCCCAGAGAGTTTTGTAAAGACTGCCAGAAACGAGAGGTGAATCTACAATCTCGGTCTGAAATAATAGATATTGGCACACCATGCAGTCTAACAATCTCCTTGAGGTAAGATCTTGTTAGCTTCTTCATCTTGTGGGTTTCTTTTATTAGCAAGAAGTGTGCGGATTTGGTTAATCTATCGACGATTACCCAAATAGTATCATAACCACCCGTTGTCTTGGGTAACTTAGTTATGAAATCCATCGTAATCCGCTCCCACTTCCATTCAGGGATTTCAGGTTGTTGTAATAAACCTGAAGGTTTCTGGTACTCTACCTTGACTTTGGCACAAGTAAGGCACTTACCCACAAAGGTAGTGATTTCGGCCTTCATGTTAGGCCACCAGTATTGTTTCTTGAGGTCCAGATACATCTTGTCTAAACCTGGATGAATGGAGTATTGGGTTTTGTGCGCTTCATTCATAACCATGTCTCTGTAACCACCGAACTTTGGCGTCCAGATCCGGTTCATGAAATAATAGACTCCATCATCCCCGAATTCGAAGTTCTTATCCATTCCTCTCAGAGTTTCACCTGCCACGTTTTCGGGTTTCAAGGTTTCAAGTTGAGCTTATTTGATTTGTGTGGACAGATGTGAATGGATTGTCATGGTCAACGACTTTACCCGGCGTCCTGAGTATTCTTTTCTGCTAAGGGCGTCAGCTACTACATTTGCTTTACCAGGGTGATAAAGAATTTCACATTTGTATTCGTTCAGTAGCTCCACCCATCGTCGTTGTCTCATGTTCAACTCTTTCTGATCGAAGATGTGCTGGAGACTTTTATGGTCCGTGAATATTGTGCATTTTTTGCCATATAAGTAATGTCTCCAGATCTTTAGAGCAAACACCACCTCTCCTAGCTCAAGTTCATGTATTGTATAGTTGACCTCATGTGTCTTTAGCTGTCTTGAGGCATAGGATATAACCTTTCCTCTTTGCATAAGAACACACCCAAGCCCTTGATTTGAAGCATCACAGTACACTACAAAGTCCTCTGTCCCTTCGGGTAGAGACAAGATCGGTGCACTGCACAAGGCTTGTTTGAGCGTTTGGAATGTTGTTTCTTGCTTCTCTCCCCAAATAAAGGTTACACCCTTTTGCATCAGGGTGGTAAGCGGTTTAGCGATTCGGGAGAAATTTTGGATGAATCTGCGATAGTAGCCAGCAAGACCTAAGAATTGTCGGATTTCTGTAGGTGTTTTGGGTGCTGGCCAGTTCTCAATTGCTTTGATTTTGGAAGGGTCCACGTGTATTCCTTCTGAACTGACCACGTGACCTAGGAATTCAACCTTCCTAATCCAAAACTCGCACTTTGAAAACTTCGCATAGAGTTTTTCTGTTCTAAGGGTTTGTAATACTTGATGAAGATGTTGGCCATGTTCCTCTTTGCTTCTTGAGTAGATAAGGATGTCGTCAATGAAGACTATGACGAATTTGTCCAGGAATGGACAACACACTCTGTTCATTAGGTACATGAACACAGCAGGTACATTCGTCAATGCGAATGGCATCACTATGAACTCGTAATGACCATAACGAGTTCTAAACGCGGTCTTGGGAATGTCTTCTTCCAAAATCCGTAACTGGTGATACGGATTTTGCCATATAAGTAATGTCTCCAGATCTTTCGAGAAGTAGTTCACACCCTGAAGTTGGTCGAACAGATCGTCAATGTGAGGCAGAGGATATCGATTCTTGATGGTAAGTTTATTCAGCTCGCGGTAGTCTATGCACATGCGGAATGATCCATCCTTCTTCTTTACGAACAAAACCGGTGCTCCCCAAGGTGAGAAGCTTGGTCTTATGAAACCTTTGCTTAGGAGTTCGTTAAGTTGGCTGGATAATTCCTACATTTCAGAAGGTGCAAGACAATAGGGGGATTTGGCTACAGGGTTAGCTCCAGGGTTTAAGTCGATTCGGAATTCAACTTGTCGTTCGGAAGGTACTCCTGGAAGATCATCGGGAAAAATATCGGGAAAGTTGCAGACCTAAGGAATGCTCGCGATATCTTTCACTTCTTGCTTTTTGTCTACCACGTGAGCTAAGAAAGCACAGTACTCTTTGTGAAGGTACTTCTGTGCCTTGATGCAAGAAATGATCTGAAGGTTCGTTCCGGGTCTCTCGCCATAGATAATAAGAGTTTCATTACTTGGCAAGTTCAAACGAATAGCTCTTTCATAACTTAGGATGTCGGCATGGTTGGGACACAAGCAATGCATACCTATTATGATGTCAAAACTTTTGATAGAGACCGGCATAAGGTCTATTGGGAAAGACAGGTCATTCAAGGTAAGGGTACATCATATGTATATATCGTTGGTGGATTCGGATTTCCCATTAGCCATTTCTACTGTGAGAGTTTCATTTAGTGGTTAGGAGTTTTAATTTAGTAGATGTTTAAAACTATGGCTCACGAAGCTCCTCTCAGCACCACAATCAAATAGAATGCATGCATAAGTATTGTTGAGAAGGAACGTACATGTGACCACTGCAGGGTCTGCCACCGCTTCATCGTGACCCCGTGCTAGAATCCTCCCAACTCCACCGGCATTTCCAGTTTTGGACAATCTCTCTTGAAATGCCCCACGTCACCGCATTGGTAGCATGCTCGACCTACTCCAGCGGCAGGTACTTGGTTAAGTGGTTGAGGCGGTGTTCTACAGAATCGGGCAGTATGCCCTTTCCTGTTGCAGTTACGACACTGCATTTCTTGGCAATTTCCGTTGTGGTGAAAATTTCACTTGTTGCATTTAGGGAGGTTACCAGTATAGGGCTTAGTTGGTGCAAGGTTATTAGGGACAGCAGCAGGTACAGTGGTAGGTATGGTAGCAGGTACAGTAGTGGCATGGACTACCACGACTTGTTGCTTCTTTGAAGGTTCCAGAGGACATTTGCCCTTTCTCTTGTTCCAACCCTTCTTCTTGTTGTTGTTGTTGTTCTCCTTAGGTTGTTCTGGAGCAGTAACCACAGAATTTTGACGATTTCCGTGGTCAATAAGTGACTGTGCCAATTCCTTGGCACTGTCAAAGGTGATAGCCCTAGAAGCAATGAGACTTGCCTGTATCTGGGGCGACAGTCCCCAAATATACCTTCAATCTTTTTGCTCTCCAGAGCAACCATTTCAGGACACAAAATCGCAAAGTCACAGAACCGATTCGTGTAAGTTGTTATGTCTGCACCGGCCATGGTAAGACCCTAAAGCTCTTGCTCAAGTTTTTGAATTTCCCCTCGCGGACAGTATTCCCGCATCAACATGGTTTTTAAGTTCTCCCAACTTATAGTATTAGCCACTATCAAATCAGTGACTTAACATGGCCATTCCACCATGTTAGGGTCGTATCTGAAAAAGTACAGGCAGCAAATTTAACTTTGCTACCCTCCGGACTGGAGCAAATTTCAAAGATTGCTTCTGTCTTCTCAATCCATTGCCTTAAAACCATCACACCTCCAGTTCCATTAAAGGTCCTGGGTTTGGCATTCGAGAAGTCTTTATACGTGCACTCTCGCAAGTACTCATGACTCTCGCCATGGTTAGAAGGATGTGCACCAGCTCTCAACCCGCTAGCACCAGGAGTATTGATATGAGACATGGCAGCAGCTACAACTGCCGTGACCGCCGCTTGGAACATAGCGGGGTCGAATTGAGGAGGTGGTAGTGGGGGTGGCGTCGGTGCTTCATTGACATTGTTACGTCTCGGATTTCTAAGAGGATGCATCATTTTCTATAAAAGTCAGTAGATAAAAAGATAGTGAGATATCAAGAATGAATATGAATTTGATATCTCTAAACTAAACACATAATTCAACATTAATCTTGTAAAGAATTGGAAATAGAAATCCACTGCAAGTACAACTTCCAACAGGATAATATGAAATTGAGTGGTTATTTTTCAAAGAGTATTAAAATACATGTCGATTGTATTGATATATTAAGTACATATGGTCTGGAAAACTTGACCTTAAAGCAGGTCTATAATATACCACAATACTGAGAAAGCATCGACATCAAACCGACCTACCGAAAAAAAAATTCCGCGGTCGTATTGAAAAACATGAAAAATAACACTGGAACATATCCGTAAACCAAAACTTTGGAATAGAATGTTTATGAAAATTGTAATAACTCTTGTTGAAGTAAAGTGCTTATTATTTTATTGATACTTGGTTTTGTACATATCATGAAAAGTAGTCTGTACATTCAGTATATTAAACTAGAAAGTAGAAGTAGTGTAAACACTACTTGCGGTGGTTGCTACGACGGTTGTTGGGTCCTGCCTCATCCTGTGTTTTCCAGCGCCTTTCTTGTGCAGCTTGATGCTCTCTCAATTCCCTTATCTGAGATTGAGCAGCATTGAGTTGCCTTTGAAGGGCTTCATTATGATGATGGGTGTTGTCCTGCATTTCATCAAGACGAAGGATATATGCAGTGTTAACCTACGCAACCATATTTACTTGTAGGATTCGATTGATCGAAATCCTTGCTTGATCGGCTTGGCGGGCTACTCGATTTACTATAACTGGAAGAGCTCTATCGGTTGTTCCTCCTCTAGAGACGTTATATGAACCTCTTGCCATTCCGTAAGGAGGGCGTTGGCCGTCTTGCCGACTCCAATGGTTTATATATTGGCCCCACTCGGGTATGGGTTCTGTTTCGCCTTGTCTCAGGGGACGTTCCCCAGGGTTGCAGACTTGTGGCTATGTATCCATACCACTTGATTCGTTGTCTTCAAAGGGTTCTTCATCTGAGTCTGAAATCTAGCCCGCATTTTGTTGATTGTAGGGGTCTTCAGGTAAATTGTGTTTGGCCATATTATCTGTATTAGAGGTAACGATAGTAAAATACTCCCATAGTATTTTAATCTTTGTGTTCTTTTCTATAGTTCTTCTGAATATGTATGGTTGGTAAGTTTTAGACATGTCGCAACACTACTATCACTCCCAAACACATGTTGGTCATATCTCAAATCAATATAGTTGATCAGGCTATATTAATCCCAGATATGATTACATAACTGCCCAGGTTTGACTATAATGTTCAACATTCAAATACTTTTAAGTTCTTATGATTGTGATACTGTACTTGTAGGTATGAGTGTTAGTATACTTCTTGTAAAAATTCTTAAAGTTGTAAAAAGTATACTTGTAGTCAGAGCTCCTAGCCCCAATGTATTTATAGTTTGTATATCTTTTATGGATTGATATATTGAGTTCACTATAAACAATGCTCTGATACCAATTTGTCACACCCCCAAACCAGACGGCGGAAACGTCCGGGGGTGGAGGACTTCATTTGTAGTATTACAACACATGCATCATAGTAATCAAAGTACAAACAACCATTGTATTTAAAAAGTATAAGTGTTTACATGTGTTCAATCATTATATATTGAAACCAAAATAGTTATACAAAAGAAGAAGATATGACTCAAATTAGCTCCATCTTCTCAAAAAGCTCGGTGAGTACCTGTTTATTATTTCCCTGAGAATACAAGTAATTTGAAAAGAGAGTATCAACATAAAGTTGAGTGAGTGCATAAGTGTTTATGTTTTAAAGGATGTCTCTGTATCTTGCATATGTAAAATGTTCCAGAAAATCCTATATTTTCTGTTGTATATGAAAAGTAGTTTTATTCCCATAAAACCATTCTATTTGTAAATCAATGTTTTGTATTTGTATTCCTTTATGTAAAACTTGTAACTGAGAGTGTGCCTGGTTTCAGCAGCTATTATTGAAAACTGTTTTGTACTATTGTAGTTTGTATTCTGTAAACTGGTACTTTGAAGGTGTACTTACGTTTAGTTGATTATACGCTAACGTGTTGTTAATATCTTTTTAATGAGTTATTATAACCATAATGAGACATGATGTCCTGAAACAAACGCTTTGTAGGCGTTTAAACTGTTGATAACAACTGTCACTCATTGGCGTGTATGTCTGACTGTAGCTAGCAACCTGAGTGTGGGGTTGTCAATCCCAATATAGATTTACACACAACTTGTTTCGATCCCCTGACTGGAGACTCTGGTTATAATATCAGGACGTTACCTTGGTTGTCTAAATGTATTAAACAACCTGAATTGAATGACTCATAAAAAGCATATAAACTTTACATGTATATTAGTCATCAAAACCCAATCATTCTGAAATAAATAATTAACAGTATGTTTTTGAATTAGTATTATTAGCATGTATATGAAAATTGTATATCCCTTGATTTGTTTTGAACCAAACCTTTTTTTCTTGTAAAACTGTGTATTCTAGTATACTTGATTCATGTATTATTGTTCTATGCATCATAAATTATACATATTATAACTTATATGTACTTTCTAAATTGGTATTTAACTGTTTTTTGAAAGAAACCCCTTTTTGCTCAACATGTTACAAAGGGTATTTAAACTGAATGAAATAACTTCTATATTTATATACATATACAATTATATATAAGTAAACTTTAAACGACATTCGGACAAATAACCGGTACTCTAAGCCCACATCCAAACAAGGAAAAGGACCCAGAATGAGTTATCAGTCCTAAGCCTTTTAAATCTTATTTATATAAATATATATGTACAAATATGAATTTTGGGGAAAAATATAAGTTTACAAAAGAGTTTAATGTTTTGAGAATATTTTGATGATTTAATGTCGTTTTATCATGGCTTAAAATCATGATTTTATAACACAAAGTTCTTGTGTTATACTTGTAGTCCCCCCCCCCCCTTAAAACAGCAGAATTTATGAAAATACGGGGGTATGAACTCACTTGTTAGGTGGTGATTTGGACAGTGTTTCGTTTTCTGGAAAGGAGTTTATTTGAAGAAAAATCGACGTTAATCGGGCAGAGTTTCGACTGGATAAAGTTGTTTTTCTCGGATGGCCAAATGAGCTACCCAACAGATGACGCCATAATAAGATCTTTCTGGTACGGCACTCGGGGCTTCAAGGCTTACTTAGGGTTTTAGACTTGATATCGGGGCTTTGGGCGTTGTATGTAAGTTTGTGGAAGTGAAAGGGGTGAAAAAGGATAGAAAATGGTGTAAAAATGGGGTTGAAACCGGAGGATCTCGCACCATATATATAGGCCGAAGCCTCGGATCCGAAGCATGGGGAAGCAGTCGCGTGTTCGGACAGGTGGCGAGGGGGAGGGCTCGCTTCGGACAGTTGGCTCGGCGTGTCGGATCAGGAGTGGACCGGACTTCGGTCGAATCTGAAGAAGGCACGGGTCCGAGCTGGGTGGCGTGTTCTTGCGAGGGGTGTCGGATGGCTACTGGACCGCGACTTCGGTCCAATCAGAAGCTGACATGGGGAGGACACGAGGAAGCCACGCATGCGAGGTGACGTGGCCGAAGGTACACCATGCGATTTTTCCCGGTTTTCAACATTTCTCGATTTTTGTGCCCAAAACTTGTGAAATTTATAACTTTCGCATACGAGCTCCGTTTTCGACGTTCTTTATATGCACGCGTAGGTAAAATTATACTCTAAGACTTCCGTTTAGACTTCGTCAGCTAATTTTGAATTTATTTTTAATATTATTATTTTTAACAGACCTGGACAGGAAAATCCGTTAAAAATTCATAACTTCTTCATCCGACGTCCGTTTTGGTCTGTCTTTTTATCGTTGTACTACTATTGACTAGACCTTCAATTCTCGTTTAGCTTGTGTCGGCTAAAAATCACTCGATCTTTATTTCGAGTTTTTAGTTGTATACTGCTATACTGAAACTTAGAAAAATCATAACTTCCTCATACGAAGTCAGATTTTGACGTTCTTTTTATAAAAGTTCTCGGTTTAACATAAACTACAACTTTCATTTAGATTGTTATGGCTAAAAAGACGTTTACTAAAAATTCACTTTTTACACTGAACAGTGTTTTGTCGGTTTTGTCGCCGATCTTCGATTGGTCATAACTTCTTCGTTATAACTCGGATTTTTGTGTTCTTTATATTTTTGGAAACCTTGTTACAATACTAGCGTTCCATCACTAGACAACTCCAATGATTGCACACATCTTGAAATCCAAATGATCACTCCCCAAGATCTCAGCAAGTCCGACAACCCTAATTGTTTCCCATGATACATCGCCCAAATCCTTAAGTCTCGTATGTTGGTGACAAAGACCATAACCCTTGCGATAAATAAATTCCCCTGGTGCTCCCAATAAGCAACCAAGCTCATGCAACTGCCACCATCATCTTCTGGCTACCGTTCCTTCCCTAGCAATGGTAGTGCTTGACCCCAAAGGTTCTTCCATAGACAACCGCCAACCCACCGGATCGAATGCTAACACAACTAAACGTTGTCTTCATTGGGGAGCTAACCCTCTAATCCGACCATAGACCTTCCAACGATCCCCTGAACTGACCCCATCAAAGAACCAGAACAACAACCAATAAACTTAAACCCGCTCAGCAAGATACGACCCACTACTGACTCATGGCATACCAAAATAGCATATAACAATTCTTGATGATATTGTTGGGTTTTAAGGATTATAACACTCCTATGGTGCACATGCAACCCTAAATGCTTTGGAACTATGTTTTCTCTAATTATACATGCATTTTTCAAATTTCCAAAGCATATAACTTAACTAGCATACAATTCAAAGTAACAACTTGTTAGATATCTTACCTCTTGTGTAGTTCTTGACCTTGGAAGCTTGATCACCTCAAATGTTGTGCCTCTAATGTGTCACAAACACCAATATCCAAAGGAGGCTTAAGAGAATAAGAATTGTAGCTTCAAAAACGGTTCTATACCTTTGTGAATATGTGTTAGCCGATTTCACCACTAAGGGAACTCTTTTATAGTGTTTCTTAAGGCTAGGGTTTCATCCATGAAACCCTAATGCACCATGACCTTCCATATCCCTTAGGCTCCATGGGTTAAAGCTCCATGGACTATCCATGAACCATTCGCCCACCCTAACGGATATTTGGCCCACACTATAAGAATGGATGATTTATATAATCAACCCCCTAGATTTAATTAGTCACTTTTGATCACAAAATTAATTCCAAATTAATTCTTCACCAACACTAATTAAATAATATGATTTCTCAATTAATATATTATACTTATAATATATTAATAAAACACCAATAATATTATTCTCAAAAGTTCATCCTATTAAATTGCACTGGTGAAGGCAACCCCAAAAAGACCATGCTACAATCGGGTCAAGTACATACCATATATAGTTATGGGCTTAGACACCAAATCCAACAGTCTCCCACTTGGATAAGTCTAATAACTATAACTGCCAATGTAACTTCAAGATCTGATTAGCAATTGTAGCTTCCAAAAGCCGCTGTCGAACTCTAACCCAGTCAGCGACTGTCCTTAGATAAGTGATCATATACTCCTCTGTTCTACAAGATATCATTGGACAAACACATGAAACATAGTCATACTTATTGCCCTGCAATTAGTTTCCCGATTTCCTATTAGTTTGACATAGAACATAATTGAACACATCAATTTCGTTCTGACCGGGCCCGATACATAGGTCAAAACAAATCATTGAGGGGCCCAGATATCACTTTTGATCCTTCTTAGGATAAAAGGAACATATGAACTTCGACTCTATATGCTTGTACTAACTACTCGTTAAATCACGCACAACAATACGTTTTATAACATCAAGTTACTGATGCGTTTACGTATTATCAATGCACAACCAATTTGTAGTCAACAACTCATATATCTTGGTTTGAAGATTATATGATATTATCATCTCACAATCAGTTGTGATAAATTCGATGAAGTGATTCTGATGAGTGTGGGTTGATCCAATGCTCAAATTCTTATTTCACAAGCACTCATGAATGGTGCAGCATACTCTTGCTATGTCTAACTCCTTAGATATCTACAGCCAACTCATGACAGTCTCACCTCATACCTACTTCCAATGTATGATCGATTGTGGATAGTTTGAATAATTATATCATTCAGGAAGTCAAAACATGCAAAATGAAACAATAGTAAATAATTGACACAAGACAGTAACCTTACTTATAAATAAAATTCCTTTTATTCAATCATCAAAATGCCAATTACAATTTAGCTATTACAAGTTTCTAATTTATCTAATTACTAAAACTAATATCATCTTTTAGCCCAATGCCTCTTGCATATTGCAAGTGCTTAACCCTATTCATTCCCTTTGTAAGAGGATTTGTTGGGTTGTCTGGTGACGATATCCTCTTCACCACGAGGTGTCCTTCTTCTACCTGATGTCTTATGAAGTGGTACTTTTTTTCGATATGCCTTGATCTACCATGATCTCTCGGTTCCTTGGTTAAGGCAATCGCCCCTTCATTATCGCAAAAAACTTCTATGGGCTCCTTTATGGATGGCATAACTCCAAGATCTCCGATGAAGTTCTTCAACCATATCGCCTCTTTCGATGCTTCGCTTGCTGCGATGTACTCTGATTCGCACGTTGAATCAACCACAGTCTCCTGCTTGGAACTTTTCCATGTTATTTCTCCTCTATTCAGGGTAAACACCCAGCCCAAATGAGAACGCATATTGTCTCTGTCAGTCTGAAACCCGACGTCACAATACCCTAATATTCTCAAGTCATCACTCCCACCAAGGGTAAGGATCCAATCCTTAGTCCTCCGCAGGTACTTAAGAATGTTCTTAACTGCAGTCCAGTGAGCTCTACCATGATTCCCTTGATATCTACTAACCATGATCAAAGCAAAGACCACATCAGGGCGAGTACAAGTCATAGCATACATGATTGAACCACCTGTGGAAGCATATGGTATCCGGCTCATCTCTGCTATCTCAGCTTCTGTACTCGGACTCTGAGTCTTACTCAGTTTGGTATTGCACTGGATAGGCAAGTCACCTTTCTTGGAGTTCTCCATGCTGAAACGCTTCAGCACCTTATCCATATAGGTACTTTGACTAAGTCCTATTAGTCTCTTACTCCTGTCTCTCAAAATCCTTATCCCTAGGATATAGGTAGCTTCTCCAAGGTCCTTCATAGTAAAACACTTCCCACGCCAGGACTTAACCTCCTGCAAGGTCGGGATGTCATTTCCTATGAGTAGTATGTCATCCACATACAACAAGAGAAAGCTAACTATGCTCCCACTATCCTTGACATACACACATGACTCATCCTCGCTTCTCGAAAATCTAAACTCTTTGACTTTCTCATTGAAACAAAGATTCCAACTGCAAGATGCTTGTTTCAATCCATATATTGATTTTTCTAGCTTACACACTCTATTAGGGTATCTTACATTGAAAAAACCCTATGGCTGACTCATGTAAACATCTTCAGCCAAGTTTCCAATAAGGAAAGCAGTTTTGACATCCATCTGCCATATTTCATAGTCATGAAATGCAGCTATGGCCAACATAACTCTTATAGATTTAATCTTCGCTACTGGTTAAAAGGACTCATCATATTCAACTCCCTGAGTTTGAGTAAAGCCCTTTGCAACCAGTCGCGCCTTATATGTGTGTACTTTTCCATCCATGTCGGTCTTCTTCTTGAAGATCCATTTGCACCCGACTGTCTTTCGACCCGGTTCATTGTCAACCAAGTTCCAAACTTGATTGTCATACATGGACTGAATCTCGCTATCCGTAGCCTCTTTCCATTTAGCAGACGCATGGCCTGCCATGGCTTCCTTATAGTTGTTAGGCTCTTCCAAATTTACCAATGTACTATCCCTGATAAATGTATCACGTTCTGTAGTAATATGGAAACCATAATAAAACTCAGGTGCAGTCCTAACTCTGGTGGAACGCCTCAGAGGTACAGATTCGTCAATAGGCTCAACAGGAGTTTCCTCCTCGGGTTGATTGCTAGTGTTTGAGGTTCCTTCACCGCTTGACTCTTGAAGTTCTTCAAGGTCAATTTACCTCCCACTGTCCCCTTGGCATATAATCTCTCTCTCACGAAAGACCCCTTTTCTCGCGACGAAGACAACATTGTCACTTGGTCAATAGAAGAGATATCCAAAGGATTTATGTGGGTAGCCGATGAAAATACATCGCTCACTCTGAGGTTCGATCTTGTCGTGAGTCTCGCGCCTCACAAAATCCTCGGAACCCCAAACTTTGATGTGGTCTAAACTGGGAACCTTCCTAGTCCTCATCTCGTGAGGTGTTTTGGAAACCTTTCTGGTGGGGACCAGATTAAGAATATGGGTGGTAGTCTCTAAGGCATACCCCCAAAATGAGATTGGTAACGAAGCTCGACTCATCATTGAACGAACCATGTCCAACAAGGTTCGATTGCGCCTCTCAGCCACACCATTCAGCTGTGTTGTCCTAGGAGGTGTCAATTGTGAAACAATTCCACATTCCTTAAGATAGTCGTGGAACGCGATACTAAGATACTCTCCTCCTCGATCGGATTGGAGTACCTTTATCTTCCTGCCCAATTGATTATCTACTTCTGCCTTAAACTCTTTAAACTTTTCAAAGATTTCTGACTTATGCTTGATTAAGTAGATATAGCCATACCTACTATAATCATCAGTAAAAGTCACATAGAAGCGGCTAGCATCCCTTGTGACAGATCTGAAGGGCCCACACACATCAGTGTGTATGAGATCCAACATACCCTCACCCCTTTCACAAGAACCAGTAAAGGGTGACTTAGTCATCTTTCCAAGTAAACAAGATTCGCAAGTATCAACCGATTTCAAGTCGAATGATTCCAAAACTCCAGCCTTTTGGAGTTAGCCTATGCGCTTCTTGTTGACATGTCCAAGACGACAATGCCATGAGAATGCTTTATCCAAATCATTGGATGAACCAATACGTAACACATTATTTCCTAGGTTATCTACAACCTTCACAGTTTCATACACACCATTGCAAGGTAAAGCTTCAAAATAAAAGACACCATTATAATAAGCATAAATACCACCATTATTATTATTAAAAGCAAAGGTAAAACCTTCTTTATACAAACTGTGAAAGGAAATAATATTTCTCGCCATATCGGTCGAGAAACAACAATTATTCAAATCTAAATTTAAACCATTACTAAACTCCAATCTTGGTCACATGCGAAACTTTCCTATTTCCCATGATTAAGTTTATCTTCCCTCCACGTCCCTACTTCTTTTTATTCCCTCCAAATCATAACAAATATGAATACCACAACCTGTATCAAGGACCCAAGAATTACCATGTGATGTTTCATTAGAATGAATAGTGTAAATACCTGCAAAGAAGGGCTTGATTTTCCCATCCTTATGATCCTGCAAGTACTTTGGGCAGCTTTGCTTCCAGTGACCCTTTTCATGGCAACGGAAGCACTCTGGTTCCTTCAGATTGGTAGAGGGCACAACAGAACCAACTTTGGCTCCGCTAGAAGAAGATCCATCCCGGGACTTGCCCTTGGAAGGAGCCTTCCTCTTTTTACCCTTACCATGTCCAATTTCCAGGACAGGGGCAGCAGTAGGAGTAGGACAGCAGCACCAGATTTGCCTTTCATGTTACTTTCAGCAGTTCTGAGGAGACCCTGAAGCTTGCTAAGAGTGACCTCCTCCTCGTTCATATGATATGTCATACGAAACTGATCATAACAAGGATGTAGGGAATGAAGAATAATATCAATAGCTAATTCTTCATCAAAGTTGACATTCAATTTTAGCAAGCGGTCCACAGATCTTTGCATTTTCTGCAAGTGGCCCGTGATGGACTCTCCATCCTTCATTTTAGTAGTGATCATGGAGGCTATGATCTCATACCTCTCCTGTTGAGCTGATTGATGGTATATTTCCATCAAATCATGATACATTTCATAGGGGTAGTAGTCCTCATAGGACTTCTGCAGCTCAGCAGTCATGGTTGCAATCATTAGACACGACACCTTTGTCGCATCCCTCTCATGAGTAGTGTGTTCAGCAATTTGTTCAGGAGTAGCAGTAGTGACATCAATCTCTTTGAGCTCTTTATCTAGAACATATTATTTGTCCTCAAAACAAATAGCCATCCTTATGTTCCGAATCCAATCATTGAAATTCGACCCATTGAAGATGACCCTCCCACACAAGTTCATGAAGGAGAAAGAGCCTGAAGAGATTGGGTTGGAAGCATTATTTGGGATAGACATCTGTAAAAGAAAAGGAACAAACTTTAGATTAGATGAAAATCCTTAATAAATCACCCAAATGAAATATCAAGGCTAGGATCAAACACAATATTCTACAATTGCGAAGAGGGATGTCGTAATCCAATTGTAAAATATTTGAAGGTAGGTAAATGACGATTTACCAATTTCCACCATGAAAAACAAAATTACTAATTAAATTTTAATTGGATTTGAAATTGCTAGATTCTTTTGAGATTCATTGGACTTTCAATGGCATGTTTAAATCTCGATTGTGCCCTCTCAAGTTTGTGACTGGGATGCCTAGGATCACAAATAAGGTGTGAATAACCATGCAAATATACTTGGTACTCTTAATGTTACAAATCACCTAACCAATGTGCCGGTTAACCACACATGGTCCATCGATCTATGATTAACATTAAGCTACCCTTTGGCACTCTTTATTAGTCCCAAATTAGTGTGCCGGTTAACCACACACGCTCTGCTAACGACTCAATAAAGTGCAAAGTGTAATTTCATGGATTAGCACCTATTCACATTTTTCCTAAAGTAACTAAGATTGGGAATTTAATAATAGGTTTAGTTACTTTATAATTTCATTATACTTTTTACGAGAATTAATGTCTTGTCCTACCCATTCGGCTAATGACCCTCCACCAGTCAAGGAAGCGGTGGGTGAGAATGGACACCCATTAAACGGCCATTTTATAGGCAATAACCTTATACCCCCCTTATAGACCGGCTTCGTGAATGAGTCCTACTAACGGTAAGACTGACTTTTTCTTACATATATATATATATATATATATATATATATATATATATATATATATATATATATATATATATATATATATATATATATATATATACATATATATATATATATATATATATATATAGATATATAAGTATTAAGATTTAATATTATAATAGTATAAGGGTAGAATTTTAATCTATTAAAACTCTAAGGTTTTGGAATTAAATGTCTTATTAATGTGACTTTACAAATTCCAAAACTTGAGGGCAAGTTTTGGAACTTTTCAAGACCTTTCATATTCATAACCTATGAACCATTATGAGTTTTAATATCCATGAATGTGACTTTTCATATAACTTGAGGACAAGCTACAATAACACATTTCATGAACAATTAGATCAAAATTTTAGATCAAACACAATAATCATATAATTTTTCCTATTGATCTAAACAAACTTATAATAAGACAAATCATATCAAAGACTACATATAATTACTTTATTGTCTAAACATTTGACAATTGCCTTTTAAATCGATGAAGACAATCATTACCAATTCAGAAAATACAATTTTTTATGATTACAAAACAGTTTGTGGTAATGACTTTATCCATTTTAGCCAAGAACTCGATTTTTTTGCACACAGAAGCATCAACTCGTTGAGTACATCAACTGGACTCGCCGAGTTGATGCCTTACTGAGTGGACTAAGCGATTCTGTTCATGGGACTCTGCGAGGTGATCTGTCAGAGTGCTGAAAAGTCAATTTTTCAGCTTTGAAAACAAGTGTGCATCAAGTATAATAGAAAGCAATCCTAGGCTCTGATACCACTGTTGGGTTTTAAGCACTATAACACTCCTATGGTGCACATGCAACCCTAAATGCTTTGGAACTATGTTTTCTCTAATTATACATGCATTTTTCAAATTTCCAAAGCATATAACTTAACTAGCATACAATTCAAAGTAACAACTAGTTAGATATCTTACCTCTTGTGTAGTTCTTGACCTTGGAAGCTTAAGCACCTCAAATGTTGTGCCTCTAATGTGTCACAAACACCAATATGCGAATGAGGCTTAACATACTTACCGAATAACAAGAGACTCCACCCTCGAATCCCAAATCACTAATACCGCATCGGCTCATCTTGATGTCCCCTAGCTCCTTTTCAAAAGCAGGTGAGACCTCCTTGATCCCAACTTACCTGAACTTAGAAGATGCCAACCAGCTGTTGCAAGTTCCCTGAACTCCCAACTTACACAATCTTCAATCCAGATGGCCACTTGACTAGTCTTCCATCCCGACTGGGATGCAAAACTCATCCTAGTTTCACATTTGATTTAACTTCCCGAATATGAAGGACTCTCCCCCACTTAGATTCGTCGAAGCTTATCCAACCCACAAAATTTGATGGATTCCCAACCCCTCTTACATCTTTATAATTTGAACTGTCGACCACCTGTGCTTACCAATACTAGCGTTCCATCACTAGACAACTCCAATGATTGCTCAAATCTTGAAATCCAGATGATCACTCCCCAAGATCTCAGCAAGTCTGACAACCCTAATTGCTTCCCATGATACATCACCCAAATCCTTAAGTCCCTTATGTTGGTGACAAAGACCATAACCCTTGCGATAAATAAATTCCCCTGGTGCTCCCAATGACCAACCAAGCTCATGCAACTGCCACTACCATCTTCTTGCTACCGTTCCTTCCCTAGCAACGGTAGTGCTTGAACCCAAAGGTTCTTCCATAGACAACCGCCGACCCACCGAATCAAATGCTAATACAAATGAACTTTGTCTTCATTGGGGAGCTAACCCGCTGATCCGACCATAGACCTTCCAACGATACCCCTGAAATGACCCCATAAAAGAACTGGAACAACAACCAATAAACTTAAACCCGCTCAGAAAGATACGACCCACTACTGACTCATGGCATACCAAAATGGCATATAACAATTCTTGATGATATTGTTGGGTTTTAAGCACTATAACACCCCTATGGTGCACATGCAACCCTAAATGCTTTGGAACTATGTTTTCTCTAATTATACACGCATTTTTCAAATTTCCAAAGCATATAACTTAACTAGCATACAATTCAAAGTAACAACTAGTTAGATATCTTACCTCTTGTGTAGTTCTTTACCTTGGAAGCTTAAGCACCTCAAATGTTGTGCCTCTAATGTGTCACAAATACCAATATGAAAAGAAGGCTTAAGAGAATAAGAATTGTAGCTTCAAAATATGTTCTATACCTTTGTGAATATGTGTTCGCCGATTTCACCACTAAGGGAACTCTTTTATTGTGTTTCTTAAGGCTAGGGTTTCATCCATGAAACCCTAATGCACCATGACCTTCCATATCCCTTAGGCTCCATGGGTTAAAGCTCCATGGACTATCCATGAACCATTCGCCCACCCTAACAGATCTTTGGCCCACACTATAAGAATGGATGATTTACATAATCAACCCCCTAGATTTAATTAGTCACTTTTCATCACAAAATTAATTCCAAATTAATTCTTGACCAACACTAATCTTATTCTCAAAAATCCATCCTATCAAATTGCACTGGTGAAGGCAACCCCAAAAGGACCATGCTACAATCGGGTCAAGTACATACCATATATGGTTATCAGCTTAGACACCAAATTCAACAGATATAACCCAGACAAATTAGAAAGAATTAAACCAAAGATAATGCTTATCCAAACCAATGCAAAATTCCAAAGTGATATAAATACTAATAATAATCAAGAAGAAAGCAAAAGATAACATACCCGCAGTAGCACCTGGTTGAACCCTGACCTCCCCTGACTGACACTGCAATGCTCGGCTCCTCTCTGCTAGGGCTCCTACCCTACCCTCATGACCATCAGTGATCCTCAAAGTAATCGGAGCAGGTGCACTCATTGCTCCACCCCTCAACATCGGACATGCGGCCTTCTTGTGGCCTACTTGGTTGCAGTGAAAACATAACGGGCTTGCCCCCTGAGGACAATCCTGACTGACATGACCAACCCTTCCATACTTGTAGCAACCCTTGCCCCTGGAACAGAAAATCCCATCGTGCGGCTTGTCGCACGTGTTGCACTGACCCCGGCCCTACTGGCCCCTCAATCACTGATTTGAAGTCTTGGATCTCTTTCTAGGACCCTCCACTACCTATATATGCTCTCGCTCCCTCTTCCCCAGATGCTCCAAATCGATCTCCCGCTCTGGGGCTCTGGAAATCATATCATTTAGGGTCTTACACCCTGAAATACTCATGAACTCCCTGATGTCATCCCTCAGCATATCATGATACATTACCTTCTTCATTTCCTCATCCGATGCATACTGCAAAACCAATGAAGCCCTCTCCTGAAACTTGGCAGTGATCTCTTCCGCAGTCTTCGTACTTTAATGAAGGTCCTGAAACTCCATCGTCCACCGTTGTACCTCAATAGGTGGCAGGAACTCAACCCCAAACCGAGTCACAAACTCATCCCAAGTCATTGTCTCCAGGGATTTGACTCCCAAAGCGAAGTCTACCTCCTCCTACCAATATCGGGCTCTGTCCTTTAGAAGATAGGAGGCAAATCTAACCTTCGACCCCTCGAGGAAGAAACTCACCCTGAGCGCGTTAGCCATATCTGCTAACCATCTCTTACTGGCAGTGGGTTCCTTCTCCCCAAATAACGTGGGAGATCCACAAGCACAGTACTCACGGAAAGAAAGAGTGTGGGCCCCAACATTAGCCATAACCTCAGCACGGAACGCGCCCAGGCGCTCATCCAGAATCTCCAAAATCCCCTCATTGACTGTACTAAAGATCACAGGAGTATGCTCCACAATACTGCGGGTAATCTCCGACAAGATGAACTCCCGCATCTACTCGCTAATCGGCTCAGTACCTGCACCTGAGATGGAACCAGAACCTGAACCTCCTTCCTCAGTGCTCATCCCCAACTGAAAATCAACATGCAAATGATCAAAACATATCCAAGAATCCTCATCCCACAGGCTTCCTAGATTCTTCGAAACTCTCCCCGATTCAAGTATGGATCCTGTGCTTTCAGTAGTACGGGACCAATACTACCTTCCACACCTATACATACTTTCCTCAAGAATCATCCTGAATCCTCTAAACTCACCTTCTCAAACTGATAACCAAATACTCGCTACACAGCGCGACCATCCCACTAAAAGCACTCTCTAGGCTCCCCTAGGTTCCCGAGCTCACCCTTCCATCAGCTGCTGAAAGACTCCCATCAATGTCAACCAACTACCTCATGAATACAGCCAAAATATTAGATAATCCTCCGAGTAAAAAGACTCAACCCTAGAATGGTTGGACTCAGACAAGAGTTGTGCAATAGAGTCAAAACCATCAATCTAAGATTATTTAACCAATGTAACATGTGACTTAGCATATTCACTTAGTAGCTAACCCACATCCCTAAGAGTCCCACAAAGCACAAAGCAAGCAGAATTCAAACAATAATAAATCTAACCAACGTGCCAACTAATCAAGCCATTCTATCCAATCATTTGAAACTATACTAGCATGCAATTCTAAAAGCTCAAATAATCAGGCATATAAAGGCATATTCCATAGCATGAAATCCTGAGCAGATCCTTAGCCCTAATCTAGCATGCAATTCTCATAACATATAACATAATAAACATGTATGGGTATCCTGGGAATCACTTACTTGAGCTACGCTGATTGTACGCATCAAACCCTTTCTTTTGTTAGAATCCCCTTTAATAAAACATTTATTTTATGAAAAATTTACCAAACCCCCAGTTTGAGTTCAGACATACCCGAGAGTATCCCCGAATCCCTCAAACCAAGGATCTGATACCAACTTGTAACATCCCAAAAACCATAAGGTAAAATTTTCATTTTTAATACAATCAAACACCAAATATCTTTTACTCAAACATTTAGAAGTATTTCATAACAAAACCATTATCAGAGTACATTCCCAAAATTACAAAGTTGCGGAAGAACATGGGCGTATACGCTGCGATCAAGTCGGGCCCTTCCCTTTTGAACCGGAAGTACCTGAAACAATAAACAATAAATCGTAAGCACAAAGCTTAGTGAGTTCCCCAAAATACCGCATACCATACCTACAATAGAGAATTCTATGTGCCAGCCATAGTCTTGCCACTATGCTACGAGCCATATCATGGTCTTTCCTTGCCAAGCCGGAGCCAAAACCCTAAGTCTTAAAGACAAGTGTCAAGAGCTACCTCCTGGTCTTCCATGCAATCACAACAAAGACAACAAGCATACATTCTACAACTAACAATCTACTTAACTGCCAGGGTCTGAACCCTGGTCTTACATACAGATTTGCCAGAAGCCACCTCCGGGTCTTTCATACAATGCCAAGGGCTACCCCTTGTTCTTTCAACAATACATAAGCCAATGGGTCAATCCCTAGCTACAGATCTACTAATATCCACCGTGCTATCAATCACAAAATAACATCCAATGAATAAAATGATCCCGACTCACACTAAGAGTCTAAAATACGGTAAAAGACCTTTTTACCCTTGCCCGAACTTGGCCTGAGTCCAAGGCCCAATCCACTTGTCTGAAAGCCCAAATTCTAAAATAATCACCTCGGGCCCAAATATGGCCCAATTTTCCAAATTGGGCCCAAAACCCATCATGGGCCTAATCCGAGAAGGCCCAACATCTTAAAAGGCCCAAAATATCTTATGGTGAAACTTCTGGTCAATGGACAAGGTCAAAAAAGTCAACCCATCAAGAAAACCCAACAGACTGAGTACGCCCCACGTACTCAGTTGGTACGCTTAGCGTACACCGGCTCGACTCAATACACGATGCGTACTAATATGTACGCCCCGCGTACGCACACTGCTCACAATCCACTTAGAAAAGGTCTTAATCCCTTAAGCTAAAGCGTCCAATACTCAGAACTTGTTCCAAATCATGCCTTCATCCATAAAGTTGTTGACTTTGACCTTTTGCATGGCTCAAAGGGTCCTAAATCTAAATTTTAACTTTAGAACTTCAACAGAGGAACTAATACTCATTCATGCGTTGATATTATCCATCATGATTGCATTTTTATGTATTTGGGACACCTAAAACGTCGAGATATAGGGACCAAACTCGTAGAGCAAACTCATTTTCATAAAGGCAAACCAAAGAGACCAAAATGTGCCACAAACCACCCCAAACTACATCCACCCAAAAGAGATGACAAGCGTAAAGCTTTTTACCTTCAATAGGTTGCAAAAGATGAGTAACTTCTGGATCTCCAAGCTCCACTCTAAGTGATGATTCCTCAACAAGCTCCAACCTCTTCAATATGCAAAAAAACACTCTAAGATTCCTCACAATAGCTTAAGAACTCCAAGATGGTGGCTAGGGGTCGAGATTAGGGTTTAGGAGGTATAGAGGCAGATAAGAGGCAAGTCTTAATCAATAAAAGAAGCTTAAATAGAGGTAAAACCCTAGAAATTATCATTTCTATCTTAAGGGAGTACGCCCTGCGTACCGCATAGTACGTCTGGTGTACTAAAAAGGCAACTGCGACCCATCCAACCACCACGTCGTGCGTACTTGGTGAGTACGCCCTGTGTACTCGACCAAGCTCCAAAAAACTTAAATTTCAATCGGCCGTAACTCCTTCGTTCTAAGTCCATTTTCGACGTTCTTTATATCCATGGAAAGGTAACGGGAAGCTCTACACTTCTATCAACTCATCCTCGCCATAAGACTTCCCGAACAAAACCCAAAATTCTTAAAGACCCGAACTGCCAAATCACCGATATACCTTTGGGCTCCGAAACACAATCAAACACTCAAATCTCTAAATCTATAATACCCTCATCCAAATAGGGCTAGTTCTCTATTCCCCCAAGGCCCGAAGCCTTATGATAATTGATGATTTGGGTCACAGCCCCGAATAATGAAGTGATTCGAAACCGAGTGTTACAAGTACTCTTCGAGATTTGTCCAATCAAAAACATCATTAGGTTTTATATATCCTGAACTTAATGTTCTTTTCTTTTGGATATACAGTTAGTTTCGTTTTTTAATTGATAAGTATTAACCATATTTAACATTTATTTTCATATCTCAGGATTTTTAATCTTATCAACACTCGAATCCTCCGAAGATCTTATAATTGTAATAATTTCCACATATGTAGAAATTTAAAATCTACATTTTTATCTAAACTCGGATTTTAAGGGGAAATTGTTGTGGGGTGGAAATTTATGACTTACATCTTCTAAAAAGATTCGATGTAAGATCTTGGATAAGATATTGCTCAAGATATTAAGCAAGATCTTGGATAAGATCTTGGTCAGGATCGTGAACGGTAATAAATTAATTCGTTATTCTCTCTTTTATTCTCATGTATGATTCAGGTGTTGAAAACATCAACGAAGACTTAGTCAAATCGTAATTTTATAGGAAATTTGAAGAAAAGACTTAGTGATAGGGATTTTCAGGATCAGGGAAACTTGATCATCAAGAATCTTAGAAGCATAAGATAATGCTGAGATTCTAGGGATTTTACTTATATCTATTAGCAAATCTATGTATAAATAGGTAGCTTGAGTAAAAAAAACACATGATTGCACCCTATTTCATTTACACTCTATAACACAAATCATTCTACTTTTTAATCATTGGATTGAATTAAAAAAATTATCAAGGCATCCTAGATATTTTCCAACTCTTGATGTTTTCTGTGGAAGATTTGGGATCAAGGGTTATCCTCGTAATTCTTGTGTCTTGCACCTCAGAATCTTGAATACGATTCTGAATATAACACCACAACGTTTACTAATTTGGTTGATTCTAGCTTTACATATTTTTTTTACCAAAACACCTAGACGATATCAAGAAGAACAAGGCCAAAGGAATTAGCACTTCATGTATGTATATGATTAAACTGATTGGTTTTATACAAACAATCCTATGTGTGCATGCAACTCTAGATATGGATCTATGTTTTACTATTAGTCATACAACATTTTGAACACAAAAAGAAACCTAGCATGCTCCTAGTAATTTCGAAAATCATAAGGAAGAATGAATTACATACCTCTTGTTGTTATATTGTAATAACAACTGGTTTCTTGAATCTTCTAATCTTTGAAAGCAAGTACCACAAGTGTAGTACTTCTAATGGGTCACAAACACCAAGAGCAATTGAAGAAGCAAGAGAGAGAGAGAGAGAGAGAGAGAGAGAGGAGAGGTAAAATTGAGCTCTAGGAACTCTAGGGATCAAGTGGCCGAATTTCGTATGCCAAGGGTCCTTTATATCGGTGTAGGAATTAGGGTTTCACTCATTATCCTTATCTGGTTGCTTAGCCACCAAGCAGCTGTAACACTCGTGTTTCTAGCCTAGGCATTAATATTAAGGTGATAGTCTAGGTTAACCTTTGTAACTCATTTTGAAGAAATGAAAAAGGAATTATGTGAATTTTATGTGTTTTATGTGTTTTATGCTTAATTACTAGGAGTTAATTAATTAAGAATAAAAATGAGCGTCAAAATTAAATTTTAGATAAAGTCGATATCTATTAAGAAAGTTATAGGGGTCGTGACAAGGATTACAGATATATAAAGAATGCCGAAATCCGAGTTATAACGAAGAAGTTATGACCTGTCGAAGTTTCACGACAAAACTGGCTCGGTGCTGAATGTCGTAATAAGTGAGTTTTCGATAAACTACTTTTTAGCCTTAGTGATATAAACGAAAATCGTAGTGTTCGTTAAACCGAGAAGTTCGATAAAAAGAACGCCCAAAACTGACTTCGTATTAGGAAGTTATGATTTTTCAAAGTTTCAGCTTAGCAGTAGACAGCTAAAAGCTCGAATTTTAGATCGAGTGATTTTTAGCCGACACGACCTAAACGAGAATCGAAGGTCTCGTAAATAGTAGCACAACGGTAAAAAGTCTGATGAAAACAGACGTCGGATGAAGAAGTTATGAATTTTTAACGGATTTCCTGTCCCGGTCTGTTAAAAATAATAACATAAAAATTAAAGTCAAAATTAGCCGACGAAGTCTAAACGGAAGTTGTAGAGCGTAATTTTACCTACACGTGCATATAAAGAACGTCAAAAACGGAGCTCGTATGCGAAAGTTCGCATAGTCACGAGTTGCCACGTCACCCTCGCCTCGCATGTGCCACGTGTCCGAAATGGTGAGTCATGCGAAGCCACGTGTCGGATTCTGATTTGACCGAAGGGAGGCCCAATCCGAACCTCGCACGCCACAACTCCGAGCCTCGCACATGGACTGCGAGTCCGCGGTCCAATCAGCAACCGCCACCGAGGCCCTCGCACGTGTTGCCATCTACGCACCCTCACCTGCGGACCCCACCACCAGAACCGACTTCGGACCAGTAGACCTCGGTCCAGTAGGAGGCTGAAAGCAAGCCTTCGCAGTTGTGAGCCTCGTGCGAGCCTTCCCCTGCGAACTCCGGATCAGCGACGCGTGGCCTCTTCTCAGCGGTTGGATCAGGTGCTTCGGCCCCTATAAATAGGGGGTGCGAGACCTCCCGGGGGTATTTTGAAAACTTGTCATTTTTAGCCCCTTTCTCCATATTTCTTTCATATTATCATCCCCCGAAGCCCCGGTATCAATTATAAGCCCTGAATACGCCACGAAGTGCCCGCGAAGCCCGTAAAATTTATCTTTTCGGTTTTGAAGCCCGACCCTTCGTAGAGCCCGGTTTCTCAATAAAACTCCCGGTTTTATTAGAAACGATCGTTTTAGGAAACGAATTGTTGCTCGATTTTGATTAAATCAAGTGAGTGTATGGTTACTTTCACCTTACACATAGATATGAAGTATTTTATATAAAATACGTGCTGTGTGAATATTTATTGTTTGTTTATTTGAGTTGGATGTTGAAGGTGTGATTTATACATGTTTTTAAATAATTTAAACTGTATATGTATTTTTATCTACAAAAATGTTGGGTAAAACATGGGTAGATGAAATAATGGGTGTGTGATGAAAGGTGAGTTGGATAAATGAAATGATCAGTGATATAGATCATAAGTTGAGGGTGAGTGGTGAAAGGAGATCATAAGTTGAGGGTGAGTGGTGAAATATGAGATAAGCCCTTACCCAAACGGTGACCCCCATCATTCAGCAGAGTAGGGATGACAACCATGGACTATTCTAGATGGTCTGTGAAACACTAGCAGACCCGCAACCTGTAGGTGTAATGATCTATATGTTCATTTGGAGTACTCTAAAAACCCATTGACATGTATGACAGGGGTGAATACTGTCAATAATACTGTCAATAAATAAGAGCTATGAATTTAGCCCCTGTTGTATAAACATTGGTGATGGTGTGAGCTTGTGCCTATTCCTTAGGATGAATCCTTAGGAAGGAGTGATAGTTGAATCTTAGGGTAAACCCTTAAGAAATTAATAAGATAATGGGGTTGGGGTAATTTGGTTGATTGATTGATGTTTAAGTACAATAAATTTATTTATTGTGGGCTGAAAACCCTATATGCTCACCAGGCTTCCAAGCTTGACCCACTCAGCTTTTTATGATTACAGGTAGTGGACCCCGAGCATAGTCGGATGATGATGATGAGTGATTTATGGATTATAGGCCAGTAGTTATAAATAACTGTTGTAAGGCTTATAATGTCTTGTTTATGCTTTTGATCTGTATCAGAACATGACATCCCGAGGTTTTAATATAAAAAGGAAATTATATATTTCTTAAAGAAAGGTTTTGATAAATTTTATCATATGTTGTTTTGGGGACCAATTCCGCAACATCTTTTAAAAAGATTCTCTGATTTTATTTTAAAAAGCATAAATTAAATCGGTCTTTTCTGGCCGAGAAATTAGGGGATGTCACAGTTGGTATCAGAGCATTAGTTTAAGTGAACTAGGAAATTTGTAGGATTTCTAGACTTAAACTTAGAATGCTAAGTGATGATTGTGAGATGAGTGTCTACCCTAATTTAGACACGAGCACTAGTTTATTTTAGGAAAGATGCCTAAAATGATTTTATGTGCTAAATGCTATATGTTTGCCATATATGCCATTATTTGTTCGGATCTATGGTCTGTTGCCGACCGGATCTGGAAACCGTATGTGTATAGGATGCTAAACGTATGACTACGATGTTAGAACTAACATATAAACGTTTCGGAGTAATAACGAAGATTTAACGCCTATCGAAAATAAAGATCTAAATTCACCTACGAATAGTGTATAGATCGAAATGGCGAGTACTCAAAGTGGATTCGGAAACGATAATCCACAACCTGAGCCAATCACGATGGCTGGGGTGCAGGCAATGGTGCATACGATGTTGGATGAACAGATAGAAGAAACAAAACGTTTACTTCAACAAAGTAAGGATGAACTTACTGTGCCAGTACGTCAGGCATCTGTTCTTGAAGCAACTATCTGGGTTGCTAAGTCTATTGAAGAAATGATCAATGACAGGACCGCCAACAAGATTGAAGTTGGAAAGAAGAGGAAATTTGAGGGGTCTTTAAGGCCCAACAAGAGCAACATAACCTCAAAGTCTGGCAAAAGAAGAGGTAGAGGAAAATGGTGTGGAAAGTGCAAAAATAAACACTCTGGGAATTGTGACGGGAAGGTGAGGTGCTTTAGGTGTGGAGAAATAGGGCATTACGCCAATCACTGTATGATTCCCAAGAGGGTGTGTTATGTATGTAAGGAAGAAGGCCATATTTCTAAGGACTGTCCAAAGAAGAAAAATGAAGTAACAAGGCCAAGTGCACCATCAACGCCAAAGGAATTTCAGGATATCCTCGACGAAGCGATTAATAACGCTAGGAAGTAGAAGTAAAGACTTGATACCCAAAGATCAAGTTACGAAGTAATAATGTGAATATTAACAAGTGGTTTAGCCTATTAGAGGCATAGTATAGGGTAAACTTGAACCTTTGTGTAATCGTTTCAAGGAAATAATATATACCCTGGTTTTGTTATCTGATGAATGAAATGGTTGGTGTAATTCTTGAAGTTGTCCCAATCGTCTGGAATTCCCATCACCAACCAAGTTGAAGTAGAATTGATGATATAAGATACGCATGGAAGAAGTCCTAGTAGATTCTAGGAAAATTTTATGATTAATTGGACACATTTGTATGTGTTAAATTGGTTTGTGATTTTAGGACTTGGGGACTGCGAGACCGTACTTGGGACGAGTATGAGTAGGTGTGAATAGTAGTAGAGATCTATACTACTAGAAGCACAGGACTCACACTTGGATCAGGGAAAGTCACAAGGTTACCAAGGAGCTATTATTTGATTCCGTCTTATTCTAGTCTGTCGTTACCATCGTTTCGGTAATGGCTAAGAAGATGATTATTATTCCGACCTTAGAGGTCATATCGAATCGAGTCCGACTAAGATGAGTTTATTATGTGGTTCAGAGAACCAAGTTCGATGTAGTATTTGACTTAAGCCAGAAGATTGAAGTGAGAAATGATCAAAGCGATCAATAGAAGTATCGCATTCATTGTTAAAGAAGTTGGTAGTTAGAAATGATACATGTTGAAATGTGATTGTATCACATTAGAACATGAAGGAAGGTATAATTTGTTCCGAAATTTGTCCCTAGGAGATCTGAGTCTAAGTAGTGCAGTATACAATGAGAGATCATTAGAACATGACCCATCGGTCTGTTACAATAAACGAAGGAAAATACTTATTCTAAGAAGAAGAAGGAGTCCTCAATAAGGATTTATTTTGTAACTCGAAGGTTACGATTGAAAGTCCTATGGAGATCTGAAGCTTTTTAGGATTAGCTGGATTTTATCGCTGATTTATCCAAGGCTTTTCTTCGATCGCGACTCCATTGACAACTTTGACCCATAAAGGAGCTGTCTATACTTGGAATGAGAAGCATAGGAAGCTTTGAGAAGTTAAAGAAGACGTTGTGTGAAGCACCGATTCTTTCGTTACCTGAAGGAGTTGATGACTTCACAGTTTATAGTGATGCCTCTGGAGTTGGGTTAGGTTGTGTTCTGACCCAAAGGCATAAAGTGATAGCGAATGCATCGAGGCAATTGAAGGAGCATGAAAAGAACTACCCCACTCATGGTCTGGAGTTGGCAGCGGTAGTATTCGCCTTAAAGGTATGGAAAAGGAATTGAACATGAGGCAACGGAGCTGGCTAGAGTTACTCAAGGACTACGACTGTGAGATACTTTACCACCCTGGTAAAGCAAATGTTGTTGCTAATGCTCTCAGTCGGAAGGTAAATCTTGAAAAGAAAAGGCAAAGAGCGTTGAGAATTAAAGTTGTCTCGACAATTGTGAAAGCTCCAGAGGAAGCTTTAGAAAGAAATGACTGAAAGGAGGAACGTTTGGGCAAAACGTTGGTGTTTGATACAAACGGTCGAGGACTGAAGGTATTCAAAGATAGGATTTGGGTACCTAAGGTGGGAGGAGTAAGAGGTCTTCTGATGGAAGAAGCTCACAAAACCATGTACTTGATTCATCCCGGCAGTACGAAAATGTATAGGGATCTAAAACCCTATTACTGGTGGGCGACGATGAAGCTCGATATTGCAAAGTATGTGGACGAGTGTGTAACTTGTGCTAGGGTTAAGGCACAACATCAGAAACCGTATGGGAGTTTAGAACCTTTGCCTATACCCATGGGCAAATGGGAAGACATCACTATGGATTTTGTGACTAAACTGCCCAGAACAAGGAACGGTCACGACATGATTTAGGTGGTCGTTGATCGCTTCACTAAGAGTGCCCATTCCATAGCAGCCAACGAGAAATGGTCTATGGATAAACTTGCGAATTCTTACGTGAAGGAAATTGTGAGGCTACACGGTGTTCCGTTAACGATTGTATCCAATCGTGACAGCCGTTTTACCTCAAGGTGTTGGAGGAGTCTGTAAGAGGAATTGGGTACCAAGTTGTGTTTGAATACAGCTTACCATCCGCAAACTGATGGTCAAAGCGAACGAACGATTCTAACGTTGAAGGATATGCTGAGAGCATGTACCCTAGAATTCCAAGGTAACTGGGATGAACCCTTACCTCTAGTAGAATTTTCCTATATTAATAGTTTCCACTCAAGCACCAAGATGGCACCTTATCACGCTTTGTATGGAGAAAAGTGTCGAACGCCGTCATGTTGGCTGGAAGCTGGGGAAAAGCAGCTTATGGGACTTGAAATAGTCCATCAGACTACTGGAAAGTTGAAAGTGATTAGGGAAAGGATGTTAGCTGCTCAAAAGAGCTATGCTGACAAGAAAAGACAACTGATATCATTCGAAGTTGGAGATTCGGTTTTACTTAAAGTCTCGTCGTGGAAGGGACTTATAAGATTTGGTAGAAGGGGAAAGTTGAGTCCAAGGTTTATTGGACCATTTAAAGTTCTTCGGAGGATCGGGAATCAAGCTTACAAGCTAGAATTACCGGAAGAACTGGAGGGTATTCATAACACATTTCATGTGTGTTATTTGAGGAAATTCACAGGAGATGTGCCCAACATAATTCCGATTTCTGAGTTAAAGGTGGATGAAAACAAAAGGTTGATTGAAGAACCTGAGGCAATAGTTGACCGTAAGACTATGAAGTTGCGACGCAAGATGGTTGATTTAGTGCTTGTGCGCTGGAAACATACGAATGGATCAAATCTCACCTGGGAAACGGAGAGTGACATGATGAGTCGCTACCCGCAGTTGTTTGGTGATGTGTGATTCCGGGGATGGAATCATCCTAAGGGGGAGAGAATTGTAACACTCGTGTTTCTAGCCTAGGCATTAATATTAAGGTGATAGTCTAGGTTAACCTTTGTAACTCATTTTGAAGAAATGAAAAAGGAATTATGTGAATTTTATGTGTTTTATGTGTTTTATGCTTAATTACTAGAAGTTAATTAATTAAGAATAAAAATGAGCGTCAAAATTAAATTTTAGATAAAGCCGATATCTATTAAGAAAGTTATAGGGGTCGTGACAAGGATTACGGATATATAAAGAATGCCGAAATCCGAGTTATAACGAAGAAGTTATGACCTGTCGAAGTTTCACGACAAAACCGGCTCTGTGCTGAATGTCGTAAAAAGTGAGTTTTCGATAAACTACTTTTTAGCCTTAGTGATCTAAACGAAAATCGTAGTGTTCGTTAAACCGAGAAGTTCGATAAAAAGAACGCCCAAATCTGACTTCGTATGAGGAAGTTATGATTTTTCAAAGTTTCAGCTTAGCAGTAGACAGCTAAAAACTCGAATTTTAGATCGAGTGACTTTTAGCCAACACGACCTAAACGAGAATCGAAGGTCTCGTAAATAGTAGCACAACGGTAAAAAGTCTGACGAAAACGGACGTCGGATGAAGAAGTTATGAATTTTTAACGGATTTCCTGTCCCGGTCTGTTAAAAATAATAATATAAAAATTAAAGTCATAATTAGCCGACGAAGTCTAAACGGAAGTTGTAGAGCGTAACTTTACCTACGCGTGCATATAAAGAACGTCAAAAACGGACCTCGTATGCGAAAGTTATGGATTTTAGAAATTTTTGCACAAAAACCGAGAAAATTCGCATAGTCACGAGTTGCCACGTCACCCTCGCCTCGCATGTGCCACGTGTCCGAAATGGTGAGTCATGCGAAGCCACGTGTTGGATTCTGATTTGACCGAAGGGAGGCCCAATCCGAACCTCGCATGCCACAACTCCGAGCCTCACACATGGACTGCGAGTCCGCGGTCCAATCAGCAACCGCCACCGAGGCCCTCGCACGTGCTGCCATCTGCGCACCCTCGCCTGCGGACCCCACCACCAGAACCGACTTCGGACCAGTAGACATCGGTCCAGTAGGAGGCTGCCAGCAAGCCTTCGCAGGTGCGAGCCTCGTGCGAGCCTTCCCCTGCGAACTCCGGATCAGCGACGCATGGCCTCTTCTCAGCGGTTGGATCAGGAGCTTCGGCCCCTATAAATAGGGGGGTGCGAGACCTCCAGGGGGTATTTTGAAAAATTGTCATTTTTAGCCCCTTTCTCCATATTTCTTTCATATTATCATCCCTCGAAGCCCCGGTATCAATTATAAGCCCCGAATACGCCACGAAGTGCCCGAGAAGCCCGTAAAATTTATCTTTTCGGTTTTGAAGCCCGACCCTTCGTAGAGCCCAGTTTCTCAATAAAACTCCTGGTTTTATTAGAAACGATCGTTTTAGGAAACGAATTGCTGCCCGATTTTCATTAAATCAAGTGAGTGTATAGTTACTTTCACCTTACACATAGATATGAAGTATTTTATATAAAATACGTGCTGTGTGAATATTTATTGTTTGTTTATTTGAGTTGGATGTTGAATGTGTGATTTATACATGTTTTTAAATAATTTAAACTGTATATGTATTTTTATCTACAAAAATATTGGGTAAAACATGGGTAGATGAAATAATGGGTGTGTGATGAAAGGTGAGTTGGATAAATGAAATGATCAGTGATATAGATCATAAGTTGAGGGCGAGTGGTGAAAGGAGATCATAAGTTGAGGGTGAGTGGTGAAATATGAGATAAGCCCTTACCCAAACGGTAACCCCCGTCATTCAGCAGAGTAGGGATGACAACCATGGACTGTTCTAGATGGTCTGTGGAACACTAGCAGGCCCGCAACCTGTAGGTGTAATGATCTATATGTTCATTTGGAGTACTCTAAAAACCCATTGACATGTATGACAGGGGTGAATACTGTCAATAATACTGTCAATAAATAAGAGCTATGAATTTAGCCCCTGTTGTATAAACCTTGGTGATGGTGTGACCTTGTGCCTATTCCTTAGGATGAATCCTTAGGAAGGAGTGATAGTTGAATCTTAGGGTAAACCCTTAATAAATTAATAAGATAATGGGGTTGGGGTAATTTGGTTGATTGATTGATGTTTAAGTACAATAAATTTATTTATTGTGGGTTGAAAACCCTATATGCTCACCAGGCTTCCAAGTCTGACCCACTCAGCTTTTTATGATTACAGATAGTGGACCCCGAGCATAGTCGGATGATGATGATGAGTGATTTATGGATTATAGGCCAGTAGTTATAAATAACTGTTGTAAGGCTTATAATGTCTTGTTTATGCTTTTGATCTGTATCAGAACATGACATCCCGAGGTTTTAATATAAAAAGGAAATTATATATTTCTTAAAGAAAGGTTTTGATAAACTTTTATCATATGTTGTTTTGGGGACCAATTCCACAACATCTTCTAAAAAGATTCTCTGATTTTATTTTAAAAAGCATAAATTAAATCGGTCTTTTCTGGCCGAGAAATTAGGGGATGTCACACAGCCCAAAGGATAATTCTAGAACTCTTATCTTGGACGAATTCTAAGGCCTTTTCCCCTTGAATTCGTTCACCCTATCATATAGCGCTTCCTTGCCCAACTTTGTAACTATCACATAATTACAGTTCAGTCCCCCTAGTTCAATTAACTTTTTTTAATCACAAAATTAATTTCTTAATTAATTCTTGACCAATGTTAATAAAAAAAATATGATTTCTCTCTTAATATATTATTCTTATAATAAATTAATAAATCATAATAACCTCTTTCTCTATTATTTCTCCAGTCAAGTTGCTTTGGTGAAGGCAACCCAAAAGGACCATGCACAACCGGGTCAAGTACTTACCAAATATGGTTACGGGCTTAGACACTAATCCAACAGTCTCCCACTTGGATAAGTCTAGTAACCATAAATGCAAGTAGAACCCGATTAGCAATTGTAGCTCTCAAAGACGCTGTCGAACTCTGATCTTATCAGTAACCTGTCCTTTAGATAAGGGATTGTACAGTCCACCGTTCTAGATATCTTGCGGACAAATACACGGAACATAGCCATACTTATTGTCCAGCAGTTTGTTTCTCGATCTCAGATTCGTTTGACATAGAACTTAATTGAACACATCAATTCAGTCCTGACCGGGCCCGGCACATAAGTCAAACCAAACCATCGAGGGGCCCTGATATCGCTTTTACCCTCTTAGGATAAAAGGAACAGATAAACTTCGACTTATATGCATTTACTATTCATTAATTAAATCATACACAACAATGCGTTTTATAACATCAAGTTACTGATGCGTTTACGCATTGTCAATGCATAACCAATTAGCAAACAATAAACCATATATCTAGGTTTTAAGACCATATGATATTATCGTCTTGCGATCACTCGTGATAAATTCCATGAAGTGATTCCAGCAAGCGTGGGTTTATTCCAATGCTCAAAACTTGTTCATAAGCACTCATGAACATTGTAGCAAACTTTTGCTATGTCTAATACACTTTAGACAATCTACACACCAATTCATGATAGTCTTCATTCATACCTACTTCCAACATATAAATGAATGTGGACCGTTCGAATAAATTTATTATTCAGGAAGTCAAAACATGCAAAATAAAACAATAGGTAAACAATTAACATAAGACAGTAACTTTACTAATAAATAATACTCTTTTATTTAATCATTGAATGTTAATTACAATTTATCTATTACACGTTTCTAAACTATCTAATCTAAACTAATACCGTCCTTCAGCCCGATGCTCCTAGTGTGCTGCAAGTGCTTAACCCTACTCAGTCCCTTCGTAAGCGGATCTGCTGGGTTATCTTCTGACGATACCCTCTTTACTACGAGGAGTCCTTCTTCTACCTGATGTCGAATAAAGTGATATTTTCTATCGATATGCCGAGATCTACCATGATCCCTCGGTTCCTTGGTCAAGGCAACCGCTCCTTCGTTATCACAGAAAATTTCCATAGGCTCTTCAACAATATCGCCTCCTTTGATGCTTCACTCGCTGCTATATACTCTGATTCGCACGTTGAATCAACTACGGTCTCCTGTTTTGAACTTTTCCAAGTCACTGCTCCTCCATTAAGGGTAAAGACCTAGCCCGACTGCGAAAGGTAGTTGTCCCTGTCGGTCTGAAAACTGGCTTCACTGTACCCTCGCACCATTAAGTCATCACTCCAACCGAGGACTAGGAACCATTCCTTGGTCCTCTGAAGGTACTTAAGAATATTCTTGACTGCGTTCCAATGTGCTTTCCCAGGGTTCCCTTGATATTTGCTAACCATGCTCAAAGCGAAGGCCACTATTGTACCCTCGCACCATTAAGTCATCAACCAACAATAACTCGATTACCCATTCCCGTTATCCTCACTTTATGTCCCTAAAACAACTATTACAAGGGACCTAGTCTAAGGATTTTCATCGGGGTGGACATTAATGCGAAGGGGTTTCCTCCACAATAAATGTCCTAAAGGCAACCATGAGGGGGATAGAGTACACCGGTGAACACATCGTTCACAAACACCTACAGGTTATGAGCCTGCTAGCGTTCCACTGGACTGTCTAGAAAGAGTCTGTGGTCGTCATCCATACTCCGCTAGATGACTAGATCAACAACAACATCGAGGCCTCTCATCATTTTATTTCATCACACACCAACTATCTACCCATGTTCTACCCAGCATATTAGTGGATAAAATATATACATTTATATACAGCTTAAAACTTGTACAAAACATCCATTCAACAACTAGTTCAAATAAACAAATAATATATAAACACATAGCATGTATTTTATAAAGAATACTTTATATCTATGTGTTAGAAGAAAACGAATATACACTCACTTGATAAGACAATGATCGGACAATACCTCGTCTCTTAAAACAATCGTTTCCGATAAAACCGGGATGATTTTCTTGAAAATCGGGCTTCTCGTGGGCAGAGTTTTGGCTCGGAAACTTTACTTCTCGGGATCTTCGGGGCTTCGGGACTTGCTTTGGGTCTCGGGAATAATACCGGGGCTTCGGGGGTATTTCTTGCACGCAAAATGAGGAAATATGGTAGAGAGAGAAGGATTTTGAGCAAAAAAGATCGGCAGCCTCGGCCTTCTATTTATAGTAGCGAGACCTCGGACTATGATGGGCGTACCGAGGCCCTACGCTGGGCGTACTTCAGATAAGGTGCCAGGTGGCGAAGTCTCGGTGGTGGAACGTGGCTCTTCTTCGGACCGCACAATGCAGCAGTACACTGCGCGTAACTTCCTCGTATGAGGGCGTACTTCAGTGTCGACATGTACGCGGGGCGTACACCTAGTACGCTGGGCGTACCCTTCGGATCATATCAGGTGAGTCACGGATTCCGATATTATCAGAATAAATAATTAAATATATATATTTTAATTATTTAAAAACTGCAGAAAATCATATCTTCCTCATCCGAGCTCCGTTTTCGACGTTCTTTATATCCGTGACTCACCTTATATGATCCGAAGGGTACGCCCAGCGTACTAGGTGTACGCCCCGCGTACATGTCAACACTGAAGTACGCCCTGCATACGAGGAAGTTACGCGCAGCGTACTGCTGCATTGTGCGGTCCGAAGAAGAGCCACGTTCCACCACCGAGACTTCGCCACCTGGCACCTTATCCGAAGTACGCCCAGCGTAGGGCCTCGGTACGCCCAGCATAGTCCGAGGTCTCGCTACTATAAATAGAAGGTCGAGGTTGCCGATCTTTTTTGCTCAAAATCCTTCTCTCTCTCCCATGTTTCCTCGTTTTGCATGCAAGAAATACCCCCGAAGCCCCAGTATTATTCCCGAGACCCGAAGCAAGTCCCGAAGCCCCAAAGATCCCGAAAAGTAAAGTTTCCGAGCCGGAACTCTGCCCACGAGAAGCCCGGTTTCAAGAAAATCATCCCGGTTTTATCGGAAACGATTGTTTTAAGAGACGAGGTACTGTTCGATCATTGTCTTATCAAGTGAGTGTATATTCGTTTTCTTCTAACACATAGATATGAAGTATTCTTTATAAAATACGTGCTATGTGTTTATATATTATTTGTTTATTTGAACTAGTTGTTGAATGGATGTTTTGTACAGGTTTTAAGCTATATATAAATGTATATATTTTATCCACTAATATGTTGGGTAGAACATGGGTAGACAGTTGGTGTGTGATGAAATAAAATGATGAGAGGCCTCGATGTTGTTGTTGATCTAGTCATCTAGCGGAGTATGGATGACGACCACGGACTCTTTCTAGACAGTCCAGTGGAACGCTAGCAGGCTCATAACCTGTAGGTGTTTGTGAACAATGTGTTCACTGGTGTACTCTATCCCCCTCATGGTTGCCTTTAGGAAATTTATTGTGGAGGAAACCCCTTCGCAGTAATGTCCACCCCGATGAAAATCCTTAGACTAGGTCCCTTGTGATAGTTGTTTTAGGGACATAAAGTGAGGATAACAGGAATGGGTAATCGGGTTATTGTTGGTTGATGACTTAATGGTGCGAGGGTACAAGTCATAGCGTACATGATTGAGCCAACTACGGAAGCGTAAGGTACTCTGCTCATCTCTGCTATCTCGACTTCGGTACTCGGACTTTGAGCCTTACTCAATTTGGCATTACATTGGATTGGTAACTCTCCCTTCTTTGAATTCTCCATACTAAAACGTTTTAGTACCTTGTCCAAGTAAGTATTCTGACTAAGTCCTATTAGTCTCTTACTCCTGTTTCTCACTATCCTTATTCCCAAAATATAGGCAGCTTCTCTGAGGTCCTTCATAGCGAAGCACTTCCCAAGCCAGGACTTAACTTCCTGCAGTGTCGGGATGTCGTTTCCTATGAGCAGTATGTCATCGACATACAATACGAGAAAGCTTACTATACTCCCACTGGCTTTGACATATACACATGATTCATCCTCGCTTCTCAGAAAACCAAACTCTTTGACCTTTTCATCAAAACAAATATTCCATCTGCGAGACGCTTGCTTAAGTCCATAAATGGACTTCTCAAGCTTACACACTCTATTGGGATGCTTCGCATTGACAAAAACCCTCTGGCTGAGCCATGTAAACATCTTTAGCCAACTTCCCATTAAGGAAAGCGGTTTTGACATCCATTTGCCATATTTCATAATCATGAAATGCAGCAATGGCCACCATCACCCTGATAGATTTTATCTTTGCAACTGGTGAGAAGGTTTCATCATAGTCAACTCCAGGAGTTTGAGTGAAACCCTTCGCAACCAATCGGGCCTTATAAGTGTGTACATTCCCATCCATTTCGGTCTTCTTCTTGAAGATCCACTTGCACCCCACCGTCTTATGACCTGGTACATTGTCAACCAAATTCCAAACTTGGTTGTCATACATGGACTGAATCTTGCTCTCTATAGTCTCTTTCCATTTCGCAGACTCCAAGCCTGCCATGGCTTCCTTATAGTTGTTAGGTTCGTCCAGATTCACTAGTGTACTATCACTAATGAACGTATCCCCTTCTGTAGTAATATGAAAACCATAAAAATGGGGTGGGACACTAACCCTTTCGGAACGTCTAAGAGGTAAGGACTCGTCAATCGGTTCAACCGGAGTTTCCTCCTCGGGTTGAGCGCCAGTGTTAGAGGTTCCTTCATCGCTCAACTCTTGAAGCTCTTCAAGATCGATTTGTCTCCCACTGTCTCCTTGGCTTATGACTTCTCGCTCTCGGAAAACCCCTCTCCTCGCAACGAAGACAACATTATCACTCGGTCTATAGAAGAGATATCTAAAGGATTTCTATAGGTAGCCGCTACGAGGTTCGAGCTTGTCGTGAGTCTTTCGTCTTATGAAAGCCTCGCAACCCCAAACCTTGATATGTGCCAATGAGGGAGCTTTCCCTGTCCACATCTCGTGAGGTGTTTTGGCAACCTTCTTCGTAGGGACTAAGTTAAGGATATGGGCGGCAGTTTCTAAGGTATACCCCCAGAATGAGATAGGTAGTGAAGCACGACTCATCATGGAACGAACCATGTCTAGCAAGGTTTGATTACGCCTCTCAGCCACACCATTCAACTGTGGTGTCCTAGGTGGTGTCAATTGTGAAACTATTCCGCATTCCTTGAGGTAGTCGTGGAATTCAAGACTTAGGTACAATCCTCATCGATCGGATCGAAGCATCTTAATTTTCCTGCCCAATTCATTCTCCACTTCTTTTTTAAACTCTTTGAACTTTTCAAAGGTTTCTGACTCGTGCCTGATTAAGTAGATATAGCCATATCTACTATAATCGTCGGTAAAAGTCACATAGAAGCGGCAAGCGTCCCTTGTGGTGGATCTAAAAGGTCCACATACATCTGTACGTATGAGATCCAATAAACCCTTACCCCTCGCACAAGTGCCAGTGAAGGGTGACTTGGTCATCTTTCCAAGTAAACAAGACTCGCACACGTCATCGTCCCTAAGATCGAATGACTCCAATACTCTATCCTTTTGGAGTTGGGCTATGCGTTTCTTGTTGACATGTCCAAGACGACAATGCCACAAGCATGCTTTATCCATACTATTGGAAGAATCGACACACAACACATCATTTCCTAAGTTATCTACAACCATCACAGTTTCATATATTCCATTAAAAGCCAATGCTTCAAAATATAAAACACTATTAAGATAAGCATAAATAGAACCCTTTTCATTATCAAATGAATATCTAAATCCTTGTCTATATAAACCATGAAATGAAATGATGTTTCTTGCCATATCTGGCGAATAGCAACAATTGTTCAAATCTAAACCTAATCCATTACTAAGCACCAAGGAATAAACTCCAATCGTGGTGACAGGCGACGATATTCTGTTTCCCATGATTAGATTTATCCTTCCATGCTCCACATCCCTATTTCTTATTAGTCCCTGCAAATCAGAATATATGTGAAAACCACATCCTGTATCAAGAACCCAAGAAGTAGCATGCGATGAATCATTAGATTTAATTGTGTAAATACTTGCGAAAGATGGTTTGATCTTCCCATCCTTGATGGCTTGCAGATATTTTGGGCACCTTCTCTTCCAGTGCCCTATCTTGTGGCAGTGGTGGCACTCTCCCTCCTTAGGGTTAGAGTTGGGTTTAGCAGAACCAACTTTGGTTCCACTAGAAGAGGTACCATCTTGGGACTTTCCCTTGTGGTGGCTCTTTGAGGGAGCCTTCCTCTTCTTACCCTTCCCTTGCCCTATTGCCAAGACAGGGGCAGCAGCGGGAGTTGGAGTTGATGCAACAGATTTGTCCTTGAGGTTGCTCTCAGCAGTCCTCAACAAGCCCTGAAGCTTGCTCAAAGAGACCTCCTCCTTGTTCATGTGGTAGGTCATGCGGAACTGGCTATAGCAGGAAGGCAAGGAATGAAGGATGATATCAATTGCCAGCTCTTCATCAAAGTTCACATTCAACTTTAGCAGGCGATCGACATATCTCTGCATCTTTTGCAGATGAGCGGTAAGGGACTCTCCATTGCCCATTTTGGTAGTGATCATCGAAGTGATGATCTTGTACCTTTCTTGCCTAGCACACTGGTGGTACCGGTCCAGCAGATCTTGATGCATCTCATAGGGGTACATGTCCTCATAGGATTTTTGGAGTTCTGCAGTCATAGTCGTCAGCATGATGCAATGGACTTTTGTGGCATCACGCTCGTGGGCCTCAAAGGCCGCGATCTCTTCAGCAGAGGCATTGTTGATGTCAATCTCCTTCAGCTTCTCATCGAGGACATACTCTTTGTCCTCGTAACGAGTGACCATTCGAATGTTGGGGATCCAATCATTGAAATTGGTCCCATCAAAGATCACTCTCCCACACAAGTTCATGAGTGAGAACGAGCCAGAGGAAGTTGAACCAGAAGCGTTGTTGTTGACGTTCGACATCTGAAAAGAACAAAGTTTGATTAGAAATGAATCCCCAATTAAACACCCAAATGAGAAATTAGGGCTAGGATCCAACAACATTATTTACAAATTAGAAGAGGGGTGTCGTAATCTAACAAGTAAATAATTTGAAGGTAAGTGAATGACGATTCACTAATTCTCCACCATGAAAAACGAAAAAGAGATTAAGTTTTAAATGTATTGAAAACTCCTAGATCTTTTAAGATTCATTGAACTTTTCAATGGCATGTTTAAATCTCGATATGCCCCTCTAGTTTGTGACTGGGATGCCGAGGATCACAAAGCGGGTTTGAATAACCATTCAAATGTACATGGTGCCCTCATTGTTATAGTCACCTATTCGATGTGCCGGTTAGCCACGCACGCTCCATCGAACTATGAAAAACATTAAGTCACCCTTTGCCACCTTTTCTTAGAGCCCAATTAGTGTGCCGGTTAACCACACACGCTCCACTAACGTCTTAGCAAGGGTACAAAGTGTAATTTCATAGAATTAAATCAATTCACTTTCTCCTAAAGCAACTAAGATTGGGAATTGTTTGAAAAACATTTAGTTACTTTTATAATTCATTATACTTATTAATGAGAAAGGTTTGCCCTATCCTACCCGTTTGGCTAACGACCCTCCACCAAACAAGGAAGCGGTGGGTGAGAGTGGACACCCATTGAACGACCATTTTATAGGCCATAACCTTATACCCCCCTTATAGATTGGCTTCGTGAATGAGGCCTACTAACGGTAAGACTAGCTTAATCTTATACATATATATAATTATTAATCTTATAATATTATAATAGTATAAGGGTGTATTTTAAACATTTCAAAATACTAGGGTTTTAATCATATTTAAAATTTTCGAAAATTATAACCTTTTAATTTTAAAATCTTAAATATTTAAAACTTTGATTTAATAATTATCCCAAAATTGAACAATTAATTTGAATTATCAAATATTTAATGATTATCTATTAAATTAACAATTAATTTAACCTAGTCCCTTAAATCCCCTAAAATTCGTAAATTTGGGATGGGATAATTCAAAAATCTTTAATTACCATATTAAACAATTAAAGGGATAATTACAAGATATGGCATTATCCAAATCCCTTAAATTTAGGAATCTTATCTTGGGGAGGAGGCAATTTCGAAAACCCTAGGGTTGGATAACCCTAAAATTCGAAATCTTGGAGGCTAAGGAAGGGTTTGGGAAACCCTATCAAATTTTGAAATCTAGGGCTTATGAACCCTAATTTCGAAAATCTTGCCTTTAGGGTTTATTGGCTATCAACCCTAATATGTCAAAATTCATACTTTTGTATAAAACTAGTTGAAAAACAAAACCAAAAGCTCTAATACCATTGATGGGATTTATACAAACAATCCTATGTGTGCATGCAACCCTAGATATGGATCTATGTTTTACTATTAGTCATACAACATTATGAACACAAAAAGAAACCTAGCATGCTCCTAGTAATTTCGAAAATCATAAGGAAAAATGAATTACATACCTCTTGTTGTTATATTGTAATAACAACTAGTTTCTTGAATCTTCTTATCTTTGAAAGCAAGTACGACAAGTGTAGTACCTCTAATGGCTCACAAACACCAAGAGCAATTAAAGAAGCAAGAGAGAGAGAGAGAGAGAGAGAGAGAGGGGAGAGGTAAAATTCGGCTCTAGGAACTCTAGGGATCAAGTGGCCGAATTTCATATGCCAAGGGTCCTTTATATAGGTGTAGGAATTAGGGTTTCAATCCTTATCCTTATCTGGTTGCTTAGCCACCAAGCAGCCCAAAGGATAATTCTAGAACCTTATCTTGGACGAATTCTAAGGCCTTATTCCCTTGAATTTGTCCAACCTATCATATAGGGCTTCCTTTCCCAACTTTGTAACTATCACATAATTACAGTTCAGTCCCCCTAGTTCAATTAACTTCTTTTAATCACAAAATTAATTTCTTAATTAATTCTTGACCAATGTTAATTAAACAAATATGATTTCTCTCTTAATATATTATTCTTATAATATATTAATAAATCATAATAACCTCTTTGTCTATTATTTCTCCAGTCAAGTTGCTTTGGTGAAGGCAACCGGAAAGGACCATGCACAACCGGGTTAAGTACTTACCAAATATGGTTACGGGCTTAGACACTAATCCAACATAAACTCCCTTAAGATTCAACTAAAAGTTCTTGGATACTTGACACGTGATGGTGTGTTCACATTTGTTCTAATGTGCATGGTCTAAATCAATTTAGGAAACTAAGGCATAGAGTGCTCGACTTGATCATCTGAAACAAGAGCAAGGTTGTTGTTACTACAATTGGGGATTACAAGCTTCTTTTGTCTTTTGGTTTTTCAATTAGTTTAATAGATTGTTGTTATTCGCCTTAAATAGCAAGAAACATTATTTCCGTTCATGCATTGTATCATGATATTTTCACTTTTGGATTTGATAATAATAATGGTAGAATTTTAGTTTTTAAGGATAATAATTTTTACTTTAAAGATAATCCATGAAATGGCATTTATGAAACTATTATAGGTTTAAGAAAAAATAATAGCTTAATCTTAAATGTTGGTTCATCCAAAGATAGTTTGGATAAATCATGTCTATGAAATTGTTGACTTGGCCATATAAACCGGAAACGTATCGCCAAGATCTAGTCAGATTTGATCTTGGAACCATTTTACTTAAAGTTAGATAATATATGTAAATCTTTTTTACTTGGCAAGATGACGAAGGCTCCATTCACATGTGACTTGGTGAAAAATACTTCGTCACATTTACTGATGATTTCAGTAGATATGGATATGTTTATTTGATTATACATAAGTATGAAAACTTACAGGTGTTCAAGAAATTCCAAGGATCTGATAGAGGCAGAGATTATCTTAGTGATGAATTCTATGATTATCTTAGAAAATGTGGAATAGTTTCACAACTTGCTCCACTAAGAACATGACACAATGATGTGTCTAAAAGGAGAAATTGAACTTTGTTAGACATGGTTCAATCTATGATGACTCATGCTACACTTCCAATAAGCTTATAGGTTATGCCTTAGAAATTGTTGCTTATATTCTAAACATTGTTCCAACTAAGAAGGTATCTAAGACACCTTTTAAAATGTGTATAAGGACTCATCCCTCTCTTGTACGAATTGAGGTTTGGGGTTGTGAGGCTCTCCTTCCTCGTGGAGTACTCAAAAAACTTGAACCCATATCCAAAAAGATTCCTTTGGATACTTGTTTTACAAGCCTAATAAGAATAAAGTTTTTATTGCTCGAAGGCAGTCTTCCGATAGACGGAGTAGATATCTCAAGGAGCTAGTGGGAGCCAAATTGATCTTGATGAGATTCAAGAATCAACCAATAAAGAAGCTGAAGTTGGCACTAGCCCTCAACAAGAGGTGGAAGAACCTATTTAGGAATATAACATCCTTCCACCTCCACCTCATAAATTTGATAGAGAACATCGTCCACCCGAGTTCTATTGTTTCCATATTACTGAAGAGGATAACATTCTGTTAGGCGATAATAAGTCATACAACTATCGGGAAGCCATGTCGAGCCTAATGGCTACAAAGTAGAAAGAGGAAATGGAGATCCAATTCATGTACGATAACCAAGTTTAAAATTTAGTTGATCATGTGCCTGACTGTGACAACTATATAAATTAGGTCATCATTTAAATGAACAGATTTAACTGTGACAACCCAAAATTTCTATCTTGTAAAGTCAATCAATTCAATCAAAAGTCAGACTTGTTTCTGTTATCTTTTAGCATTGTTAAGGGTCTGTTTGAGAGTTCTAAGCCTAGTACACTAAAGGTTTGTGTGTTAGGAAGTGTTAGCTCGAGTTCTTTGAGTGCAATTGAGCCGGAAACTCGATCAAAAGGAGTTCACGGCCACATCTAGACTCATGGCCGTGAACAACTCCCCTATATATATATATATATATATATATATATATATATATATATATATATATATATATATATATATATATATATATATATATATATATGAAATTGGCTCATTATATTCACTTTTTCAACTCTAGCCATGAACACTCCCCCATTCTCTCTCAACTTCTTCAACCGTGAACACTACTCAAAGCTACCAAAACATAAGTATCTCTTCCATAAGCTTGTCGTCCATTAAATCACTTGATTCCACCTATGAAACTAGCATTAAATTTCATGATCTTAAAGAGTTCACGGCCGTGAACCCTTCATTGGGCCGTGAACCCTTCATAAGATCATGGTGTGGCCGTGAACCCTTCTTAGATGCAAGGTTAGGCCGTGATCACTTCATCCATGGCCGTGAACACTTCATAGAATCAAGGTTGGGCCGTGAACACATCATGTGTTCATTGGCCGTGAACCCTCCAAAGGCCGTGAACATCCCTTTGTTTGGCCGTGAACCCCATTCAATCAATCATATGTGATTGTAACACTTCATTGCAAGTGTTTCCTAGGACCTAAGGTTGTTTCCCTTAGCATATTAGTTGCTATATACACTAATTATATACATATATATGTCATTATATGCTTAATAGGATCCGTGTGTGCTCAGGACTTCACTTGGCATACTTAGCATCCTATATCGATCTTTTATTCGAATCACTCACTACATGTGAGTTCATACCCCTATAATCAATCTTTTAAATGTTTTTAAATGATTTTAAGGGGGTGAATACAAGTAGAACACAATGATATTGTGTTAATCATATACATGTGAAAACAACATTCAAAAGGATTTCTTATACTCAAACTGTTGAAAACTCTTTTAAAGCTTTTATAAACTTCTTTTATATCAAATCATATCCGTCTATCTATTTACGTATAAGTATGATTTAACAAACTTAGGACTATTGCTAGATACCTTGAATCCGGTTCCTTGTTTGGTTGTGGGCTCGGGGTAGGATCACTAGTACGAATGTCGGTTAAATCATAGTTATACTTATTAAATACATGTGTGGATATTAAATTCATTTTTAAGAATTATACTTAACTTAGTTGCTTGGTAAGTAATTGAGTCTTTTCTATACGTCAATATCAATCAAACAATCATACTAGTAAACTATAATAGGTATAGTTTAGAGAATTACTACTTACTATTTGTAGAACAATGAGACTTACAAGAGTCAGTTCATACATGAGTCAGTTCAAACATACTAAACAGAAGGAACGTACTAATACTATAATCAGGAAAGAACATAATATAACTAGAACAGAAGGAACATACTACAACTAGAACAGATGGAACATACTATAACTAGAACAGGAAGGAACATACTAATACAATAACAAAGATAACATTAATATGAGCCACTACTTCATGACATGGAAATATATTGTTGTGTCACGTTTTGTAACCAGAGTCTCCTAGAGGGAGAGCAGGAGTTTGTGTATAGATCTATATGGGATTGACCATCCTACACCTTGTTGCTAGCTACAGTGGGACCTGCAGGTCTACGGGTGACGAATGTCATACCATTTCGATGTCTTTGATCGTCATCTTTTACTAGTCAATCAAGTATGCTTATAACCTCACCACATTTTACCTTAATTAAAAAATTGATTTAAGGTAGTTAGTACATCTGTAGTTACTTTAAACAATACTACTGTACATCTTCATTTTCCCATTACATTCATATAGTGATCTTCTCACATAAGCAGTAATGTAAACTATTTTCTGGTAATGATAGTTATATACTTGGGAAAACACTCACTTTTACAAAAGAATGAACATACAAAACAGTCGGGTCTTGGTAGAAGACTACTTTTCATTTTAAGTAGGAAATATAGGATTTTCTAGGAAGTATACAAACTTTTACATCAAAACACATAGAAACTTTACATCAAACTTATACAAACAATTGACACTAAAATACTTATGAACTCACCAGCATTAATGTTGATCTACTCTTTCAAAATAACTTGTATTCTCAGGTCACCAGTAAACAGGTACCGATGACCAGGTTTTTGAAGACGAAGCATGATGAAGACTCGTCTTTTATTTTGATTCATATTTTGGTGTCTTTCAAACTATACAAAGAACACACTTGTATTAAATTATATTATTAATGCAATGGATGATGTTGTTGCTTGTTTTACTATTATGCATTGTTATGATACAATACATGACGTCCTCCACCCCCGAACGTTTCCGCCGTTCTGGTTTGGGGGTGTGACAGATTGGTATCAGAGCTTTCTTTATATTGAATTGAGTATATCAACCCATAAAAGATATACAATTATAAACACATCGGGATTAAAACACTCTGACCAAGAGTTAATACTTTTAAAATAATAAAATATTTTAGTAAAGTATTCATACAAGCACTCATACTAGGATCGGTGTCATACTATAACAAAACAAAAGTATTGCGGTTGTTGGACAACACAAGTAGGCTTGGGGACATATAATTAGATCTGGGAGTAATATAGCCTGATCAATTATATTTTTCCGAAAAGTAATTAGCATGTGCCTAGGAATGGTTGTGATGTTGCAGCAAGTCTAAAAACTTACCAACACTACTACAATGAAAACTTTAGAACATAACATAAACTTAAAATACTATAGGAGTATTTTGTGTTACTATAATTACTTATGTGAAAACTAAAGGGTCTTTACTAGTAGGTCAATAGTTGTTGAGTGGATACGCTAAGGTTATATGTGACTAAGGTGTCATAGACTTAGAATCTATGATCATTGCTTTACTTCTTGTTCCTTGTTTGGTTGTGGACTTAGAGTTAGGGTCACTTATTCGAAGGTCTATTCTATCTTGGTTACGTATGACTGGTATGCACTACACAAGTATTGAAGTAACTGGTAAGGATCGTCTTATAATTATCCTAAGTAGTAGTCTATAATATGTTTCTTACACCCCTTTTCTCGCTTAGATAACATGGTTGGATTTCATCTCTCTGGCGACCCGTACTTTCCCGATCAAGGGCACGGTGGATGGCTTGATGCAGAGCCCAAAGAAGAAAACCCGGTGGTCCCAGCAGAAAAAGACCTCGAGGAGAATTCTGATAAAGAGAACGAGGAGGATTTCCAAGAAGACTCGGACTCAGAACCAGAGGTCTATAACCCACCCCAAGTTGCTGAAAATCCTAACCCTCGTCCAACTTTTCAAGGCCCGAAACCTCTGTGGGCGGTGAACTTGGGAAGGTGGAGCAACGAGTAGGGACAACCACCTCCCTACAATGGCGGAAGAAGCTTCTACAACCTGAATGATGGAGGCTCGGCAGACAGAGTCCTTCCTATCATGGTTCGTCGTGTAGCTCACAATGCTGAGCAGGGAAGAGCAAACTTCGATCAGGTCATGGAGATCCGTGCTAACTCCGGAGTGAACACAGTTCAACTACGTCATTTGACAGATGACCAGAACTTCGGAAGGTCTCGCACTGACGCCCTATAGGTAGAGCTGAATGTTTGTCGATCTGAGACTAGGGATCTTCGACAGAACCAGGTGGCAGTGCAAAGGCGTGTATGGGAAATGGAACAGCAGTTGGCTGAATCCAGGGCTGAGTCAAGTACCAACCAGAACAACTCCCCTCATGAGTAGATCCTACTCTACTTTTTCTTTTGGATATAGCTTAAGTCTATGTATAGACTCTAGTATAAATTTGTAGTTTATCTTAAGACCTTGAACTTTCAGTCTGTTAGGTCTTTGTGCTGTCAAAATTTTCTAAATCCTGGTGTGATGTAAGACCTACTCCAAGGTCATTTTTTTCCGAACTTATTACATCTTTAAATACCAATGATATTGACAGACATCAAATCTCAAGGGAAATCTTTATCCAAATGCTTTCATCCTTCTATTGTTAGATCTCTATTACAATCATACTCTCATTTTTTTTGTTGGGCTATGGTGATTTAGTCCATGGATCACTCTCATTTTCTCACTATTGAATGCTTACCAATATCTTCATCAATGTGAACTTATAGCTACAAGATGCCTCCTCGTAGATCAAACAGACGCACTACTCCGATAACTCCGGTTCAACCACCACTACCTCATCCACAATTCGATCCGGCAGCAATCCAAGCTGCAGTGGTTGCGGCTGTTACGGCAGCCCTAGCTCCATTCAACACGACCAGTACTAGCGGGAGTGGATCGGGTGTTAACTCCACCCAAGGTGGTAGTCACGGGCACCCTAGGGAGTGTTCGTATAAGGACTTCACCAAATGCAAACCAAGAGCCTTCAATGGCAGCGGTGGGATCATTGCTCTCTCGTAATTGTTCGAAACGACGGAGTCGTTCTTCGAGATCTGCTCTTGTCCGGAAGGAAGCAAAGTAAAATTTGCTGCCTGCACTGTCACACCCCAAAACCGGAACGGCGGAAACGTTATGGGGTGGAGGATGGCATATCAAGTATCACAACATATGCAGTATAGTAAATCAAGTACAACAACCATTGCATTAATAGTAATAATTTTTACATAGGTTACATTTAGCAACAACATCAAAAGTAAATATAGAAGATAACATAAGATGCAGCTCTGTACAAGGCTGTCTTCACAAAATCTCCCGGAGTGTACCTATCTACTGACGACCTGAGAATACAAGTTATTTTGAAAGAGAGTATCAGCATTTTAATGCTGGTGAGTTCATAAGTATTTTAATGACATTGATATAAATACACGTTGTTCATCAAAATAATCTCATTAAAGGATGGTGATTAAAGTTTACAGAGTATTGGAATTTCCCTCAGAAAATCCTATATTTTCTAATAAAAGTAGCTTTCTACCAAAACTCGACTGTTTTATGTTTTAAGGAGTATTTTCCCTCAAAAGTATCTTATCACTATCAAAATATAGTTTACACTTTAATGAATATGTGAGAAGATCACAAGCAAAATTAATAGGGAAAATAATGCTTTACTTCAGCAATGATGTTGCCGTTTATAAAGAAATAAAATACAGACTCCAGGTAGTATTAAATGAACAATACACCTCGGAGAGTCTAAATGAATGAAATGCAGACTCCAGGTGGTATTAAATGAACAATACACCTCGGAGAGTCTAGAATAGCCTTTAATCCTAAGTAGGTTAGTTTAAAGGTTTAAAATGTGGCCTAGTGTATAACTAGGAAAATATATTATGAGGGTTTTATATGTAGAAAAATAGCGTGATAACGCTTATTACCTTAAAGCCATGAATTATAAGGTAAATTTAAGATACTCGTAACCATACTGATTGACGGATGTAAACACGACGACCTGCTGGCGTCGAAATGAATGTGATATTTGTCACCCCTTGGCTTGGTCGGTCGGGACTGTAGCTAGCAGTCAGGATGTGGTATGGTCTGTCCCATATAGATCTATACACACAATGCCCGCTCTCCCTCCAGGAGACTCTGGTTACCACTTGACAACGGTGAAATCCGCGTCATGAGGATGTATCTCGTGTTATGATTTCTATATACCTTTCTTTTCACTAAAAGTACGAGTTTTTAGAATATAGATATAACTAAGTCGTCCTTCATGAAAGTTATGATTGGTTTCTAAACTATACCTATTACAGTTTACTTGAGAGGTAGTCTAGGTACCTTTGCTACCCAAAGGTGTTGAACTGGAGTAAGAGTTTTAATATCTAACCAGATATACATAATATATAACTAGGACTTTAACGACACTCGGACAGATAATTGGATGCTCTAAGTCCACAACCAAACAAGGAACAGGAAATAAAGCGGGCTATCAGTCATAAGTCCTTCAAACCCTACTTATATAACTATATCTATATAGACATGAATCTAACAAGAGTATAAGTTGAAAAGACTTTGATAAAAGTTTAGTAACTTAAAAAGAGTTTTTTGTATTTTAAAAGAGACTTGAAAACAAGATTTGAAAACCTTTAGCTGAATAAAACAGTTTAACATGCAAAAATCTATTTGCATGACGGTTATTAATCACATGTGATTGATATAATAACTTGTCAGTTCAACTTGTATTCCCCCCCCCCCCCCCCATAAAAGCATTTAAAATCATTTCAAAGGTTGATTAAGGGGTATGAACTCACCTGAAGTGAGTAACTCAAAAGAAAGATTGATATAGGATCACCGGGTGTCGAACGAAGTCGTGAGCACAAACGGATCCTAGTTTAACATGTAATAACACATATATGAATACACATACGGTATATAACCACTAATAGACACATGGACACACCTTAGGGACATGAAAACACTTAGAATTAAGTGTTACAAACACCTATTGAAGTCCCGAAATGAGTGTAAGGCCTTAGATTTGAGTGTAAGGCCACCAAACTCAACTTTTATGTGTGTGCGGCCATGTGTGCGGCCAGGGTGTGCAGCCAGGTCTGTGTGCGATCGTACATGGGAGTGTGCGGCCGTAGATGGGAGTGTGCGGCCGTACATGGGAGTGTGCGGCCGTACACTCTTCCTTCATGCTCAAAACGTTGATTTTTAGGTGTTTCAAAGCCAATACCAAGTCCAACTAGCAAAATGGAGGCCAAACTCTCACTTTCGAGAGTCTTTAAGGTGTGTACGGCCACCTTATGAAGGTGTGCGGTCGTACACCTTCAAGTGATGAAGAACATGAAGAACACTATGAGTTTTAAGCTTAGATCAAGGTGTCTTACCACTATAACAAGCTGAAAGATGGAGTATTTCCCGTTTTTGAGGCCCTTAGAGTGTTCTTGGATGAAGTTTTTAGAGAGAGAAAGTAGTGAGAGAAAGTAGAGTGCAGCCAAAATGGGAAAAGAGTGAATGAAGGGGGTCTCCTCCAATATATAGGGTTGGGTGTGCGGCTGGGAGGGTGTGCGGCTGGCTGGCCGCACACTCAGGTGTGCGGCCGCACACACCATGCTGGGTGTGTTTGGCCCGATTTATTGATGCTACACACATTCTAACCCTTTCTAAGACTCATATCTAGGTTGTACTAAGCCTAGAACACTCATATGGACCCACAACTTCATTACAAAATCGTAAAACGAGGCTAACTTTGATAAAAATGAAGGATGTACAAGTTAGAAATTTCGGGTTGTCACATTATCCCCCCGTTAGAGGGAATTTCGTCCCGAAATTAGAATCTTAACGAACACTCAAGGATGGATGCGAAAGATGTGGACACTTCATGCTCTAGCTGATCCGCCCGTTCCTTAGGGAAATCAGGTCCATACTGAGTTTTAGCGAATTTTCGTTACGAGGTATAGTTTCTTTTTCGATCTCTGAGCCACACGGGATAAGGTTTCATCAGTTTCCTTTACCGAGCTATATTTCTTCTGTTTCCCTTAACGAACGTGGGTCTGGTTTCCATGGATCAAATCGAGAAAATGGTGAGAGTTTTGTCGGGTACTACCGGGTCATTTGTTGAGACGTGGACAGGTTAGGGTGGAATTTATGGAATCCCTAAAGCAGTCTGGGTCTGACGGATGCTGGACCAATTCTATCAAGAATCTCTGATGGTCCTCAGTTCTTTGGAATATGGAACGTTTCAGTACCCAAAACATAATGTACCTCCATGGTGAGATCGTCACTTGGCGTGATCACCATTTTGAGGTTCCAAAAGTTTTCCCTTACTGGAAGTGTAGTCCTCATGATTGGTTCCTAGGGGTCTCAGGTCGTATTCGGATTCGTATTTCCTACTGGTTGGCTTTCGGAGATTTTCTGGATCATTGAAGGTGCTGTCTATATGCTGGCATCTATTGGTTGCGTGGCATCTACCTCAGCCCAGTGCAGAAAGGACCTGCACTTTCGACTCATGAGGTGCTTCTAACGAAATATCTCAAACGTTAGGATGATAGAGGGTTTTACCAGATGATGCTTAGATAACTCCAATTTTCATCATAGTCTAATAGATGCTTTCCCAGCATAATCCCTAATCGGAAGGAATCGTTCTCTCATTCGGTTCGCTGTTTCATGGATAGCAGTATCTGATCAGGGCTAGCTTCGCCCTTAGAGATTTTCTGAAGTGATTGACTATCTCGGGAGGTGGTTCTACTATCTCTTAAAGATAATGTTCCTTGGAACACCTTGTAGTCTAACAAATCTCTAAGGCATGCTCCATTAGTTTCCCCATTGTGTCTGTTTCCACTAGTTTATAGGAAGCGCGTGATCTTGTATAACCTGTCGACTAACACCTAGACTGGTGTCGAGTCCACAATCCCTTTATGACATGGGTTATAAAGCTTAACGCAACTTGCTGCCTACTTTACTCAAGTATTCCTGGTCGTGGAGGTAATCATGTGGTTCTTAGCATCCTAGTATTAACTTTGGTGAATGCAGACTATCATCTATAGGGCGACGGTAACTTTTCTCGCATGACGAGGCACTATCACAACTCTTTCCGACCTAGGCACTTCTCGTCTGTATCTGGATGAATGAAGTGCTTGAGTAGTGTGAGCATCTCTTGCAACTACTCTTCCGATGTTACCGAGTTTCTCTATCTAGATTAAATCTAGATGGCATAAGACTCTGCCACTCAGAACCTCTAATTTCCTCATCCATTCTTCTCAGAGTTTAACCTGTCACAGCTTTCCAGGTTTCTTGGCTCACTACTGAGATGCTTAATTTGTGGGATCATGCGTGAATGGATGGTCGTAGTCAACGTTTTTGACTCTTACGACTTGAGTTACTTTTCCTAACTGAGGGTGTCAGCTACTATGTTGGCCTAACCGGGGATGACAACGAATTTCGAATTTGTAGTCATTTTAGTAGCTTAACCCATAATTGTTCTCTTGACTTCAGCTCCTTTCCTATGGTTATAGAATGAAGGGTTTTATTATAAGGTTCGTGGTAGACCTCATACTCGGCTCAATCACTATTACTCCGTGTATGCAAGTCGTATATAATTGAGATTGACGGGATGTTCAGATGTGTGGCCCCACCCTAAACCCACAACCAAACAAGGAACTGGGAGTAGGGAGGAAGCACCCATCTTAAATCTTATCGATCTAAATTATATACCACCCTAATGCATATACTCAATAGTAGTAAGTTAATCCTATGAGTTCTTTCTCTTGATTCACGAACCTGGTTGTGCGGTGCAAATGGTCTTTCTGGGGGATCTACTGAGTAGGCCTCAGGCGGTTATTGTCTTTCGGAATATCTATAGTGCCTTTCGCTTTAGGTTTTAAAGTCTAATGGGGTTGGTTAACAGCGCGTGGTACCCCTCTCCTGGGTACTTCTGAAGGTTGGATGAGGGAGATGACTGACGGTTTGCATTAGGTTTTCTTATTAGGTTCGAAAGAACCTTTATTTGACGCTTATGATAAGGTAAAAGTTCTCTTTACACAGCACTAGGAATTTTCACATGGTCGCATCAATTCGAACCATGGCTGACGGTAGTGTCGAAATTAGCAAACATCGACAAGATATAGAATGAAGATTGATAGGACCATGTGCTGAACAGGGCACACAAGTTCCTAGCGTCACGGGTTTCGTCCACGGTATTACTATCATGGATACTTGGACCGACATGACTGACGCTGAACTCTAGGGGTCCTGATGTTTTGGAATAATGTACTTTTCATGAATGGATTTCTCACGAGGCCTCTCTATAACCGCCTAGTATACACTAGTCATGTATAATTGAGATTAAAAGGACTATTGACTGAGCGACTCCGCCCTAAATCCACAACCAAACAAGGAACAGGAGATAAGGCAGCATCACTCACTCGAGGCCTATCAATCTTAATTATAAATGGCCTTAACGTATATACTAAGCCATAATAGCTTTACCTGATGGGCTTTTAAGTTTTACAATAGTGTTGTGACTTTTACCTTAACGAGGGAGTAATTACAATTAGAGTTGATTATTTAAAGTTTTCGATTAGCTACTTAAGGTTGAGAAGCGTACCAAAATTCTACCGGGTTCCTTGATGTTCCTCTAGGTATTAGAGTTAAACTCCTCCTGCGTCTTTGTCATTTCTTTCAGTTGGGCAGTTCCTCTTGAGATGCCCAATTTCACCACATAGGTGGCATATTGGACTGGTCCCAACATTGGTGGTTGATGTAATGAACTCAACCGGAGTTCTGCAGTTGCGAGCGGTATGCCCCTTCATGTTGCACCTAACGCAAAAGGGTTCTCGACAGACTCCATAATGATGGTAGTCACACTTGCTGCAGTGGGGGAGGTTTCCTAGGTATGGTCTTCTTGGTGTCGAGGCAGGCGGGTCGACAGGGGTATTGATCACCTCAGCTTGCTGCCCCTCAGAGGGTCCTTGAGTCGAGGTACTTCCCTCCTCGTTCCCAAACTTCCTTTTCAGTGGGTTAGGTTGGAGTTCTTGGGTGGCTTTACACACCGGTGTTGGTTGCTGCTGTCCATTGCTATGATCGGGATTCCCGATAGTGTTCCTGCTAACATTTGCGTTGTTAGCATTCAGGTGAGCCATGACAGCTGCTACGGCTGCTGAAACTGTAGCTTGGAACGTAGCTTCATCGATCTGAAGAGTCGGTGTCTTGCTAGCGGGTTGGTTACGTTTCTTCGGAGGCATGGTTTTTCCTACACGATGAGGAACACAAGCGGATGAGGGACGATAGTTACCCTTAGACGTATCTTTCTTTATTATAATAGGCATAAATTTTTCCCACTCTTTGAGTTATGGTTATCTAAGTGTCGACCTACATCCCTATGATGCAGTCCTGGCAACAGGGTAGAGTAAATGTATCGGAAAGCCATAAAACGGGTGTCGTTCCAACTAAGTTATCTTTATATTGAAGAGGTTCACTCTCCGGTTTTGGAAAGATTCGAAAGAACTTCGGAACGAATATTACACAAAAAAAAAGACTTATGAAAGTTTAGGGCTAAACACTCTCAATCGAGGTTTTGTGATCCGATCTATTTATATTAATCGCGATAGAAAGACGATTTGCCCAACACATAGTGTGAGTAGTGTAATCACTAGCTCACTAAATTGTATTATTTTATGGGTTATTAGTGTGACGTTAAAGAGGTAGAAATACTCCTCGGGTTTCATGCACTGGCTCCCTCTGTTCACCGCTTATTCTTGTTTGAAATGAACTTTGGTTTTCTCCGGGTATTTTTATGGGGTTCTCTTCTCCTGTAGACATATTGAATTTCCGCTCCGTCTTACTTCTGATTCTGACTCCGATCGTCGTCACTTCATAATGGATGACTGGAATCTCGGAAGTTCAGGCGAATTTCCCACCGATGTCCTTAAAAGGGAATAGGCACATGGCGATTTCAATAGTCTCATCACTGTTCATTTATTTCCTACTTGGAAATCTTCTCAATGAACCTCTTCTGGGTCTTTATCGACTCCTCTGCCGATTATTGAAGTGGATAAGGTTTTCTAAAGGGGTTTGTGCGAGAAGGGGAATGTCTAAAGAATCTTAAGAGATTATTAAAACATTTTACTGGGTGATCCATATCGAGTCCGGCTACAATTACATAGTGTACACAAATCATATATAACTTAGATCTGATAGGCCTTCGAATATGTGATACTATCCTATATCCACATCCAAACAAGGAAAAGGAAGTAGAGCGAAACCACATATTCTTAGCCTATGAGATCCTCACTATACATAACCTTGGGAGTATACACTCTGTAATCATAGGTCTATCAATAAGGATCTCTTTTAGTTTTCACGCAAGGTTATTTATGGTTCCTAAAATACTCCTATAGTATTTTAATTACATGTTTGATCCTAAAATACCCCAAGCACACGTTAGTCGCATCTCGAATAAATGTAGTTGATCAGGTTACATTTATTCCAGCTTACGATTACATAACTGCCCAGGTTTGACGGTAATGCTCAACATCCAAAGACTTTTATTCTTATTCTTCTTGTGATACTTGCTTGGGTTTTTATATATTCTGGATGTTCTTATACTTTTGTAAAATATGGTTATATTTTAAAGTATAATTCTTAGTCAGAGTGTTTTTATCCCATTGTATTTATAGGTTGTATATCTTTTATGATTTGATATACTGAGCTCACTATAAACAATGCTCTGATACCAATCTGTCAAACCCCAAAACCGGAACGGCGGAAACGTTCTGGGGTGGAGGACGTCATGTCAAGTATCACAACATATGCAGTATAGTAAATCAAGTACAACAACCATTGCATTAATAGTAATAATTTTTACATAGGTTACATTTAGCAACAACATCAAAAGTAAATATAGAAGATAACATAAGATGCAGCTCGGTACAAGGCTGTCTTCACAAAAGCTCCCGGAGTGTACCTGTCTACTGACGACCTGAGAATACAAGTTATTTTGAAAGAGAGTATCAGCATTTTAATGCTGGTGAGTTCATAAGTATTTTAATGACATTGATATAAATACACGTTGTTCATCAAAATAATCTCATTAAAGGATGGTGATTAAAGTTTACAGAGTATTGGAATTTCCCTCAGAAAATCCTATATTTTCTAATAAAAGTAGCTTTCTACCAAAACTCGAATGTTTTATGTTTTAAGGAGTATTTTCCCTCAAAAGTATCTTATCATTATCAAAATATAGTATACACTTTAATGAATATGTGAGAAGATCACAAGCAAAATTAATAGGGAAAATAATGCTTTACTTCAGCAATGATGTTGCCGTTTATAAAGAAATAAAATACAGACTCCAGGTAGTATTAAATGAACAATACACCTCGGAGAGTCTAAATGAATGAAATGCAGACTCCAGGTGGTATTAAATGAACAATACACCTCGGAGAGTCTAGAATAGCCTTTAATCCTAAGTAGGTTAGTTTAAAGGTTTAAAATGTGGCCTAGTGTATAACTAGGAAAATATATTATGAGGGTTTTATATGTAAAAAAATAACGTGATAACACTTACTACCTTAAAGCCATGAATTATAAGATAAATGTAAAGATACTCGTAACCATACTGATTGACGGATGTAAACACGACGACCTGCTGGCGTCGAAATGAATGTGACATTTGTCACCCCTTGGCTTGGTCGGTCGGGACTGTAGCTAGCAGTCAGGATGTGGGATGGTCTGTCCCGTATAGATCTATACACACAATGCCCGCTCTCCCTCCAGGAGACTCTGGTTACCACTCGACAACGGTGAAATCTGCGTCATGAGGATGTATCTCGTGTTATGATTTCTATATACCTTTCTTTTCACTAAAAGTTCGAGTTTTTAGAATATAGATATAACTAAGTTGTCCTTCATGAAAGTTATGATTGGTTTCTAAACTACACCTATTATAGTTTACTTGAGAGGTCATCTAGGTACCTTTGCTACCCAAAGGTGTTGAACTGGAGTAAGAGTTTTAATATCTAACCAGATATACATAATATATAACTAGGACTTCAACGACACTCGGACAGATAACTGGATGCTCTAAGTCCACAACCAAACAAGGAACAGGAAATAAAGCGGGCTATTAGTCCTAAGTCCTTCAAACCCTACTTATATAACTATATTTATATAGACATGAATCTAACAAGAGTATTAGTTGAAACGACTTTGATAAAAGTTTAGTACCTTAAAAAGAGGTTTTTGTATTTTAAAAGAGACTTGAAAACAAGATTTGAAAACCTTTAGCTGAATAAAACAGTTTAACATGCAAAAATCTATTTGCCTGACGGTTATTAATCACATGTGATTGATATAATAACTTGTCAGTTCAACTTGTATTCCCCCCCCCCCCCCATAAAAGCATTTAAAATCATTTCAAAGGTTGATTAAGGGGTATGAACTCACCTAAAGTGAGTAACTCGAAAGAAAGATTGATATAGGATCACCGGGTGTCGAACGAAGTCGTGAGCACAAACGGATCCTAGTTTAACATGTAATAACACATATATGAATACACATACGGTATATAACCACTAATAGACACATAGACACACCTTAGGGACATGAAAACACTTAGAATTAAGTGTTACAAACACCTATTGAAGTCCCGAAATGAGTGTAAGGCCTTAGATTTGAGTGTAAGGCCACCAAACTCAACTTTTATGTGTGTGCGGCCATGTGTGCGGCCAGGGTGTGCGGCCAGGCCTATGTGCGGTCGTACATGGGAGTGTGCGGCCGTACACTCTTCCTTCATGCTCAAAACGTTGATTTTTAGGTGTTTCAAAGCCAATACCAAGTCCAACTAGCAAAATGGAGGCCAAACTCTCACTTTCGAGAGTCTTTAAGGTGTGTACGGCCACTTTATGAAGGTGTGCGGCCGTACACCTTCAAGTGATGAAGAACATGAAGAACACTATGAGTTTTAAGCTTAGATCAAGGTGTCTTACCACTATAACAAGCTGAAAGATGGAGTATTTCCCGTTTTTGAGGCCCTTAGAGTGTTCTTGGATGAAGTTTTTAGAGAGAGAAAGTAGTGAGAGAAAGTAGAGTGCAGCCAAGGTGTCTTACCACTATAACAAGCTGAAAGATGGAGTATTTCCCGTTTTTGAGGCCCTTAGAGTGTTCTTGGATGAAGTTTTTAGAGAGAGAAAGTAGTGAGAGAAAGTAGAGTGCAGCCAAAATGGGAAAAGAGTGAATGAAGGGGGTCTCCTCCAATATATAGGGTTGGGTGTGCGGCTGGGAGGGTGTGTGGCTGGCTGTGTGCGGCTGGCTGAGTGTGCGGCCGCACACACCATGTTGGGTATGTTTGGCCTGATTTATTGATGCTACACACATTCTAACCCTTTCTAAGACTCATATCTAGGTTGTACTAAGCCTAGAACACTCATATAGACCCACAACTTCATTACAAAATCGTAAAACGAGGCTAACTTTGATAAAAATGAAGGATGTACAAGTTAGAAATTTCGGGTTGTCACATGCACCTTCGCGGATAGAGCCCTGACATGGTGGAATAGCCATTTCAAGTCACTAACCCTGATAGTGGCTAATGCCATGGGATGGGAAGCTCTGAAGGAGCTCTTGATTGAAGAGTACTGCCCGAGGGACGAGGTTCAGAAACTTGAACTGGAACTTTGGAGCCTAACCATGAAGGGCTCCGACATAGTTGCCTACACCGCCAGGTTCAGTGATCTGGTGGCTCTATGTCCGGGAACGGTCCCTACTGAGGGAAAGAAAGTCGAGAGGTATATTTGGGGGCTGATGCCTCTATTTCAGGGGAATGTCTTAGCTTCAAACCCCACTACCTTCGACAGTGCCAAGAGATTGGCACATCGGCTCATTGATCACGGAGTCCGCACACCAACAACAATCCTGGTCCTCCCAGAACCCTCCAAAGCCGCTGACATCAAGCCGAAGTTTTGGGACAACAAGAAGAAGAGCAATGTGGCGCATAATTCTACCAAGAAGCAACAGGTCGTGGCTGTTCATGTCGCGATAGCACCTACTGCCACTGCACCGGTGAAGCAGTACGCTGGAAGCTTGCCAAATTGAAACAAATGCAACTTCCACCTCAATGGTCCCTGCCAGGAAATGCAGTGTACAAACTGCAACAGGAAGGGGCACACTGCCCGTTTCTGTAAATCTCTGGCTAGGCCAATCTCCCAGGTCCACGGCGTTGGTGTGGGCCAGACTTGCTACGGATGTGGCGAGGTGGGTCACTTCAAGAGGAAAAGGCAGGGAATGCTGGTTGAGTGGGAAGAGTTTTGGCTATAGGCCACGAGGAAGCGGTAGCAGACCCTACAGTGGTCACTGGTACGTTTATCCTCGATAACTCTTATGCATGCATATTGTTTGATAGTGGAGCGGAGAGGAGTTTCGTGACCCAGAAATTTTCACACTTACTTAAACAACAATTATGTGCACTTGAAGAACCGTTCACTGTAGAAATGGCTAACGGAAAGACTGAGAGCACTAGCTGTATATACATAAGATGTACCCTAACTCTAGATAGCCATTCATTTCCAATCGACCTCATGTCGGTCTCAATTAAAAATTTCGACGTCATTATCGGCATGGATTGGTTGAGTTCTCATCGTGTCGACATCATGTGTTATGAGAAGGTCGTTCATCTTAATCTACCGTCTAACGAAACCCTAGTTATCTACAACGACAAACCAGGCACGAACCTTAGAATCATCTCGAGCATACAAGCCCAGAAGTACTTACGAAAGGAATGTCACACATTCCTTACTCATGTAGTCGATATGAGCCAAGAGACGAAGGACATAACGAACATCCCAGAAGTACGCGACTTTCCCGACATCTTTCCAGAAGAACTACCAGGATTACCTCCACAGCATCAAGTCGAGTTCAGAATCGACTTAGTTCCAGGGGCTACCCTAGTAGCCAAATCGCCTTATCGACTAGCACCAGCCGAGATGCAGGAGCTATCCGGTCAACTGAACGAACTTATCAGCAAGGGCTTCATTAGACCAAGCTTCTCAACATGGGGAGCGCCGGTCTTTTTCATGAAGAAGAAAGATGGATCGTTCCGTATGTGCATCGACTACAGGGAACTTAACAAACTTACCGTTAAGAACCGATACCCTCTACCACGTATAGACGACTTATTCGACCAACTGCAAGGGGCAAATTACTTTTCCAAGATTGACCTGAGATCTGGGTATCACCAGTTACGAGTTGTAGAGGAGGATGTTCCCAGAACATCATTCCAAACTCGTTATGGACACTATGAGTTTGTAGTGATGCCATTCGGATTGACCAATGCGCCCGCAGTGTTCATGGACTTAATGAACCGGGTGTGTCGTCCTTACTTAGATCAATTCGTTATTGTATTCATCGACGACATTCTTATCTATTCTCATAGTAAGGAGGAGCATAGTCAACACTTACGTCAGATTCTATAAACCATACGAGCAGAGAAGCTATATGCGAAGTTCTCTAAGTGCGAATTTTGGATTAGAAGAGTCGAATTCTTGGGTCACGTGGTTAGCGAAGAGAGAATTCACGTGGATCCTTACAAAATAAAGGCCATTGAGAACTGGTCAGCTCCAAAGACGCCTACTGAAATTCTTCAATTTCTAGGCCTCGCTGGCTATTATCGCAGGTTCATTCAGAACTTCTCTAGTATCGCGAAACCACTCACTACACTGACCCAGAAGGGTGCATCCTTTAACTGGGAAGAGAAACAAGAGAAGGCGTTCCAAACACTGAAGCGAGCCTTATGTAGTGCACCGATACTATCCCTCCCAGAAGGGATAGAAGACTTTGTGGTTTATTGCGATGCATCCAACCAAGGGCTTGGTTGTGTTCTTATGCAACGAGGAAAGGTCATCGCCTATGCCTCAAGACAGCTTAAGACGCACGAAGTTAACTACACCACACATGATCTTGAGTTAGGAGCAGTGGTATTTGCTCTAAAGATCTGGAGTATGGTACGAAAAGCACTATCTTTACAGACCACGAAAGCCTTCAACATATATTCGACTAGAAGGAGCTCAACATGAGACAACGACGGTGGGTCGAGCTACTCAATGACTACGAATGCAAAATTCTTTATCATCCCAGCAAAGCCAACGTAGTAGCTGACGCCCTAAGTCGGAAAGAATACTCTGGTCGTAGAGTCAAATCATTGACTATGACTATCCACTCACATCTGTCCACACAGATTAAGGAGGCTCAACTAGAAGCCTTGAAGCCTAAAAATGTGGCGGTGAATCCCTTAGAGGAATGGATAAAAACTTGGAAGTTAAGGGTGGCGGAGACTTATACCTCATGGATCAGATCTGGATACCGAAGCTCGGTGGTTTCAGAGACGTGGTCATGACCGAAGCACATAATACCCGATATTCCATCCACCCAGGTTCATATAAGATGTATCTAGATCTCAAAAGGTTATACTGGTGGCCTAACATGAAAGCGGAGGTTGTTACCTTCGTGAGCAAGTGTCTTACTTGCGCAAAGGTTAAGGTCGAATACCAGAAACCCTCAGATTTGCTTTAAAAACCGGAGATACCTGAATGGAAGTGGGATCGGATCACAATGGACTTCATAACCAAGTTGCCCAAGACAACGGGTGGTCTCGATACCATTTGGGTGATCGTCGACATGTAAACAAAGTTCGCACACTTCCTGCCTATCAAAGAAACTGACAAGATGGAGATATTAACAAGAACCTACATTAGAGAGATAGTACGACTGCATGGTGTTCCCATATCCATTATCTCCAATAGAGATAGTAGATTCACTTCAAGATTCTGGCAGTCGCTACAAAGTTCCCTAGGAACTAGGCTGGACATGAGTACAGCCTATCATCCGCAAACCGATGCACAAAGTGAGAGGACTATTCAAACTATGGAAGATATGTTGCGAGCCTGTGTGATAGATTTTGGGAAGGCATGGGATACTCATTTACCCCTTGTCGAGTTCTCCTACAATAACAGTTATCACACGAGCATAAAGGCAGCTCCATTTGAAGCCCTCTATGGCCGGAAGTGCAGATCCCCTCTGTGTTGGGCTGAAGTGGGTGATACGCAGTTAGCTAAAGGACGAGTTCCCGACAGCATTCTCATAGGTCCAGAGATCATTCGAGAAACGACAAAGAAGATTGTTCAGATTCGTGAACGATTGAAACCCTCTAGAGACTGACAGAAAAGCTACACAGACAAGAGAAGGAAACCTTTGGAATTCCAGGTTGGTGACCATGTTCTATTGAAGTTCTCACCTTGGAAGGGCTTGATACGCTTCGGAAATCGTGGTAAGCTAAATCCAAGATACATAGGGCCTTTTGAGATCATTGCTAGGATCGGCCCTGTAGCCTACAAACTCAAACTACCTCAAGAACTTAGTAACGTACACCCTACTTTCCACGTTTCAAGCAAACGAAGCAAAGCCATATCCCGATAGTGAAGGTTCGCTGGAATGCCAAGCTGTGAGCTGAATTCACTTGGGAGCACGAGGATCAAATGAAACTTAAATATCCTCATCTTTTTCCTTAGTCTATCTGTATTTGCTTAATATCTAATTTCGGGACGAAATTCCCTTTAACGGGGGGATGATGTAACAACCCGAAATTTCTATCTTGTAAAGTCAATCAATTCAATCAAAAGTCAGACTTGTTTCGGTTAACTTTTAGCATTGTTAAGGGTCTGTTCCTGAGTTCTAAGCCTAGTACACTAAAGGTTTGTGTGTTAGGAAGTGTTAGCTCGAGTTCTTTGAGTGCAATTGAGCCGGAAACTCGATCAAAAGGAGTTCACGGCCACATCTAGACTCATGGCCGTGAACAACTCCCCTATATATATGAAATTGGCTCATTTTATTCACTTTTTCAACTCCTTCAACTCTAGCCCTGAACACTCCCCCATTCTCTCTCAACTTCTTCAACCGTGAACACTACTCAAAGCTACCAAAACGTAAGTATCTCTTCCATAAGCTTGTTGTTCATTAAATCACTTGATTCCACCCATGAAACTAGCACCAAATTGCATGATCTTCAAGAGTTCACGGCCATGAACCCTTCATTGGGCCGTGAACCCTTCATAAGATCATGGTGTGGCCGTGAACCCTTCTTAGATGCAAGGTTAGGCTGTGATCACTTCATCCACGGCCGTGAACACTTCATAGAATCAAGGTTGGGCCGTGAACACATCATGTGTTCATTGGCCATGAACCCTCCTAAGGTCGTGAACATCCCTTTGTTTGGTCATGAACCCCATTCAATCAATCATATGTGATTGTAACACTTCATTGCAAGTGTTTCCTAGGGCCTAAGGTTGTTTCCCTTAACATATTAGTTGTTATATACACTAGTTATATACATATATGTGTCATTATATGCTTAATAGGATCCGTTTATGCTCGGGACTTCACTTGGCATACTTTGCATCCTATATCGATCTTTCATTCGAATCACTCACTACAGGTGAGTTCATACCCCTATAATCAATCTTTTAAATGTTTTTAAATGCTTTTAAGGGGGGAATACAAGTAGAACACAATGATATTGTGTTAATCATATACATGTGAAAACAACATTCAAAAGGATTTCTTATACTCAAACTGTTGAAAACTCTTTTAAAGCTTTTATAAACTTCTTTTATATCAAATCATATACGTCTATATATTTACGTATAAGTATGCTTTAACAAACTTAGGACTATTGCTAGATAACTTGAATCCTGTTCCTTGTTTGGTTGTAGGCTCGGGGTAGGATCACTAGTCCGAATGTCGGTTAAATCATAGTTATACTTATTAAGTACATGTGTTGATATTAAATTCTTTTTTAAGGATTATACTTAACTTAGTTGCTTGGTAAGTAATTGAGTCTTTTCTATACATCAGTATCAATCAAACAATCATACTAGTAAACTATAATAGGTATAGTTTAAAGAATTACTACTTACTATTTCTAGAACAATGAAACTTACAAGACTCTGTTCATACATGAGTCAGTTCAAAGACACTAAACAGAAGGAACATACTATAACAAGAACAGAAGGAACATACTACAACTAGAACAGAAGGAACATACTATAACTAGAACAGGAAGGAACATACTAATACAATAACAAAGATAACATTAATGTCAGCCACTACTTCATGACATGGAAATATATTGATGTTTCACGTTTTGTAACCAGAGTCTCCTGGAGGGAGAGCATGAGTTTGTGTATAGATTTATACGAGATTGACCATCCTACACCTTGCTGCTAGCTACAGTGGGACCTGCGAGTCTACGGGTGACGAATGTCATACCATTTCGACGTATTTGATCGTCGTGTTTTACTAGTCAATCAAGTATGGTTATAACCTCATCACATTTTACCTTAATAAACAATTGGTTTAAGGTAGTTAGTACATCTGTAGTTACTTTAAACAATACTACTATACATCTTCATTTTCCCATTACAGTCTTATAGTGATCTTCTCACATAAACGGTAATGTAAACTATTTTCTGGTAATGATAGTCATATACTTGGGAAAACACTCACTTTTACAAAAGAATGAACATACAAAACAGTTGGGTCTTGGTAGAAGACTACTTTCCATTTTAAGTAGGAAATATAGGATTTTCTAGGAAGTATACAAACTTTTATATCAAAACATATACAAACTTTACATCAAACTTATACAAACAATTGACACTAAAATACTTATGAACTCACCAGCTTAAATGTTGATCTACTCTTTCAAAATAACTTGTATTCTCAGGTCACCAGTAGATAGGTACCGATGACCAGGTTTTTGAAGACGGAGCATGTTCAAGAATCGTCTTTTATTTTGATTCATATTTTGGTGTCTTTCAAACTATACAAAGAACACACTTGTATTAAATTATATTATTAATGCAATGGATGATGTTGTTGCTTGTTTTACTATTATGCATTGTTATGATACTGTACATGACGTCCTCCGCCCCTGAACGTTTTCGCCGTTCTGGTTTGGGGGTGTGACAGATTGGTATCAGAGCTTTGTTTATAGTGAATTGAGTATATCAACCCATAAAAGATATACAACTATAAACACATCGGGATTAAAACACTCTGACCAAGATTTAATACTTTTAAAATAATAAAATGTTTTAGTAAAGTATTCATACAAGCATTCATACTAGGATCAGTGTCATACTAGAACAAAACAAAAGTATTGCGGTTGTTGGAAAGCACAAGTAGGCTTGGGGACATATAATCAGATCTGGGAGTGATATAGCCTGATCAACTATATCTTTCCGAGAAGTGCTTAGCATGTACCTAGGAATGGTTGTGATGTTGCAGCAAGTCTAAAAACTTACCAACACTACTACAATGAAAACTTTAAAACATAACATAAACTTAAAATATTATAGGAGTATTTTGTGTTACTATAATTACTTATGTGAAAACTAAAGGGTCTTTACTAGTCGGTCAATAGTTGTTGAGTGGATACGCTAAGGTTATATGTGACTAAGGTGTCATAGACTTAGAATTTATGATCTTTGCTTTACTTCCTGTTCCTTGTTTGGTTGTGGACTTAGAGTTAGGGTCACTTATTCGAAGGTCTATTCTATCTTGGTTACATATGACTGGTATGCACTACGCAAGTATTGAAGTAACCGGTAAGGATCATCTTATAATTATCTTAAGTAGTATGTCTATAATATGTTTCTTACACCCCTTTTTTCGCTTAGATAACATGGTTGGATTTCATCTCCCTGGCGACCCGTACTTTCCCGATCAAGGGCACGGTGGATGGCTTGATGCAGACTCCGAAGAAGAAAAGTCGATGGTCCCAGCAGAAGAAGACCCCAAGGAAAATTCTAATGAAGAGAACGATGAGGATTTCCAAGAAGACTCGGATTGATATGAATCCCTAATAAACGAGTTTTAATATACACAAGGAATGGGTTAATCCATTTGATTGAAAGAGATATATGTATTAGACACTATTATGGGGTATCAATAGGCTCATCACCTATTCCATGAAAATAGGAAATTTTTTGATATAAAGAACATGATAAACGAAGTTTTTATGTAAACGATACGATTGTTTTAAGAATTTGAACAACCGGGTAATAGTTCACCGCATGATAGGTGTCAAAACCCGACTTCAAATGAAAACTGAGACGTATTAGGAAATGAATTTTTATTCCTGAACAATTTTCCCATGACTCTCATTTAGTTTAGGAACTCATCATATTCCTAACTTTTTATGCCTGAAAATACCCTGAGCTATTAAGGATAGGGTTAGACGGCTAAGATTCACCTTCTTCCATAAGTAATATTTGTACGACCTGTAGAATCATTTTTGGGTTTCGCATTGAAAAGTTAGTTATATATTAAGAATCTGGTTTTAATGTAGTATTTGATTCAAGAGCTAACTTTCTATCACGTGTCATATTGACCCTTTTACGAAGTGAAAGTTCGCAACTGTAAACGGATAACGTCCGGAAAACACTTTCAAACGCTTCGTTAGGATAGCTACGCTATTTCTTCGTTACTAGAAATCAATACGTTTTTCTTAAAAAAAAGGTCTAGTTTTTTATTTAGTTAAGGAAATTGTCGCCTCTAGAAATTTCCAGAAAGATTGTCGCCTGGACTAGATAAGCTTGAAAGCTACGTTTGATCTCGACCATTAGATCAGATTCGGCGTTGACCTTGGGATCGGGATTGGAGTTCCTATAAAAGGAAGTGAGAGGCTCCCTTAAAATTTCACACCTTTCTAGCCGATCTCCCTCTCTCCCCCTCTCTCTCTCTCTCTCCCTCTCTCTCTCTCTCTCTCTCTCTCTCTGATCACCAGCAACCACCGCCGTCAGCCCATCTCCACCTCACCGGAAAAGCAAGATTCGTCGGAATAGTCGGTTGTTGCTTCCTTTCTTTCGTTTGATTATCAGCGAGCCTCACTCAGACCACCGGTTGCCGACCAGAAACTTCCATGAAGAAAAAGAACACCGTCGGCCGTCGTCCGCCGTCACCGGAGCAGTTTTTTGGCCAGAATTGTGTGGTTTCTCGATCAAGCTCCGATTTAGTCACTATGCACACCGGTCAAGATCATTATTCACCGGTCAAAGTTACTATTCATAGAAGAACGAAAAAACCAATTTCGGAAAATTGTATTATCTTCGGTTCGTTGTATACGCTTCCACAAAGTGAGTGTCACGACCCCATTTAAAGTCTTTTATTATTTTCCCGGAGGGGGGTACAAGAAATAACTGTTTATTTGTATTAGAACTATAAAAATATTACTAAATCTATATCGGGAATCTGTTACAAATGATATAGTAGATTAGTATTGTAAATAAATCTATTTCAATACCCAATGCAGTATTCGTACTGTGGAACCTTGAATTAAGGAGTATTTATAGTATTATGTATTGCTACGGGAATAATAACCAAAAATGTGATATTAAAGTTAGGGTAATTAATAAACTTTAAATTCATGTGAGAATTATGTTCATCAACCTATGTATCACTATACTTAGAAAGACCTCTGCCTTATAATCGTTAATTGAAAAAGTGGGAGAATTATGTATAAATATATACGGGTTGACACCCCCACCTAAGCTTGCTAGCTACAACCTTGACGGTCGAGTCACATTGGATGGTAATTGTGTTTTAACTATATGACGCGATTTGACGCCCTGATGAAGCGTCGAGAGAGGCATATTAGTCAGAACTAGCTTGGTTATGGCACTCACAGTGAAAGAAATATATATAGGAAACTTGAAATATCTATAACATATAAAGGAATATAGGAAACTTGAAATACCTATCTTTTTATCAAGAACTTAGTTATAGAAGTCAGGATAATAAACTATCTATATATCCAAATAAGGATTTTCGGTCTTGAAAAGTACTTACCAACTCTAATATAGTTATGCTTTAGGAGAAAGTATGTTTTGGTTTAGCTATTACAAACCTATGAACTTACCAACTTTTTAATTGACACTCTTTCAAAGCGCATGTATTCTCAGGAGCTTAGACTATTGAAAGACATACTACAAGGATGATCATGGGGTTGCAGTCGTCTTTTATATTTCAGTATTTCCCATATTGTCTATCTGCTAAGGCTTGTTTTATACTTCTCTTGTACCCTAGACTAGGGTATATTGTAATCTATATCTTTCAATGAATAAAAGTACTTATTTTACTACCGTACTATTGTATGTTTATTACTGTGATCCATAATGTCGACTCACCGCCGACTGTTTTCGCCATCGACTAGGGGTGTGACACTGACCTTAGAATTGTTGGGTGTAAATGGGTATTCAAGAAGAAGACTGGCATGGATGGGAATGTACACAAATTTAAAGCTAGACCAGTTGCGAAAGGTTATACTCAGACTCAAGGAATCGACTATGAGGAAAATTTATAGTAATGATCAAATCTGTTAGGATACTACTTGCCATAACAACTTTTCATTACTATGAAATATGGAAAGTGGATCTAAAGACCTCTTTCGTCAACAGAAAACTGACTAAGGTTGTGTATATGACACAATCATAAGGTTGTGTATATGACACAATCATAAGGTTGTGTACAGTCCAAGTATCTGAATAGGGTGTTAAAGCTTGATAGGTCCATTACGGACTCAAATAAGCATCTTACATATGGAACATTTGTTTCTGTGAGAAGTTCAAAGAGTTTGGTTTCTTAAGAAATGAAGATGAGCATTATGTATATGTTAGAACTAGTGGCATCACTGCAGTCTTCTTTGTTTTGTATGTCGATGACATATTACTCATAAGAAATGACATCCCAACGTTGCAAAGTGTAAAAGCTTGCTTGGGAAATGTTTCTCTATGAAGGACATGGGAGATGGTGCATACATACTTAGTGTTACTATATCTAGAGATATGTCTAGGCAATTAATTGGGCTAAGCCAAAGTACATACTTCGAAAAAAAATTTGATAAATTCAAGATGGAAAATTCTAAGAGAGGATTTGTACCTATGCAATTTGGCACGATATTGAGTAAGACCAATGTCCCAATACTAGTGATGAACTAAATATAATGAGTTGATTCCATGATATGTAAAAGACATGATGTTTCATGCGCTTTAAGCATGACGCGTCATTATCATGCCAATCCTAACGAAAATTATTGGATCACGGTTGAGAACATTCTAAAGTATCGTAGGATGACTAAGGATATGTTATTGGTATATGGTGGTAAGGAAGATCTAAACGTTAAAAGGTTGTTTGGATGCAAGTTTCCAAACTGATAAAGATGATTCTCGATCTCATTCGGGTTTTGTATTCTTAATCAATGGAGGAGCATTGACTTGAAGGAGTTCCAAGCAAAATACCTTAATGGATTCGACAATAGAGTCAACGTATCTAGAAGATACTGAAGTTGCAAAAGAGGCAATGTGGTTGAATAAGTTCATCAATGATTTGGGTGTTATTCCTAGCATATATGAACCAATTGAGATCTTCTGCGATGACGAGGGTGCAATCGCTCTAGATGAAGAACCCTGAGATCACAAGCGCTCAAGAGACATAGTTAGAAAGTACCACTACATCAAATAGCTCGTGGAAGATAGAGAAGTCATTGTGAGTCGTGTATCATCTAAAAAAATCTAGTTGGTCCGCTTACCAAACCATTGTCACATATCAATCATGATGCTTATACTAGATTGATAGGCATTAGATTTGCTAGTGAATTGGTTTCATTTCTTAATTTGTAATTTGATTTTTTGGAACTAATACAGATTGTAGTTTCTTGAATTTGGTGATTGTTTTGTGGATACTTAATAACAAGATATTGCTACCATTTTCATTAATATGGTCTATGTTTCCTTTTGCATGTTTAGAACCAATTCTAGAATATTAATTTATTCGAATATCCATAATTGGTCATACTCTTGGAAGTAAGTAGTGATTAAAGATTGTCATAGAGCATTAATAGATTGTTTATAGGAATGAACATAACATAGTATGCGACCACTACTCATGAGTACTTGACTATGGAGATTTTAAGTTTTGGAGTAACCACACTTCGATATTACTCCATGGATATGTCCTAGTAATTCTAAGATGACTATATTTCATATTCTTTAAATGGAGATAAATGAGATTTTGTTCTACAATCTATTGGGTCTTGTTTTTTTCCCAACGTTGTTCATAACTGGAAACCATATAAGACCTAATCAGACATTAAATGATAAATAGTACAATCCTATATAGTCAAATTTTATTTGATCCTTCTGTCATAATAGGAGAAGATTATATCTCTGGGTCCCTCTATGATTTGGTGTTGACGATCAAGTGCTCGGTCGAGTTGAGATTGAGTTGGTCAGATTCTCATAATAGGAAAAGTTATCTTTCCACTTGTCTCTCATATTCTGTAACAAACCGTTATTTCAAACCTATGTAATAATATAGGTCAATTTGTATTTCTTTTTAAATAATAAAGAGAAATTTTAGCATATTGTGTATATTTACATAATTGACCCTCAAAAATAAATTATTTAACAATCTCGATTGGGATGAACCAAGTGATAGAGATTGTAACAAGGTTCCCAAAAACATAAAGAACACTAAAATCAGAGTTATAACGAAGAAGTTATGGCCAATCGAAAATCCGCGACAAAACCGGCAAAACATTGTTCAGTGTAAAAACTGTATTTTCAATAAAAGGCTTTTTAGCCTTAACAATCTAAATGAAAGTTCTAGTTTATGTTAAACCGAGAACTTTCATAAAAAGAACGGAAAAATCTGACTTCGTATGAGGAAGTTATGATTTTTCTAACTTTCAGTATAGTAGTGTACAGCTAAAAACTCGAAATAAAGATCGAGTGATTTTTAGCCGACACAACCTAAACGAGAATTGAAGGTCTCATCAATAGTATTACAACGGTAAAAAGACAGACAAAAACGGACGTCGGATGAAGAAGTTATAAATTTTTAACGGATTTCCATCCCAGTCTGTTTAAAATAATAATATTGAAAATAAAGTCAAAATTAGCCGACAAAGTCTAAACGAAAGTCGTAGAGTATAATTTTACCTATGCGTGCATATAAAGAACGCCAACAACGGAGCTCGTATGCGAAAGTTATGATTTTCGCAAGTTTTTGGCACAAAAATCAAGAAAAATGGAAAACCGGGCAATTTCGCATGCATGACCTTCGGACACGTCATCCTCGCACGTGTCATCTGCTAATTGGACCGAAGCCATGTGTGGCAGCTTCTGATTCGACCAAGTCCGCGGTCCACTCATCTTCGGACATCTTCGCATGAAACACACCGTAGATGACCCTCGGACACCTCCTTCGCATCGTGCCTTCTTCCCATTGGACCGAAGTCCGGTCCACTCAGAAGCCGCCACCGCCGAGCCATCTGTCCGAAGCTTCGCCCCGTGGACCTCGCTGCTGATGACGCGTGCCTAGCTGACTCACCCCTTGTCCGAGGCCTCGGCCTATAAAAGCCATGCGAGGGCTTCCGAAGAATCCCCATTTTTCACACCAATTTTCACACACTTTCACCCCTTTCACTTCCATAAGCTCACATATAACCCCTAAAGCCCCAGTATCAAGTCTAAAACCATAATCAAGCCTCGAAGCCCCGAGATTCCCGAGAAGTAAACCTCTCTCCAGTCGAAACTCTGCCCGATTTAAGTCGGTTTCTATGGCGACAAACCCGGAACGAACCTTCGGATCATTTCTTGCATCAAGGCACAAAAGTACCTTCGCAAAGAGTACTGTGCTTTCTTAGCTCACGTCGTAGACAAAAAGCAAGAATTGAAAGATATCGCGAGCATTCCAGAGGCTTGCAACTTTCCCGATATCTTTCCTGATGATATTCCAGGAGTACCTCCCGAACGACAACTCGAATTCCGAATCGACTTAATCCCTGGAGCTACCCCTGTAGCCAAATCCCCCTATCGTCTTGCACCTTCTGAAATGCAAGAATTATCCAGCCAACTTAACGAACTCCTTAGTAAATGTTTCATAAGACCAAGCTTCTCACCATGGGGAGCACCGATTTTGTTCGTAAAGAAGAAGGATGGATCATTCCGCATGTGCATAGACCACCGTGAGCTGAATAAACATACCATCAAAAATCGATATCCTTTACCTCGCATTGACGATCTGTTCAACCAACTTCAAGGTGCGAACTACTTCTCGAAAATAGACTTAAGATCCGGGTATCACTAGTTACGGATTTTGGAGGAAGACATTCCCAAGACCGCGTTTAGGACTCGTTATGGTCATTACGAGTTTATAGTGATGCCATTCGGATTGACGAATGCACCTGCTGTGTTCATGGATCTAATGAACAGAGTGTGTCATCTATTCCTGGACAAATTCGTCATAGTCTTCATCGACGACATCCTTATCTACTCAAGGAGCAAAGAGGAACATGGCCAACATCTTCGTCTAGTATTACAAACCCTTAGGACAGAAAAACTCTATGCGAAGTTTTCAAAGTGCGAGTTTTGGATTAGGAAGGTTGAATTCCTAGGTCACGTGGTCAGTTCAGAAGGAATACACCAGTGGACCCTTCCAAAATCAAAGCAATTGAAAACTGGCCAGCACCCAAAACACCTACAGAAATTCGTCAATTCTTAGGTCTTGCTGGCTACTATCGCAGATTCATCCAAAATTTCTCCCGAAGCACTAAACCACTTACCACCCTGACGCAAAAGGGTGTAACTTTTAGTTGGGAAGAGAAGCAAGAAACAGCATTCCAAACGCTCAAACTAGCCTTGTGCAGTGCACCGATCTTGTCTCTACTCGAAGGGACAGAAGACTTTGTAGTGTACTGTGATGCTTCAAATCAAGGGCTTGGGTGTGTACTTATGCAACGAGGAAAGGTTATCTCTTACGCCTCAAGACAACTTAAGACGCATGAAGTCAACTATACAACACACGACCTTGAACTAGGAGCGGTGGTATTTACTCTGAAGATCTGGAGACATTACTTATATGGCACGAAATGCACAATAATCACGGACCATAAAAGTCTCCAGCACATCTTCGATCAGAAAGAGCTGAACATGAGACAACGACGATGGGTGGAGCTACTGAACGACTACGAATGTGAAATTCTATATCACCCTGGTAAAGCAAACGTAGTAGCTGACGCCCTTAGCAGAAAAGAATACTCGGGACGCCGAGTAAAGTCGTTGACCATGACAATCCATTCACATTTGTCCACACAGATCAAAGAAGCTCAACTTGAAGCCTTGAAACCCGAAAACGTGGCAGGTAAAACTCTGAGAGGAATGGATAAGAACTTCGAAGTCAGGGATGATGGAGTCTATTATTTCATGAACCAGATCTGGACACCAAAGTTCGGTGGTTACAGAGACGTAGTTATGAATGAAGCACACAAAACCCGATACTCCATTCATCCAGGTTCAGACAAGATGTATCTGGACCTTAAGAAACTATACTGGTGGCCTAACATGAAGGCCGAAATCGCTACCTTTGTGGGCAAGTGCCTTACTTGTGCCAAAGTAAAGGTAGAGTACCAGAAACCTTCAGGTTTATTACAACAACCTGAAATCCCTGAATGGAAGTGGGAGCGGATTACAATGGATTTCATAACCAAATTACCCAAGACTTTGGGTGGTTATGATACTATTTGGGTAATCGTCGACAGATTAACCAAATCCGCACACTTCTTGCCAATAAAAGAAACCGACAAGATGGAGAAACTAACCAGAACTTACCTCAGGCATATTGTTAGACTGCATGGTGTACTAATATCTATTATTTCGGACCGAGATAGTAGATTCACCTCTCGTTTCTGGAAGTCTTTACAAAACTCTTTGGGAACTAGGCTGGACATGAGTACAGCCTACCATCCACAAACCGACGGACAAAGTGAGAGGACGATTCAAACATTAGAAGACATGTTGCGAGCTTGCGTGATAGACTTTGGAAAAGCATGGGATATTCATTTACCCCTTGTTGAATTCTCTTATAACAATAGTTATCTCACTAACATAAAGGCTGCTCCATTTGAAGCCCTCTATGGCCGCAAGTGCAGATCCCCTCTGTGCTGGGCTGAAGTGGGTGACACGCAGCTAGCTAGAGGTCAAACTCCTGACAGTGCTCTCACTGGTCCGGAAATTATTCGAGAAACCACCGACAAAATCGTACAAATTCGGGAGCGACTTAAAGCTTCCAGAGATAGACATAAAAGCTACGTTGACAAACGGAGAAAACCCTTGGAATTCCAGGTTGGTGACCGCGTCTTGTTAAAGGTCTCACCCTGGAAGGGCATGATACGCTTTGGAAAGCGTGACAAATAGAATCCAAGGTACATAGGACCCTTCGAAATTCTTGCTAGAATTGGTCCTGTAGCTTACAAACTTCGACTACCCCAAGAACTAAATAACATTCATCCTACCTTCCACGTTTCGAACTTGAAAAAGTGTCTATCCGACGAGACTCTTCTGATCCCACTCGAGGAATCGAGTTAAACGAGAGCCTCAACTTTATGGAAGAACCCGTAGAGATTCTAGACAGGGAAGTTAAGAAAACCAAACAAATCCGTATCCCGATAGTGAAGGTTCGCTGGAATGCAAAACGGGGACCTGAATTCACTTAGGAGCGGGAGGATCAAATGAAACAGAAATATCCACATCTTTTTCCCTAGTCTATCTGAAATGCTAATTTCGGGACGAAATTCTCTCTAACGGGGGGATAATGTAACAAACCGTTATTTCAAACCTATGTAATAATATAGGTCAATTTGTATTTCTTTTTAAATAATAAAGAGAAATTTTAGCATATTGTGTATATTTACATAATTGACCCTCAAAAATAAATTATTTAACAATCTCGATTGGGATGAACCAAGTGATAGAGATTGTAACAAGGTTCCCAAAAACATAAAGAACACTAAAATCAGAGTTATAACGAAGAAGTTATGGCCAATCGAAAATCCGCGACAAAACCGGCAAAACATTGTTCAGTGTAAAAACTGAATTTTCAATAAAAGGCTTTTTAGCCTTAACAATCTAAATGAAAGTTTTAGTTTATGTTAAACCGAGAACTTTCATAAAAAGAACGGAAAAATCTGACTTCGTATGAGGAAGTTATGATTTTTCTAACTTTCAGTATAGCAGTGTACAGCTAAAAACTCGAAATAAAGATTGAGTGATTTTTAGCCGACACGACCTGAACGAGAATTGAAGGTCTCGTCAATAGTAGTACAACGGTAAAAAGACAGACAAAAACGGACGTCGGATGAAGAAGTTATGAATTTTTAACGGACTTCCGTCCCGGTCTGTTTAAAATAATAATATTAAAAATAAAATCAAAATTAGCCAACGAAGTATAAACGAAAGTCGTAAAGTATGATTTTACATACGCGTACATATAAAGAACGCCAAAAACGGAGCTCGTATGCGAAAGTTATGATTTTCGCAAGTTTTTGGCACAAAAATCAAGAAAAATGTAAAACCGGGCAATTTCGCATGCATGACCTTTGGACACGTCATCCTCGCACGTGTCATCTGCTGATTGGACCGAAGCCATGTGTGGCACCTTCTGATTCGACCAAGTCCACGGTCCACTCATCTTCCGACATCTTCGCATGAAACACACCGCAGATGACCCTCGGACACCCCCTTCGCATCGTGCCTTCTTCCCATTGGACCGAAGTCCGGTCCACTCAGAAGCCGCCACCGCCGAGCCATCTGTCCGAAGCTTCGCCCCGTGGACCTCGCTGCTGATGATGCATGCCTAGCTTACTCACCCCTCGGTCCGAGGCCTCAGCCTATAAAAGCCATGCGAGGGCTTCCGAAGAATCCCCATTTTTCACACCAATTTTCACACACTTTCACCCCTTTCACTTCCATAAGCTCACATACAACCCCTAAAGCGCCGGTATCAAGTCTAAAACCATAATCAAGCCTCGAGGCCCTGAGATTCCCGATAAGTAAACCTCTCTCCAGTTGAAACTCTGCCCGATTTAAGCCGGTTTCTCGGCAGATAAACTCCTTTCTGGGAAACGAAACCCTGTCCGATTCACCACCTATCAAGTGAGTTCATACCCCCGTATTTTCATAATTTCTATTGTTTTAAGGGGGGGAATACAAGCATAACACAAGAACTTTGTGTTATAAAATCATGATTTCAAATCATGATAAAACGACATTAAATCATCAAAGGCTTAGGACTGATAACTCATTATGGGTCCTTTTCCTTGTTTGGATGTGGGCTTATAGTACCGGTTATTTGTCCGAGTGTCGTTTAAATTTTACTTATATATAAAATTGTATATGTATATAAGTATAATAGTTATTTAATCGGTTTAACTACCTTTGTAACATGTTGTGCAAGGGATTACATGCAAACATAGTTAAATACATATTCAGAAAGTACATATAAATTATAATAGGTATAATTTATACATAGAACAATAATTCATGATTCAAGTATACTAGAATACACTGTCTTACAAGAAACAAGGGTTTTGATTCAGAACAAATCAAGGGTTTATACTTATCAAATACATGTTCGGAATACTAATTCAAGAACATACTATCAATCATTTATTTCAGAATGATTGGGTTTTGATTCAAGAACATACTGTCAATCATTTATTTCAGAATGATTGGGTTTTCATAACTAATATACATGTAACGTTTATATGCTTTTTATGAGACATTCAATTTAGGTTGTTTAATTCATTTTAGACAACATAGGTAAAGCCCTGACATTATAACCAGAATCTCCAGCCCGGGGATCGAAACAAGTTGTGTGTAGATCTATATCGGGATTGACAACCCCGCACTCAGGCTGCTAGCTACAGTCAGGCATACACACCAATGAGTGGCAATTGTTATCAACAGTTTAAACGCCCACAAAGCGTTTGTTTCAGACCATCAGTCATAGTATGGTTATAATAACTCATTAAAAAGATATTAACAATACGTTAATGTATAAACAACTAAACGAAAGTACACCTTCAAAGTACCAGTTTACAGAATACAAACTACAATGGTTCAATACAGTTTTCAATAACAGCTGGTGGAGCCAGGCACACTCTCAGTTACAAGTTTTCATAAAGGAATACAAATACAAAACATTAATACAAAGAGAACGGTTTTATGGGAATAAAACTACTTTTCATATACAACAGAAAATATAGGATTTTCTGGAACAGTTTACATATACAAGATACAAAGATACTCTTTCAAACATAAACACTTATGCACTCACTCAACTTTATGTTGATACTCTCTTTTCAAATTACTTGTATTCACAGGGAAATAATACACAGGTACTCCCCGAGGTTTTTGAGAAGATGGAGCTATGTTGAGTCATATCTTCTTTTGTATAACTATATTTTGGTTCAATATACAATGATTGAACACATGTAAATACTTATACCTTTTAAATACAATGGTTGTTTGTACTTTGATTACTATAATGCATGTGTTGTGATACTATAATTGAAGTCCTCCACCCCGGACGTTTCCGCCGGCTGGTTTGGGGGTGTGACATATTCTCATGTATATGTCTCAAGCAAAATCTATGTTCAGCACATGGGAACATTTTTGCAATCACTCGGATTACCCTATAACTAACAACCAAACAGTTAAATATCTTCAAAATTTGATGTGATAAATTTTAGTAACTAAAAAATACCAACAAAAATAGTAAGAGAAATTAAATATCCTCCTACATTTCTTCCTACATATCCTCTTACCCATCTTAAATGGTGATATGTATCAACTATATTAAAATATTATTATGTGCATTAAATATGACATATGTCATCATTTAAGATGGGTAGGAGGATATGTAGGAAGAAAATGTATGAGGATATTTAACTTCTCAAAGAGTAATTAAGTAAATACCATTTGTTTATCAGAAACAAATGTAAAGTTTGAATTTATTTGAAATTTAGGTCATCGCCTAAGCAAGACAAAAACCATGTCCACGAATTTGGATTTTCAGCCTCTACTAAGCCATAGGCTACAAGAAATAATACCATTATTAGGGTCGTGAGCCTACAATAAAACTATTAAAATTATGAAACCAAAACTAACAAACCAAAAAGATGAAAACAATATAAATGGAAAAACATGGAAATAGATGCAAAAATCACACCACTACAGTTATCTATATAGGGTAAGGGAGCTTACATAAAGTACCTATCTAGCCCTTTCTTCAAACTTCCAAGACATATGTAAATCCTCCTGAATACTCTAGTCTCTATTTCTGATAGATTTTGTCCTTCTTCAACATCAATCTCCTCAGTCGTGTCTTCATTCTTAGCTTGCAATTCTAGGATGTAGTATATTAATATCTCATATTGCAACGTGTAGTTGCCCATAACTTGATTGTATTACTTTATTTTTGCCCTAAATAATAACAGCAGAACCTAGCGGGGATTGAAAGTAAGCGCCAACCCTTGTCTTATCTGGTTCAATGTACACCTCTAACAATCTATGTTGGGACGTAGGTTGTAAGTTTGCACATGTCATTGTCACTACCTAAAGCCAACAAGCCAAAAGCTAGATCACTATCGGACTTTTTAAAATGGTAATAAAATTTCCTATTACCAACATATCTTAATTATAGCATCATGGAGTCCAACTCACGAGTTAACTAACTCATGAATTGAGAACTCGTATTTGTCCAAGAAATCAATGTACGAATGTCTTCCTTTCATGTAATGTCTTCCTAGAAACTTTGAAAATTCACCCCATAAAGTATTTGCACAGAAAACATAGTTAGGTGTCCATCTGTAAAAAATATTGTAAGATTTTATTAACAGAAGTTGTTATAAATAAAAAGAAGAATATGTATCCTTATTGTATAAAATGGAAGGAAAATAGAAGAACATACGGTAAATGGCATTCATGTTTTCATTCTCGTCTAAAATACATGTTCCACAATGTTAATACGATCTTCAACTGGGTTGATCAAGGTTACACTAAACATAATAGGGTTTTCAACAGAGTTTTCAGGAGGAAGAAAAGAATATGATGAACTAAGAATATGCATGTGTTGGAATATGAAGCGAAATTTAATTTTTTTGGAAGATCGATGAAATAATCATCATGATCTTGTGCAAATTACACGACAGTAAGCTTTTTTTTGGAACCGGTAAATATCAATAAAAACACAACGCCTAACAAGAAGCTATACGAGGCAGAGAAGTAAAAACAAGGAGAAAGTAGATAACAAAAAGAGACAATAGAAAAAGTAAAACAGGGGCTAAATTCTTAAACGATTCGAGTGAGAATGGAGAGAAGCACTACTCGTCCCAGCTAACACAACCTTTTTTACTCCTGAGTTTGAACCAAACGAATGCAACATATATGATGTTATCCGCTATCATTGTCAGCGAGGCTCCAATTTTATTAAACGTTGTGTCATTTCTGGACAGCCAAACATTCCACAACACGCAAAAGAAGATCACATTTAATATTTTTCGCTTTCGGGGACAATTCCCCCACAAGGCAGGGAAATCAATGAACTCCAACACATTATAGACTTTATATGCATCTATCCCACACTAGCGGAATATCCAAAAACAAACCTCCTAAACAAAATCACATTTAACCAGGAGATGGTCAAATGTTTCTAGCTCCTGATTACACACCTGTCATGTCTGATTTGGGATTCTAATTCCCCTCAATGTAGGGATGTCAACGGGGGAAAACGGGACGGGGAGTGCATCCCCCGCCCCTGAAATTTCCCCGTTCCCCTGCCCCGCCCCTGCGCCCAAAATGTCCAGCCTTCCTACCCTCACCCCCGTCCCCGATTGATTTTGGGTTGTCTTTTTTTGGGCTAAAAGAAGTTATTGTTTGGGCTAAAAGAAGCTATTTTGTAGGTAACAAATATGGGAAAATACCGGCTATAGTCATTTTTTGAGGGCTTATTTGAAAATTTAGTCATAAAAACACACCTTCCGGCTATAGACGTGCATTCCGCGAAGGACCCTCTACGCAGCTCTGCGGAACGACGAATTCTCCGCGGAACTATAAATGTTATACCTTTTTGAGACTGAGCAATGATTGTCTGCATAGATACCTCCGCGAAGACATTAATCCCTCCGTGGAGTGATTGTTTTGGATGTTCATTAAATCCTCCGCAGAGGTCGTGAGGAGGGCTCCGCGAAGTCCTATAATCTTCGGCGGAATGGGTTGTTAGAAGGGTATTAGTGACGGTTTTTGTGATATTAATATTTTGTTTATTTTTTTTTATCTGTTTGCAAAATTCAATCAGTTTTAGGGTTGAAAATATTTTTCAAATAAAATATGAGTTTTGTTATTTTATGTACGGGGGGTTTTTGGCAGATGAGTAATGGAATTAACACCTACGTTAGACCAAAGTTTAACAACTTAGGTTTACTGCTTCCGCTTAATTTTGACCGTCGAATATTGTTTGATTTGGTTAAAAGTAAGGCTAATACAGTCAATAGTAATATATCATTGTCATTTCAACACCCGGTTCAGGGGTATGTTATGAATATTGTAGACGAAGCAGATGTTCATCAACTCAGAAATGTAATGTCTGAAATGAAGGAGATTGCGCAATTGTATTTGGAGGTTTTTGAGGGATGGGTTGAACAGACAGAAGCGGTTGACAAGATTGTACCATATATTGTTGAAAACATTGTATCTGATAATGTTGAAGAGTGTCCACAAGAAGAAACTGTGGCACTGAATACGGTGGAAGAAGAAAATTTATATGAGTTTGGAAGACTGCATGACAAAACTTTGTCAGGCAATGAAGAATCAAATGAATACTGGTCAGAAGATGAGTTCACACATGGAAAAAAAGCTTCATACATCTTTTATGGTATGCATCCCATACCTGATTGTCCTGATCCCATTGTTGAACCTGGACCATTTCACAGTATAGGTCCAAATGATGATATGTTTGTTCGTCAAACGTATGATAACAAACAACAATTAATATTTGCTTTGGGTCTTAAAGCAACCAGAGAAAAGTTTCAGTTTAAGACCAAACATTCTAACAAAAACCGTTACGAGGTATATTGTGAAATTGAGAACTGTAGTTGGCGTTTATATGTAAAACGCATTGATCCGAATGATGAATTTGAAATCAGGACTTTCAACAACGTGCACACATGTTCGTCATTACAGATACACCCAAATCATAAGCACGTAAATAAACACATGGGTACTATATTGCATGAGATTATGCAAAAAACTCGTTCGAAGGTTTGGAGGCCTAATGAAATATCAAGGGATTTGAATGCTTTGTTGGAAATAAATGTAAGTTACAAACAAGCTTGGCGTGCAAAACAATATGCTATGGAACTGTTGTTGGGATCCTCTGAAGAATGTTTTTCCAAACTTGCTATTTATTTTCACAATTTAAAGAAGCATAATCCCGGTATACTGACCTATATACAAACAGATTCTGAAGATTGTTTCGAGTGTTGTTTTTATGCCATTGGGAGCACGGTAAATACAAAAAACATGTTGGTATTTAACATATACATATTTGTAAAAAATGTAGAGTGTTTATGTGTTCCATTGAAATATATTGTAGATACGAGTGTTCAAACGTTTTTTTCTTAAAGTCATAATTATGGATGGTGCCCATTTGAAGGGGATTTTAAGGGAACCATATTACATGCAGTAGATATGGATGGGAACAACCAGATAGTGCCCCTTGCACACGGAATATGCAAAAAAAAGAGTGGTCTTACTTGGACATGGTTTCTTGAAAAGTTGAATGAATGTGTTGGTGATTGTCATGATTTGACGTTTGTAACTGATAGGGACGATGCAATTCGGGTTAGTATTGAAAATATTTTCCCATACGCTCATCATGACATGTGTGCTTTTCATCTACTAGGAAACATAGTACACCGGTTTGGGAGAAATGATAAAATCAAAGTCTTGTTTTGGAGGCTTGTGAGAGCTTACAAAAGAAATGTATTTGAAGATTTGTGGTATAGATTTTGTTCTCCTAGGCCGCAAGTAGCGGCGTACCTAAGTGAAATTCCACGTGCTAAATGGACTAGAGCATATTCCCCGTCGAAACGGTACGATTACATGACCTCCAACAGTGCAGAGTCCATGAATGCTTTATCTATACATGCAAGGAAGATGCCTATAATACCCCTTCTTGAGTTCTTCCGTCGTCTTTCACAGGAATGATGTAACAAGCGTCACATCAATGGAGGTATGACTTTAATTTGGACTTTAATTATGTCGAATAATAAGTTAATTATATATATCTTCTTTAAAAGGAAACGTTCAACACTTCTAATGGAGTGAGCTGTTACACCCCCAAACCAGAACGGCGAAAACATTCGGTGCGGAGGACGTCATGTACAGTATCATAACAATGCATAATAGTAAAACAAGCAACAAATTCATCCATTGCATTAATAATATAATTTAATACAAGTGTGTTCTGTGTATAGTTTGAAAGACACCAAAATATGTATCAAAATAAAAGACGAGTCTTGAACATGCTCCGTCTTCTCAAAACCTGGTCATCGGTACTTGTCTACTGGTGACCTGAGAATACAAGTTATTTTGAAAGCGTAGATCAGCATTAAAGTTGGTAAGTTCATAATTATTTTAGTGTCAATGTTTGTATAAGTTTAATGAAAATGTTTGTAAGTGTTTGATGTAAATGTTTGTATGCTTCCTAGAAAATCCTATATTTTCTACTAAAGTAGTCTTCTACCAAGACCGGACTGTTTTGTATGTTTATCCTATTGTAAAAGTGAGTGTTTTTCCCAAGTATGACTATTATTACCAAAATATAGTTTACATTACCGTTTATGTGAGAAGATCACAATATGAATGTAATGGGAAAATAAAGATGTACTGCAGTATTGTATATAAGTTACTACCAATATACGAACTACCTTAAACCAGTTTATTTAATTAAGGTAAAATGTGATGAGATTATAACCATACTTGATTGACTAGAAAACACGACGATCGAAGACGTCGAAATGATATGACATTCGTCACCCGTAGACCTGTAGGTCCCACTGTAGCTAGCAGCAAGGTGTAGGATGGTCAATCCCGTATAGATCTATACACAAACTCACGCTCTCCCTCCAGGAGACTCTGGTTACAAAACGTGACACAACAGTATATTGTCGTGCCATGAAGTAGTGGCTCACATTAATGTTATAGTGTTCTTGTATTTGTATAGTATGTTCTCTCTGTTCTAGTGTATAATATGTTCTCTCTGTTCTAGTGTATAGTATGTTCTCTCTGTTCTAGTGTATAGTATGTTCTCTCTGTTCTAGTGTATAGTATGTTCTCTCTGTTCTATTGTATAGTATGTTCTTTCTGTTTCTCATTATAGTATGTTTGAACTGACTCATGTATGAACTGACTCTTGTATGTTTCATTGCTCTAGAAATAGTGAGTAGTAATAGTCTAAACTATACCTATTATAGTTTACTAGTAAATTTTGTTTGAATGACTGATCATGTTTGAACACCTTTGCTACCCAAAGGTATTGAACAGATGTAAGAACTTTTATATCTATACACATATACATAATATAGAACTAAGATCCAAACGACACTCGGACAAACAACCGGTACCTTAAGTCCACAACCAAACAAGGAACAGGAAATAAGGCGAGTTATCAGTCCTAAGCCCTTTCAACCTTATTTATATAACTATATCTATATAGACATGGTTTTGACAATATATAAGTTTAAAAGAGTTTGATAAAGAGTTTAGCATATAAAAGAGTTTATAAAATTAGTTGAAGCAGTTTGTTTGATAACACAGTTTGAAGTATAAGAAAATCCACTTGTTTGGTAGTTATTAATCACATGTGATTGATATAATAACTATAATGTTTTCTACGTGTATCCCCCCCCCCCCCCATAAAAGCATTTAAAATCATTTAAAAGATAAGTTAAGGGGTATGAACTCACCTGTAGTGAGTGATTCGAATGAAAGATCGATATAGGATGTTAAGTGTCAAGTGAAGTCTCGAGCACAACGGATCCTATTAAGCATATAATGACACATATATGGATATAATTAGTGCATATAACAACTAATATTTCTAGGGAACAATCTTAGGGACTAGGAAACACTTGGAATGAAGTGTTACAATCACATATGATTGTACTAAAGGTGTTTACGGCCACACATAAGGGTGTGTTTATGGCCTAGGTATGTTTACGGCCATGTGTTTACGGCCATGGGTGTTCACGGCCCATGATGTTTACGGCCAACACATGAAATGGCTTGAGTTTACGGCCAAGACTTGATGAAGGTCACGGCCATGCAAGGGTTTACGGCTAAGGGAGAAACTATGGCCGTAAACTCTTGGTGTTCTTGATGAAATGGTTGTTTCTAGGATGTGTTTCAAGAGCTTCTAATGGGTAACTAGTATAGGGAAAGGATACTTACGTTTTGAAGCTTGAAAGGGGTGTTCACGGCCCAAAGAACTAGTATGTGTTCTTGGTGTTCTTGGTGTTCTTGGTGTTCTTGGTGACTTAAAGATCTAACCCAAAAGAGATGAATTCATGGATGAAATCAAGGGGTTGTACTATATTAAGAAGGATATCAACTAATACGAAAGAATCACTTAACAATTTGTTGAGAAATAGAAGGGTTCTTGATGATACTTGAGAGAGAAAATGAGTGTTCTTGAGTTGGAAGTGTGAAAAGTGATGAAAAATGAAGGAATATCACCCTTAATGGTGGAGTTCACGGCCAGCCAAGAGATTACGACCGTAATCTCTAGTTTACGGTCGTAAACTCCAAGTGATGGAGTTTTTCGGCTTCAATGATGCACAATGAACTCTTGTAGATACTTCCTAACACTTGGTCCTTGAATGTACTAGGCTTTGAACACTCACACAGACCCTAAACAATGCTAAAAGATAGCAGAAACAAGTCTGACTTTTGATTGAATTGAATGGCTTTACAAGATAGAAATTTCTGGTTATCACATGGGCTGAAAAAGTAGTTAGCAAAAATGAAGAGCATACGACAGGATGGTACATTTCAGGTGTTTCAGATGCAATATATCAAGTGCATGATTTCAAACATGGTGGCATAGTTGATCTGAGGCAAGATACTTGTACATGCAAATATTGGGAAGGAATTGGTTTGCCTTGTGGTCATGTCATAACGGTCTTAAAGCACTTGAAAAAAACTAACTTTAAACATCTGGCAATAGACGCATACAAAATGGAAACGTACCGAAGTACGTATGAGGAGGTGGTTTACCCCCTTCCATAACCGTGTGATTAGGAGATTCCTGCTGAGATGATGGTTGTTAAACCCACGATAATGGATACACGTCAAGCTGGTAGACCGAAAAACAAAAATCATATCCCGTCACAAGGTGAGGAACCTATAGTAAGAAGGTGTAGTAGATGTGATAGTACAACACATAATGCAGCGACTTGTCCGACATTGGTCCCAATGAAGCAAAAGAAGCCTAGAAAAAGTAGCGCGACGTCAGGTAGTAAGACAAAAGGGAAAGGGACACAAGGGACTCACGAGACGCTAGAGACGCGCAGGACGCAAGGGACGCAAAGAGAAGACTATTGTTCAACTTTTGATTTGAATAATTGATGTTGTATTTATAATTAAGTATGTTATGTTTTGGAAGACGTTGATTGTGTACTTTGAAATGGTGTGGTTACTTTAAAGATTATGGCTAATTTTATTATTATATTAGTGCATCATTACTAGTAGAGTAATAACTAAAACTTGAAGATAATACATATAACAAACCAAAAACACATAATAAATGTACAAAAACATTAATTAACTTAAGGGAATTGCAATGGATACTTCTCTTTCTCCATTGTTATATACTCGTCCCTAATTCTTATTTTATCTTCAAAACGATCCTTTTGCCGCACAAGATATATCATTTATGCATCCTTCTCAGTAAGTCATTTTCAGTCATTTTGATAGTCTTCTTAGTCTTTTTTATCCATTCTTCATGATCTTTGATTTTTTTTATTAATCTGCATCCTTTCCTCAGCCTCTTTGCACTCTGCCGTAATGAGGTCACGACGTTCAGTGAGAGCCTGAGATGACTCTTTATGTTTTTCTTGTTGTTCTTCAACCCATTGCAATTATTGCAAAGTATGATCAGACATATACGACCCTCTCATGTTTGGTGACGGTGCAAGAAAAGGGTCGATCGGATCACAATAGTAACAATCAAGTTCGTTGCACGAGCAAATATAGAAATTTAAAGATGAATTCATATTAAAATTCAAAATAATTTGTAACTCTTTACCGAAAATTCAACGACCATCCATGACAATATAGACCCTTCAACTCCGAAAAGAGCTGTTTATCAGTCCGCAAAGCTGTTTGTGTAGAGATGAAAATCATGATGACATATGCGGAACTAATAAGATCTAGTGAATCATCTAAGAATCAAGAACATGAAGAATACAAGAGTAAATAAATCGTTTTTGCTCTCATTAGTTTTGATAGAAAGAGTACAAATGGGTTACAATAATTCTCTCTCTAAACTAATGCTCTCAAAGTGTTCCTTACATAAATTAGTGTCACTCACTTCCTATTTATAGGAAAGACAACTCATTACACAATACAAGAGGGTAAACACAAATTACATCCAAGAGTGACTTTACACCCTAACATTCTCCCCCTCAAAGTTAGGATTGGATGTCCCAACTCTAATATCCAACGAGCTCGTGCGATTAATACCAACTCCCCCTCGAAGTAATACCGGTCTTCAAACCCACAAATGAATACCCGAAGCTTCGAATACCCACTCTTCATTCTCCCTCTTTTTATAATCAAAAAATGATTATAAAACCCATTAAGCGTGAGAAGCGCCTGAGGAATAATCTTCACATAACTCCCCCTTGATGTGTGCCAAAAATGAATCCACAAAAAACTTGCATGGAAAAAAAATCACGAAAAAGTTATGAAAAATTTCCAATTTTGTGAAAATTTTCAACTTTTGGGTGAGAGTTGCAAGAATGTCCAAAATCCGGGTAAAAACTGCCACTTTCAGAACTCTGTAGGGACCCGTTGCGCCCAAAAATAGTCTCAGATGCGAAACTCTACCCCATTTGCAAAACTGGGCATAAAGTGTAAATTCGCATTAACTGCAGGGACTAAACTCATAAAATTCTCCATTTCTCAGAATTATTAGCCCAATTTCGAAGTTGGGTAATTCTTGCCAACATGTTGAAACTGCAGGGACTAAATGAGAACATCTTCCTTCTTTACAAATTGTCACCGTTTCGAATGTGGGTAACAACTGTCAATTCTTAAAAGTTCCAGGGATGCATATTGAAACTGTTTGTTTTCTTCCCCACTTCGATTCACAGATAACGAATGGGATGTTTTGACTAAGAAAATTCAAAATTGAAACACACCCTTCGCTACCCGGCATCAATTACTCGTGTAGGACCCCTCGTTAACGAATCCATCGACAACCCTTTTCTAACAAACATCAACCCTTCATTAACGAGCACCAACCCTTTGTTACTCGACATCACATCGCTACTCGACCATAGGTACTCGACATCAACCTCTCGTTAACAAATCCATCGACCCCTCGTCACCGAACAGCAATCCTTCGCTAACGAACCGAGACTTTGACATCGATACCAAAGACTTCGTCAATGAAGCATATTTAATCCTTTACTTTGCTTTCATTACAGGGACCCCAAATTGAATTCTTTAACTGTTCGCTACTCGACATCACATCTCGTTCACGAACCTTATACCATCTACAACGAAATCAGTATACAATCATGATGTCACAGCCTTCGTTTTTCATCTCAAATACTTCAACAACGAAGCACAAATTAACCCATCGACATTGAACAACCCAAATCGACTATCCTTCGATTCCAAGTACAGGCTTCAACCCTTCGTTATCAACCATTCCTCAGTCAAACTTTCAAAATCAGCAATCGAAGCCTCCGCTTTTGTTACTCAACCTTGATTCCACTTGCTACCATTGACATCTCAATCCCAAATCAACAATTATCGATACCGGGTAATGATTTTACAAGGGCCCTCGACAACGAATCATTGATCCTAACTACCAACAACAAAACAATCGAATACAGACTCCAAGTCAATCCCAAATGTTAAAGACACCCAATCCTTCAACCATCGACATTAAAACTTTTAAACATCGACGTCGTTATCAAGCCATTAACCATCTATTTCAAAGACGTAGATTCTCAAATACAAGCCAACATTGACTTTCTCATGTCGACTTCGCTATCAATTAGGCACCCAAGCCTTGGCTTTTAATAAACAAACCATTTGATCCTTGAAAATCAATCAATTCTTTCAATTTGATTTTGACTTTTCCAGTTGACTTTTCAAAGTCAAAGATCAACAAACAAGAAATTGATGATTCAAACAACAAATTTTGGATCAAAACATGATTATCCAACTATTCTTCATCACACTCATGTGTTCTTGATCAAGTTCATGAAAATCAAGAACCAATTTGACGATTTCTTCACGTGAACTTGAATACAATCGATTTCATCATATACCAAATCATGTCTTGAGATTATCAATCAACATCAAACGATTCACAAGAAAAAACGAGAAAAGGAGAATGAGAACTCAAGAACAATCGATTATGATCAGAAACAGGATGATCCAATGGTACAACAGATAAAGCGTGCGTACATGTCGACTGACGAACAGCAAGTTTAGAATCAAACGAATTTAAAGATTTGTGGGCTCACAACATATTAATATCGGATTTAAAGGGAAATAGATTGTCTCAAAAAGTCATAAACAGTTGTGGAATTTGGGCTCAAAAATAAGGATCATATGAATAGTAGTCGATGAATTTGACTTTGGGTTGTTTAACTGAACAATGAATTTCGAATGAACAATGAAAGAATTTTTTATTTTAAATTTGATTTTGATTTTTGGGATTTAGATCTAAAAAAAATAATTGGATCAATCAATGGGATTTGAAACGGATTTGATCCAATGAGACAAAGTGATCAAAAATGAAAAACGCAAACTACGAATCGAAATCATGGACGTTTTGGAATCCATTTGAGAATGTGTGATACCTTTTTGACAATCCGAGTTCCATTTGCAATGAACGAATCAAATTTTGAAGATCTTGGTTCTTTTGTCGGAACGAGAAAATCTCCAATTTGAACATTGTACCACCCACGTTGCGTGTTGTACAACTCGTTCTTCGTGTTCTTCAACAATCTAAGAAAATATTCATAAGAACCATCAAGACTTTTTGGTATTGACTTCGAATTTAATGTAACATTTGAAGATTGTTACTTTGGAACCCAAATTTGCTTCATGGATGTCAGTTTCACAACAACATTTGATATTTTTGTGAATAAACCCGTTTGTTCTTACGTTTGATCTTCTTCTTCTTTTTCTTTTTCATCTTTTTGGAACTTGAAGATTTGAATTCATGAACAAACCCATTTTCCACAACTTCTACTTGACCAAGTTTGGATCATATCTTTTGGAGTTTGATTTGTGAATTTCTTGGATTAACAGCTTCGATAAGGAATCATTCCTTCAAACCAATCACAAGAACACAAAATATCATCGGTTTGAACTCCAATCGAGCAAAAAAACTTTTTCATCTTCATGAGAATCAACTTGAATCTTCTTGTCATGAAATTCAAGAACATCAAGAACATCACAATGAATTCCATAATATTGAACTTCAACAAACTTAAGAGCAAGAAGATCATTTGGGTCTTCAATAAGGTAATTGTATTTCTTATTAAACAAATCTCTTTCTTCTCCTTCCTTTTGATTTTCACGACGTGTGAATATGGACATGGTCATTTGCATCAAACAATCAATCTTCCCCAAGTGGTTGAAATATCAATCTTCCATGATAATCTTTCAAACTTCCATAAGAAACCATAGTATCCCATGTAATCAATCCGCCTTTCAACAATAACCCATAGAATTGATTTCGTTGACTTTGTATTTGACATCTTCACTGATCACAACCCAAGAATCATAAGCCAAATACACCATGATCACAAAGACTTGAAAATTTTCTGGAGAGAGAAAGTGACACAAACAAGTATTATAGAGATAGAAAATAGAATTATGGATCAAATCAAGGAAAAATTCAATTTCTAGAGCACAAAACACTCTCTAAACATGAAGATCAAAAAGCAATGAAGAATCACCAAATCAAGAATGTCATCATGGATCAATTCTTTATCAAATCAAGAATACCTGCTCTGATACCAATTGTAGTTGAATTATGAGATCTGATACCAATTGTAGAGATGAAGATCTAGTGAATCATCTAAGAATCAATAACATGAAGAACACAAGAGTAAATAAATCGTTTTTGCTCTCATTAGTTTTGATAGAAAGAGTACAAATGAGTTGCAATAATTCTCTCTCTCGACTAATTCTATCAAAGTGTTTTTTACATAAATGAGTGTCACTCACTTCCTATTTATAGGAAAGACAAATCATTGCACAATACAAGAGGGTAAGCACAAATAACATCCAATAGTGACTTTGCACCCTAACAGTTTGTCAGTCCGCAAAGCTGTTTGTCAGTCAGCAAAGTTGTTTGTCAGTCCGTAGAGTTGTTTGTCAGTCCGCAGAGCTGTTTCTCAGTCCGCACAGCTGTTTGTCAGTCAACAGAGCTGTTTTTCAGTCTGCAGAGCTGTTTGTCAGTCCGCAGAGTTGTTTATCAATTCGTTGTCATCCATACATTACAATTATTTATTAAAAGGTAAACATTATTTATTAAATACTAAACAACGTCAACGGACCAAAACTAAGGTTAACATAGAACTGAAGACAAACTAATATTCGTTGTGATCCATACATTACAATTCAAGTAAATTGTCGTGGAGGTAAAACGACAACACTTTCAACTGGTATTTCCCAATGCATAAAGATTGGAATAGGATTCACCGTCTCAGTTTGAAAACCATTTCGATACACCGCGGTAGTTAACTTTAAATTTACCATTTGCTGGATTTCTTCAATTTCAAGCCTTTGTAGTGATGTTATAGCGTGATCACAAGGTATACCACATTTTTGTCATTTCCCGCAAATACAAATACCACGGTCTAATTGCACGGATTCGGTGGTTAATACTTACTCACTTCATATCTGTCGCCAACAACATGCCTAACCCTACAACCATCAGAGTGGATAAATCTTTTTTGAAGCACCTTAAGTGCATAAAGGGTTAGAAGACCATGAAATTCCCCTGTGAAATGAACTGAATCACCAAATAAAAATTATAATGTCATAATGTATAATAACATTTCATTATTACCAACCGAATATAGCACGTTGCACATACACTCCTGGCATCGAGTTGTTGACCATTTTAATGATTGTTGTTATTGGTAACTCCTGCCTGTTTGTTCTTATCCAATTGACAACGTCGGGAATGTCAATGAGTTTAACATTGAAACGTACTTTTGGGAAAAAAGCCCGTACCCATTTTGCAATGGGAATATTGTCAAGCTAGTCAAGATCATTCCTATTCACCTCATTTTGTAAGTTGTTCAAACACACATAAAAATCATACATATTATACGCTTTACATGTCTTCCAGAACAACTTCTCCACAACTGTATTGCTTCCGGTGGAAACGCGTATTTTCTCAGCTATATTTTTACAAGAATAGGCATGATATGAATCAGGGTAGACTCTCTGAACTGCAAAGTCTATGGACTCAGACATATGGCTTATGAAACCAACTTCCGTATTGTCACCTAAACATTCTTTCAGCCTCCTCAGGAACAATAACCATGACTCGTCACGGTTTATGGTTCCCAAAGCAAACGCTATGAGAAGGGGTTCATGATTTCCATCTAAAGAAACTGCAATGTACAAGGATGTTATGTACGTCCCAATTAGAGGTACGTGGCCAACGAATATGATTGGTATCATAGACGTGAGAAACGTACGAATCTGTAAGTAAAGATAAGAATATTAGTTATATAACAACTTCAAATAACAAAAAATTTACTATAAAGGATTACATACCACGCATCCCAATGCCACAAAACAAAAATGGAAACGATTGTACGGATTTTTCTTAATGCACGTGAAGGTGTTAGGATTCGTTCTTTGGAGATTATGAAAAAAAATCGGTAGGTTGGAGAAACGTTTTTTGAATACCTCATTGGCTGAACTCATTTTCACAACTTTCGGCTCTTCTAAAAATGAAAATGGTTGTCCAATTTAAAAGGAATCGGTATACATTATTCCGCTAAACTGTTTAGGAAATCCGCGAAAGTAACTTATCAGTCCGCAAAAGTTACTGAATTGGCAGTCCGCGAAAAACTGATTTGGTAGTCTGCATAACTGACTTGGCAGTCCGTGAAACTGACTTGGCAGTCCGCATAACTGACTTGTCAGTCCGCGTAACTGACTTGGCAGCCCGCGTAACTGACTTAGCAGTCTGCATAACTGAATTATCAGTCCGCATAACTGACTTGGCAGTCAGCGTAACTGACTGATCAGTCCGCATAATTGACTTGGCAGTCCGCGTAACTGACTTGTTAGTCCGCATAACTGACTTGATAGTCCGCGTAACTGACTTGTCACTCCCCCTAACCTATCTTTTTATATAATAAAGCTTGTATCTATATGAAATTCACATCTTTTATTCACAAAAACGATCCTTTCACAAAATGGCGTCCAATGTACCAAGTTCTTTGAATGCAACAAATCCGTCAAATGCAGCAGCTCCAACAAATGGTACATGCCCATGGACGACAACAGAGGTGTTGGTCCTATCACAATGATGGATTACCGTTTACGAGGGTCTACCAGCAATGGCTCCCCCTCATTGCCTTGTTGATGATGAATGGTCTCGCCTAATGGCTTTGTTCAACCATGAGGTGGGACAAGGACAAGAATGGCTAAAACCCGATATTGTTAGTAAATGGATGGATTCAAAGAATAAAGTCACATGGTTCAATCGATGCTACATTTATGGGAAAATGTAACGCTCTCATGCAGACGATGAAGAACTTTTTGAAGACGTGAACGGATATTACCTGTGCGAGTTTGATGGAAATGAGTTCAAGTATACGGACGTTTGGAATCTCGTTAAAAATAAACTTTTTTTCATGTAGATGGCTCTTTTATTTGTAATGTTTTATGTAATGTTTGTCAGTCGTACATCTTATTCGTAATGTTTATTTTTCTGTATTATTTTTTTTGTAATGTTTTTATGTTATTTGTAATGTTTGTTTGTTTGAATTTATGCTAATATTTGTTGGTGCATTATGTTTTAAAAAATAAAGGATAAATAACATAATACAAACGCAAAAAAAAAAAAAAAATCAACCATAGTACATATAAATAAAGCAATACAAACACAATACAAACGCAATAGAAGTTAAAAATACATGAGATTTTTCAAAAGATTCCAAGGGGCTTCATTGTCGAAAATCTCTCTGTTGCTGATGGATTTGTATTCTCCTTTAGCCGCCTCCAAGATGCCTTCCTCAGTATCATTCACATGTGCGTCTTCAATCTTCTTATAAAGATAATTGAATAACACAACTTCTATTTTTAATTCATACCATTTTGCTGCTATATCAAACGTGTTGCGATGGTTTTCTAAGGTGGTTCCAGCGTTAGTGTTGAAGGTATCGGTTAAAAGGATCCAAAACATTGTATCATCCAAACTACTGTTCTCGTAGACATTAATATGTACACGAGTTAGAAACAAATACTCATCAGCGGTCCATGGTTTTGAACCCATTGTAAAAGATACAAAGTAGATGAAGTGATATAGATTAGATGAAATGATACATATTTTTGAGTCATTTAATAGTGAAATGACGGTCCGAGGAAGTGACTTGGCAGTCCATGAAACAAATATAATAACAAAAATAAATAAAACACATATTTGTATTAAACAAAATTACTAAAAACATGTATTTCATATTAATATATACAAAGTTCCTAAAATCAAGTTATATAGTATCCCAAATAATATTTGTCATCCTATTTCTGTAGAGAAATCCCGCATCTCTATGTGGCTTATCAATCTTCACCGGTACCCTCGAAACGATCATTTCCATAAACATGCATATGAATACTCCATAATCCCCTCTAACTTCAATATATTCTTGATGTGGCCCGTCTATAGTATCAACAAACTCCACATTTGTGTTGGCTTTGTGTCCATCGGGGAAATCGTTCCAGAACTCAATCACATCTAGCTCTGAGATAATACTATCCCCAAAACTTTTGAATTCTCCACCAATCAAGTACTTTGAGAAGAAATTCATAGATCATGCTGAATCATAAATGTGTACTTTCCAGGTATTTAAATATAGCACTGCTAAAAACCAATGGACACCAACAACGTTTATGGGGAATAGAACCTACAAACAAAAAAATTAAATAGTCGTAAATTCAGTAATATTATATATAAATAAATATTTATTAAACTTAACTAACCATATCCACATCCTTCCATTTAGGATAGCCTCCAACATCATTTGCTACATTCCTAAAAAAAATGATTTTCCGGGTTGCAAATTGAGTTCTTGAAGGTATATCGTCCACCTTGCGTTCGTCAGTCGTCTTTCCATGAGCAAGCCACTCCATATCGCAATATGCTATACATTTTAAGATAAAAATGTTACAATTGTTTATATAAATTATCGTCATAAAAAGTAGTTAAAATTTAACGAATGTTACCGAAGAAATTAACCACCCAGAGTCAGTAACTGTAAGTAACCTTGACCAAAACTCCACATCCAGTGGGAGTATATGCAGCCTGTGTGTAGTGTTGAGGTTGGAAGAGATCATATTCCATTCTTTCCAAAAACCCAACGTACTAGCAGCATAAAGACTGTCTAACAATAGATGATTTGAAACATCATTACTCTCTTCATTCACAATGTCTTCATTTGCTTTTTCAGGACTCTCCACTACTTTTTTTTCTTGCTTTGGTTATTTTCTTCAATTTTGGTGTGGATTGTATCTAAAAAATTAAAATGTTAAATAATTATCAATAACGTAATATTTTATAAATACACCAAATTTAAAATATGAGTTTTGTACCACTGTGAACGGCGTCCGCTGATACCATGCAACACCCCTCTTTCGTTGCGGCCTAACAATAGGAGTCACTGTCTTTTTGTGATGTTCAGCCACGTCCGGTGACGGCTCAACATGCGTAGGTGTACACCCAACTTCCCCCTCCAAACCATGCGTAGATATATCATCATAATCCAACTGTGTACCATGGTAATATGTTTCTTTCTCCTCTTCATTTCCCATGTCCTCCTCCTCTCCAAACCCTGTATCTGGTTCATCTTTTTTCTGTAATACACGATCTACTTTAGAAGTTAAGTCAGCCACAACGCCTATTAGACGCTTCACCAATGCCTTTGTGCGCGTCTTCTTCTTGATCGACCTTGTTGATGTGTCGCTTGACATATAAGTTCTTTCTACTTCAGGCTGTTGCGAGGAAGACGCATTTGTGGCAGTTTCAGTCGAAGATGTTTCCGACTTGTACTTCTTTCTTCGAGGAGGCGAGGCAACAATGGGGGGACTATGTTGCCGTGGGGGAGACTCTTCATGGTTAAGAGTCTGATTGACGTAGCGAATATAAAATGGCAACATGAGCTCCGTCGCATTTGCCACGACAACAATAGGATGGTTGTTAGGCTGCAAAAATCAAATTGTTAGCTTAACATGAAAAAACATTGGAATTTGTAGTTATATATAATTATAATATAAAAACCATACCACAGACACGTTGATTATTCGACGACATTGAACCCAAGATAACAGTGTTTTACTTCTCCATGACCTCATTTGTGGCAATTCTGTCGGCGTGCATATATAATACTGGGTTGCCTCTGGGAACGTCTCCAAGATCCATATCAATGGAAAAAAAGGTATGTATGATGCTATTATAGTATATAAAAATGAAAGTACAACGGTATAATATAATACAAACCGAAGTACAATGTTATTATCGTATAAAAAACAAAAGTATGACAACTATTTAAATGCATTAGAAACTAACCTTAAACGGAAGCATAAAACCGGCAACGGTATACTTGTGTACTTTCTTGGATTCAGGATTGGCTTACTTGAATATTCTAAAATTTTCTATTTTCTCAAACATTCCACGCATCAACCCCGAAGTATAGATCCATAAATATGTACCCCATGCAAACCTGCAATTTTCAATTTATTTATTATAATTATTATTGTATTTATACACAATATTTAAATGTAATACCTGTTCCAATCATCTATATTATCAGCAAGCTTGTATACTGCCACGAGAATGCCCGTTTTAACGTCCCGTCCGTGGAGACCTTTCAACATAAAAAACAAGCTAGATAAGCATTACAACATCTACATCCTGAAGTGACAAATAATTCGGAGACATAATGTAGTCTTCTAAATCTTTCAGCCGCAAACGTGCATCTATAATGTCTGGGAACAACCGATCACGAAGATTTGAATTTGACCGACCTCTTTCGTCATGGAGTAAATCCACATAAGGACCGACTCTTAAACCACAAATCAAAATATATTCAGTTTCACCAAAATCCAACTACATCTCCTGTATCTCAAAAAGAAACATCCTCATTTTATACATTTGTTGAGACCTTACTTCATGCAACATCATCAAATGCACAAGTAAGGGGTCACCATGGGGGACATGCATTCCTAAGAATCTTCCAAATGACAAAGCTTCAAATAATACTCGTTGCGATTGTGTTAGGCGCGAAAAATAGTCTTTAACGATCGTACCGACCACGCCTTTTAAAGTTAAATCTGCTTTTTGATTGAGACCATCGTGCTACAAAACATATACATTTAATTTAATATAAAACGTTAGTAATTGAAAATAAAAAACAAGGTTTCAAAATTACTTTTCTAATTCGGTTTATGAAATAAATAACAGCATACTTTAATAAATAGTTGATATAAAAGGGCATAAAAAAGGGGAAAAAAGCCATTTAAGGTCATTCCGCGGAGACCCCTCTACAGAGTGATCTATATCTCAGCGGAGACACATTTTTCCCTTTTTGAGTCATTCTGCGGAGACAATACGTCAATCCGCGGAGGTCCCTCTGCGGAGTGACCTACCCCTCCGTAGAATGGATCTTCCCAAATTCAAAACCTGTTAATAAATACCCTCAAACGGGACGAGGCCCCCACGGGACGGGACTGCCCACCCCCGCCCTCGCCCCCTAAATTAAAACGAGGTTAATCTTTCTTTCGCCCTGTCCCCTCCCCCGATTTTTTTAATAAATACTCCCAAACATGACGAGGCCCCCATAGGACTTTTTCGGCTACCGGAATCCTTCCCATTGAAGGGCCAACAAATTGTCCATATGATCGTATGTTCAACAAAAAAAAATTCTTTTAAGGATTCCAATGACCGGACCTAATTCAATAAAAGTATATATAACCGCAAGAACCATTTTTGATATTTTGATATTTTCCCTAAAAATTAAAATGTAATAGGTTTTCATGCCCAATAAGGTTGCCCCATAAGTACATTGACCGACTTTGTATAAAACCGAAGATTTCTCTAGGGTTTCAGTAATCAAGCGCGACAGAGAAAATGTGTATATGTGAGTGAGAAAGGATCTGTTACCGGCGGAGACGTGGAAGAACTGAAAATGGATGAATTGAACGAAGATTAAGTGTTATCAAATGTTCCGTACGGGGAATAAGGGAAACTCGAGAACGATTGATTTTTTCGAAGCCAAAATGAGAGCTGCGCTCGCACACGCCGTGAAAGTTGGGCAACGCACATGTAAATGTTGATGTATCGCCGCTTGATTTGCCTGCTGTACTTAATCCGGTACGGTAATCTTCTGGTTATACTTTCACTGCATGTTTCCATTTAATCTTCGTGAAAATGCGATGAGTACTTAATGATATATGGATGTGGCTTAAGGCCTTGACAATGATTCAAGTTAAGGCTTTATCCTGCTATATAATTAATTGCATTTGAACCCAATGCTGCTAATTGTAATCAAAATTAGGTTTTTGCACAGTAGCTGTTAACAACAGCCAATCAGGGAAAAATATCTCACCAAACTCGTGACTTAAAAGATTGCTCAAAACTTATTTAGTTTCCATTTTCTTAACACTTTAGCATTTCAAAGGTTCATATATACTATGTAATAATGTTTCATTGGACAGAACTGTATATTTATTTATGGATAAGGCCCTCAATGGAGCAGAGTCAACAATTGGCATTAGTTTTTTCTGTGTAAATGATGAGTTTAGTTTTCTCTGCATCATGCTTTTTTACTGATATTTTCATTAAATTTGAATATTTAACATTGTTTACTTAAATTCTGTTTGCTTCCCCCGGGTTTTCAGCTTAAATCTATTATCTTAAGGAGTCAAAATAGATATACATTCCATTTCTTGTCTCCATCTTAATTGAGTCACTTTCGATTGGTATTGTTCAGGATTGCTATTTTCTGTGTTTCTACATGTCTTATGGGAATAATTATATGTGAAAGTTAAGTACTTTCATTTTTTTTTCAAAAAATGAAAGTATTAACTTAACCAACTTCACTACTGGTATATTTTCTATCATCTTCTTCTTTTGACAATGTATTTCCATCAGAATGTGCAATATTATATGATATCATCGTACTTGATTCTGCTTGCTTCCGATTAAGTTGTTGCTTCATAATACCTTTAGCAAATAATTTGTAAATATTTCTTTGCTGCCTTTGTCTTAGCTTGTTCTTTTGTCTAGAGTTCAGCTTAACAGCACTACTGCTTCCCGCAATCCCCATAAAGTTTTAGCGGAGTTTTTGTTTATAATTACCATGTCTTGTGTCTGTGTGTTCAATGTTGTATTATTTTTCTTTCTATTTTTCCTCTTTCTCTTTTTTGATGCATCGTTATCAAGTTCAGTACTGTCATTGGTTGCTTTTGTGTCCTCTACTCCTTTTGAGACTGTATGTGCATCAAAATTTGAAATAATATCGGAGATCACCATGTTATACATAGACCACATAGACCTGTATTCTATTTTTTTTTCTATTTCTCCGTATTCTATTCCATTTTGGTCTTTGATTATTATTATTTTTTTTATTTAGTCAGCTTGTCAGCACCGTTATTTTATTTTCCATACTTGAAGACTCGTGAACATTAGATGACATGATTACCTCCATTTCGAGTTAGAGTTCTGATGGAGCAAAAATCCTACAGAAAAAGTGATAAAATTGCCAAAATTAAAAAGATCAGAGCAACAACTAGAAATAATTGTGCATATAACAACGCATATTAGGAGCGGTCAAACAAAATACTATCTGAGAATAGCATAGTAACAGACAAATTATCACAAATGAACAAAGCACTATCTTTTGTTCGTGTGACACCAAAGGAAATGACCAAAGCACTACCTTTTGTTCGTTTGTGATTATCTGTCTGTTACTCTGTTGTTCTCGGATAATATTTTGTTCGACCGCTTCTACTATGCATTGTTATATGACCAGTTATTTGTAGTTGTTCTGATGCTCTTAATTTTGGCAATTTCGTCACTTTTTTTGTAGGATTCTTGCTCAGTCATCAAAACTCTAGCTCGAAATGGAGGTAATCATGTCATCTCCTGTTCATGAGGTAATCATGTCATCTCTTGTTCACGAGTCTTCAAGTATGGAAAATGAAGGAAGTAACGGGGCTGACAAGCTGAGTAAATTAAAAAAAAAGCGTAGACCAAAATGGAATAGAATACTGAGAAATAGAAAAAAAGAAAATAGAATACAAGTCTATGTGGTCTATGTATAACACGGTGATCTCAGATAGTATTTCAAATCCTGATACAAATGCAGTCTCAAAAGGAGTAGAGGACACAAAAGCAACCAATGACAGGACTAAACTTGATAAATATGCATCAAAAAAGAGAGAAGAAAAAAAGAAAAAAAAAAATACAACATTGAGCACACATACACAAGACATGGTAATTATAAACAAAAACTCCACTAAAAATCTAGGGGGATTGCTGGAAGTAGTGGTGCTGTTAAGCTGAACTCTAGAAAAAAGAACAAGTTAAGACAAAGACAGTAAAAAAAAATTTACAAATTGTTTGTTAAAGGTATTATGAAGCAACAAATTGATCAGAAGTAAGCAGAATCAAGTACGATGATATCAGATAATATTGCACATTCTGATGCAAATATTGTGTCAAAAGGAGAAGATGATAGAAAATATATCAGTAGTGAAGTTGGTTTAGTTACTACTGCAACATACAATAGGAATGCAGTGTGTAACTAGAGAAAACATGGAATATTCAATCACCGGTCAACGGGATCTCAAACACAAGTGAAAGCACATTTAAATAAAAAAACTCCTTATATTAGATGTAAACTGTGTACTAGCACATGTTGTCCGTGGAAAAATTAACGGGAGCAGATCATCATACTTCAAATGATTCAAGTACGGTTTGTTTATTTATTTTTTATTTTATTATTATTGTTATTATTATTATTATGTATATGTATATTTATAAAGATTTGTTTGGATGCAGTATTCAAGAGACCCCATCTGGATAGTTTTTGGGAATTTTGTTTTGAGAGATTCAATGTTGACATCAGGTCTACAAAATACAAAATAAATGTTCTCGCAGTTGTTGAATTTTTGTTGCCAAATTTCAACGAGAAACTACTTTTTATTTGGGTGAGTGTATTTGGTTATGTTTAGGGCTTTAGGCTAATTTTATCTTTATAAAACTTTTGTAGTAATATATTTTTATGTGGAAATTTATAGGATGTTTCAAGATGCACGAAAACTAAGATGAATACCATTGATAATAATAAGAAGCCAATTGAATTCAAGTATCTGGGAAAATTTTGGGAGTCAAATGGTCCTTATAAGTCTTGGATCAAAGGAGATTTTAATAAATTAAATACATTATTGGTTGATGATTCTCCATTAAAATCCTGTAAGTTTATCATCTCCTTTCTTTCTAAGTCATAGTTTAAGTCATTTACCAATTACTGATACTGTTTTTGTTTATATTGTAGAAGAATATTGCAATCTTTCCTCCAAGTTACAACCATAGTTGTTAAACTTGTACGAGTCTCGTGACTCGTACGAGTCACGAGTTGACTCGTACGAGTCGAGCCATTTGATATCCAAAACGATTCAACTCGTAAGGTGACTCGTAAAAAATTTCCGCTTCAAGTATTGACTCAGACCGAGTCGAGTTAGCTCGTAAATCAGACGAGTCATGAAACCTGTGCCTTACTTTCGTTTATCCGACGGTTAGAGTTATTATCCGGTGGTTAAAAGCAACCATTTTCCAGCTGTATGATGGGTTTTATGGAGATAAAAGTCAAAGAGTAAAAAGGTATTGTCCTTTTTTTTCTTAAACTGAAATTCATGTGTGCTTCTTCTTTTTCTTAAATTGAACTTGTCTTTTTCTTACTTTTTTCCTAGCACTCTTCATTTCCTAAGACTTCTTCTTCTTTACCTTTCCTGCGATTCTTCTTCACTATTCCTGCGATTCTTCTTCATTCCATCACTTCACAATCCTTCATCACTTAACAGGTAAGGTTTCTTTCTTCTTTTTCAGTTTTTTTTTTGTATAAGATTATGGGAATGAATGTGAATAAATTTGTTGCATCAGTTTTTGTATCTAAAAGATTCGAATTTTCTTGGATAAAAGGAGTCCCTAGGGGTATTTTCAAAATATATTGTTTTTTAAACATATGTGAGTTAGTTTAGGAGGCTAACTCTTTCCTAGAAATTATTTCTTAACCTTTTCTCGTTTTCTTTCTGTTCTTTCTCTATTCAAATATTACCTGTGTGCAATTTTTATTTTTAATCAGGTTTTATTTAGTAATGTGATTATCTTTAATTAGGTTCTTTGGTTTGTAGAGTTTAATTATGCCAAAACGAAAGGCAAAACCAGATATCACTTGGGGACATTGTACTAGAGTTAGATTGCAATATAACTATTGCAATAATTTTTTTAGAGGAGTATTTAGAATGAAGAATCATCTTGCTGAAACAAAAACAGATGCTTCTGTTTGCAAGGTGGTTGATGAAGCTACACAAGAACTTTTCAAAAAATTATTGAGGGATTTTGAGGAAAAAAGTCTAAGGCAATGGATGATGAATGTTTTGAAGTTGAGAGTGACAGGAACGGGACTGTGAAATCGGTTTTGAATAAAGGAAAACAAAAAACAATGAATCAAGCATTGAAGGATAGAGAGCCCGTAACTCGAGCTTTATGTTGACTTTTATATGGTGAAGCGTTGCTATTTAACTTGATGAAGTCTCCATTATGGAAAAAAGCTTTGAGACTCGTAGGGGAATATGGGAATTGATTGAAACTTCCTTCATATCATGAGGCGAGAGTAGCATACCTAAATAAAGAAGTGAATGTGTTGAAAAAGGGTTGAATAAGTACACGGAAGAGTGGAAGAAAATGGGGTACACTCTTATGTCCGACGGTTGGACGGATGGAAAACGAAGGTCTATCACAAATTTTCTTGTGAATAGTCCAGGTGACACTGTATTTGTGAAATCAATTGACACATCTTCGTTTGCTAAAGATGCAAATAAGTTATTTGAAATGCTTAATTCAATTGTTGAAGAAAATTGGGGAGGAGAATGTGGTTCAAGCCGTCACCGATAGTGTTTCGGCTTATGTGTTAGCCGGTTCAATGTTGGAGCAAGAGAGACCTCGTTTATATTGGTCACTGTGTTCTTCCCGTTTGATGGACTTGATGTTGCAAGACATAGGTTGTGGAAAAACATTCAAAGACACTTTAGATAAAGCACGAAAAGTAACCGTTTATATTTATAAACATTGTGTTTTGTTATCCATGTTTAGAAGGTTCACGGTGGTCAAGAATTAACACGAGCCGGAGTAACATGCTTTGCTACATCTTTTCTTACATTGAAAATATTTCAAGAGTTAAAACATCCTATTCACAATTGTTTGCTTCTAATGAATGGGCCGAATCCACCTTTGCTTCTAAAGATGAAGGGAAGTTAGTTGAAAGAATTATTTTGGTTGATGTCAACTTTTGGAAGGCTATAAAATATTGTTTGAGTTGTGTAGTTCCTATTTTTAAGGTATTGAGACTTACGGATGGTGATGAGAAACCGGCAATGATATATATATATATATATATATATATATATATATATATATATATATATATATATATATATAATAATGTTTAATGATTATAATGATTATGATTAATGTTTAAAAGACATAAATGATAATTTAAAATACACATAGTTTTGCTTTTAGATAACGTATTTGCTTGTAACGAATTTTAATACTAACTCTTATAAATTGTCTAACATCATGAATATGATTATTGTTTAAAATCGTACCTACATTATTAGGTTTGTAAGAATCTTTGAGATTTTGCTCAGAATTATTTATAGATTCTTGGATTTGTTGTATTTTTAAAAGAATATCTCTATTAGGAATACAATTCATCAAGATTTTGTTAGACATAATTAAATAATTCAAGCATGAATTTGATTAATTTGATTATTAAAAACGAGTACTATTTTAACAAAAATTTCAAATCTTGTAGAATTAATAGTTAGAACAACTCGAAATGAAACTATCATCGTCAATAAAAGCAATACAACAATTGAATAAATATTTTAGATAATATCTTCTTGAACTAAGCTTGAATTACAATCAGTACATACTTCTGGAGAAAGATTTGAAATTTGAACATCTGCTAGTAGAAAGAGAGACTCTTGGAGATTTTTTAGACATAGGATGAACATATTTTAGAGAATGAATATTTTTGCTTGCTTTGTTCTACTAACACATGATAAAGCATATCATCATAGAGCATCTTCTAAAGTTTTGAAGAAATTGTCTTTTGTAATCAGTAAATATCACTTTCATCTTTTGAAGAAATTGTCTTTTGTAATCAGTAAATATCACTTTTTGATAAAGCATATCATCATAGAGCATCTTCTAAAGTTTTTTGTCTTCATATTATCTATTATGGAGCATCTTGTAAAGTTTTTTGTCTTCATATTATTATTGCTGATAAGACTAAATAATTTTGATAATAAATTTGATAATATTTGTTTTATACACTATAAATACATATAGTGTATAATTACACAGTATATACACACTCGTATTTGAAAAGGTATTACACCAAATTTAAGAATTTCTTATTCTTCATAAGGATCATCAAAAGAGTCTTGAGCGTCTTGAAATAAACCATTCTTTATAGATTTTGGAGAATCGTCAGAAACTGATGGAGTTTGGCGAATTTCTTGAAGTAAGTTTTGAAGTTCTTCAGGAGAAGAGGTAGCAGCATCTTTAATTCTTGAAATTAAATCCACATCACTTTGAGGAAGACTTTTGATAAAAGTGGCTTCAACCTCCGGTTTTTGAATATATATTTCTTGATAATATTTAATTACTGCTTGTTCACTGGCTTGAGAAATCTTCATTTTATCCCACCATTTTGAGCGAAATTGTCGATTAAGCCAGGGAAGAGAGGTATCCTTTGCTTCTTGATAATGAAAAGTCCAAGACATTATCCATGGAAGTCTGAATATCATAGTGAATTGTAGCATATATATTCAAATTCTGGAATTTGTTGAATAAACAATTCCTTAAATTTGAGATATCCATCGTAAATTTCTTTTGGTAAAAATTGGAAGAATTCTCAAATATTTATACCAATTGATAAACCATCTTGGGTATTCACAATTGAAGTTTAATCAAAGAAGATAAACCATGAGTGTGAATAATTTCGAATAAAGAACGCCTTAGTCCAGGCATCTTGATAATCATAGTAAGAAAATCTGGGATAAGCAGGATAACTTATAAGAGGTTTTTCAGAATGAAGGTTTGGAACCCAACTTTCTGGAGAAATGATTTTGATGATGTGAGCTTTGCTAAAATCAATGTTTCCTTCTTTTGAATTAGAACGATGACCAAAATTGACCGAACCAGATTCTTTTAAAATAGCTTGATAATATTCTCGAGTTTTATATGAATCAACATAAAAGGTTTTCCCTTGACCAAAAAGATGATTTGTGAGGATATGAAAACCTTGATGTAACTTATGGATTTGAAAATCTTCAAGAATTTGAACTCTTAAGAAATTTGGATTAAGAACATAAGGAGTTTTTGTAGGAGGGCTAGGAGTCACATAATTTTGAGTTTGAGGAGTAAAAGGTCTTACAAAAGGGCTTATCGTGTTTGTTGAAGTAACTTTTGAAGTAACAAGTTTTGATTAAAGGATATTAGAATAAAGTTGTGAATTCTTAGAAGTAGGGGTTAAAGGAGAAAAACGATTTTGATTTTGAAATGGAACAAGCTTTTGATAGACGGGTTTCTTGTCATCATGTTTGGAAGAGGACGATGAACTCATTTTCCCTGCAAAAATTCTCGAGAAAGAAAGTCAGGAAGCGAATTATTTTCGCCTTTTATGAATTCTATTTCGAAATCAAAGTTACCTAAAAGGGCTTGCCATCGAGCAAAAATTTGTTTGGAAATAATATTTTTAACATCCTTTTCTAAAATAGTTTTTGCAGATTGACAATCTATTCTTAGTAAAAAACTTTTCATAAATAAATCATCTTCAAATTTTTTAATACATAAAACAATGCTTAAAATTTCTTTTTTGACAGTTGAATAATTTTTTTGTGTATCATTCCATGCACCAGAGTAATATCGAACCAATTGTTCTTCTTTTGAATTAACAAATTTTTGTTTTAGAATTCCTCCGAATCCAATATCACTAGCATCGGTTTCAACTATGATATTGGCATTGGGATGAGGTAAATTTAAACATGGCAAAGTAGGAACCTTTTGTTTTATATATTTAATTATATCTGTATGTTTTTGAGTCCATGGTTCAGGATTATCTTTTAATCTGTTATAAAGTGGTTTACATATAATCCCTAAATCTTTGAAAAAATCATGGATATAATTTAAGCATCCTAAAAATCTTTGAAGTTGCTTTTTATCCTTAATTTCATCAGGAAATTTAGTAGAAAACTGCAAACTTCTTGTAATAGGTCTAATAGTGTTTTTGGCAATATCATGCCCTAAAAAACGAATTTCATCTTTAAATAAATGCATTTTTGCTGCAGAGACAGTTAAACCATTTTGATAAATTAAATCATAAAATTGATTTAAATGTTTGAAATGTTGATCAATTGATTTTGAAAAAATTAGGGCATCGTCAATATAAGCAATAGCAAAACTACTTATAGAAATTATGATATCATTCATAATATTTTGGAATTCAGAAGGGGCATTTTTTAATCCAAAAGGCATTACATTCCATTCAAAATGCCCCAAAGGGAACATTAAAACCAGTTTTGTATTTATCTTCCTCATGAAGTTGTATTTGCCAAAATCCTGATTTCATATCAAACTTTGAAAATATATTTGAATCATAAAGTTTTTTTAGGAAATCTCGTTTATTAGGAATAGGATCACGAATCCATTCTAAAACTTTGTTTAAAGGTTTATAATTGATAACTAGTCTTGGTGATCCTCTTTCTAATTCTGCGGCATTCATAACATAAAATGCTGAACAAGACCATGGTGATTTAGAAGGTCTTATAAGTTTTTTATTTATTAAATCTTGAATTTCATTTTTACAATGACTTTCTAGTTCACTATTCATGTGAATGGCTCTAGATTTTGAAGGAATATCCTTTTCATCAAAAAAATTTATATATGGTAATTTTTACAATATGTTGTTTTCTATTCCAAAAGGCATTAGGAATATTAGAACATACATTTTTTTCAAATTTTAATTTTAAACCTATTATTTTATTTTGAATATTATTGTCATTTAATTGATTAGTTATTCGAACATTATTTATTTCGTTAATAAGATATTTAGTTTGTTGTGTTTTATAATTAAGGACATTAATTGTTGAATATAGAGGAGGTTCACAAAATTTAAATATAATTTCTTTTCCAAAAACATTGGTTCTTATACCATTATCATGAACCATAAAAGGATATAGTTTTGTAATAAAAAGTGTTCCTAGAATTAAAGGAGAAGATAGATCTTTTACTAAAATTAGGTGAGTTTTATAACAATAATCTTGGTTATTACAAATATGAACATCGGAAACTTTATAATTTACAATTAATTTTGTACCTCCGGCACCAGTAAGTCTAGATGCAGTTTTTTCATAGAATTGTGTAGGAAAAATTCATTCTTGAATACAATTCATATCAGCACCACTATCAATTAAAGCAGTTAGATTGATTTTAAAATTATCCTTGACTAAAGTAATTTGAGTGTTCCATTTTTGAGAAACTTGATTATTTATAATTTTCCAATAGTTACATTTTCAATTTTATTTTCTTCTTCTTTATTAATTTCTATATTTTTGTTTTTAAAAATAGAAGGTATTTTTTTTTTCTAAAATTAAAATTTTATATTTTATTTCTTTTATCTCTTGTTTTACTATTTTTAATTCTTCTTGAAGTTCTTGCATAGAGATTGACTTTGCTTCAGTAAATCTTTCATATATATTTTTTAAATTAAAATTTTCATTATTATCAGGAGTTATGTTATTAGTTTTATTAAACATCTGCTTTATTAATAATTCTTGGATATTTTTATCTTTTATAGAATCAAGAGAGTTTAAAAGATCTTTATCATCTTGTGAAAGAACGTTAATAGAACTACTAGTAATTACATTGATTAAATTTTTACAATGACATTTACCAATACATTCGCAAACATCAGAATCTTCTGAACTTGAAGTAGTATTTTCGAGAATATTTAAATCATTTGTTTGAAAATCAGAAATACTTTGATCGGAATCTGAATCAGTATTTAAAATAATTTTTCTTATTTGTTCTTTTAAATCATCAGAAACATTTAATTCATTTATTTTTGTCTTAGCATAACAATTATTAGCTGTATGACCATTACGCCCACATTTATGACAAATAATAATGTCTTTTGATTTTCTCTTAGATTTTTTATAATTTGGTTTATAAGGTTTTTTGGATTTTGACGCATAATCTTGGCTTTTTTTATAATTTTCTGGAAGATTATAATTCTTTTTTCTGAAATATTTTGAAGGTCTTTTCTTATATACTTTAGATTTTGAAGTAGACGGACCATTCAAGGGCTGATAACCATATTGTTGGCAAAAATTTTCCAATTCATTTTTACTGTTAATTCTATCTTTTTTGAGCTTTTCTTTAAACCTAAGATCAGCACAAACTGCTAATCCTTCTTTATTAATTTAGTTTATTAGATCTCCATAAGTTAAATTTTGATAAGGGATGATATTATTAAAACTTTCTCTTAATTTTTGTCTAACTCTTTCAGCAAAGAGTTTTGGAAGGCCTGCAATAAAACGTTCTTTCCAATAAGACTCTTTACAATCAGGTCTTGAAAAAACTTTAACAAGATAATTATCTTTATACCATCTAAAATCAGTAAGTTTTTTGCAATGTAAATTCATTAAAATTTCTGAAGTTTTTTCTTGAAAAGTAGTAGGATCTCCTACAAAGTTTTTGATAATAGCAAAAATTAAAGTGTTAACCATATCATCTTCAAACGTTTGTATTTGTTGATTATTTTCTTGTTTTATAATAGTTTTCTTAGCAGATAAAATATAATCTTTTTCTTCTTGTGAAATATAGAAATCTCACCATCCTTTGAGACTACCAGTAAAACCGGAAGTAATAATATTAACAATTTGAAGTTGAGTATTATTATGAGCTTTATAAGCATTAGCAGCCATAGTCATTTCTTGTACAATATTCATAATTTGATGTTCAGAATGGCCATCAACATTCCATTCATAAACAGAATTACCATCATATTGAGAACGATCAAATTGAAAAGTTCGTTCTTCTAGTTGAACATCTGGAAGAGAGGGCCTATTCCAATAATTTCTTATGGTTGGCTTTGGATTCTTTCCGAAAGAGCTTCGCTTTGATTGATGAATTTTATTAAGATTTGAAAAATCATTAGTGAGTTGACTAATATCATCATTTGAATTATCAAATTGTCGAGCAAGGGTTTCAAAATTTGTTTCACTATTAATATCACTATTTTCAGCTTCATCATTTGTAAGAGTATTAATACTGTTAGTGTTTGAGATATGGAGTTTTGAAAGTCTTTTTTTAATTCGTTAATTAAATCCGTATTTCCTAGATTAAAATTACCATCGATTTGACAAGGAACAAAACTTATATTGCTAGTGCTTGCCATATCTTGCTTATTATCATTCTTGTCTTTGAAAATTTTTTGGGGTGGTTATGTATGATATATTTATTTCATATTTATTTAATTTGGGTTTAATATTTTCTAAGAAATTTACAAGTTTTAATAAGTATGACTGAGAGACAAGACCAGTGATTGGTTGGATTAGCGTAAAACGCGCAGATAAGGACGTAAGTCGCGGTGCCGGACCACAATCATCGTCGGGACAATTTGCCTCTGTTCATCGTTATTAAAACAAGTAAGTTTTCTTAAAGAATTTTAAAGCAAAATTATTTAAATATGAGTAAATTTTCACGCATACTATCTAAAAAATATATTCCTGGTAAAAATGTCGATAATGAACAAGATTATGATAATCAAATAAATTCTATTGAAGAAACCGTTAATGGCATAGAACAAAGTTTGAATGATTGGACAATACCTAAAACTAATGTTAATACAATATATAGAATAGGAACTTTTGACTATTTTCAAGGTTATTCTATTAAAATGACAGAACAAACTTTGTCTATTGGTCAAAACCACCAAAATTTACATTTATTATCATCACGATCTATTCTAGAACATAGAATGAAATATAAATTTTTACATGTTGATTTAGTCCAAATTGCTATCAAGCCTTTATTCAGACTTGAAATAGATGCCCCTGTTCTCCTTATTTTAAGAGACAAGAGACATAAAGATTTTCAAAATTCTATTTTAGCTATGGCTGAAACAAATATTGCTAACGGACCTATTTATTTCAATTGTTATCCAAATTTTTCTGTAGGGTTATTTGATAAAAATATTTTAGATAGTTTAGTGTTAACTGTAGAAACAAAAAAATTAGAATTTAAAGATGATACAAAGCCTTTAGCAATAATTTATCGTGTTTGTTACAAAACCATGACAACTACACTTGAACCGAAAACACGTTTATCGAGTCCTAAAAATGAAACAATTATTTTTGAAGCAAATACTAACCATACCAAAGTTCACACACCAAAAAGGTTAAAATGGTCTGATATAACTCAATCATGTAACTGGAATTTACAAAATGTTATCGATCCAAAACCACTAGACTCTTCAAAACAAATCTCAAATATTATAGAATATAATGATGGTTCAGTAGATATAAATTTTTCTTCCTTAAAAATTTCATCATCCAGATTATCGACTTCTTTTATCCCAGAAACAAGTTCTTCAAAATCTCCGTTATCAAAGTCAAGATCTTTAAAACTAAAAACTGTTGACTATACTAATTCTATTCCCAAACCATTATATCAAGATGACCAAAATAGTGAAAATAGTTTTCCTAGTCCTACTAAATCAGATTTTATTGATGAACTCCAAAATTTTAAACAACAAATATGAGTTCTAAAGTACAAATTAATTGTTCAAAAAATAATAAGCTTTGGGCTAATATGTTAAAAAGACATTGGAAGATAAATTCTAATATATACAAAACCATTCAACATTTAGAAGAAACTAGAATTCATGAAGATTATAATTTATACAAAATACTTCCATATACTAATGAATATAATAAACAAATAGAAAAAATTTCTAGGCTAACAATAGGAATAAAAAAATACGAAAAATCACGAAGTCATAATTTAGAATCAATAAAACCTATTTCTTCAATCCTAACAAAAACAACCTGTTAAAATGAATTTCTCAAATATAGAATATCAAGTTGACTTTGATTACTTAAAAAAAATTGAGTATTTCAAAGATTACAATAATAAAAAAAGAGCTTGGCACGAAGAAAATTTTTCATACTACTTAAGATTTCTCCATTTAGGCCTTTGGGAAGATTATGTTTTATCAAATAAAATTCATTCTCCTTTTTTTCAATGGTTTGAGTTAATTTATGCCCCTAAACATAAAATAAATTACCCATTTAAAAATAATTCTATCACTCCCATTTTAGAGAAAAAATATAAAGATATTATTTCTAATAAAGAAATTATTGCTAATTTTCCACAAAAAGGAGAAATTATTATTAACGACATGTTTATTGCGACTCCTTTAGTTCAAGCCCCAAATCAATTAACTACAGAAAAGGGTCTTCAAAAAATCATTTACCAAAATAATTATGCAAACGAAACCTTATCTAGTATTACCGAGCATTTAGTTAAAATTGAAGAAAAAATTTTCAAAGACAAGAATGATAATAAGCAAGATATGGCAAGCACTAGCAATATAAGTTTTGTTCCTTGTCAAATCGATGGTAATTTTAATCTAAGAAATACAGATTTAATTAACGAATTAGAAAAAAGACTTTCAAAACTCCATATCTCAAACACTAACAGTATTAATACCCTTACAAATGATGAAGCTGAAAATAGTGATATTAATAGTGAAACAAATTTTGAAACCCTTGCTCGACAATTTGGTAATTCAAATGATGATATTAGTCAACTCACTAATGATTTTTCAAATCTTAATAAAATTCATCAATCAAAGCGAAGCTCTTTCGGAAAGAATCCAAAGCCAACCATAAGAAATTATTGGAATAGGCCCTCTCTTCCAGATGTTCAACTAGAAGAACGAACTTTTCAATTTGATCGTTCTCAATATGATGGTAATTCTGTTTATGAATGGAATGTTGATGGCCATTCTGAACATCAAATTATGAATATTGTACAAGAAATGACTATGGCTGCTAATGCTTATAAAGCTCATAATAATACTCAACTTCAAATTGTTAATATTATTACTTCCGGTTTTACTGGTAGTCTCAAAGGATGGTGGAATTTCTATATTTTACAAGAAGAAAAAGATTATATTTTATCTGCTAAGAAAACTATTATAAAACAAGAAAATAATCAACAAATACAAACGTTTGAAGATGATATGGTTAACACTTTAATTTTTGCTATTATCAAAAACTTTGTAGGAGATCATACTACTTTTCAAGAAAAAACTTCAGAAATTTTAATGAATTTACATTGCAGAAAACTTACTGATTTTAGATGGTATAAAGATAATTATCTTGTTAAAGTTTTTTCAAGACCTGATTGTAAAGAGTCTTATTGGAAAGAACGTTTTATTGCAGGCCTTCCAAAACTCTTTGCTGAAAGAGTTAGACAAAAATTAAGAGAAAGTTTTAATAATATCATCCCTTATCAAAATTTAACTTATGGAGATCTAATAAACTAAATTAATAAAGAAGGATTAGCAGTTTGTGCTGATCTTAGGTTTAAAGAAAAGCTCAAAAAAGATAGAATTAACAGTAAAAATGAATTGGGAAATTTTTGCCAACAATATGGTTATCAGCCCTTGAATGGTCCGTCTACTTCAAAATCTAAAGTATATAAGAAAAGACCTTCAAAATATTTCAGAAAAAAGAATTATAATCTTCCAGAAAATTATAAAAAAGGCCAAGATTATGCGTCAAAATCCAAAAAACCTTATAAACCAAATTATAAAAAATCTAAGAGAAAATCAAAAGACATTATTATTTGTCATAAATGTGGGCGTAATGGTCATACAGCTAATAATTGTTATGCTAAGACAAAAATAAATGAATTAAATGTTTCTGATGATTTAAAAGAACAAATAAGAAAAATTATTTTAAATACTGATTCAGATTCCGATCAAAGTATTTCTGATTTTCAAACAAATGATTTAAATATTCTCGAAAATACTACTTCAAGTTCAGAAGATTCTGATGTTTACGAATGTATTGGTAAATGTCATTGTAAAAATTTAATCAATGTAATTACTAGTAGTTCTATTAACGTTCTTTCACAAGATGATAAATATCTTTTAAACTCTCTTGATTCTATAAAAGATAAAAATATCCAAGAATTATTAATAAAGCAGATGTTTAATAAAACTAATAACATAACTCCTGATAATAAGGAAAAATTTAATTAAAAAAATATATATGAAAGATTTACTGAAGCAAAGCCAATCTCTATGCAAGAACTTCAAGAAGAATTAAAAATAGTAAAACAAGAGATAAAAGAAATAAAAAATAAAATTTTAATTTTACAAAAAGAAAAACCTTCTATTTTTAAAAACAAAAATATAGAAATTAATAAAGAAGAAGAAAATAAAATTGAAAATGTAACTATTGGAAAAATTATAAATAATCAAGTTTCTCAAAAATGGAACACTCAAATTACTTTAGTCAAGGATAATTTTAAAATCAACCTAACTGCTTTAATTGATAGTGGTGCTAATATGAATTGTATTCAAGAATGAATTTTTCCTACACAATTCTATGAAAAAACTGCATCTAGAGTTACTGGTGCCGGAAGTACAAAATTAATTGTAAATTATAAAGTTTCCGATGTTTATATTTGTAATAACCAAGATTACTGTTATAAAACTCACCTAATTTTAGTAAAAGATCTATCTTGTCCTTTAATTCTAGGAACACATTTTATTACAAAACTATATCCTTTTATGGTTCATGATGATGGTATAAGAACCAATGTTTTTGGAAAAGAAATTATATTTAAATTTTGTGAACCTCCTCTATATTCAACAATTAATGTCCTTAATTATAAAACACAACAAGCTAAATATCTTATTAACGAAATAAATAATGTTCGAATAACTAATCAATTAAATGACAATAATATTCAAAATAAAATAATAGGTTTAAAATTAAAATTTGAAAAAAATGTATGTTCTAATATTCCTAATGCCTTTTGGAATAGAAAACAACATATTGTAAAATTACCGTATATAAAATTTTTTGATGAAAAGGATATTCCTTCAAAATCTAGAGCCATTCACATGAATAGTGAACTAGAAAGTCATTGTAAAAATGAAATTCAAGATTTAATAAATAAAAAACTTATAAGACCTTCTAAATCACCATGGTCTTGTTCAGCATTTTATGTTATGAATGCCGCAGAATTAGAAAGAGGATCACCAAGACTAGTTATCAATTATAAACCTTTAAACAAAGTTTTAGAATGGATTCGTTATCCTATTCCTAATAAACGAGATTTGCTAAAAAAACTTTATGATTCAAATATATTTTCAAAGTTTGATATGAAATTAGGATTTTGGCAAATACAACTTCATGAGGAAGATAAATACAAAACTGGTTTTAATGTTCCCCTTCGGGCATTTTGAATAGAATGTAATGCCTTTTGGATTAAAAAATGCCCCTTCTGAATTCCAAAATATTATGAATGATATCATAATTCCTATAAGTAGCTTTGCTATTGCTTATATTGACGATGTCCTAATTTTTTCAAAATCAATTGATCAACATTTCAAACATGTAAATCAATTTTATGATTTAATTTATCAAAATGGTTTAGCTGTCTCGGCAGCTAAAAAGCATTTATTTAAAGATGAAATTCGTTTTTTAGGGCATGATATTGTCAAAAACACTATTAGACCTATTACAAGAAGTTTGCAGTTTTCTACTAAATTTCCTGATGAAATTAAGGATAAAAAGCAACTTCAAAGATTTTTAGGATGCTTAAATTATATCCATGATTTTTTCAAAGATTTAGGGATTATATGTAAACCACTTTATAACAGATTAAAAGATAATCCTGAACCATGGACTCAAAAACATACAAATATAATTAAATATATAAAACAAAAGGTTCCTACTTTGCCATGTTTAAATTTACCTCATCCCAATGCCAATATCATAGTTGAAACCGATGCTAGTGATATTGGATTCGGAGGAATTCTAAAACAAAAATTTGTTAATTCAAAAGAAGAACAATTGGTTCGATATTACTCTGGTGCATGGAATGATACACAAAAAAATTATTCAACTGTCAAAAAAGAAATTTTAAGCATTGGTTTATGTATTAAAAAATTTGAAGATGATTTATTTATGAAAAGTTTTTTACTAAGAATAGATTGTCAATCTGCAAAAACTATTTTAGAAAAGGATGTGAAAAATATTATTTCCAAACAAATTTTTGCTCGATGGCAAGCCCTTTTAAGTAACTTTGATTTCGAAATAGAATTCATAAAAGGCGAAAATAATTCGCTTCCTGACTTTCTTTCTCGAGAATTTTTGCAGGGAAAATGAGTTCATCGTCCTCTTCCAAACATGATGACAAGAAACCCGTCTATCAAAAGCTTGTTCCATTTCAAAATCAAAATCGTTTTTCTCCTTTAACCCCTACTTCTAAGAATTCACAACTTTATTCTAATATCCTTCAATCAAAACTTGTTACTTCAAAAGTTACTTCAACAAACACGATAAGCCCTTTTGTAGGACCTTTTACTCCTCAAACTCAAAATTCTGTGACTCCTAGCCCTCCTACAAAAACTCCTTATGTTCTTAATCCAAATTTCTTAAGAGTTCAAATTCTTGAAGATTTTCAAATCCATAAGTTACATCAAGGTTTTCATATCCTCACAAATCATCTTTTTGGTCAAGGGAAAACCTTTTATGTTGATTCATATAAAACTCGAGAATATTATCAAGCTATTTTAAAAGAATCTGGTTCGGTCAATTTTGGTCATTGGTCTAATTCAAAAGAAGGAAACATTGATTTTAGCAAAGCTCACATCATCAAAATCATTTCTCCAGAAAGTTGGGTTCCAAACCTTCATTCTGAAAAACCTCTTATAAGTTATCCTGCTTATCCCAGATTTTCTTACTATGATTATCAAGATGCCTGGACTAAGGCGTTCTTTATTCGAAATTATTCACACTCATGGTTTATCTTCTTTGATTTAATCTTCAATTGTGAATACCCAAGATGGTTTATCAATTGGTATAAATATATGAGAATTCTTCCAAATTGTTTACCAAAAGAAATTTACGATGGATATCTCAAATTTAAGGAATTGTTTATTCAACAAATTCCAGAATTTGAATATATGCTACAATTCACTATGATATTCAGAGTTCCATGGATAATGTCTTGGACTTTTCATTATCAAGAAGCAAATGATACCTCTCCTCCCTGGCTTAATCGACAATTTCGCTCAAAATGGTGGGATAAAATGAAGATTTCTCAAGCCAGTGAACAAGCAGTAATTAAATATTATCAAGAAATATATATTCAAAAACCGGAGGTTGAAGCCACTTTTATCAAAAGTCTTCCTCAAAGTGATGTGGATTTAATTTCAAGAATTAAAGATGCTGCTACCACTTCTCCTGAAGAACTTCAAAACTTACTTCAAGAAATTCGCCAAACTCCATTAGTTTCTGACGATTCTCCAAAATCTATAAAGAATGGTTTATTTCAAGACGCTCAAGACCCTTTTGATGATCCTTATGAAGAATAAGAAATTCTTAAATTTGGTGTAATACCTTCAATGTAGGGTATTTCGTTTCTTCTATTTATCAAATCCATTATTTTCAAATACGAGTGTGTATATACTGTGTAATTATACACTATATGTATTTATAGTGTATAAAACAAATATTATCAAATTTATTATCAAAATTATTTAGTCCTATTAGCAATAATAATATGAAGACAAAAAACTTTACAAGATGCTCCATAATGGATAATATGAAGACAAAAAACTTTAGAAGATGCTCTATGATGATATGCTTTATCAAAAGGTGATATTTACTGATTACAAAAGACAATTTCTTCAAAAGATGAAAGTGACAACCACTTACAAATAATTGATTGGCCATTGAATCATACGGAAAGATTTCACTACAAGATTTCAAGGTTTTGAAGACTTCAAGAGGAATATAAATAGACATCATGTGTTAGTAGAACAAAGCAAGCAAAAATATTCATTCTCTAAAATATGTTCATCCTATGTCTAAAAAATCTCCAAGAGTCTCTCTTTCTACTAGCAGATGTTCAAAGTCTCTAGATTTTCAGATAATTCTTTCTCCAGAAGTATGTACTGATTGTAATTCAAGCTTAGTTCAAGAAGGTATTATCTAAAATATTTATTCAATTGTTGTATTGCTTTTATTGACGATGATAGTTTCATTTCGAGTTGTTCTAACTATTAATTCTACAAGATTTGAAATTTTTGTTAAAATAGTACTCGTTTTTAATAATCAAATTAATCAAATTCATGCTTGAATTATTTAATTATGTCTAACAAAATTTTGATGAATTGTATTCCTAATAGAGATATTCTTTTAAAAATACAACAAATCCAAGAATCTATAAATAATTCTGAGCAAAATCTCAAAGATTCTTACAAACCTAATAATCTAGGTACGATTTTAAACAATAATCATATTCATGATGTTAGACAATTCATAAGAGTTAGTATTAAAATTCGTTACAAGCAAAGACGTTATCTAAAAGCAAAACTATTTGTATTTTAAATTATCATTTATGTCTTTTAAACATTAATCATAATCATTATAATCATTAAACATTATTTTTAAACATTATGGTATCAGAGCCAAGAAAAGTTTTTGGGGTGGTTATGTATGATATATTTATTTCATATTTATTTAATATATATATATATATATATATATATATATATATATATATATATATATATATATATATATATATGAAGCTATGGATTGGGAAAAAAGAACGAATAAAAGTAAACTTCCATGGTGTCCAGTCAAGATATAAACCTATTTGGGACAATATTGATTTTAGGTGGAATATGCAACTTCATAGGCCACTTCATGTCCAGGGATATTTTCTTAATCCTAGGTATATATTTTTATTATTTCACTAACATTTATTATATATGTCACAACTGGCATTTTTGCCAGGAAATTCTGTGATCATGTAAACGTTAACTATGATAATACTTGTAACATTAACTTGATATCATACACTATGTTCATTCTATGACCACAAACTTAATCAAGATTCACAAGTGAAGTTCAAAACTCTACACAAAGTATCCAAATAGTCAATTGGGGAGTTGAAAACCCTAGAGACCCTGGTTCAAGTTCATTATGGACTAGGATTTCCTTATTTAGCCTAATGGGCCAATAAGCATTCAATTCAACTACATTGGGCTTGGGCCGTGGACCATCTAACCCTAATGGGCCTTATTGGGCCATAAATAAATTAATTTGCCCTAATGAACCATCTAACCCTAATGGGCCTTATTGGGCCATAAATGAATTAATTTGCCCTAATGGGCCATAAACTCCCTTTCTTCTTTCAAATGGGCCGTGGACCATCTAATGAGCCCAATGGGCCGAAAAGTAATTATTGGGCCTCATAATTTCGAACCAAGGCTAGAAATGGGCCAAGCTAATCCACCTCTTTTCTCTTTAGCCCATTCTCGGCCCAATGAGGAAAAGAAAAGAAAAATAAAGGGAAAATAGAGGATTAATGAGAGTTAGCCACCTCACAATTACATGGTGGTTCTCCATGCTAATTACCCATTAAGCAAATACAAGGCTCATACTCCTAAGCATCCATCACATCTTCTCTCCCCTCTCTTCTTATCCTCTCGGCCGAGAGCTAACACACACACACACACACACACACACACACTTTCAAATCCTCTCCAAACACTCTCAAGATCATCCTCCTTCCTTCAAGGATCTCGAAATTTTGCTTGTGATTCAAGGATCTTCATCAAGTATTTTCCATCTTTGGTAAGTTGTTATGAAACACAAACATCTCCTTTCATTTTAACATTAAGAAGTCTTTCTTACATAGCTTTACTCCATGATCACACTCTTAGAAACTCCTTAAGCTCGGAATCTACTCATGAAGACTTGCTAGGGCCGAAAACACACTCATTTCTTCTTCAAATCGAGATCAAACTAGCAAGGTGAGTTCATACCCCCTTGTTGTCGGTTTTCACTTGTTTTTGGGGGAGAATACAAGTATTTATGTGTAAATCTATGTGTTTATGCATGTTATGTGTGATTTTCTTGGCTTTTGTTTGTGTTTGGGTGAAAAACTCGATGGATCTATAAAACTATAACAAAAATAAGTGTGAATCACAAACAAAAACACTCTAGACACTATACTACAAAGTTAAAAGTGTTAGAAATGCCTAAGTTGTGAAAAAACAAACAAAATCTTGTGTAGGGATCATTTTTGGCAAATAAACAAAAGTTTGGGGTAAAGAGTGACACCTACGGTTTTATAGGGACTAAAAGGGTATTATTAGCTTATAAATGAGTTTTTATAACAACCATATTTTTCTAAGGGTCAAAAGTGTAAAATTTGGCATTTGGGCCTTAATGTGGGCCTCACGGCCTATTGGACCCAAATTGCGAAAAACATCCATCTTTGGGGATTAAAATATTATTTAATCAAAACTTGAGCCAAAAATGAGAATAAACGAGATTAGGGGCTGAAAATAACACTATCTCAAGATTTGGGCCAAAAATGTTAATTTTATAAAAATTGGGCCGAAAATGTTATTTTATGCAAATAAAGGCTGAAATTGTAATTTTCTGCAAAAATGGACTAAAAATGTCATTATATGCATTTTTGGGCCAAACCCGTCAATCACTAAACATTTGAGGCGAAAATATAGATTTTTATAAATTTATGGACTAAAATGTTATTTTTAATTTAAAATAGACCAAAATGACATTTTATGTAAAATAAGCCCTTAAATGTTCAATTAGTTCTCAAGGGACCTAAAGTGTAATTTTTAATAAATACGGGTTCAAATTATAGAATTTTGACGTATCAAACTAAAAATATCATTATAACAAAACATTGGACTTTTTATAACGTTACGGATAAATAATTCGATTAAACGAAATACAACAATGGTGCGATTATTGGGCCTAGTATTTGCTATACATGTTTATTGGGCCTTCGTGATCCAATTACATGTTTATTGGGCCCAATGTATTCATCACATGTCTATTGGGCCTCAGTGACCCAATTACATGCTAAATGGGCCTAATTTAGCATTTACATGTTACTGGGCCTTAGTGGCCCATTTACATGCTAATTTAGCCTGGAAATAACTTACACGTCTAATGGGCAATAGTTGCATTTTCTTCATGTTTGTTGGGCCTTATCTTGTCATTTCATACATTATCTAATGTTCAAACTTCTACATACATATTACATTATACAAATTCATGTGGAGACAAATGGGATCTAGTGAGACGTGTCGGTTGACACCACTGAGTGTATGGTCGTAGCTTGTAGTTAGAATCAGAGTCTCCTGGAGGGAAAGCGAGAGTTTGTGTATACATCTATACGTGGGTGACTCCCGCACACCTGAGCTGTTCGCTACAGCTAGACTAGGCCAGTCTAGGGTGACAAAACCTTGAATGAAAATCCGGCATTTGGAAAAATGCCAAGACAGACAAATCAGTCACTATCATGTATGGTTATAACGACTCATATAGAGATCAATTCCCATTAAGACATTACGGAAAATTAAAAACTCGTAAGTTATAATGATACAAAACATTTCTACAGTGCAAAGATCGTGACATTTTTATAAATCAGAAAATATCGGATTTTCTGGGGAAATACTATTATTCAATTACCACTTACGACATAAAGAATACAAAGAAATTTAAACTGCATTCCTATATGTTACTACTATGAAATTCACACATGCATTTATACTCGATTTTCACATCATCTTTTAGACATTTTACAAAAAATATCGGATTTTCTGGGTTTACAAAAGATACAAAGACTTTTATTCAAACATGCTTATGAACTCACCAACATTATATATGTTGACCGTTTTCAAAATAACTTGTATTCTCAGGTAATCGTTAAGCAGGAGGATTTTCAAGTGTGTATGGATTTATTTTGTGTAACGTCACTCATCGTACTATTAATACTTTGGATTTATGTAACCTATGACAATGTACTTGATGTGAACAATACCAAGTGTAATATGTAATGTTTGGTGATGAATGTGTTATGTTTCATTTATATTCACTGTGATGATATTTCAATTTATAGTCATACGAGCCCTCGGACGTTTCCGCCGTCTGGTTCGGGGGTGTGACAATATACGATTAAACACATACTTTCTTTTATTTTATAAAATGGTCTTCAATTGGAGGAGAACTTTAATGCCGATAAAGAAGTCAAATGCGGATTGTATGATGTCATTGAAATAATGTATGATAGGCCAATAATGGTGACAATTCGTGAACAACTTGTAAAGTTCAATAAAAGCATCATGATGTTTGGGATAACTTTTAGGAAAAATATAACCTAGTAAAATATATAATAATTACATTATTACTTCTTACACATTTGTTCTATTAAATTGTAGCTAAATGGTGGTCAAATTATCGAGACAAGTGCCGGGAACTTCAATATCTTGCTATTCGTGTCTTGAGCGTCACATGTAGTGCCACCGAATGTGAGAGAAACTGGAGCACTTTTGACCATACACACTCCAAGAAGAGGAACTGTCTGGAGCAACAAAGGTTGCATGCATTGGTGTTTGTGAAATATAACATCAACCTTGATACACGACTTCAAAAGAGAAAATAGGGAGACCTATGATCCAATATGTTTGTCGGACGTGGAGTCGGATGATGAATGGATTACCGAAAAGGACGATGTATGTCTCCCTGAACATATCTGATCGATGGATGTTCATGAATGTTTTAAAGACGATGAAGGAATTAGTACTAATAAAAGGAAGATAAGTAAATTATACAAAGGGATGATTATATATTATTATATTAATAAGTATCAAGTTTAATAAATACAAGCTTTGCTTATTTGTAGGAGCAAGGAACCTAAACAAAGTGTCTAATGTTAAAGACCAAGCTAAAAGCCAATTTGTTGACTTAGATGATGAGGACGAGGAGGAGGGAGATGGTATTGGTTTCCATGAGACAACAGTGGTTGAAGATGAAGATGATGATGATCACTTTATCCCTGAAGTTTAGTTTTATAATTCAAACACACTAAGTCTTTTTATCATTTGCTTTGTTACTAAATCACTGCTTATTTTTTGATATTTTATGACGTGTATGATCCTAACTAGTGAATTTGTAACATATTAGTAAATGTGCTTAAATATTCGACTTATATTTTGTTTACACATGATGTTATGTATACTTTTTTGTGTATAATTTTTAGTGTCATGACTCTTACAATTCGAGTCACGAGTTAAAATTTAGGATTTCGAGTCACGAGTTAACAACTATGCATGTAATGTATAACATTTCGTTGAACCGAGCGGTGGTATCATGCGTCCATTCATAGAAAATGTGTAAGATATATGAACAAATACAATATGACAAATACCACTTGAACCCGTACAGAAAACTATAAACACAGAAAACTATAAACACAACCGAAGAGCAAATCGCATAGTTAACTCCAAATTTAGGTGTAAATTTGATCCAACCAAACATTGCATTGGTATTTGGTCTTTCAACTTTGACATCTATATTGTTTTAGCTTATCATTGGTATAATAACGATAAAAGAAGTTACGTAAAACAGATTAATTATTTAGAAAATACATGGAAAGTAGACGAAAAATAAGAAAGAGAAATAGGTTAATATATAATATTAATCAGCTACTTGCCACAACGATTTGTTTCGTTGGACACAACATCATGACACAGTATGTGGGATGGAAAAAGATGTCAATGAAATCATAAAAAGAAAAGAACGGGTCATTCTATCAAAAACAAAAACTTGTTTTTTGGAAAAATGAAAGTACTTAACTTTCACATATAAATTTGTCGTGCTTGTAAACTTCGAAAACATTGTTATTTACCTTTTCCTACTTCCGTGTCTAAAACTACTTGTGTGTTTGAACTTATTCACTCTAACTTATAGATATCCTCTGTGAGTAGTTAGGTTTTAACTATAAACACAATCGAAGAGCAAATCGCATAGTTAACTCCAAATTTAGCTGTAAATTTGATCCAACCAAACATTGCATTGGTATTTGGTCTTTCAACTTTGACATCTATATTGTTTTAACTTATCATTGGTATAATAACGATAAAAGAAGTTACGTAAAACAGATTAATTATTTAGAAAATACATGGAAAGTAGACGAAAAATAAGAAAGAGAAATAGGTTAATATATAATATTAATCAGCTACTTGCCACAACGATTTGTTCCGTTGGACACAACATCATGACACAGTATGTGGGATGGAAAAAGATGTCAATGAAATCATAAAAAGAAGAGAACGGGTCATTCTATAAAAAAAAAAACTTGTTTTTTGGAAAAATGAAAGTACTTAACTTTCACATATAAATTTGTCGTGCTTGTAAACTTGGAAAACATTGTTATTTACCTTTTCCTACTTCCGTGTCTAAAACTACTTGTGTGTTTGAACTTATTCACTCTAACTTATAGATATCCTCTGTGAGTAGTTCGGTTGGTTTTAAATATTATATTTTATTTCTTGATGATTTTTCGCATTCTTTATGGGTGTTTCCTCTTCGTGCTAAATCTGTGGTGTTTACTGTTTTCTGTAATTTCAGAATGTACGTTAAAAATCAATTTTAAAACTGACATTCAATCGTTTCAATGACAATGGAAGTGAATTTAATAATCATTTCCTGCTTACTTATCTTAAAACTCATGGCATTATGATTCGTTTCTCCTGTCCATACACGTCACCACAAAACGGTAAAGCTGAATGCTCCATTTGAACCAACAACATCATACACAATTTTCTTTTTCAAGCTTCTTTAGCCCCTAAATTTTGGATTGAAGCTCTCATAACAACTTTTTTATACTCTAAACCTTCTCCCTACCACCACCCTATCCTTTAAGACACCATTTGAGGTTCTCGTTGGTTTATTTCCTAAGTATGACTTCTTCCATGTCTTTGGATGCTTATGTTATCCTAACACATCTTCTATCTCACCTCACAAACTCTCCCCACGCTCCACCACCTGTGCATGGCCATGCACCAGATCATAAGGGACATAAGTGTCTTGATCTTGGTACACATCGTGTCAATATATATCGTCATGTAATATTTGATGGAGACCCTTCCCATATAGTGCTTTTTATCCTGCCCCTTCTGAATCTCATTATGACTAGTTCAACCCCGATGATGATACCCCTCCCACTCTTCGCTCACCCCGACTACCAGTCATGCCGATCAGTGAACCCCATGTCACCACCACTTCTCCTTACTCAAAACCTCACGGTGATCATATGACCAATCGCTACCGTACATGATTGATCATGGTTTAGTATGGGAAATGGATTGTTGTTATGGAAGTGTTGTAAGACTACGGGTAGTTGTGGCATTCACCAGGATGGGTTGAACCATTACATGAGTGGTTATAAGTTGTAGAACGATCACAACGCACACATGGGTCGAGTCAGATCGTTATTATTTATTGACCACTCCTTGTTGGGAATGAAGATTGTCAGAGTTGTGACGGTGTCTTAGGCTTGCATAGACCTCACATGGGTGAGACCTATAGGCGAGACCCTTTTAGTTATGATATGATGGGTGAGACCCGTGGGCGAGGCCCGTTCGATTATGTTGATTGGGTGAGACCTGTGGGCTACATCCGTTTGGCTGCGATATATTGAGTAAGATTCATGGGCGAGGTCCGATTGGTTATGATAGTATGTAACACTCGTGTTTCTAGCCTAGGCATTAATATTGGGGTGATAGTCTAGGTTAACCTTTGTAACTCATTTTGAAGAAATGAAAAGGAATTATGTGAATATTATGTGTTTTATGTGTTTTATGCTTAATTACTAGGAGTTAAATCATTAAGAAATAAAAATGAGCGTAAAAAATAAATATTAGATAAAGCCGATATCTATTAAGAAAGTTGTAGTGGTCGTGACAAGGATTACGGATATATAAAGAATACCGAAATCCGAGTTATAACGAAGAAGTTATGACCTGTCGAGGTTTCACGACAAAACCGGCACGGTGCTGAATGTCGTAAAAAGTGAGTTTTTGATAAACTACTTTTTATCCTTAGCAATCTAAACGAAACTCGTAGGGTTCGTTAAACCGAGAGTAGGTATAAAAAGAACGCCCAAATCTGACTTCGTATGAGGAAGTTATGATTTTTTGAAGTTTCAGCTTAGCAGTAGACAACTAAAAACTCGAATTTTAGATCGAGTGACTTTTATCCGACACGACCTAAATGAGAATCGAAGGTCTCATAAATAGTATCACAACGGTAAAAAGTCTGACGAAAACGGACGTCGGATAAAGAAGTTATGAACTTTTAACGGATTTCCTGTCCCGGTCTGTTAAAAATAATAATATAAAAATTAAAGTCAAAATTAGCCAACGAAGTCTAAACAAAAGTTGTAGAGCGTAATTTTACCTACGCGTGCATATAAAGAACGTAACAAACGGAGCTCGTATGCGAAAGTTATGGATTTTAGAAGTTTGGCGCGAAAAACGAGAAAAATCTCCAAAACCGAGGAATTTCGCATAGGTGGACTTCGGCCACGTGTCCTCGCTTAGAACATGCCACGTGTCCGAAATTATGCTGAGTCATCCGAGCTGCTGAGCTGATCCGAAGCGGTCCAGTAGAAGCGTGACGCGTGCCCCTTCCCTCGTGCGTCCGAGGCTCGCAATGACCCACGAACCCACCCTACTTCGGACTAGACCTCGGTCCACTTAGAAAAGGACATCGAGCCCCTCGCATGCGCAGCCACGTGCGAGCCCACGTGTGAGCAGGTGCTGCGAGCCCTCGGATCTGCGCCACCTGGAGGCTTCTCAACCGTCGGATCAGGAGCTTCGGCCCCTATAAATAGGAGGGCGCGAGACCTCCCGGGGGTATTTTGAAAACTTGTCAATTTTAGCCCCTAAACTCATATTTCTTTCATTCTAACTTCCCCCAAAGCCCCGGTATCAATTATAAGCCCCGGAATACGCCACGAAGAGCCCGAGAAGCCCAAAAAATTTATCTTTTCGGTTTCGAAGCCCGACCTTCGTAGAGCCCGGTTTCTCAATAAAACTCCCGGTTTTATTAGAAACGATCGTTTTAGGAAACGAATTGCTGCCCGATTATCATCAAATCATGTGAGTGTGTAGTTACTTTCACTTTACACATAGATATGAAGTATTTACCTTAAAATACGTGTTATGTGTAAATATATTAATTGTTTGTTTGAGGTGACTGTTGAACAGATGTTTTATACAAGTTTTAAACTGTATATGTATTTTATCTACAAATATGTTGGGTAGAACATGGGTAGACAAAATAGTCGGTGTGTGTTAAAATGGTGAGAGGCCTCGGTGTCAGTGTTGTTGTTGTTGTTGTTGTTGGCGAAGTCGTCTAACGGAGTATAGATGACGACCACAGACTTTTCTAGACAGTCCAATGGCACACTAGCAGGTTCACAACTTGTAGGTGTTGATGAACTAAATGTTCATTGGCGTACTCCAATCCCCCTCATGGTTGCCTTTAGGACATGTATGACTGAGGAAACCCCTTAGCAGTAGTGTCCATCCCGATGATATTCCTTAGGCTAGGTCCCTTGTGATAGGTGTTTAGGGACGTAAAGTGAGGACAACGGGAATGGGTAATCAGGGTTATTGTTGATTGGTGAACTTAATAAGTTTATTATTATTGTGGATTGAAAACCCTATATGCTCACCAGGCTCCCAAGCTTGACCCACTCAGATTTTTATGTTACAGGTAGTGGACCCCGAGCATAGTCGGAGGACGATGAGAGATTTTTGGATTATAGGCCAGTAGTTGTAAATAACTGTTGAAAGGCTTATAATGCCTTGTTTATGCTTTTGATCTGTATCGGAACATGACATCCCGAGGTTTTGATATGAAATGACACTATACATTTCTTAAAGAAGGTTTTGATAAAATTTTATCATGTTTTGTTTTGGGGACCAATTCCGCAACATCTTTTAAAAAGATTTCTCTGATTTTATTTTAAAAAGCATAAATTAAATCGGTCTTTTCTGGCCGAGAAATTAGGGGATGTCACATAGTATGGGGGAAACCTATGGGCAAGGCCCGATTGGGTAGGTTAATTTGAGTGAGCAGACCGTTAAGACATTCAAAGACATGCATAGGGCAGGCAGTGATGGTCGTAAGTCTCCGGACCAAGTGATGGAATGATGAGGAGATCAAGATGATCTACATGCTTTAACTACCTAACAGACTTGATTGTATCGCTAATAATCATGAAGCAGGAGGTGTACGACCCCTTGGGGGGGGTGAATCCTGGTAGTAGTTGACTTAGTTAAGGTGTTAGATCACGATTAGAGTAGATAGACTTTGTGATCAACGGACCGACTCCGTGTGGTAGTTAGGCTAGGGTAGCCTTTATGAGTTAGACTCTTGGGCGGAGTCTCGTGGTGTAACCAAGTGCGAGATTTCTAGTCTCTGTGGTCGATTACTGTTTTTGCATCTCAGTATAATAGAAGGTCAGCATGGATGCAGGAGATCTCGGATAGATCAAATATGCGAATTTTTGGTTATTAGGATGTGAGTTTTAGATTGGTCTGGCACTTAGGGGTGAGACTTGCGTTAGGAGTCACCCTTAATCTCAAATAGAAGGTTTCAACAACGATGAATAGTCGAGTATTTTGTTTTCTAGCAGTATTGGCAAGAAAATTCAGGGTCGGAGGGGTTTCGTTCGGTTGGGTTGTGGAGTGGGGTTGTATTGGCTGTGTTTCAGAATGGTTTTGTATGTCGGGAAGTCAGACAAGGTATTGTATTTCTGCATTTGGGGCAGAGTAGTGATGGTTGTTCTTAAGTGGTTAAAGTTAGTGGGACAAGGATCCGTTCGTCGTCCGGGTATGTGAGTCTTGCTAAGGTTGGGTTCGTTTGTAGTTTTGGAAGGCCGTTGTATGTATGATTCGACTTCTTAGTCCCTATCGGGGTTGTAGAAGAATTGTTCAGGTTGTCTGGCTTATATGGAAGGTAGTAAGGAGTGATTTCGATGATGAAATTTAGTCTTTGACTGTTTGAATGGACTATTGCAGATGCGAATAACACTTTGTGAGTCACAATATAAAAGGATCTTCTTCATATTGATTGCATAATCACGAAGTTGGCTTTCAATCCAGAGGACTCGAGAAGTGCAAGCTGCAGCAACCACATAATCTGCTTCTACTGTAGAAATCGGAACACATGTTTGTTTCTCCGATTGCCAGCTTATGAGCTTCCCATCCAACGACATCCACGTGTTGTGCTTTTTCGATCCAGTTGACATCCACCTAGGTCTGTGTCTGAAAAAGCTTGAACAAAGAATCCAGTCTTCGAAGGATACCAGAGTCCCAACGACACAGTTCCCTTAAGATAGTGAAAGATGTTATTCACAATAGTAAGATGGGGTTCTCTTGGGTTCGATTGATACATGGCACATTTATACACAACAAACATGATAGTAGGTCGAAAACATGATATTAGGTCGAATCGCAGTTAAGTATAAAAGTGAACCTATCATGCTTGGATATGTAGTTAAGTCCACTGCTGGCTTATCCAATGAAGGATTCAAGCGTGTTCCAACTGCCATCGGTACTCTCAGTTTTGTGCTATTCGTCATCCCAAATCTATCTAGCAGGTTGCGCGTGTATTTTTCTTGATTTATGAAAATTACTTCCCTGCTCTGAATATGTAAACCCATAAATTTATTTATTTTTCCCATCATGCTCATTTCAAACTTACTTTTCATTAACTCTTCAAATTCCTTCGACTAAAAAGGGTCAGTTGAACCAAAAATTATATCATAGACGTAAATTTGAACAAGCATCAGGTGATTGCCAACTTTCTTTCGAAATAATGTGGGATTAGCTGATCTTTGTTTAAATTTAGCAATTTTCAAAAAATTGGTTAAGGTTGCGTACCAGGCACGGAGTGTCTATTTCAACCCATAAACTGGCTTATCGAGAACATAACAATAATCATGATACTTATCGTTGACGAAACCAGGTGGTTGTTCGACATAGACCGTTTCCTCCAATACACCGTTCAGGAAGGCACATTTGACATCCATTTGATATACGTCAAAATCTTTATGTGCTGCATAACCAAGAAAAAGTCTAACAGCCTCGTCTCTTGCGACAGGGGCAAAGGTTTCCTCATAATCTATTCCTTCTTGTTGAGAATAACCTTTAAAAACTAATCTTGCCTTATTGAGAATCATATTACCTTCATTATCAGTCTTATTCTTAAAAATCCATTTCAACCCAATTAACGAAACATCGTCTGGTTTAGCAAATTAACCTCCAAACTTTGTTACGTTCAAATTCTTCCAATTCAGATTGCACTGCAACAACCCAATCTGAGTGTTCTAATGCAACCTTTACTATTTTGGGTTCAAGTTTCGAAATAAACATATTGAACATACAATATTCCTAGTGAACATTCAGTATGTCATTCTTAGCTCGAATTTGTGATCACATCATGACTCTAGCATGTAGATCATCAAGAACTTGTTCCTTTGGATGGCTACGTGTCCATTTATCCATTGGTGGATATGCAGGATCAAAATCTAAAGGTACATCTTCGAATATCTCATCCATTTTAGAACCTTTACATGCATTCGAAATATTATCACTAACATCATGAAATTCGTTAGTTTAATGAGTTAAATCATTAGGAATTTACCCATTTAATTCCCTCTCAACTAATGGATTCAAATTGAGATGCTCCCCCTCGCCATCATCATTGTTCTATCCATGCTCCCTATCGAACTGATGTGTATTTCAATCATGCTCCCCCTCAACAGTTGAATCGCTAATATGATCATGTGACATCGAACTCAAGTGCCCCCCTCCACTTCATCACCCTGCAAAACAGGTGTGCTTTCGGCATTCACTGGAGATGCTGATGTAGAAAGAGAATCATCAACTACCCTAGTAACCGTTGAATCATATGGATGCTTTGATTCTTTAGGAATACGATTGTCATCAGCATGGATTTCAGCATCTATAGATCTGTCTAGAATACCAAAAATCAAATGATAATCAACATCAAAAGACCTCAAAATTTCTGACTCATCATTCGTTTTAGAAAGAATTGGCTTTTGTGCAAAGGTATGTTCGACACGTTTGACATGATAGTCATTGAAAGTAATATTGAACATTTCCTCAATCTTACTTGTTCATTTATTCAACGCCCGATATGCAACAGAGTTGTGCGAGTATCCCAAGAAAATTCCTTTTGACTGAAGTTTAGAAAGATTATATTTGAGATTCATGATAAAGCACCTGCATCCAAAAACATGAAATAATTTAACATTAGGCGTTCGATTGTTAATGATATCATAAGGGGTGATATTAAAACGACGATGAATGAATGAACGTTTTTGTGTGAAACACGCCGTCGAAACAACTTCTGCCCAACGATATTGAGGCATATTCGCATATGCCAACATTGTTCTTACAGCTTCGCATGGAGAGTGATTCCATCGTTCGACAACACCATTTTGTTGCGGTGTCTAAGGAGATGAAAAGTTACGTGAAATTCCCAATTCAGCCAAGAATGAATCAAGAATTTGATTCTTGAATTATGTACCATTATCACTTTTGATTCTTCTAACTTTCTTCTTCAAACTTAACTCAATGTTTTTGATGAAATCTATCATCACTTGAGCAATTTCAGACTTCTGACGATGAAAGAAATCCCAAATAAACCTACAAAAATCATAACAAATGACCAATATGTACTTCTTCTTATTGAGAGTCTCAACTGTCGAAGGTCCACATAGGTCAATGTGAAGAAGTTCCAAAGGTTCGATGATCTTTGAGTCAATGACAATTGGATGACCTTGTCGATGTTGCTTTCCCTGTTCACATGCAGCACACAACGAATCGTTATCAAATTTTAATACAGGTAAGCCATGAACAAGATCATATATAACCAACTTGTTTAGATTCTTGAAATTCAGATGGGAGAGACGACGATGCCACAACCAGCTAAGGCCCGATGAAGCTTTCGATAGTAGACATACATAAGGAACTCTAACTATAGGCTTCATGTCACAACTCCAAATTTTAGACCTAGCATGGTCTAAACCCTAACCAAGTATTAGTGTAAACTATATTGCAAACCTTGTTGCATGGTGTCTTCTATAACACTAGGGCTTGTTTATAGAACTAACAAAGAAGCATGGATTGAAACCTAAACTAAATTAGGATAGTATAATTCAACATTTAGAAAAAGATTAAGGTTTAATCATGAAATAACACACCATATGTGTGTTCACGGCCAAGAACTCAAAAAGAAAAGGAGTTCACGGCCATAGACTTCTAGAACATGATGTTCATGGTTTGGAATGATGATTTAAATGGTGTTCACGACCTTAAAGCTTAAACAATTGATGTTTACAGATTGGAATTAAATCAATAATGTGTTCACGGTTTGGGAATTATATTAAATGGGTGTTCACGGTTGGAAATCAATTCAATAAGGTGTTCACGGTTTGCCTTAATCCGAAAACTCACTTTCTAGGACATAATTCATCCGTAAACACTCCTATATATCTTCAAATCTTATCCAATTTAACTTCCCAATGTGATTATCTCCGTAAACTTCACATTCACCGCCTCATAAGTTCCTTCACATATAAGTCACAACTTAGAACTATTTCTCTCATTTCATACAAGCAATAAACGAAGTCATCTCATTCTCTCTCAAATAGCAAACCACATGTCTTTCATTCTCAAGAATTAGACCAAGCTTCCAGGGACTTATACTTCAAAACTTCATCCTTCAATCTTCGTCCTTAAGATATTTTGGTAAGTACTAATTCATATTACTTAGTGTTTATGAAAACACTTGTGTTATTAAGATCATATTATTCACACACTATCGTGTGTTTAAACCATTAGGAACACGACATCCTTCCCGTAATCTAGCCCGAAGGTCACCGTTTCTATTCCGTATTCAAAACCGTTACCACACATAAGGTGAGTTCATACCCCCATATTTGTCCAAGCTTTTTCAATGTTTTTAGGGGGGGGGGGGGGAATACAAGTAAAACACAAGAGATTTTGTGTTTTAAAATATAATTTACTTATTATGTTTTTCTTACCATTAATATGTATTTAAACGTGAAACTTGTTAAGACATGGAAATAAACTTATAAACTATAATAGGTATAGTTTATGGATCATATGAACTATTTTACAAAGTCCAAGCTAAAACATGGAAATAAACTTATAAACTATATTAAGTATAGTTTATGGAACAAAGTGATCTTTTTACAAAATTGCCTGTTATTTATAAAAAGGTTTTCGCATTATTACTTGTAAATTCGTTGAAATTTATTGCGAGACACGTCTTCGTGTACTTATCTAAGTACCAAGGGAAGTCTAGCCTTATGAACCAGAGTCTCCTGGAGGGAGAGCGTGAGTTTGTGTATAGATCTATACGGGACCGACAATCCCATGCCCTGACTATAAGCTACAGTCGTTCTGGGTGACAAACGTCATTATTGATATTGACGTCCGATTCACGTCGTATCAGGATATCCGTCATATTAGTATGGTTATAAGAGCTCAGAAGGAGAAAACAACGATATATTTACGTAGTAATATACTTTTTCTTAAACAGTTTCAAGGGATATTAACTATGTGATTACTCAGTATATACAATAGGTTTATATAAAATTGAAGTCTGGTAGACAGTGGAATGTGTGATTTCCGCCTTACTTCCTGTTCCATGTTTGGTTGTGGGCTTAGGGCATATTCACCCATTCAACTGTTTGTTCGATCTCAGTTATATACAACTCGTATGTACTAAGTAATCATAGGAGGGTAGTATCGTCACATCGAGTTTTCAGGGCAAACACATCTTCAGCTAGTTTTTCCTTATAAATAAAACTAGGTATTAGTAAACTAAGTATGGTAATTATACTTGTGCTTTTCGGTCTTGGAACGATAAATACTACAAATCGATTTTATAGAAAATTTAGGATTTTCTATGATAAACATCGTTATTTTAAGGGTAAACAATTTTCGATTTAACTTTCTGAAAACAATAACAATTATTACTGAAAACAATGTTTTACAAATAGAGTAAGTGGAACTAGGAACATATTTACAAAATGTTCAACAGTTATTTACAAACTTGTATAACATAAAGGACCTTTAATGGTTAATTCTATAATTCCTTCATTTATACATCATAGTTATATATAAATAATATCCGATAGGCAGTGGAATGTGTGACTTTCGCCTTACTTCCTGTTCCTTGTTTGGTTGTGGGCTTAGGGCAGATTCACACATTCAACTGTCCATTCGATATTAGATTATATATAGCTAGTATAAACTAAGTGATTATAGAAGGAACTATTGTGGTTACCATTCTACTAAAGAAAATATAGGATTTTCTGAAAGAAACACATTCATCATATCTAAAAGAATCATTAATGTTAATTCCGTGATTACTTGGTGAATACGTTAGAGTTATATATAATTAAGATATGATATGTCACAACTGGGAAATTTTAAACCCAACAAAGTCTAAACCCTAACCTAGTAGAAGTGAAACCCCATTGCAATCCTTGTTGCATTGTATCATCTATAGCCATAGAGCTTGTGAATAGAACTAACAAAGAAGTATGGATTGAAAATCTAAACTAAATTGGAGTGTTATAAATGAGCATAAGTTAAAAGTCTAGGGGTTTAAAACATAAATAACCCCCATTAAATGAGGTTTCACCAAGAAATCAATGCATTAAATGAGTTTTCACCTAAAACAATTAATGTTTAAGGGGTGTACGGTTGGGAAAACTTAATTCAAAAGGTCTTTACGGATTTGAAATCAATTCATTTAAGTGTTCACGGTCCATGGATCTTTTAGTTCACGGCCTTAATGCTTAACAATTGATGTTTATGGATTGGAATTAAAAAAAAAAGAGTTCACGGATTGAATTAATGATTTAAATGGTGTTCACGGACATGAGGTGACTGTGAACACAAACCAAAGCTCATATATTGGGTGTAAACCCCAAAAATATCTTCAATTCATATCCAATTTAACTTCCCAATGTAATAACATCCGTAAACCTTACATACAACCGCCTCATAAGTTCCTTCACATATAAGTCACAACTTAGAACCATTTCTCTTATTTCATACAATCAATATACGAAATCATCTCATTCTCTCTCAAATAGTAAACCATATTTCTTTTATTCTCAAGAATTAGACCGAGCTTCCAGGGAGTTATACTTCAAAACTTCATCCTTCAAACTTAAACTTAACATAGTTAGAAGCTTAAGTAAGTATTATACTTATTATTTTGTGTTTATGAAACACATATATTTCAAAGATCATATTATTCACACACTATTATGTGTTTAAAATCATTAGGATCACGACAACTTTCCCGTATAATATCCCGAAGGTCACCGCTTTCGTCTCGATATTTATTCAAAACCGCACACAAGGTGAGTTCATACCCCCATATTTTTCCAAGGTTTTTCAATTTTTTTAGGGGGGGGGGGGGAATACAAGTAAAACACAAGAAATCTTGTGTTTAAAAATATAATTTTACTTATTTTGTTTTCTTACCGTCAATATGTATTTAAACGTGAAACTTTGTTAAAACATGAAAATAAACTTATAAACTATATTAGGTATAGTTTATGGATCATATGAACTATTTAACAAAGTCCAGGTTAAAACATGGAAATAAACTTATAAACTATAATAGGTATAGTTTATGCAACGAAGGGATCTTTTTACAAAATCACATGTTATTTACTAAAAGGTTTTTCACTTTATGCACACTAGTTAATACAGGATTGTGAACCGCTTGATGTACCACTCATGGTACCCGTTAGAATCCTAATTATAACCAGAGTATCCTTAAGGGAGAGCATGAGTTTGTGTATAGATCTATACGAGACTGATTATGTATTAGTATGGTTATAATGAATATTCACAATAAGTATTAACTAATTATTTACGTAAAGATATACTTTATCTTAAACAGTCAGGGATACTATGTGATTACTCAGTGTATACAATAGGGTTAGATAAAATTGAAGTCCGGTAGACAGTGGAATGTGTGACTTCCGCCTTACTTCCTGTTCCTTGTTTGGTTGTGGGCTTAGGGCAGATTCACACATTCAATTGTCTGTTCGATCTCAGTTATATACAAATCGTATGTACTAAGTGATCATAGGAGGGTAGTATCATCACATCGAGTTTTCAGGGCAAACACATCTTCATCTAGTATCATTAAACTAAGTATGGTAATTATACTTGTGCTTTTTGGTCTTAGAACGATTAAGACTACAAATCGGTTTTATAAAAAATATAGGATTTTCTATGATAAACATCGTTATTTTAAAGGTAAACCATTTTCGATTTAACTTTCTAAAAACAATAACAGTTATTACTGAAAACAATGTTTTACAATAGAGTAAGTGGAACTAGGAACATATTTACAAAAGGTTCAACACTTATTTACAAACTAGTATAACATAAAGGACCTTTAATGGTTAACTCTATAATTCATTAATTTATACGTCATAGTTATGTATAAATAGGCAGTGGAATGTGTGGTTTCCGCCTTACTTCCCGTTCCTTGTTTGGTTGTGGGCTTAGGGCAGATTCACACATTCAACTGTCCGTTCGATATTAGATTATATATAGCTAGTATAAACTAAGTGATTATAGAAAGCACTATTGTGGTTACCATTCTACGAAAAAAATATAGGATTTATGAAGGAAACACATTCATCATATCTAAAAGAATCATAAATGTTAATTCTGTGATTACTTGGTGAATACGTTAGAGTTATATATAATTAAGATCCGATAGGCAATGGAATGTGTGACTTCGGCCTTAATTCATGTTCCTTGTTTGGTTGTGGGCTTAGGGCAGATTCACACATTCAACTATTTATTCGGTCTGGATGATATATAATTTGTATTCACTAAGTAACCGTAGAAGGAACGAGTATGGTCATATTACTCATTAAGAAAAAATAGGATTTTATGGAGGAACACACGAACTTTTCCAAAGAACAAAAAGTATACTTTTTATAACAAAAATACTTATGAACTCACCAACTTTAATGTTGACACTTTTTCAAACCACATGTATTCTCAGGAACGTTAGTAGACAGGTACCGTCTCAGGTGTTGCGAAGACGGAGCTTTACGTCTTATCTTTTGCTATAGTTATAATTTAAATCATGAAATGTTGTGAATACAATGTAAACTTTATATTATTAATACGATGGTTTTTGTTACTTTGATTACTATTATACAATTATTATGATACTGTACATGACGTCCTCCGCCCCCGAACGTTTACGTCGTTCCGGTTTGGGGGTGTGACAGATTGGTATCAGAGCATTGTTTATAGAGAACTAAGTATATCAACCTGTAAAAGATATACAACTATAAATACAATGGGACTAAAACACTCTGACCAAGAATTATACTTTAAAATATAACAATATTTTATAAAAGTATATATATATATATATATATATATATATGTGTATATATATATATATATATATATATATATATATATATATATATGTGTGTATATATATATATATATATATATATATATATATATATATATATATATATACTAGAACAAGTATCACAAGAAGAACAAAACAAAAGTATTTGGATGTTGGACACTACAGTCAAACTTAGACAGTTATGTAATCATATATGGGATAAATATAGCGTGATCAACTATATTTATTTGAGATATGACCAACATGTGTTTGGGAGTGATAGTGGTGTTGCAGCAAGTCTAAAACTTACCAACCCTATATACAAAGGAATACTAGAACCAAACATAAAGTTTAAAATACTATAGGAGTATTTTAAGTACTATAACTAATTTATGTGAAAACTAAAAGAACTTTACTGGTAAGGCTATAATTACCAAGTGTATACATTAAGGTTATAAATAATTGAGATTTTATAGACTTAGAATTGTTGATTTTCACTCTACTTCCTGTTCCTTGTTTGGTTGTGGTCTTAGAGTACGATCACTTATTCGAAGGTCTATATGATCTTGGTTATATGTAATTTATATACACTACGTGATTATAGAAAGACCCGGTACGGATCATCCTCGAAAAAATTTAATTTTTAATAGAAATGTTTTATTAATCTCATAGATGTTGGATTAGTGTCTAAGTCCAGAACTATAATTGGTAAGACTTGACCCGACTCGGCATGGTCCATTTGGGTTGCATGGCATCGGAACATTTGGATAAACCGTTTTATGAGAAGAGGACATTTGTGACATATTGATATATTATAAGTTCTAATATATTAATATGAAATCATGTTATTTAAATAGTATTGATCAAGAATTAATTTGGACTTAATTTAGTGATCAAAAGAGACTAATTAAATATATGGGGATTGATTGTGTAAATCATTCATTCTTATATATGTGGGCTTATGATCCAAGATTCCTTATGTTGGGTTTAACCCATGTGGTGACCCATGGATACTCCATGGAGGTTAAAACCCATGGAGCATAAGGAATGGGTAAAGTCATGGGTTACATGGAGTAACCCTAATGTGCACACTATATAAGGACCCCTTTAGCTCAAGAAATTGACACAAGTGATACATATGTGAGGGCTAGTCAATTTGAGCTTGGAGTGTCTTCTTCTCATGGTTATTCCAAGTGTTCATGATGTTGTGTGAACCATTTGAGGTGTCACACTTGGGGCACTAGGCTCTCAAGCTTCATGGAGTCAAGCAACAACAACAAGGTATGTATTCTATCTATTTTATTACCCTAGTATCAATGTTTTGGTATGCTAGTTAGGATAATACCTTGGATATTCATATTTGTATGTATAATAGAGAAAACATAGATCCAAGGTATTTAGGGTTGCATGTACACTTAGGAGTGTTAGAATGCTCAAAACCCAATAGTGGTATCAGAGCCTAGGCTTGTTTTCTTGTTATACTTGCAAAAATTGCTGAAAAATCGAAGTTTCGTGCTGTCTGCTCAGCAGACTCGCCGAGGCCATGAAGGGACTCGACGAGTCCAAGGCTTAAAAGTGTGCAAAACGATCCAACTCGCCGAGTTGGTTCATGCACTCGACGAGTTGGTCCCCTTGACAGCATATCTTCGAGTTTTTTGGCTAGAAATGGACTAGGAACATTACCATAAGCTGTTTTTGAACCTATAAACTTGTTTTTGATGTGGTAATGTTCATGATTGTCACACCCCAAAACCAAGAACGGCGGAAACGTTCAGGGGTGGAGGACGTCATGTGAAGTATCATAACAGTGCAAAGTAGTAAACAAGTAACAACATCATCCATTGCATTAAAAGTAAAGTTTTAATACATGAGTGTTCTATCATAGTAATAAGACACCAAAATATGTAATCACAATAAAAGACGAGTCTTGACTGTGCTCCGTCTTCTCAAAACCTGGTCATCGTACCTGTCTACTGGTGACCTGAGAATACAAGTTATTTTGAAAGTGTAGATCAGCATAAAGCTGGTGAATTCATAAGTATTTTAGTGTCATTACTCTGAAAAGCTGTTATGAAAGACTGGTAAATGTTTAATGAAACATTTAGTATAAGTGTGAAAACCCTAGAAAATCACATATTTCCTACAAGTATAAAAGGTAGTCTTCTATCAAGACCCATGTGCTTTGAAGGATGCATTTCTGTATAAATGAAAGTTTTTCCCATGTGCGACTATTATTATAAATATATAGTCTACCTCATCGTTTATGCGAATGTGTCACAAAATAAAAGTAAAAGGGAAATTATATAATCATTTAAGTATTATCCTTTGGTACTAGGATAAACACGGCATAGTAATTGCCGAATAGTATTAACTGTAGACATCCGTCGATGTGCATTTTCCCTCTGTAGCTAACAGCTTGGTGTAGAATGGTTAGTCCCGTACATATATAATGGTATCTACACATATAATATGTAATAGTATCTCATCATATAGTATCCATGTAATAGTATCCATGTAAAAGTATCGATGTAATAGTATCTCTTCATATTGTATGTAATGTATTAGTATAGACTCATGAATAAACTGACTCTTGTGTAATTCCTTGTAATAGGAATGGTAGTTTGTATCCCCTAAACTATACCTATAATAGTTTACTGGAATGTAAATTGAATGTCCAAGTAGGTTTATACACCCTTGCTACACAAGAGTGTTGGAACTGAAGAAAGAATGAAAGCTCTCATATCAATACATATGTATATGAAACATAAGTGTATAGATATGGTTTTTAACAATAAGTTGAAAGAGGTTTTGTAAAACATTTAAGAGTTTTGAACAATAAATAATGATGACTTGATGTCAGTTTATAAAATAATTCAAAAGTAAATCATTTGATAACAAAGTATAAAACAACCGAAAACTATTGTATTTATCACATTTTGAAGTATGTGAAATCAGTTGGTTGAAAACACAGTTATAAATCACATGTGATTGATTCTATAACTTCCTGTTTTCTACTTGTATTCCCCCCCCCATGAAAGCATTTAAAATCATTTAAAAGATTGATTAAGGGGTATGAACTCACCTGCAGTGGGTGGTTGTGGATGAACTGAATGATGTAGGATCCTAAGTGTCAAGTGAAGACTTGTACACACACAATGATCCTAGTTAACATATAATCACATATATGTATCCAATTAGTCATAAACAACTAATTAACCAAGTTTAAGACATCCTAAGACATGTAAAACACTTGATTTAAGTGCTATAAGTCATAAGGATTGCATCTAAGGGTGGTAGGACCTTACTATTGAGTTTGGGGTTCAGGGGTAAACTCCCTTGGAGTTTACGGTTTTGTGACCATAACTCCTTGAGTTTACGGTCGTAAACCCATGAGTTTACGGCCGTAAACTCATGTTTCTTTGACCATTTTGTGTTTTGAAGCCTTAAAGATCACAAGAAGCATTCCTACTTCATGTTTAAGCCTTAGGAAGAGATTAGGGCACCATTTCACTCCTTTAGGGAGTTTACGGTCCTTGGACCATTTGTTTTTGGGTTTACGGCGGTAAACCCAAATGATTTATGGTCTTTTGATGTTTTCAAGTACTAAACACATTAAGTAAGGGGTCTAGACTAGTTTCCAAGGGTTAGAAGCAACTAGGGCACACTTTGGCACCCTTAATAGGGTTTACGGTCCAAGGTGTTCTTAGACCGTAAACACCTTTGATCCTTTGTTTCTTGGGTGTTTTCTTGATGTTTAGAAGTGTAACAAGCCTTATAACACACTAGGGTAGGAGTACTTACTATGTAAAAGCTTGAAAAGGTGCTAAAAGTCCAAGAACACTAGTGTGTGTTCTTGGTGTTCTTGGTGAAACTTGAAGATTTACACTTTTGGAATGATTTCACGGATGGAATCATGTTAGATCACTAGATTAGGGTAGATATCAACTTATTAGGGCTAGAAACACTTACAAGTTGAAGATCTTGAAGAAATGTTGGATGATACTTAAGAGAGAATTTGGTTTTGGATCTTGAAAATGTGAAAAGTGGTAAAATATGACTACGTGTCATATTTATACCCCCTTTTTAGGGTTTACGGTCGTAAACACATTTGTTTAGGCCGTAAACTCCAAACTTTTGGAGTTTTGGGACATTATTGTTGCACAATAAACCCTAGGGCATCCTCTCTCCTGTTATCTCCTGAAGTACTAACTTTAAAACACTCAAACTGACTCTACACAGCTCAAAAGTTAGCAGAAACTGTTCTGACTTCTATTGAATTGAATGGTTGTACAGAATAGAAATTTCGGGTTGTCACAATGCTAATCCAATTTCAAAGATAATTATCAATAGATTCATGTTTTGTATTAGTTTAATGATTAGGCTAATTACATGAAAAAGTTTGAATGAATTATCTTGTTCTTATGAGTTACTTAGATTAATAGGACTATTATGTGAAATTGTGGTTTTCAATCCAAATTAATCTAAGAGTTGATTCTAAAATGTGTTTTTGTAACTTGTCATCGAGTTACATGAAAAGTCACATTAAAGTTTCATAAAACTGATAAATATTTCATAAGTTATGAATAAAGAAAAGTCTTATTCTTTTAATAGTTTAAAGTCTTCCATAACTTGTTCTCAAGTTATGGAACTTGAAGAGTCTTTTAATTAAGAACTACTTTAAACACATAAGTTATGGAATTGAAAAGTTTTTGAATAGTTCAAAACTTGCCCTCAAGTTTTGGAATTTGAAAAGTTTTCTTTCATGAATACTTTAATTCCAAATTAAGCCCTTAGGATTTTAAAAGTTAAAATTCAACCCTAATACTTTATAATATTATAAGTTAATAATATATATATATATATATATATATATATATATATATATATATATATATATATATAAGAGTAAAGTCGTTTTACCATTAGTAGGCCTCATTCACGAAGTGTGACAACCCGAAAAATTTTAAATTTTGCCTGGTAAAGCTCCTCTAGCCAACTCGACTGAGTGTCAAACTCATTTCTGCTATCATTTAGCCTTGTTTAGAGTCCATTTAAAGGTCCAAAGGTCAGTACATTCAAGCATTGAACATAGGAATGGATCGCGTACACTTCTAGCATCAAAACCGGGCCTTACACTCCAACACAAGGAGTGTACGGCCGTACACATAGGTGTGCAGCCGCACACCCCTCTCCTGGCAGCACACTCATGTGTACAAAGGGTAGACTCAGCCTCCTTTCATCACTTTTCACCCTCCCAAGCTTAGAACTCGATTTTGCTCTCAACTACCATCCGATTTTAAGCTTAGATCTTCGAGTTGGTAAGTGTTCTTCTCCCGAATTGTTGATAATCTTCATAAACTAGTTACCTCCCTTCATTTCATCCATTTGAAATCATGTTTTGACTAGATCTTCAAGTTACACCAAGAACACCAAAAACACACATTTGTTCTTGGTGATTTTGGACCTTCTCGAGCCTCCGGATCGTAAGTACTCTTTCGTTAAGCTTAGAACTTTATACGAACAAGAGATTAAAGCCTTGAAACTACCCAGAACTCAAGAACATATGAGTGTGCGGCCGCACACACTCATGTGGCCGTACACCCCTCAAACATCCCCCAAACACCATCAAAACACCCTTAAAGGCTTGTATACTGTAAATACCGTTCCCCAAGCTTGTTATTTACTAGATAAGAGCCTTAGAAAACGTCCAAAACATGTTCATCAAGGAGTGTGCGGCCGCACACACTCCATGTGGCCGTACACCCCTTTGTTTGGTGTTTTAGGGCTTCCAAAGTGCCTTTCTAGCTTCAACACTGGTTGAGCAATAGTCCCACAAACCTCCCCACCATTTGGAAAACGTTTTGTGCACTCTTTACCATGAGTGTGCGGCTGCACACTCCCCTGGCCGCACACCCATGGCCGCACACCCATCAATATGGCCGTACACTCCCATTTAGTGAATCACATGTGATTCCAACACTTGGACAAAGTGTTTCCTAGTACCGTAAGGTGTTTCCTTGCATTTGGTTGCTTCTAAACACTATATTTATGTCAATACATGCCATTATATGTCATTTAGGACTCGTTAAGTCTCGGGACTTCATTTGTGGAACTTCTCATCCTTACACACATATTCGTTGAATCACCCATAGCAGGTGAGTTCATACCCCGTAATGAATCTTTTAACTGTTTTAACTGTTTTAAGGAGGGGAATACAAGTTGAACACAATGATAATTATGTAAATGTTTGTTATAAACATCTTTCAAAATGTTACTTATGTCATTTATAAGTCGTCAAAACATTTCAAAACTCTTTTAAAGTTTTGTTACTTTCTAGTTATACAAAACTTTGTTTTTAAAGTACAAACATAACTTAGTAGATAAACGAGTCTTTCCAGTAACAGTCCAAGTAGAACATTAGTAAGCTATAATAGGTATAGTTTAGGAGAATGTTATTCATTACTTCTAGTACAATGAAGCACACAAAGAGTCAATACCATTCAGAACAGATAGTGAAGAGAATCAAACAATACCATACAGAGAGAACACACAATTACTAGAAACAAACATAACGTACAAGATACAGTACAAAACAAACAAGTTAGGTTGCTATAGCATGAGAACACACATACAGGATCGAATTATACCAATGAATCACTAACTCATTGTTTTAAACAAAAGGTGATAGTTATATTGGATATACATGATCATATACTTTAATGTGAATTACATGGCTTGCAAGAATTTGCAGAGGTCGTGTTTAGTTCCCCTAATCTCCTGACAGGGAGAGCGTATAGTAAGGGTTCTATCCTTCACATTATAACCGTAATAAAACAAATATGTTTTTAGGTTATTAGTACATCCGCATGTCATTATAAACGACAACTATGTACTTACACTTCCCTTTCTTTCATAAAGTGACGGTACCACTTGAAAGTCCAACCCAAACTATTTTCGAGTCAAGATAGTTATAAACTAGGGAAAATATACATTCTTACAAACGACAAACGGAACATTCGAGTCTAGTACATAACAGAAGATGCCTTGGTAGAAGGATACGAGTAAAATATAGGACCATAATGCGAGTCTTATGATTCCTTAATGTATACATAATAGGATATATATATACCAATAGGGTCCGACAGGTAATAGGATGTGTGCTCTCCGCTTCATTTCCTGTTCCTTGTTTGGTTGTGGGCTTGGAACGAATTCACCCAATCTATTTTCTACCCGATTCTATATATATATATATATATATATATACATATATATATATATATATATATATATATATATATATATATATATATATATATATATATATATGTATGCTTAGTATACATTAAGTCATCATAAGGGTACCAGGTATGGGTCAGGTTATAGGACACAGAGTCAAATCACAGTTTTTCTAGTACAAAACATACTTTCAGTACTTTTGGTATACAAAACTAGAAACTTCCCGGTAAAGGGTTTAATCCATTTTATTAAACCAGTACAATTTAAAAGACCTTAGGTGAGTAACTCTATAATACCTTAGTTTATACACCGTGTTTATGTATAAAACTAATACCCAATAGGTAGTTGGATGTGTGCTTTCTGCCTTAATTTCTGTTCCTCGTTTGGTTGTGGAATTAGGGCAGATTCGCTCAATTAACTTTCTATCCGATATTAGATTATATATAGCAGTATAAACTAGGCTATAATAAAAGTAGTCACTGTGGTCACTATTTTATTATAAGAAATAAGGGTTTTCTTAAAGAACTTCTTCATTAGATATAACGGAAACATTACAATTAACTCCATGAGTAACAAGTGATTACACCAGGGTTATATATGACGATGATCTAACAACCAATGGAATGTGTGCTATCCGCGTTAATTCATGTTCCTTGTTTGGTTGTAAGCTTAGGGCAGATGCGCACAATCGATTGTTTGTTTACTCTGAGTCTTATATAACTTGTACCCACTTAGTACCCATAGAATGGGTTGTAGTATCATTTTACTTAACTTCCATCAAAGTAGGAAATATATGATTTTCTAGAGGAACAGGCGAACTTTTCCAAAACAGAACTTACAACTTACAACATTTTACAACTACAAGTTACAACTACATTTTCAACACCATTTTACATCTACATTTTCAACAACACTTTACAACTTACTTACATCACTAAACTCTTATGAACTCACCAGCTTAATTGATGATCAACTCTTTCAAATAACTTGTATTCTCAGGAGACTATTAGACAGGTGCTCGTGCTGGGGATTCAGATGATGAAGAATTATAGCTTCAAGTCTTGTTTTGTTATTTGTGTATGAATTCTATGTCTTGTGAACACACATATTGTAAACACTTTATTATGAAATGAAATGGTTGTTCATTACTTGCTTACCATATACATATCTCGTGATACTAAACATGACGTCCTCCACCCCTGAACGATTCCGCCGTTCCGGTTTATAGTGAACTAAGTATATTAACCGATAAAAGATATACAACTATAAATACAATGGGGCTTAAGTGCTCGGGATAATGATATATTTTTAGAATATAACTATAGGTTATTAAAATATACCTACTTGCTTATACATGTACATAATAGAACTAGTGTCACGAGGAGAACATAACTAAAAGTATTTAAAGGTTGGGCACTGTCGTCAACCTGAATAGTTATGTAATCATAGCTAGGATCAATATAGCATGATCAACTATATTCATTCGAGATGTGAACGACATGTTTTTGGGAATGATGTGGTGTTGCAACAGTGTTAAAACTTACCTGAGCACCAGAACAAGTACATTACGTTAGAATACTATAGGAGTATTTTAGTTCATATAAATAACTTATGTGACAAGTTAAGGACCCTTACGGATAGGTCTATAATCTTGCAAGGTATATTCGTAAAGTTTTATATATGATCAAGATCTTATAGACTTAGAATATGTGGTCTACGCTTCGCTATCCATTTCTCTTAAGGGTGTAGTTTTGGAGTAGGATCACTTATTCGAAGGTCTATTTAATCTTCAAATATATACAAACTTGTGTACCTTGTACAATTATAGGAGGACTCCGTAAGGATCACCCCGTAAAGTTACCTTAAGGCTCATAGAGTCTTTAGTCACTTTCATTCTCGCACGACAAGCCCAGATAGATGTAACCACTTCCTCATAGTAGACAACAGAAGAGTCCAGGAGGAACAAGAACAAGTTCATGAGAAGTTTTCAAAGAGGGATCAGCCGAAGTAACCAAAACGTTTTACACGTCACACTAATAAATAATAATTTGGTTAATTTAATGAGCGAGTGGAAACACTGCTCACATTATATATTGAGATTATTTTCTTATATGCAGCTGGTAACAGTTATTCAGGAAACAGATATTCATTCGAGGATAGTTATTTCAATTCATAGAGTTTATTAGGTATAGACTCATTTATGTATTGTTTCTAGAACCCTGTGGAAGTCAGGACCCAATACATCCAGAACTAGAACAACCTTGTCTTTTCAGCTTTCGGCTTGTGTCCATTGCTTTAGACTTATTCCGTCTCATCTTTGTATTCTTTTAGCAAAGATGCCTCCTCGCAAATCTAACAGACGCACTACTCTGATAACTCCAATACCGCCTCCTTCGCAAATCGATATGGCAGCTATAAACGCTGCAGTGGTCGCGGCTGTGGCAACAACCATGGCTCAATATCACTCCATCAGTACCAGCGGAGGTGGAACACCTACTGATTCTACTCGAGGTGAGGTCCTCGTGCGCTCGAGAGAGTTCTCCTACAAGGACTTCACCAAATGCCAGCCATTGTCCTTTAATGGGACTGAAGGAGTCATTGCCCTCATGCAATGGTTCGAGAAAACAGAGTCGATCTTCGAAATCTGTTTATGCCCAGAAGGAATCAAAGTGAAGTTTGCTGCCTGCACCTTCTCTGGCAAGGCCCTAACATGGTGGAACAGCCATGTTAAGTCACTGACCCTATCAATGGCTAACTCAATAGGTTGGGAAAACCTAAAAGAGTTAATACGGGAGGAATACTGCCCGTTAGGCGAGATTCAAAAATTGGAACAAGAACTGTGGGATCTCACTATGGTCGGCTCAGACATAGTGACCTACACTGACCAGTTCAACGAACTAGCAGCTCTATGCCCCGGGATGATTACCTCGGAGAGAAGAAGATAGAAAGATACATTTGGGGTCTGACTGCTCCGACCCAAGGAAATGAGTTGTCTTCTAACCCAGCCACGTTCGATAGTTCTAAACGCCTGGCTCAACGACTCATTGACCATGGAGTCCGCCATAGTGTAAAAGTCCCTATTCCCGAGCCATCGGGGGAAGAGGACTGTAATCAGAAGTCGGGGAACAAGAGAAAGAAGAAGCGAACAACACAAGACACCCCGCAAGGGCAACAAGCGAGTATTATGTACACCGCTACGACGCCTACCGCTTCAGCACCTGCCAGTCGATATGCTGGAAACCTTCCGAAGTGTGGAAAGTGCAACTTTCACCACACCGGAGTATGCCGGGAAATGCAGTGTCTGAACTGCCACAGAAAGGGACACACAGTCCGTTTCTGCAAGGCACCGGCTCAACCGATCTCCCAAGTCCTCGGAGCTGAAGAAAACCAAGCCTGCTATGGCTGTGGTGAGGCTGGACATTTTCAGAGGGACTGCCCAATAAAAAGGAACTCAGGCGCAGATGGACGTATTCTGATGATCACCGCAGGAGAATCTACCCCGGAGTCGTCAACGAGTAGCGGTACGTTTTCGAAATAGTAATTACTTTTAAAATTAATTTATATTCATATAAGATTAAAATTTGGGGATAACACCTAAAAGTAATTATAATAACTCACATGTTGAAATAAGTCACAATATTCAAGAGAACTAAAAGATCTGTTTAGAGAAGCTATTATGGCTTACCATATACATCAGGGTTGTGCACAACTAAGATGTTGCAGACTTAGAGTGAGTGACTCCGCTTAGGTCTCCCTGTCCTTAATTGGTTGAGGATTTGAGGCAGAGTTACTTAGTCGACTGCCTGGTTCATCTTAAATATTCATAACTTGTATATGGCAGGCGATTGTAGTGGTACCAAGGAGGATCATGATATAAAGTATCCCCACCAGTTATTAGAGCACTTTTGTTTGTATGTATGCGCACATAGCGGTACGATACGTAGGAGTGTTAACATCAAAGAGAAAATAGGAAACACGGGAACATTTACAAAGAGTACATTGTCGAACATACTAGGAGTACAGTATCGAGCGTACAAGGGATACATCGTCGTATAACAGAAATTTATTTCATTTGACCAAAACATTGTCCAGTAAAAAGTCTGTTACTTTCATTCGTCATGAGTTGGCGTGGTCCTCACCATACTAAGCTCATATGTCTCTATCGCCTCGATCAGTAAGTTCTCGAAACTTTCGTCTTTCGTATCGAAAGTCCGACCTAAAACTAAAAAAAAATTATCTTTCGTATTCTAAACCCCGAAGTACTCGTGCGAAGAGAATATTGTGCTCCGAAGCCTTATCGTCAGATGTCCGCAGACCGTCAAGAAATACCACTCGTCCAACAGACCAAGTTCGAGCACAGAGGCTATGGACGAATACAGCCCACCTATCACTATTCAATGTATACGCGAGGGTGGTATATGATTATGATTACGTAGATTTAGTATGTGTGTTTCCGCCCTATCTCCTGTTCCTTGTTTGGTTGTGGACCTGGGGCAGAGTCACACATCCGAACGTCTTACTAATCCTAATCATATATGACTTGTATGCACAAGGTAATGATGGACAGACCAAGTACGAATCCTATCATGGACATTAGGGCAAAGTTGCCAGGTCTACGAGTGGGTATTCTGCAAATCAGAGGAGTGCAACCCCAGTACTACGGATAAGAAAGCTAATTTCGGGACGAAATTCCATCTAACGGGGGATGATGTGACAACCCGAAAAATTTTAAATTTTGCCTGGTAAAGCTCCGCCAGCCAACTCGACTGAGTGTCAAACTCATTTCTGCTATCATTTAGCCTTGTTTAGAGTCCATTTAAAGGTCCAAAGGTCAGTACATTCAAGCATTGAACATAGGAATGGATCGCGTACACTTCTAGCAACAAAACCGGGCCTTACACTCCAACACAAGGAGTGTACGGCCGCACAAATGGGTGTGCGGCCACACACCCCTCTCCTGGCAGCACACTCACGTGTACAAAGGGTAGACTCAGCCTCCTTTCATCACTTTTCACCCTCCCAAGCTTAGAACTCGATTTTGCTCTCAACTACCATTCGATTTTAAGATTAGATCTTCGAGTTGGTAAGTGTTCTTCTCCCTAATTGTTGATAATCTTCATAAACTAGTTACCTCCCTTCATTTCATCCATTTGAAATCATGTTTTGACTAGATCTTCAAGTTACACCAAGAACACCAAGAACACACACTTGTTCTTGGTGATTTTGGACCTTCTCGAGCTTCCGGAACGTAAGTACTCTTTCGTTAAGCTTAGAACTTGATAAGAACAAGAGATTAAAGCCTTGAAACTACCCAGAACTCAAGAACATATGAGTGTGCGGCCGCACACACTCATGTGGCCGTACATCCCTCAAACATCCCCCAAACACCATCAAAACACCCTTAAAGATTATAATAGGTATAGTTTAGGAGAATGCTATTCATTACTTCTAGTACAATGAAGCACACAAAGAGCCAATACCATTCAGAACAGATAGTGAAGAGAATCAAACAATACCATACAGAGAGAACACACAATTACTAGAAACAAACAGAACGTACAAGATACAATACAAAACAAACAAGTTAGGTTGCTATAGCATGAGAACACAGATACAGGATCTAATTATACCAATGAATCACTAACTCATTGTTTTAAACAAAAGGTGATAGTTATATTGGGTATACATGATCATATACTTTAATGTGAATTACATGGCTTGTAAGAATTTGCAGAGGTCGTGTTTAGTTCCCCTAATCTTCTGACAGGGAAAGCGTACAGTAAGGGTTCTAGCCTTCACATTATAACCGTAATAAAACAAATATGTTTTTAGGTTATTAGTACATCCGCATGTCATTATAAACGACAACTGTGTACTTACACTTCCCTTTCTTTCATAAAGTGACGGTACCACTTGAAAGTCCAACCCAAACTATTTTCGAGTCAAGATAGTTATAAACTAGGGAAAATATACATTCTTACAAACGACAAACGGAACAGTCGAGTCTAGTACATAACAGAAGATGCCTTGGTATAAGGATACGAGTAAAAGATAGGACCATAATGCTAGTCTTATGATTCCTTAATGTATACATAACAGGATATATATATATATATATACCAATAGGGTCCGACAGGTAATAGGATGTGTGCTCTCCGCTTCATTTCCTGTTCCTTGTTTGGTTGTGGGCTTGGAACGAATTCACCCAATCTATTTTCTACCCGATTCTATATATATGTATGCTTAGTATACATTGAGTCATCATAAGGGTACAAGGTATGGGTCAGGTTATAGGACACAGAGTCAAAGCACAGTTTTTCTAGTACAAAACATACTTTCAGTACTTTTGGTATACAAAACTAGAAACTTCCCGGTAAAGGGTTTAATCCATTTTATTAAACCAGTACAATTTAAAAGACCTTAGGTGAGTAACTCTATAATACCTTAGTTTATACACCATGTTTATGTATAAAACTAATACCCAATATGTAGTTGGATGTGTGCTTTCCGCCTTAATTTCTGTTCCTCGTTTGGTTGTGGAATTAGGGCAGATTCGCTCAATTAACTTTCTATCCAATATTAGATTATATATAGCAGTATAAACTAGGCTATAATAAAAGTAGTCACTGTGGTCACTATTTTATTATAAGAAATAAGGGTTTTCTTAAAGAACTTCTTCATTAGATATACGGAAACATTACAATTAACTCCATGAGTAACAAGTGATTACACCAGGGTTATATATGACGATGATCTAACAACCAATGGAATGTGTGCTATCCGCCTTAATTCCTGTTCCTTGTTTGGTTGTGAGCTTAGGGCAGATGCGCACAATCGATTGTTCGTTTACTCTGAGTCTTATATACTTGTACCCACTTAGTACCCATAGAATGGGTTGTAGTATCATTTTACTTAACTTCCATCAAAGTAGGAAATATATGATTTTCTAGAGGAACAGGAGAACTTTTCCAAAACAGAACTTACAACTTACAACATTTTACAACTACATGTTACAACTACATTTTCAACACCATTTTACATCTACATTTTCAACAACACTTTACAACTTACTTACATCACTAAACTCTTATGAACTCACCAGCTTAATTGCTGATCAACTCTTTCAAATAACTTGTATTCTCAGGAGACTATTAGACAGGTGCTCGTGCTGGGGATTCAGAAGATGAAGAATTATAGCTTGAAGTCTTGTTTTGTTATTTGTGTATGAATTCTATGTTTTGTGAACACACACATTGTAAACACTTTCTTGCGAAATGAAATGGTTGTTCATTACTTGCTTACCATATACATATCTCGTGATACTAAACATGACGTCCTCCACCCCTGAAGGATTCCGCCGTTCCGGTTTTAGGGTGTGACACGAAGCCGGTCTATAAGGGGGGTATAAGGTTACTGCCTATAAAATGGCAGTTTAATGGGTGTCCACTCTCACCCACCGCTTCCTTGACTGGTGGAGGGTCGTTAGCCGAACGGGTAGGACAAGGACTATAATTCTCCCTTCATTAAAAGTATTAATGATAAATACTATGTAACTAAACACTTATAAATTCCCAATCTTAGTTACTTAGGAAAATGTGAATAAGGTGCTAATCCATGAAATTACACTTTGCACTTTGCTTAAGTCGGTTAGTGGAGCGTGTGTGGTTAACCGGCACACTAGCTTGATTTAACAAGGTAGGCAAAGGGTAATTTAATATTTATCATAGTATCGGTGGAGCGTGTATGGTTAACCGGCACATCGATTAAGGGGTAAATATTAAGGGTACCAAGTATATTTGCATGGTTATTCATACCTTGTTTTGTGATCCTCGACATCTCAATCACAAAACCTGAAGGGCACAATCGAGATTGAAACATGCCATTGAAAAGTCCAATGAATCTCAAAAGAATCTAGGAGTTTCAAAACCAATTAAAACCTAATAATACATTTCATTTATCTTGGTGGAAATTGGTGAATCGTCATTCACCTACCTTCAAATATTTTATAGCTTGGATTACGGCATCCCTCTTCCAAGTTATAAAATAGTTTGTTGGGTCCTATCCTTAATATTTCATATTGGGTGTTATATTAAGGACTTTAAATCAAATACCTTGAATATCTCCCAAAAGATGTCTACTTCAGACAATTATGATCTTCCCAAATCTCTTGTGTCACACCCCCAAACCTAAACGGCGGAAACGTTCAGGGGCGGAGGACGTCATGTACAATATCATAACAAATGTAAAATAGTAAATAAAGCAACAACAACCATTGTATTGATAATTGAGTGTTTACATCGTTTACATAACATAGATTGTTTGATTTCAAAAGTAGAAAACCAAAACTAAGACTTGAAGCTACTATGCTCCATCTTCTTGACACTTGTACGAGTACCTGCTTATTAGTCTCCTGAGAATACAAGTGATTTGGAAAGTGTATCGACATTTAAGTTGGTGAGTTCATAAGTATTTGATTTAGAAGGTAAGTTTATTGTTTCTTGAAAATGTTCGTATGATATTACAGAAAATCCTATATTTTCTTAATAGCTTGAAGTGTAGCCCTTAGCATTGATAACATAATATATTTGATTCTTACGTTTAAAGAGTGATATATGATACTTTGAATTTGTATATGAAAAGTGACCAATGTTATTTCCTACCATGATTACTTAGTGCATATAAGTTATATAAACTCAAAGACTTGAACCGTCAGTCGATTGGGTGAATCTGCCCTAAGTCCACAGGAAAAACCTATATTTTCCTAGCAATGAGGAGTAGTCTCAAATGTCCAAGACTATGATTTGTAAGTAAATATGTCATACTTAGTTCGGTATCTTGTGGTTTTATTAATAAGTAAAACTAATTGAAGATGTGTTTACCCTGAGTTTTGAATGTGTTGATAATACCCTATCATGATTACCTAGTTCCTACGAATTATATATAACTAAGATTTGAACCGGCAGTCGATTGGGTGAATCTGCCCTAAGTCCACAACCAAACAAGGAACAGGAAATGAGGCGGAAATCATACATTCCACTGTCTATCAAGTAAAAGCCATATATAACCCTAATGTAAATACGAAGTAATCATATAGTTATTATCCCTTTGAGCTTGATTGAGTTTCGTATTACTAAGAGTCATTGTTTCCGCGTTGCGAGTTCCTATAACCATGATAATATGACGGATATCCTTACTGTAAATGACATTTGTCACCCCGGGTCGACTGTAGCTAACAGTCAAGGTGCGGGATTGTCAGTCCCGTATAGATCTATACACAAATTCATCCTCTCCATCCAGGAGACTCTGGTTATAAGTGATGGACTTTCGTTTATTACTAAACAAAGTCGCTGTCTCACAGATTATTCGCTAACAATAAGTTCACTAGTAGTATGTTTGCAAAAACCTTTTGGTAAATAAAAATAACGATTTTTATTTATGACCTTGTACGATAGAAAAAGTGTATTGATTTGTAAAGTATAATCAATATAATTTATATGATTTTGTATGAAAAGATTATCCTTTCGACGGTGTTAATAACAACATAATGATGAGTTATATTTACTGGTAACTACATGGTGTTATAGTTGAAATGGTTAGCCTTGATATAATGTAGTATGCAAACGTATAAATAAAATGTATTTCATTTATAAAACATATTGTATCCCAAAAGGGTAAAGTTGTGTTGTGAGGTGTTTTGCATGTTAACAATTTCCATATGATAGTTATAAAAGCAACATGAAAGGTATAGCAAAAGATTGATGTTTTCACTCGGGATTAACCGGGTGTTTACTTGTATTCCCCCCTATAAAACATATAAAAAGCTTAGAAAAGTGTAGGGGTATGAACTCACTTGATAGAAGTGGTGAGTTGAAGAAGGCGAGACTAAACTCGGGCAGTACTTCGACTGGAAAGAAGCAAGTTCCTCGGGAACTTCGGGACTTCGAGCCTTGCGTCGTGTGCTAGGGTTGTTATCGGGGCTTCGGGGTGGTCTCGGGATGCTTAACGAAGAGTAGAAGTGGGAGAGAGAATAGGAATGAGCAGCCAAACTCGAAAGGCTTCAATTTCTATATATAGGCTAAAAATCGAAGTTCACGTCGTGAGTTTTGCCAATTCACGTCGTGAGTTTGTCCTGATTCGCTCATGGCATGCGTCATCATCAAGTGGCTCTGAAATGGTCAGTCAGACTGTTCACGCCGTGAATTTTAGTGTTCACGTCGTGAACTCTGAAAAATCTGACACAGTGTCGAAACTCGTGCCTCGAACTTCAGAAATTCATATCTTTCACATACGAACTCCGTTTTCAACGTTCTTTATATCCACGCGTAGGTGAGATTATGCTATACAACTCTTGTTTAGACTTCGTTGGCTGATTATGACTTTATTTTTAATATATTATTAATATATTATTTTTTGTAGGCCGAGACAGGAAAACTCTGTTAGAAATCCATAACTTCTGCATCCGATGTCCGTTTTCGTTAGACTTTTTACAGTTGAAATACCATTGATGAGATCTTCGATTCTCGTTTAGGTCATGTTGGCAAATAGTCGCTCGATCTCGTTTTTGAGTTTTTAGCTGTCTACTGCTATGTCCGAAACTTCGAAAAATCATAACTTCCTCATATGAAGTCAGATTTGGGCGTTCTTTTTATGTATGTTCATGGCTTAATGATATCTACGACTTTCATTTAGATACTTAAGGCCAAAAAGTATTTTATTGGAATTTCCCATTTTACGCTTTACAATGTTTTACCGGTATTGCCGCGGATCTTCGATTGGTCATAACTTCTTCGTTATAACTCGGATTTTAGTGTTCTTTATATTTTTCGAAACCTCGTTACGATAACTACCACTTGGTACATCCCAATTATGGTTTTATAAAAGTTAAATTTTTGACCTAAATTTGACGGTTGTTACATTATCCCCCCGTTAGAGAGAATTTCGTCCCAAAATTTACATTTTGAAATGAGAGTGGATTTGGGAGTTGGAGTTGGGTTTGTCATTATAGATAGAAAGGGTTTCGATAGTTGTTGGTTACCACGAAGGGTCTTCCCTTAGCACATGGAGCTGGTATGGTGAGGACCAAGCCAATCCATGTCGAATGGCGATGTCGGAACTTCTCATTGTAACAGGTGTTAAGTCGATTAGGAAAAATGTTCGTTAGCGCGACAGTGGGTTCTATGTGTATGGTTTTGGTGCCTTCAGTTTATTTCGATTGGTCATAACTTCTTCGTTATAACTCAGATTTTAGCGTTCTTTATTATTTTCGAAACCTCGTTATGATAACTACCACTTGGTACATCCCAATTATGGTTTTATAAAAGTTAAATTTTTGACCTAAATTTGACGGTTGTTACATCTTGGAACTTCACTTCCTCCACCTCCTCCAATTATTTTTCCTAACCCACAAGTTCAAGGTCGCTCAAGCCCTATTGGCAAGCAAGGTCTATGTGTGATCGCATCTTGGAGATGAAGTCACATATTGACAAGCCGGGAGAGTTGGGTGTCAAAGTCTTAAGAAAGTTGGATGCTCTATCACTTTCTAAGTCACATAGTAAGTTCATTATGGATTATCATGTAAAGGACTATGACATGACCCTTAATGATCTTATCTCTTTGCTTTGGGGTGCTTAATCAACAATTATTTGGAGCACTGGAAGAGCAAATCTGATTAGTAGATCAACTTCCCAACCTTCAATGGACATTGACAATGGTAACATTGGATACCCAGTAAAAGCTTTCTCTTCCCAACGGAAAGGGATCGGCCATAGTCAACTCGGTTGACCAAATGGTAAAGAGAAAGTCTAAGTCTGTGATAGTCCCGTGTACCATTTCCATAGAGTCCATATGTTTATATTGCCAAAAGAAGGAGCATTGGTTACAAAACTGCCTATTTACCTGAAGGATCATAGGGTTGATCAAGTCAAGATGTTTGATTCTACTTCAGGTGAAGTCCACTATCTAACTCTGTTAAGTTTCTATTCTGAGATTCTCATTACATGATGTGACTGGGTCACATATTGTTGCTTTAAGAATCAAAGAAAAATGAAGAAACTTAAAGGAAGTATATGTTGATTCTGATCGCGAAGATGGATCTCGATCGCATGGTTCAGTGATCAGAATTTTGAGCTGTTGCTTAGGAGTTATGATATATTGCTTAGGAATATCTAACAACAAGTTTTTCATAGGCTTTCGCACTGGATAAGTTTTTTCGCAAAGTTTTAAAATTAAAGGAAAATTTTGATTTTATTTATTCTAAGTATCCTTACAATGGAATTTGTGAAAAAATTGTTGCTTATATGATTCCATTGATAGCAATAATGGAAAATGGATTTGTTTCTTCCATTTGTGGTAATGTCTAATTTACCAAATAAGGAAAGATTCTCATCACCCAAGGTTTCAGTTGGATAGAAACTTGGAAATCATGCAAGTTGTATAGTATGATGAATGAGAATTTTCATCTTTGGAAAATTAAGACTAATTCCTTGTTCACATATATATGTGAGTCAAGTGAAGGGCTAAGGGATCGAGTACACATTCTTGTGCACTGATCAAGTCCACCACAAAGATCGATAAGATTATTCGTCATGATTTACTAAAGTTTAGTAAATATGGTTATAATTACAAGTTTAAGTATAATTATGAAACATTGGAAAAGTTTCAATGGAAGGCAGAACGAATGAGAAGAATCAAATTAGGCAGAAAGATAAAAGTTTCTCAAATCTGAAAAGATGGGAGAGTACTTTAGTATCATGTTTTGTGATCATCTTAATGATTAAAGAACCATATCATAATTGGTGTTCTAAGGACATCTTAGTGCATTAATATGACTAAGAAGAGGAGTCATGAACTGTTGAAATGGTTAAATCAAGAAGATGAGTCATACTTCGTTCCAAAACAAGTCTTAGAGTCATACTCCAAGATTGTAACTTGAGTGACACATCTTAAAGATGGTTTATAACACTTGAAATATGTAAGAGTAAAATGTTTTCTACTCTTGTACATTTTAAATTGGTAAGTTGTGATGTTTTGGATAAAACAAAGACCAACTAAGGCCAATTGTGTGAAACGTTTGTCTTGATAAAGAATCCGCACTATCTCTTGAATATTTGGCAAGATAGTTGTGACATCCCCATTTTCACAGCCAGAAAAGACTGATTTTGTTTATGCTTTATAAAAATCAGAGTACTTCTTTTGATAAAGATGTTGCAGAATTTGTTCCCAGTAAAACATGATAAATACGTTATCAAAGCATTTCCGAAGAAATGTATTTTTATTCATTTTAAAACATTTGGGATGTCATTGTCAATACAGAAACATAAGCATAAACAGAACTTACATTCATTTACACTAGTGATCTACACCTCTTTAATCTCTCAGTGTAATGTAACTTCGTATCGGCACCTATGATTCAAATAAGCTTGAGTGGGTCAGGTTGGGAAACCTGGTGAGTGCATAGGGTTTTCAACCCACAATAATTCAATTATTATGTTTAAACATCAAACAATCAACCCAATTACCCATCCCCATTATCTTCCTTACTCGTAAGGATCTACCCTAAGAATCATCTATCATGCATTCATTCATTTTGAAGCCCATTGCTTCCAGAGTTTATATGATAGGAACTAAGTCCATAGCTGCCAATGCTTGTTCGTAAAGCACTAATTCCATAGCTGCTAAAGTTCATTCATCGGGTACTAAATCCATAACTACCAGTGTTCAGCTAATAGGTACTAAATCCATAGCTACCAACGTTTATTTAAGAGGTACTAAGTCCATAGCTACCAATGTTTATTCTATAGGCACTAAGTCCATAGCTGCCGATGTTATTTGTTAGGCACTAAGTCTATAGTTGCCAATGTTCACTCATATCATCTTTCATCTCTCATCATTCATCTACCCATGTTTTACCCAACATATTCGTAGATATAAAATACATATACATTTTAAATTATTTAAAACATGTATAAAATCGTTCATCCAGCATAGAAAGCAAGTATTCAAATAATATGTACACATACCACGTAATTTATATAAAATACTTCATATCTATGTGTAAGATGAAAGTAACTATGCACTCACCTGCAATGGTGGTGACTCGGTACTCGGACAACACTTCGTTTACTTTAAAACGAATTTCCATTGACAAAACCTACGAGGGGGTTTGGCTAGAAGCCGCGCTCAGCAGCGGCAGAACTTCCGAGCCGAAAGCTCTTCTTCTCGGAGCCGTCGAGCGCTTCAGGGCTTTCTTCTAGCGCTAGGGGAGTTTTGGGAGGTTTAGAGAGAGAGTAGAGAGAGAAGGGTGGAGGTGTGAAGAAATGAGGGTCGAAGAGGTTGTATTTATAGGGTGAAATATGGCTGAAATTAGTGCCACATGTCACCATCTAGTGGCAAGCCTTGGGGAGAAAGCAATGGCCAAGATTGTGTCACGTCACCCTTTTTGCAGCAGCACCCTGCCGACTTCTAAACCCCGTAACTTTCGCATACGTGCTCCGGTTTTGACGTTCTTTATATCCACGCGTAGGTAAAAATAAGATCTACAACTTTAATTTTGACTTCGTTGGCTAATTCTCGGCCGATCTTAAATTTAACAGTACGAGGAATTATACTGTTAAATGTCCGCGTAAAATTCATAACTTCAACCTACGGACTCCGTTTTCGTCTGTCTTTTTACCGTTGAGTTCCTATTAGTGAGATCTTCAATTCTCATTTAGGTCGCGTAGGTCAAAAACCGCTTGATCTAAAATTCGAGTTTCGGGTCGTGCACTGCTATGCCAAATCTTAGAAAATTCATAACTTCCTCATACGAAGTCAGATTTGGGCGTTCTTTTTTTTGTATATTCTCGGTTTAACGTATACTACAACTTTTTATTATATTTCTAAGACTAAAAATTCCTCCATCGTAAATTCACTATTTACATCTCCCGGTGCCATGCAGGTTTTGCCGAAAAACTTCGACGGGCCATAACTTCTTCGTTATAACTCGGATTTCGGCGTTCTTTATATGTACGTAACCCTTGTAACATATACTACCATTTGGTTAAGATTACTCCTTCTAAATAATATTCCATCAAAACTCATTTTTGATGCTTATTGTCTCTAAATTGACTAGCCCGAATCTGCGGGCGTTACAATTATCTCCCCCTTAGGATGATTACGTCCCGTAATCAGCAACGAAACAGGCCTGTATAATGACTCCATACGTTATCTCTTCATCGTAGGTAATAACTGTAACTTCTATGTTTCTTCGAATGCGTATCTAACTCCTGGTCTTCTTGACTGCAAGCGGTGCTTGATCTTGCACCCGTTCTCTATGTCTTGTTACACTTTCAATCATGACCTTCATGTCACAAACTCGCTCTTTATCAGAGACTCCTTCTTCTTCTTAACAAACATAATATAAGTTTATTTGATTTCCACGATAGACCTATGGGTCACGTTCTAATGAACTTTCATCGTATGTTGCAACGCTCAGACTCAAGTCTTTTAGAGTCAAATTACGGAATTGGATATACTTTCCTTCATGTTCTAATTGTTGGGTTTTGAGCATTCTAACACTTCCTAAGTGTACATGCAACCCTAATAAACCTTGGATCTATGTTTGTCTAAGGTACATGCAAAATATTAATTTCCAAGGTTTATAACCTATCTAGCATGGCAAGGGGTACTTTTAAACATAAAAGAACTAGATGAATTACATACCTCTTGTTGATTGCTGATTCCTTGGAGTTTGAGAGCCAAGCACCAATAATGTGAATGCCTCAAATGGAAATCACAAATCACCACAAACTTGGAAAATATATGAGAGAGTATACTAACACTTAGAAATCGGCCACCACTATTACACACACACACACTAGGGTTTTATTTCATGCAACATGAGCTTGTTTATATAGTGTACATGGTTAGGGTGAAAACCTAATAACCCATGTCTTTTCCTTTCCAAGGATCCATGGGTTAAAAGCTCCATGGATCATCCATGGACTTCCATATAAGCTTAGCCCATTAACAAATGAGTATTAGCCCACACCATATAAATATAATAGCCCATGATTTAATTAGTCTTCCTTTTAATTAATTCATAATTAATTCAAGATTAAAACTAATTAAATAACATGACTTTATATTAATATATTATAACTTATAATATATTAATAAATCGTAAGTATACAATTCTCATAAAATTATCCATAAACAGTTTGGGTGAAGTGCAACCCAAATGGACCATGCCGGGTCGGGTCAAGTATATACCAAATAAGTTATGGACTTAGACACCTTATCCAACAGTCTCCCACTTGGATAAGTCTAATAACTGTATTTTCGTATGTTACTTCAGGAACCAACCAGCAATCGTAGCTCTCGAAAACTCTGTTGAACTATGAAGCGCCATTTTAGATAAGTGATCATATAATCCTCTGTTCTCATGATATCAGCCGGACAAATACATGGAACAACGTCGTACTTATTGTCCAGCAGTTTGTTTCCCGATTTCCGATTTGTTTGACAAAGAACTAAATTGAACACATCAATTAGGTTCTGACCGGGCCCGGTACATAGGTCAAAACAAAATCATCGAGGGGCCCAGATATCGCTTCTAATCCTCCAAGGACTAGAAGGAACAGATAAACTTCGACTCATATACTTGTTTCTACTACTTGTTGAATTATACACAAAGGCACGTTTTATAACATCAAGTTACTGATGCGTTTACGTGCAATCAATGCACAACCAACTCATAGGTAACAACTCATATCTCTAGGTTTGAAGACTTATATGATATTACCGTCTCACGATCACTCGAGATAAATTCCATGAAGTGATACAAGTGAGCGTGAGTTAATTCCAATACTCATAACTTATGAGTACTCATGAATGTTGTAGCAACCATTGCTATGTCTAAACACGTTTAGCCATCTACAAACTCGATTCATGACAGTCTTAATTCATACCTACTTCCAACATATGAACGACTGTGGAGTGTTTAAATAACTTAGTCATTCGGAAAGAATAACCTAGCTATTCTGGAAGTCAAAACATACAAAGTGAAACACAATAATAATCGAATCCAATATGGTCTCAGAACCCTTTTGAATATAAATAAAACCACCTTTTATTTATCACCATATTGATTACACATTATTCATTGTATAATGTTTCAAATAATCAACTTAATACTTTAACAAAAACAACAGTCGTCCCATGCTCCTAGCATGTACACTTTGTTTTTCTAAACAATAGTTATGCCATACTCCAAGTATGCACACTATGTTTGTCTATGATCTTTACTTTGTGAAATAGATCAATTGAACATGATTTCAATGATGCTCATTTCACAATCCCAAATCCTTATTGTAAATGTAAGAATTCCTAATTCCTACCATTTACCAAAAATCTGTTAGATTTTAAACTTATATGCACTGATCCTCTCGTAATGATTATGCACAAGGTCACCAAAACCTTGTCATCAGTCATTACAGAGGATTCCAAAGGAGATCAACTCTATGGAAACGAACTCTCATATTCAAAGTACATTGCTTTGAACATCCTTCTTGCATAAAAGTTTCTAACTTTCTCATAGATTCTTAATATCCAACTCCCAATATGGAAAATTTCCATATTCCTATTTTGATTATCATATATGAACAAGAGCTACCTCTTTTCAGAATATATCCATATGGTCCTTCCAAAATTTAACACTATACTTCCAACTGTCCCTGAGCAACCAATCTTTGGTGAGCCTTAGATAGTCCTCAACAATTGCTTAATCATTTTAGTCTTATCCAATTCTAGACTTTTCCCTTCTTAATGCTCTGAGCATTTGGAAAATTTAGAAAGGATGAATACTATAGCACATGTGACCGATCCTATACCCGAAGCATATGGGACACGATTCACGATGTCTCACATAAAGACCTGATACTGGATCAGTCTTTTGCTACAATATTTTTTATTTTCCATGTTTTCAAAAATTGACTATGAAGAGAGATGTCGTGATCATAATCGAACTTGAGAACGCAATAGAATTTCCTTATGTTGAACCATTCCAACATAAAATTCATATATATATCCTTGACTAAAGATGATTAAGAACTCAATCTAAGCTTTTAGAATTGAAATGAAGTATAATTTCCTCTCCCTTAATTATAGCAAAACAACTTTTTCAACCCCTACAACTTTACGAATTGAAACTTTTGTTTTTCTATAATTAACATTGCTAACTTGCAACACTAAACATAATAATCATGCTCCCACTAACATGATGATTATCAGCATAACACTTATGCTCCCACTAGCTCTGACATATTTCCAAAAATCAGCTGGACTTCTGAAATTTAGATTTGTACACCCTTTCTTAGATAGCTCACATGTGTGTCTAAACAATTTCCAGAACTATGAAAAGGGATGCCCTAATCATAGTCTTAATTGTTTAGACCTTTGCCATTTCTCACAAGTCCATGTTAGTGTGCCGGTTAACCACACACGCTCCACTAACGACTTTAAGAATGCAAACATCACAATTGCTATCTACTTAAAATCTTCTTAGTGAAAGCATTTCCTCACCATCATTTTCATGAATCAGAGAGAAACCTTATGACACTTAGATTTTATAGTGTATGAGTTTCTATCCATGTGAATTTGTCAAAACCATAATCACAAGACAAGGTTAGTAATAAATTCAGCCTTACATGGATTGAACTTGTTCAATCTTAATTTCCTGTCATCTGGTAGCACAAGGCCCACCAATGCTTCCAAGCTGTTATGCACACAGTTTAGAACTAACAGAACTCATATGCATAGACAACTTAATAGGAACAGACACAGAAACAAGAATTATGTCAACTTAATAGGTTTCAAACCTTAAGTCGTGTGCTAGTGATAAAACTCAGGTTTTACTCTTGATTAAATCTTGAAATCCTTTCAGGATCTTTAAGACTCCCACTGTCCTCTTGACATATAAGTTTCCCTAGTCAAGAACCATTCCTTGACAAAACAAATATTCAAGGGATAGTGCAGATTCTTATCAAGATAAACACTTCACACAATTGGTCTTAGTTGGTCTTTGTCTTATCCAAGACATCACAACTTACCAATTTCAAATGTACAGGAGTAGAAAACATTTTACACTACATTTGATAAGTGTTTTAAACCTTACTTTATGTCACTCAATGTTACAATCTTGGATTATGACTCTAAGAGTTATTTTGGAACGAAGTATGATCCATCTTCTTGATTTTAACCATTCCAACAATTCATGACCCCTCATCTTAGTCATAACAATGTACTAAGATGTCCTTAGAGTATGAATTTGTGATATGGTTTCATAATCATTGATCATAAAAAACATGTATGATCCATCTTCTTGATTTTAACCATTCCAACAATTCATGACCCCTCATCTTAGTCATAACAATGCACTAAGATGTCCTTAGAGTATGAATTTGTGATATGGTTTCATAATCATTAAGATGATCATAAAAACATGATACTAAAGTACTCTCCCATCTTTTCAGATTTGGGAAACTTTTATCTTTCTGCCAAATTTGATTCTTCTCATCCGTTCTGCCATACATTGAAACTTTTCCAATGTTATAGAATTACACTTAACCTTATAAGTATAACCGTATTTACTAATCTTTAGTAAATCATGACGAATTGATCTTTGTGGTGGACCTTGACCAGCACACACCCAGTGTACCTAATTCCTTAGTCCTTCAATTGACTCACATATGCATGTGATCAATGAATTAGTCTCAATTTTACAAAGATGAAAATTCTCATTCATCATACAATACAACTTGTATGATTCTAAGTTTCTGTCTAACTGAAGCTTGGGTGACGAGAACCTTTCCTCATTTGGTAAATTCAGACACTACCACATATGAGAGAATCAAACTCATATTTCCAATATTGCTAGAAACATACAAACATCAATTTTCCATAAATGCCATTGTAAGGGGATATAATATAAAATAAACTAAACAAAACTTTTATTTCTTTATTAAAATGCGGAAAAATATTCCTTACAATGCAACTTTAAATGAAAACTATGCTATTACATATTTCTTAGCAATCTATCATAACTTTTAAGTAGTGGCTCAAAAATCCGATCCTCGAACCATGCGATAGAAATCCATCTTCGTGATCAGATTCAGCACACTCTTCTTTTAACCTTCCTTTTGCTCGATCCTGCTAAACATCAAGATGCAACCTAGTCACATCATGTAATAAGAATCAACAATTAGGAACTTTAACAAAGTTAGATAGTGGACTTACCTGAAGCCGAGTCAAACATTTTGTCTCTACTTGCTTTCAAATATTTCAGGTATTCAGGGCAGCTTCGCTTCTAATGTCCCTTCTCATGACAATAAAAACATATAGACTCTTTGGGAATGGTACACGAGACAATCACAGACTTAGCCTTTCCCTTTACCTTTTGGTCAACCGGGTTGACCAAGGCCGATCCCCTTCCATTGGGACGAGAAAGCTTTTCTGGACTTCCAATGTTACCATTGTCCATGTCCATGGAAGTTTGAGAAATAGATTTTCCATCAATATTTGCTTGACCATTGCGCCAAATCATTGCTGATTCAGCAGCAACAAGCAAATAAGAAAGATCTATTAGGGTTATGTCGGGATCTGTCATATGGTAGTCTTTAATAAACTCACTATATGACTCAGGAAGTGACTGAAGAACCCAGTCAACAGCAAACTTCCTTGAAATAACAGCACCCAACATTCTCAACCTGTCTATGTGTGACTTCATTTCTAAGACATGAGTGCACACAGGTCTTCCATCTTTATGTTTCATTTCTAGTAGAGCTTGAGTGATCTTGAACCTTTCAAGTCTTCGGGCTTGTGGGTCAGGGAGAATAAATGGAGGAGGTGGGGGGAGTGAAGCATGATGTTGAGGGACATCATCTTCAGGAGGAAAGCTTGTTTCAAGCGATTTGGGAAGATCATAGTTGTCTGAACCAGACATCTACAATGGGAGAAAATCAAGTTAGTTGATTCAAGTCCTTAATATAACACCCAATATGAAATATTAAGGCTAGGACCCAACACAATATTTTATAACTTGGAAGAGGGATGCCGTAATCCAAGCTATAAAATATTTGAAGGTAGGTGAATGACGATTCACCAATTTCCACCATGAAAAATGAAATAATTTATTAGGTTTTAATTGGATTTGAAACTCCTAGATCTTTTGAGATTCATTGAACTTTTCAATGGCATGTTTCAATCTCGATTGTGCCCTTCAAGTTTTGTGACTGGGATGCCGAGGATCACAAAACAAGGTGTGAATAACCATGCAAACTCACATGGTACCCTTAATATTATCACCTAATCGATGTGTCGGTTAACCACACACGCTCCACCGATCTATGATAAACATTAAGTCACCCTTCGTGATCCTTACTAGTCCATGTTAGTGTGTCGGTTAACCACACACGCTCCACCAACGACTTGGTAAGGTACAAAGTGTGAATTTCATGGGTTAGCACCATATTCACATTTTCCTAAAGTAACTAAGATTGGGAATTTATAAAAGGTTTAGTTACTTTATAATATTCATTATACTTTTAATGAGAATTTAAAGTCATTGTCCTACCCGTTCGGCTAACGACCCTCCACGGAAGCGGTGGGTGAGAATGGACACCCATTAAGTTGCCATTTTATAGGCAACAACCTTATACCCCCTTATAGACCGGCTTCGTGAATGAGGCCTACTAACGGTAAAACGACTTGATCTTATACATATATATAATAATTAACCATTAATGTTATAAATAGTATAAGGGTTGAATTTTAACTTTTAAAACTCTAAGGGTTTGGAATTAAAGTTTATTAAAGTGTGTGAAACTTTACAAATTCCAAAACTTGAGGGCAAGTTTTGTAACTATCCAAAACTTTTCATTTCATAACTTATGAATTAAAGGTTCATAAAAATGAAGACTCTTCATTTTATGTAACTTATGTGTTTTAAATGTGTGTTTAAAAGAAGTGACCTTTGGAAATCCATAACTTGAGGACAAATTATGGATTCCATTAAAACACATAAATGATCAAGAATTAATCCTAAACAATTCAGCAAATAATTCCTATCATCTTCTAAATTCATAAGAACATGAACATGATCATCAAAGTTTCAAGAATTATATGAACACATACAAAGCATGAAATTTTGATATAAGCTATTGTAAATGGATTAGAACAACCATTACACCAACTAAAACAAGTTTTAAAACACCAAAACAGTTTAGGGTAATGTTTCTAGTCCATTTCCAGCAGCAAAAGTCGAAAATCTGCATTCTGAGGCTCCTCCTCACCGAGTGCATGAACCTACTCGGCGAGTAGGATGAGTTTACACATGAACTCGACGAGTCCCCCCATGGACTCGGCGAGTTCATTAGTCAGACAGCAAAAAATCGACTTTTTATCACTATTTTGCATCAAGTATCAAACAAACAAGCCTAAGCTCTGATACCACTGTTGGGTTTTGAGCATTCTAACACTTCCTAAGTGTACATGCAACCCTAATAAACCTTGGATCTATGTTTGTCTAAGGTACACACAAAATATTAATTTCCAAGGTTTATAACCTATCTAGCATGGCATGGGGTACTTTTAAACATAAAAGAACTAGATGAATTACATACCTCTTGTTGATTGCTGATTCCTTGGAGTTTGAGAGCCAAGCACCAATAATGTGAATGCCTCAAATGGAAATCACAAATCACCACAAACTTGGAAAATGTATAAGAGAGTATACTAACACTTAGAAATGGGCCACCACTATTACACACACACTAGGGTTTTATTTCACGCAACATGAGCTTGTTTATATAGTGTGCATGGTTAGGGTGAAATCCTAATAACCCATGTCTTTTCCTTTCCAAGGATCCATGGGTTAAAAGCTCCATGGATCATCCATGGACTTCCATATAAGCTTAGTCCATTAACAAATGAGTATTAGCCCACACCATATAAATATAATAGCCCATGATTTAATTAGTCTTCCTTTTAATCACTAAATTAATTCATAATTAATTCAAGATTAAAACTAATTAAATAACATGACTTTATATTAATATATTATAACTTATAATATATTAATAAATCGTAAGTATACAATTCTCATAAAATTATCCATAAACAGTTTGGGTGAAGTGCAACCCAAATGGACCATGCCGGGTCGGGTCAAGTATATACCAAATAAGTTATGGACTTAGACACCTTATCCAACACTAATGTGATATAATCACATTTTAACATGTAGCATTTCTAGCTACCAAATTCTTTAACAACGAGCACGATACTTCTATTGATCGCTTTGATTTCAATCTTCTAGCTTAAGTCGGATGCTACATCAAACTTGGTTCTCTGAACCACGTAACATACTCATCTTAGTCAGACTCGATATGATATGACCTCTCGGGTCGGAATAATAATCATCTTCTCAATCATTACCGAAACGATGGTAACGATATATTTTGAACAAAACGGAATCAATTACTAGCTTCTTGGTAACCGTGTGACTTTCCCTGATCCAAGTGTGAGTCTTGTGCTTCCGGTAGTATAGGCCTCTACTACCATTCACACCTACTCATACTCGTCCCAAGTATTGTCTCGCAGCTTTCCAAGTTACTATCACAAATACAATTTTAACACATAAAAATGTGTCCAAACAATCATAAAATTTCCCCTAGACTCTAGTAGGACTTCCTCCATGCGTATCTTTAATCATCAATTCTGTTTCAACTCGGTTGGTGGTGGAAGTTCCATACGATGGGATAACTTCATGGATTATACAAAAAATCTTTCTTTCTGCTAATCGAAAGTGTACTTCTCCTGTACTAGACGTATTATTTCTTAGACGCATTTTAAAGGAAATATATCACTCTTAAAATATATTCTGATAGGTATCATTCAATATCGTAAGCCTTCTCATTTCGTCCATTTGCTCAATCTGCTATGAGTCCTTATCATGACATTCTATACACAAAAGCAGGCGTTCAGTGTATTTAGACGAGAATATAGATAGAGGAAGATTTTGACGCGTATTCCTCCTTATTACTCCAAAAACTTACATGCCAGTTCTAATATCGTAATTAAACGTTTAGAAACCTAAGCACATAAAATTTCCAGATCTGGTCGGCAACAGACCATAGATCCGATCAAACGATAGCATAAAGCATCACAAATCATTTAGCACATAAAAGCATGTTAGGTATTTTCCCTAAATAAGCTAGTGCTTGTGTCTATTCAGGTGTATTAGCTAAATTTTATTAGACACACTCCTCACAATCACCGCTTAGCATTCTAAGTTTAAGTCTAGAAATAAATTCATATTCCTAGTTCGCTTAAACTAATGCTCTGATACCAACTGTGACATCCCCATTTTCACGGCCAGAAAAGACCGATTTTGTTTATGCTTTATAAAAATCAGAGTACTTCTTTTGATAAAGATGTTGCAGAATTTGTTCCCAGTAAAACATGATAAATACGTTATCAAAGCATTTCCGAAGAAATGTATTTTTATTCATTTTAAAACATTTGGGATGTCATTGTGAATACAGAAACATAAGCATAAACAGAACTTACATTCATTTACACTAGTGATCTACACCTCTTTAATCTCTCAGTGTAATGTAACTTCGTATCGGCACCTGTGATTCAAATAAGCTTGAGTGGGTCAGGTTGGGAAACCTGGTGAGTGCATAGGGTTTTCAACCCACAATAATTCAATTATTATGTTTAAACATCAAACAATCAACCCAATTACCCATCCCCATTATCTTCCTTACTCTTAAGGATCTACCCTAAGAATCATCTATCATGCATTCATTCATTTTTAAGCCCATTGCTTCCAGAGGTTATATGATAGGCACTAAGTCCATAGCTGCCAATGCTTGTTCGTAAAGCACTAATTCCATAGCTGCTAAAGTTCATTCATCGGGTACTAAATCCATAACTACCGGTGTTCAGCTAATAGGTACTAAATCCATAGCTACCAACGTTTATTTAAGAGGTACTAAGTCCATAGCTACCAATGTTTATTCTATAGGCACTAAGTCCATAGCTGCCGATGTTATTTGTTAGGCACTAAGTCTATAGTTGCGAATGTTCACTCATATCATTTTTCATCTCTCATCATTCATCTACCCATGTTTTACCCAACATATTCGTAGATATAAAATACATATACATTTTAAATTATTTAAAACATGTATAAAATAGTTCATCCAGCATAGAAAGCAAGTATTCAAATAATATGCACACATACCACGTAATTTATATAAAATACTTCATATCTATGTGTAAGATGAAAGTAACTATGCACTCACCTGCAATGGTGGTGACTCGGTACTCGGACAGCACTTCGTTTACTTTAAAACGAATTTTCGTTGACAAAACCTATGAGGGGGTTCAGCTAGAAGCCGCGCTCTGCAGGGGCAGAACTTTCGAGCCGAAAGCTCTTCTTCTCGGAGCCGTCGAGCGCTTCAGGGCTTTCTTCTAGCGCTAGGGGAGTTTTGGGAGGTTTAGAGAGAGAGTAGAGAGAGAAGGGTGGAGGTGTGAAGAAATGAGGGTGGAAGGGGTTGTATTTATAGGGTGAAATATGGCTAAAATTAGTGCCACATGTCACCATCTAGTGGCAAGCCTTAGGGAGAAAGCAATGGCCAAGATTGTGTCACGTCACCCTTTTTGCAGCAGCACCCTGCCGACTTCTAAACCCCGTAACTTTCGCATACGTGCTCCGGTTTTGACGTTCTTTATATCCACGCGTAGGTAAAAATAAGATCTACAACTTTAATTTTGACTTCGTTGGCTAATTCTCGGCCGATCTTAAATTTAACAGTACGAGGAGATTATACTGTTAAATGTCCGCGTAAAATTCATAACTTCAACCTACGGACTCCGTTTTCGTCTGTCTTTTTACCGTTGAGTTCCTATTAGTGAGATCTTCAATTCTCATTTAGGTCGCGTAGGTCAAAAACCGCTTGATCTAAAATTCGAGTTTCGGGTCGTGCACTGCTATGCCAAATCTTAGAAAATTCATAACTTCCTCATACGAAGTCAGATTTGGGCGTTCTTTTTTTTGTATGTTCTCGGTTTAACGTATACTACAACTTTTTATTATATTTCTAAGACTAAAAATTCCTCCATCGTAAATTCACTATTTACATCTCCCGGTGCCATGCAGGTTTTGCCGAAAAACTTCGATGGGCCATAACTTCTTCGTTATAACTCGGATTTTGGCGTTCTTTATATGTACGTAACCCTTGTAGCATATACTACCATTTGGTTAAGATTACTCCTTCTAAATAATATTCCATCAAAACTCATTTTTGATGCTTATTGTCTCTAAATTGACTAGCCCGAATCTGCGGGCGTTACAATAGTTTTATATGTCAAGAGGACAGTGGGAGTCTTAAAGATCCTGAAAGAATTTCAAGATCTAATCAAGAATAAAAACCTATTGTTTAATCACTAGCACACGACGTGAGCTTTATAACCTATCGTGTTGACATTTCTGTGCCCATTCCAGTAAAGTTGGCTATACATTTAAGTTCTACATGTTCTTAATTGTTTGCATAACAACATGGAAGCAATGGCAGGCCCTTGTGCTGCCAGGTGGCAAGAAGTTAAGATTGCACAAGTTCAATCCATATGAGTTTGGATTTGTCACTAACCTAGTCTTGTGATTAAGGTCTTGACAAATTCACATGGACAAGAACACATACACCATAAGGTTTCTCTCTGATTCATGAAAATGATGGTAAGGAAACACTTCCACCAAGTAGATTTTAAGATAGCAACTGTGATCTTTGCATTCTCAAAGTCGTTAGTCGAGCTTGCGTGGTTAACCGGCACACTAACATGGACTTATGAGAAATGGCAGAGGTCTAAACAATTGAGACTATGATTACGGCATCCCTTTTCATAGTTCTTAAATTGTTTAGACACACCTGTGAGCTATCTAAGATAAAGTGTATGAGTTTGATAAAGTCTTATCAAAGCAATCTCGTATAAAAAATCTGAACTTTGGTAAGAAATTCAATGAAGTATTGACTTTTAGAAGTCCAGCTGTTTTCTGGATACATGTCAAAGCTAGTGGGAGCATAAGTGTTATGCTAATAATCATCATGTTAGTGGGATCATGATAATTATGATAAGTATTGCAAGTTAGCAATTTTAATTATAGAAAACAAAAGTTTCAATTCGTGAAGTTGCAGGGGTTGGAAAAGTTGTTTTGCTATAATTAAAGGAGAGGAAATTATACTTCAATTCTAAAAGGCTTAGATTGAGACTTTAATCATCTTTAGTCCAGAATATATATATATATATATATATATATATATATATATATATATATATATATATATATATATATATATATATATATATGTATTGAATGTTGGAGTGGTTCAACTTAAGGAAATTCTATATATTGCATTCTCAAAATTCGATTATGATTACGGTATCCCTCTTCATAGTCAAATTTTGAGAACATGGCAAATAAAAATATTGTAGCAAAAGACTGGTCTAGAATCATGTCTTTATGTAAGACATCATGAATCGCGTCCCATATGCTTCGGGTATAGGGTCGATTACATGTGCTATAATATTTATCCTTTCTAAATTCTCCAAATGCCTGGGGCATTAAGAAGGGAAAAGATCTAGAATTGGATATGACTAAAATCAATAAGCAATTGTCGAGGACAATCTAAGGTTTACCAAAGATTGGTTGCTCAGGGACAGTTAGAAGTATAGTGTTAATTTTTGGAAGGACCATATTGACATATTCTGAAAAGAGGCAACTCTTGTTCAGGAGTGATAGTCAAAATGGGAATATGGAGTTGTCTCTATAGATGGAAGCAATCCGAGTAAGATTAGAAAAACTTAATGCAAGAAGCATGTTCAAAGCAATGTACCTTGAATATGAGACTTTGTTTCCATGGAGTAGACCTTCATTGGAATACCCTGTAATGATTGTTGACAAGTCTTTGTGACTTTGTACATAGTCATTACAAGAGGGTCTGTGCATATAAGTTTAAAATCTAACATATTTCGGTAAATGATAGGAATTTGGAATTCTTACATTTTCAATAAGGATTTGGGAGTGTGAAATTAGAATCATTAAAATGATGTTCAGTTGGTTTATTTCACAAAGTAATGATCATAGACAAACATAGAGTGCATACTTGGTGTATGGCAAAGCTATTGTTTAGAAAAACACAATGTACATGCTTGGAGCATGGGACAACTATTGTTTTAATTCAAGTATAAAGTTGATAGGTTGAAACAGTATACAATGAATGATGTGTAATCAATATGGTGATAAATAAAAGATGTTTTATTTATATTCATAAGTTCTGAGACCATATTGGATTCGATTATTCTTGTGTTTCACTTTTCATGTTTTGACTTCCAGAATAACTAGGTCGTTCTTATCGAATGACTAAGTTATTCAAACCATCCACAGTCGATAATACGTTGGAAGTAGGTATTAAGGCAATACTGTCATGAATCGGGTTTGTAGATGTCCAAGGTAGTGGACATAGCCAAGGAGTGCTACAACATTCATGAGTGCTCATAAGTTCTGAGTATTGGATTCAACCCGCGCTCATTTGAATCACTTCATGGATTTTATCACGAGTGATCATGAGACGATAATATCTTATATTCTTCAAACCTAGAGATATGAGTTGTTACTATGAGTTGGTTGTACATTGATTGCGTGAAAACGCATTGGTAACACGATGTTATAAAACGTGCCTTTGTGTATGTTTCAACAAGTAGTAGAACAAGCCATATGAGTCGAAGTTTATCCATTCCTTTTACCTTTATGATAAAAGCGATATATGTGGGCCCCTCGATGATTTAATGACGATACATGTGAGTGCTTGGCCAAGCCAGGACTGATTTCATCTGTTCAATCAGTCAGTCATCATGAATCGGAAATCGGGAAACAACAAATGGACAGAGAGAATGATTTATAATCCATGTCTCAGTCCATATGATATCTAGAATGGAGGAATATATGATCCCTTATCTAATGGACAAGTCATTGACAAAGGTCAGAGTTCATCGACAAGGTCAGAGTTCGACAGCGGCTTTTGAGAGCTACGATTGCCAATTGGTTCTTGAAGTCATACTCAATAATAGTTTTAGACTTATCCAAGTGGGAGACTGTTGGATTAGTGTCTAAGTCCATAACTATAATTGGTAAGACTTGACCCGACTCGGCATGGTCCATTTGGGTTGCATGGCATCGGAACATTTGGATAGACCGTTTTATGAGAAGAGGACATTTGTGACATATTAATATATTATAAGTTCTAATATATTAATATGAAATCATGTTATTTAAATAGTATTGATCAAGAATTAATTTGGACTTAATTTAGTGATCAAAAGAGACTAATTAAATATATGGGGATTAATTGTGTAAATCATTCATTCTTATATATGTGGGCTTACGATCCAAGATTCCTTATGTTGGGTTTAACCCATGTGGTGACCCATGGATACTCCATGGAGGTTAAAACCCATGGAGCATAAGGAATGGGTAAAGTCATGGGTTACATGGAGTAACCCTAATGTGCACACTATATAAGGACCCCTTTAGCTCAAGAAATTGACACAAGTGATACATATGTGAGGGCTAGTCAATTTGAGCTTGGAGTGTCTTCTTCTCATGGTTATTCCAAGTGTTCATGATGTTGTGTGAACCATTTGAGGTGTCACACTTGGGGCACTAGGCTCTCAAGCTTCATGGAGTCAAGCAACAACAACAAGGTATGTATTCTATCTATTTTATTACCCTAGTATCAATGTTTTGGTATGCTAGTTAGGATAATACCTTGGATATTCATATTTGTATGTATAATAGAGAAAACATAGATCCAAGTTATTTAGGGTTGCATGTACACTTAGGAGTGTTAGAATGCTCAAAACCCAACAATAGATTCTTTAGATATTCTCATTATCGCACAACCGACACACCTAGACATCGCAAAACAGCTAATATAGGAGTTGAGGCAGAACCAAAAGAGGGTTCACAAGGATGATTCTGAGAAAGAATCATACAAAGAGAAAGGCACTAGATACATCGTTAACAAACCTTACCCTATCAGAAACAAACTCGAGAGCATCTTATACGTCATAATAATAACTAAGAAACTAATATAACCTAGTGAGTCAGTGATTACACTACTCACACTATGTGTTAGGTTAATCACGTCTTTCATCACAACTAATAACTACAAATCAAGTCACAAAATTTCATTGAGGGTAGTCTCTATTGAAAATTCATAAGTTTATTTTTCACATAAACTTCTATTATGAACTGATTACAAAACACTTTCGAAGCATGATACACTCAAACTACAATAACCTAGTTCGTATGGCATTTGATTTATAACCACTACCGATATCTTACCAACCTTTCATCTTTAAACTTTATGACAGAAAGATGCCGCCTCGTAGACATATCAGGCGTAATAACAACACGACAACAAATCCACCACCGCCACCTCCACAATATGACCCCGTTATGTTCTAGGCTACGGTGACTGCCGCCATAACAACCACCATGTCTCATATCCATGCAAGTGGTACCAATGGGACAGGAAGTGGTGCTAACCCATCTAACCACATAAATAGCCACGGACACCTGAGGGAGTGTACATATAAAGACTTCATGAATTGCAAACCCAAATCCTTTAGTGCAAATGGAGGAGTCATTGCTCTAACGCAATGGTTTGAGAAAACAAAATCAGTTTTCAAAATTTACACGTGCCCAGAAGGGAGCAAAATCAAGTTTGCTGCCTGCACTTTCTCTGACAGGGCCCTCACATGGTGGAATGGCCATATCAAGTAACTGACCCTACCAGTGGCAAAATCAATGGGCTGGGAAAGCCTAAAAACAATGATGCTAGAGGAGTACTGCCCGAGGGGCGAAGTGCAAAAACTGGAGCAAGAACTGTGGGAGCTTACCATGACAGGTTCAGACATAGTAGCCTATACTAATAGATTTAGTGATCTAGTGGTACTATGCCCTGGGATGGTTACCCCGAAGACCAAGAAGATAGAGAGATACATCTGGGGACTATCTCCTCAGATTCAAGGAAACGTGATAGCTGCAAAATCTCTCACGTTCGACTGTGCCAAGCGTTTGGCACAGACACTCGTGGACCGTGGGGTTCGCCAAGGAGTAATGACCCCCGTTCCTGAGCCAACAAAAGAGGGCGACAATAAGAGAATGTCTGGGAGCAAGAAGAAAAGACAGTCAACACAAGAGGCCTCGAAAAGACAACAGATAGTTGCTGTTCATGCTGCCACGACATATGCCATTCCAACACCCGCTAGTCAATATGCTGGAAACCTTCTGAAATGTAACAAATGTAACTTTCATCATACCGGAGTTTGCCAGAAAATGCATTGCAAGAACTGCAATAGTACTGGGCACACTACACGTTTCTGTAGGGCACCGACGCAACCAATCTCCCAGGTCCCCGACATTGGAGTAAGCCATGCCTGTTATAGGTGTGGCGAAACTGGACACTTCAAGAAGGATTGTCCAATAACAAAGAACTTCGGCGAATATGGAATAATACTGATGATTACCGCAGGAGAGACTATCCCGAAACCCCTGTGAACAGTGGTATATTTTCCCATTAAAAATATTTAAAACTTAAAACTTTTTATAAATAATTATAAATTACACTCTCGTACGAACAAGACACATCATTCATATAAAAACTAAGGATTCTTACAGGTAAGCTATGATGGGTTAGTGTATATATTAGGGTCATTTATAATTAAGATTTGAAGGCATAGAGTGAATGATTCGGCCTTATTTCATGTTCCGTGTCTGGTTGTGGATTTAGGGCAGAGTCACTCACTCGATTGTCTTTCCAATCTTAATTATACATGACTTGTATACACCAAGCGATCATAGAAGGACCTGGTAGGGATTATTTTATGAAAGTAAATTATTTTCAATTATCAGAACACTCGTACTGCTAATACTCGCTAAATGCGATACAAATTGTTCGCAGTAGTAATAACAAGGATAAACCTGAAAGCACTGAAAACATATACATAGAATAGTTCATCGTTCTACCAATCACTTCTTTCAAATCGACTTAACATCTGTGACGATAAGAAGTTCCGATGTCGTCTTTGGAAATGGATTGGCTTGGTCCTCACCATACCAATTTCCTGTGCTACGAAAAGGCCCTTCGCCTTAAACGACAAACACAACATGAACCTCTTTATCGTCTCTCGTTTCAAAACCCAGAAGTACCCATGCGAGGAGTACCACGCCTTTCTAGCTTACTCCGTAGACAAGAAACTTAAAGTGAAACACACCGAGGATATTCTGAAAGTCCGTAACCTCCCGAAGTATCCCCAATAGATCTCCCAGGAATATCACTCGTACAGCAAGTGAAGTTCGAGAATAAAGACTAAGGACCCATGCGGTTAACCTATCACTGGTAAGTGTATACGCGAGGGTGGTATATAATTAATATTTTACAGATTTAGGATGTGTGATTCCACCCTATTTCCTGTTCCTTGTCTGGTTATGCACTTGGGACAGAGTCACCCATCCGAACATATTTTCAATCTTAATTATATATGACTTGTATACATAAAGTGATGATAGGTGAATCAAGTATGAGTCTTACCATGAAGTTTAGGACAAAAGCTGCCTAGGACTACGAGTGGACATCCTACCAGTTGGATAAACGTAGTCAAGTAAGCCAAACCCGCACACTCTCTACCGATCAGAACAGAAGATCAGATAGAACCGATGTACCCACCTCTCTCCCTAGTTCATGAGTAATCGCTTAGGAGTTGAATTTTTGGATGAAATTGCCTCTAACGGGGGGATAATGTCACAACTCCAAATTTTAGACCTAGCATGGTCTAAACCCTAACCAAGTACTAGTGTAAATTATATTGCAAACCTTGTTGCATGGTGTCTTCTGTAACCCAAGGGCTTGTTTATAAATCTAACAAAGAAGCATGGATTGAAACCTAAACTAAATTAGGATAGTATAATTCAAAATTTAACAAAAGATTAAGGTTTAATCATGAAATAACACACCATAGGTGTGTTCACGGCCAAGAACTCAAAAAGAAAAGGAGTTCACGGCCTAGAGTAGTTAAGGGAAAGGAGTTCATGACCCTAGACTTCTAGAACATGATGTTCACGGTTTGGAATGATGATTTAAATGGTGTTCACGGCCTTAAAGCATAAACAATTGATGTTTACGGTTTGGAATTAAATCAATAGTGTGTTCACGGTTTGGGAATTAAATTAAATGGGTGTTCACAGTTGGAAATAAATTCAATAAGGTTTTCACGGTTTGCCTTAATCCGAAAACTCACTTTCTAGGTTCAACATTGATGGATTCGACTCCTATGATGATGAACTTATCTAAGTACCAAGGGAAGTCTAGCCTTATGAACCAGAGTCTTATGGAGGGAGAGCGGTTATTTGTGTAATGATCTATACGGGACAAACAATCCCGCGCCTTGACTATTAGATACAGTCGTTCTGGGTGACAAACGTCATTATTGATATTGACGTCTGATTCACGTCGTATCAGGATATTCGTCATATTAGTATGGTTATAAGAACTCACAAGGAGAAAACAACGATATATTTACGTAGTAATATACTTTTTCTTAAACAGTTTCAAGGGATATTAACTATGTGATTACTCAGTATATACAATAGGGTTATATAAAATTGAAGTCCGGTAGACAGTGGAATGTGTGATTTCCGCCATACTTCCTGTTCCTTGTTTGGTTGTGGGCTTAGGGCATATCACCCATTCAACTGTCTGTTCAATCTCGGTTATATATAACTCGTATGTACTAAGTAATCATAGGAGGGTCGTGACATTGAGTTTTCAGGGCAAACACATCTTCAGTTAGTTTTCCTTATAAATAAAACTAGGTATCATTAAACTAAGTATGGTAATTATACTTGTGCTTTTCGGTCTTGGAACGATAAAGACTACAAATCGGTTTTATAGAAAATATAGGATTTTCTAAGATAAACATCTTTATGTAAATGGTAAACAGTTTTCGATTTAACTTTCTGAAAACAATAACAATTATTACTGAAAACAATGTTTTACAAATAGAGTAAGTGGAACTAGGAACATATTTACAAAAGGTTCAACACTTATTTACAAACTAGTATAATATAAAAGACCTTTAATGGTTAATTCTATAATTCCTTAGTTTATACATCAGAGTTATATATAAATAATATCTGATAGGCAGTGGAATGTGTGACTTCCGCCTTACTTCCTGTTACTTGTTTGGTTGTGGGCTTAGGGCAGATTCACACATTCAACTGTCCGTTCGATATTAGATTATATATAGCTAGTATAAACTAAGTGATTATAGAAGGAATTATTGTGGTTACCATCCTACTAAAGAAAATATAGTATTTCTGAAAGAAACACATTCATCATATCTAAAAGAATCATTAATGTTAATTCTGTGATTACTTGGTGAATACGTTAGAGTTATATATAATTAAGATACAATAGGCAGTGGAATGTGTGACTTCCGCCTTACTTCTTATTCCTTGTTTGGTTGTGGGTTTAGGGCAGATTCACACATTCAACTGTTTATTCGATCTGAATTATATATAATTTGTATTCACTAAGTAATCGTAGAAGGAACGAGTACAGTCATATTACTCATTAAGAAAATATTGGATTTTCTGGAGGAATAGGCGAACTTTTCCAAAGAACAAAGAGTATACTTATTATAACAAAAATACTTATGAACTCACCAACTTTAATGATGACACTTTTTCAAACCACTTGTATTTTCAGGATCGATAGTAGACAGGTACCCTCTCAGGTGTTGTGAAGACAAAGCTTTACGTCTTATCTTTTGCTATAGTTTTAATGTAAATCAAGTAATGTTTTGAAAAACATGTAAACTTTATATTATTAATACAATGGTTGTTGTTGCTTTGATTATTATTATACAATTATTGTGATACTGTACATGACGTCCTCCGCCCCCGAACATTTCTGTCGTTCCGGTTTGGGGGTGTGACACTTCATGTCGAGAGTGAACATGTCTCCTTTTCTTTTTGACTGAAGAAGAACTTCCTTTGTTTCTTTGTCAGAGATGACACTTCCTTCTTCAACGAATACAACTTGATTTCCAGTGCCCACAACAAGTTGCGAAACACTTATCAAATTGTGTTATAAGCCTTCGACAAATGCCACTCTATTCACATTAAATTTTCCGTTGGTCACCTTACCATATCCTTTCACTCTGCATTTTTTATTGTTGCCAAAATTCACTACTCCTGCATTATCTAACTTTCGGTAGTCTCGCAAATTCTCCTTTCGCCCAGTCATGTGACGAGAGCATCCATTATCGATATACCAATGCTCATCGTGTTGCTCGTCACATAGTACCAGCAATCATTCAGAAGAATTTAGGTCCCCAAGGCTTTTTGGGTCATTGGACATTAATTTGAAATGCATTATGAAAAGACAAACCTAGTACCCAATTTCGAACCATTGACTTAAAACAGTCAGTTAAGTCAATTTGGATAGATTTAGACATTTAAATGTAATCATTCAATGGAATAGGTTCAACATTGATTTTTGCTTTTCCATCTCCTGCTCGTTGTCCTTCATCCTTCTTCTTGGGAATCTCTTTCCACTTTTTCACTGATAGATTCGACTCCTATGATGATGAACTACCATTCAGCGAATCGTTTACGTAACTTTTGTAGGCAGACTTGTTTTGCTCTTGAGAGTAATTTCCCAACTAATATTGTTTCGGTTTTCCTTCGAGCCAATGATTAATAGTTTTCACATTATTTCTTCCTTTCGCAAACGATGCTTTCACTTTCTGCTTTGACTGAGGATTTGGAAATTGTGGATTTGTGGGCTTAAGTGGTTTATTTTTCTTCCCTTTAACATCCAATTTTTCAAAGTTTCAGTTTGGAAAAGACGGTTTTGGAGAATTTTGAAAACGATTTTGATATTGATTATTATAACCAATATCATTTCAATTGAAAACCTTTTGTCCTCATTGAAAATATCTTTGACCGTGAGTTTGATTGAAATTTCTTTTTCCATTATTTCGAACAAAATTCCTTTGATCTTTGTTTTTAGCAAACCTCTCATTTTCATGATTTGGACCAAAATTCCTTGGACGTTGGTTTTGAACAAAATTTTCATTTCCTTGCTTTTGAACATTTTGAGGTCGAACTTGGTTTTGAACAGTAGATTGACTTTTTGAAAAATCGTTTTGCTTTTGAGATGACTTGGTTTGAACAAACGTCTTATTTTGAGAAAATGTCTTAACTTGTTCAGTTGATTTTTGCTTGAAAACTTTTTGTTTTTGAAAAGCCTTGACATTTTTCCAATAAACTTTGTTTCGAGCTTTTGAGGTCGAAACACCTTCTTCTCGCACCACTTTTTGAACAGTTTCATTGAAAATTTGTGATTTTGTCTTTTGAGATTTTGAAACAGTTTCTTTGGTTTGATTGTCAACTTTTGATTTTTTAGTTTTTACTTCCCAAACACGTTTTGGTTTATGTCTTTGAAAAGTTGTTGAGTTTTTGTTTAGACCATTTTCAAATATGCTTTGGTTCAAGAAGTAACCTTCTTTTGTCACATCATTATTGTCTTCTTCAACAAGTTTGTTTATTTTTGGATTCACCTTGTCACCGTTTCCATAAGTGACGAACACTTGATTTGGAAATACAACCTCATCAATGCATTTGAATGACGGATAAACAACTGAAATAGATTCCAGATAATGTGAACTTTGTCTTTCAACACCTTGTAGAATAGTTGTTTCTTTCGCAACATCATCCTCATCACTTTCATTGCGGGACCGGTTCTTAATCAAATGTGGGTTGACACCCGAAATGATTTTTATAGCCATAGCATTTCAAAAGTTTTTTTTAAAAACAAATGGGTGTTACAATTTGGAATCAGAGCCATAGTTTAAGCAAATTAGGATTGGATCATTCCAGTCCTAGGCTTAGACTTTGGTTATGGAAAGTGTGAATAGGTCATAGGATTGCTATGCCTTCAGTTAGATATAATTTTATGCAACATGTGATCGAAAGGAATTTCCATCCTAGATGTTTTATGAAACTGTAGATAAGTTAGATGAATTTTTAGAATGCTATATTGAGTGCATTTAAAGTGAGTAATAGACAATCTAGACCAATGGACTAAAGTCTTTAATTGGTGAAGTCATGTTTGGTTATGTATAATGTGAGTATAATGGTATAAGGCCCGTACTATTATAAGCATATGATACATACCCGAACTTGGTGGAATCATGAAAAGGTTTTGTGAAATATGGTAAGGATTCGGGTGATTTAGAGACTTACTAAACACATTCATTGTGTCAAGCAAGAGTCTTGAAGGAATTTGAAGCATGTGAATGGATAATGGAAAGTTTTGACAACTTTGACTTTTCTATCAAAGTCAAACAACTTGTATAGAAATGAAATTACTTAATATACATTTCATATATGAGCGAAATTGAGTTTATACCTTTTAAATACCATTGATAGTGAGTTAGAAACACTGACAAATGAAGCAAAATGAACTATTTAATTTGGTAACAATCAATTAGCTATAAAGAGACATACTTTGAATTTTGGTAAAAGTCTAAAATGGGAAAAGAATTGCAATTCCAAATCTATGATTAAGAAACTAGTTGAAGTTGGTTATTTGGGACAAACTTATGTTATTACAAAGGAGTTAGAATTTCAAATTGCAAGCTATTTAATCTAGAAAAGAATGGAATTTAATAATGAGTTCCATCTTTAGATGAAAGTAAACACTTGGATGTAATTGAAGACACTAAATGTGAGGACAATGAGCTAATTGGTGAAATGGTGATACGGTGACGAAATATAGATAATACTAGAAAGCGTGACTGGGACAACTTGGGAAGGATTTTGATGTAGTTAACTCAATGAGACCGATTGGAATCTTAAGGAGTTGACAACCAGACGAAAATAATAGCATATGTTGTGACAACCGTCAAAATTCGAGTCGGTTCTAGATTTCATAAACTTAGTTGCACGTGTAGGCACGACACATACTAGACTTTGTAAGTAGGAGCTATGTTATAACCTACAAGAAACTTGCAAATAAGTAGAACCGAAGGATAGTGTACTTAGATTTCACATTGGTATGTAAATTCTACAACTACTTAATTGTAGTGACTATCCATATTCGGGTCATTCCTTGAATTGAACATCTTTGCATGAATCATGTAGACTCATCATGCACTTAAACTAGTAGTAGAAATTAGGTCCGAGTCTCATAGGAACTTAAGTCAAAGTTGAAAACTTGGACTAGTATACTTGATTCTTTCATTTCACTTGAATCTCGGAATCACTACATAGAATGCCAATAAACAGACAAAAACAAATCCCCAATATTTTCATAATTATAAAAGAGTTATAATACCATAAAATGATTTGAAGTCTCAAATATTCAATTTATATCGATATCCAAAGATTTATTAAACTCGAAAACCCTAAAAGCCATAAAAACTCATATTTATAAACTTTAACTTTAAAAATTCTATAAAAATAATTATGAACCTTATAATATTATCTTATAATAATTAAAATTATGAAAATGAATTCAAGGAAAATAAAATTTAACTCATTAACATTTACCCTTAATTTATAAATTAAAAATCAAGGTTTTATGAATAAAAACTTGATTAGAGTACATATTTTATAAAAGGATTGAGGTTTTTATAAAAGATTTGGATTTTATAAAAATCAAAGAGAGAAAACCTCCCTCCTTACTCCAAAATTTCGTTCTCCCTTCCCCAAGTCCACTCTTCCCCAAGACATTAATCATTTTACACCAACTCCACACTCTATCTTCACTTTTCTTACACTCTTTCTCTCTTTCTCTCTCACACTCCATCACTCCTTTTATCTCTTCTTCTCTCTCAAACTCACGAAAATTCCAGTAAAGTTCAGCCATTTTTACTCAAAAAATTTCCCATTTTGAAGTGTTCATCAAGGTAAACCCCAATATCCTTCATTCTCCCATCATTTTTCCTTCATAACTTTGTGTTTTCATGCACATTTTCTACTTCTACACCATTCTATGGATGAATTATGAATAATTTGTTCATAACCATGATTTTTATGATGATGGTGGTAGTATTTCACCCAAATACCAACATGCATGTGATGATCTTCAAGCTTAGATGATAGATGATCAAAGTATGTTGTTAAAAAGCTTTCAAATATGTCATAAAAGATTTATTCACAAATAAATATCTAAACCTCCTTTTCTACTCAAATCCGATTTTTCCCAGAATCCATACAACAAAACAAGATGATCTGGAAATTTTCAGATAATAAATCATTTTTCTCGATTTATTGTTATTTCTGCAAGAAAATAAAGCAATAATTAATATAAAATACTTTTGATGGTCAATAAATTATGGTAAATTTCGGATACCACCTATGCACTGCGTAAAGACTTTTCATGAAGTTGTACGCATTTCTAAGGTAGTTTTCAGTTGATTTTTAGTTTATTTTTTTGAAGAAAAATTAATAGAAAAATACAGTTATGAATGTCCAAAGCTATATTTCATAATTTTGGAATCTTCTAGACATCATGAAGACTCTATGAAAAAGTTTCCAGATTTTTCCAAGGCAATTGCTTATTTTTCACGATTTAATGAATATTTACGGGATTAAATTGATGAAAAATAGCTACACTTATCCAAAATTTATGAAACTTTACTAGAACATCTTATATTAAATTAGGATGCTATATAAAAAGTGGGATAATTTTTCTATTTTGTATGCTATTTTGTTTCTATTTCTTAAGATTAAATACACATAAATCCAAACATCGGACTCTAGTATATGAGAATCACATTTGGTATTTTTCCGAGCTTATGTACACTGTATAAGAAGTATACAAAAAGTTTTGGTAATTTTCTTTAACTGTTTAATAATTATTTATGAATTAATGCTTATTTAAGTGAATAAAACAAAGAAAATATCTAAACTGTTTGGAAACCAACATTTATATTTTTCCCAGCTTTTGTATATTTAATAAAAGTAGAACAAAAAGTTTGGGGAATTTTTGAAACTATTTTCTATTTATCTCTATTTTGATAGAATAAACACAAAAAAATCAGAACAATCGTATTAAACTGTTTGAAAATATATTTTATTATTTTTCCCAGATTATATATGTTTTATATTAGTGTTGCACAATGTTTGGGGAATTTTCTTAATTTATTGATATTTTCCATGAATTTATATCTATCTAGAGAATTAAATATTGGAAAAATGGTTATACATATCTAAAATCCATGAAAACTTATCTAGAAATCCTTTAATACTGTTTGAACCAAAATCCGAAGTTTGGTAATTTTGTTAATTGTTTAGTATTTTTCATGATTTTATGATTATTCAAGAAATTAAAATGGTAAAAAAATAGTTAGACAAATCGAAATTTCAAGAAAATTTGTATTGGGATCTTTGACTTCAGTTAGAATGAAAATGCAAAGTTTGGAAAATTTTGGAACTAAATTGATTTAGTTTTTGAATAATTAATCATTGAAAGACCACCTAAAACGTTAAATTTTAACATTTCAATAATGGGGATTTCCACTTGAATTTGTTATACAACAAATTGATTCATGGAAATCTAAATTTCATAGAAAAATGTTTGTAACTTATCAATATCAAAATTTTGACACAATGTTGGCGTAATTCTATTGTAGAATTAAGTATGCTAGTGTTAAATTTTGATTAGAGAGTCATTAGTGTGTAACATCGTTGTAGGAACCAATAGTGGTACACGTGGAGCGTAGTTCAAGTCACCATTTGCATTATATCAAACTTGATATAATGCATGCCCCTATTTTTCGGTTTTAATGTTTTAGGGTGGAAAAGCATGTCCGAAAAACTATTTATTGATTCGTTGTATTTAAATTGATTTGTATCAAACTTGATTGCTATATTATGCTATGTATGTTTATGCAACTTGAAACAGTAGGCCTTATCGTCTTAAGTCCCTTCCCTTACACTTTACTCCAACCATTAACTCTTTGAGCCAATGGTATAGTGCCATTAGGAATCAACAACTCCTCACTCGCCCGATTGCTTGAGTGCATGATGCCATATTAATCTATGGAACGATAATCAAAGATCTTGATAGGGCATCAGTCATAGGTTTGGTTGTGAACTCATTGTTTACTCATATACATACAAACTTGTTTATTAATTATAGCAATGAACTTTGTTTCTCATTATAGCAATGAACTTTGTTTCTCATTATAATAACAAACGTTTATTACTGGAAACTTATTTATTTGTCTTAGGAACGAACTTGTTTGCTCCTTGTAGCAACGAACTGGTTTGCTCCTTGTAGCAACAAACTTGATTGCACATTATAGTAATGAAACTTGTTTACTCGTTTTAGTAACAAACTTTATTTCCCATGAGAATATGAACGTTGCATCTCATTTGGGCAACATACTTTATCTATCATGATGACAACGAACTTTGTTTAAGCAAACTTATTTACTCACTTTTGCAATATATTTTTATTTATGGAAACTTTTATCAAAACTTTGATTTCGATTCATGAAACCAATATTATTTTTAATCTGTGAACTCACCAACTATTTTTATAGTTGACGCTCGTTTTACATGCTTTTTCAAGAATCACCTAGTAAGAGGCACATAGAGACACAACACTCGTAGGAGCATTTGCATGTGTTGTCTTTTAAATACATTGTAATTTATTTTAAAAAGTTGTTCAAATTCATTGTAAATTGTAATACTTTTTAATACTATGGTTGTTGTTATCTTTTAACTTTTTCTATGAGACCCGTTGTACTGACGCGTCCCGTGTTTCCGCTTTAGCGGGGTGTGACAGAAATGGTATCAGAGCCGAAAGTTATAGAGAATACCAGCTTTCCTTTGGAGACATACAACTATAGCCAAAAAATTTCAAAACATTTTTAAGATATTGAACATACTACTGGTATAACTAATTCTAGTATGCATTATTGGACTTTAATTAAGTATAGCCTGGACAACTATGCTTAATTTGTGACAACCGTCAAAATTCGAGTCGGTTCTAGATTTGACTAAACTTAGTTGCACGTACAGGCACGACACATACTAGACTTAGTAACTAGAAGCTAAGTTATAACCTACTAGGAACTTGGAAACAATTAGAAACAATGGATAATGTACTTAGATTTCATATTGATATGTGAATTCTACAACTACTTAACTGTAGAGGCTATCCATATTCGGGTCACTCTTTGACTCGAACACCTTTTCATGAATCATATACACACATTATGCACTTGACCTAGTGGTAAAAATTAGGTCGGAGTCTCGTGGAACTTAAGTCAAAGTTGAAACTATGACTAGTATACTTGGTTCTTCAAGTTCACTTGAATCTCGGAACCACTACATATAAATGCAAATAAACCGAAAAAAAAGGAATTAAAAACATTATTTATAACTATAAAAGAGTTATAAGACTCAAAAATAATTTGATGCCTCCAAAATTCAATCTACCTTGATATCTAAAGTTTAGCAAAATCCGAAAAACCCTAAAAACCCTAAAAGCCTTAAAAACTCATATTTATAAACTTTAACCTTAAAAATCCTATAAAAAAGATTATGAACCTTATAATATTATCTTATCATAATAATTATTATGAAATACAATCATTGAAAAATAAAGATTTAGTTATTAACATTTACCCTTGATTTATAAGTCAAAAATCAAGAGTTTTATGCATAAAAACTAGGTTAAGGTGCACATTTTATAAAAAGTTGGATATTTTTATAAAATATTTGAATTTTTATAAAAGAAACAAGAGAGAGGGAGCCTCTCCTCCCCTAAAATTCGTTCCCTCCCTCCCCATATCTCTCTCTCACACTCTCATTCTCCAACATACACACATCTCTCTTCTTTCTCTCTCTAGAAAACTCTCTCTACCTTCTCTCTAATTTTTTTCTCCAAACACCACAACCACAGCCTCTTAACCACGAAATTACGGAGATTCATAAGGGGTTTTCAAGCCACAAATAAATTTAAGGTAAAGAACATACATCTCTTGAAGATCCACAACAATGATTTAAGCCATGCATGTGCATTTTACTTCAAAAACCGACTTCTACTTCTTCATCTTCTTCAAACTTGTTTTCTTTTTGTTAAAATGGTTTTTAGAACATCATGGATGTGTTCTAACACCATGCATGTATGATAAACAAGGTTGCATGTTCATGATCTTAGTGCAAAAATTGATTTTTAAGGACTAAAACATTAAACTCAAGTTAAGAGTTTTTGAGAAACAAAATTTTGTTCATAAATGCATGTATACATTTTGATAAGTTTTAATCTTTTGATCTCTGGAAACATGACTAAAATATGAGTTTATCATGATATATTTAAAATATTTCAAAAGATTTACTCAAGGAAATGATGAAAACTCACTTTTCTAACCAATCATCATGCATGCAATCTGCCAGATTTCTTTACCTGACTTTAAACTACCATATCTCAGTCATTTCTTAACCAAAATTCGTGATTCTTTTTCTGAAATATAATATTTTGAGTTAGCTTTCAAACACATTTGACCTCACTAGAAAATTCCAATATTTCGATTTTTACCAATTTTTACAAAACTGTTGCTCAAACAGCACTTTCCTTATGAACATTTGTTTTGTGCTCATTCAAAAGTCTTTGTAACATGTTGCAAAAATTCTCAAAGTAACATCAATAATCTTTACATAAATCACAAGAACCAAGTTTTCTCTATAATTTATTGAGCCTTTAGGCATGGTTTTCAACATCAAAAATAAGAAAACAATTTTTCATTGTTATTAAATTGTATGAAGATGCATTCTGGAAATTTTCAGCTCAATATATATTTTCTTTATTTTTATATGAAAATAATAAGAAAATAGAGTGTTAAATCATATAAAATACTTACACTAGTAAATAAATTCTGTAAAAATTCTTGGATGATCCTTTAAGTTAATAAACATCTCCCATGAAGTTTCAATGACTTTTGTTACTGTTTAATATGGTTTTGAATTTTCTTTTTGTTTAGCTCTAATAAATCATAAAACCACATTAGGGAATATAAAAAGAGTATCTAATCATTTTCGCAGCTTCTACCCTATGTGGAAGACTCAGGAAAATATTTTGGGAATTTTTCAAAATGTATATCTATTTTTCATGATTTTTTTGTGTTTATAATGGACTAAAAACAGGAAAAATAGTTTTACTCATCCAAAATTCATTAAAATTTACCAGAACACCTTATAATATATTAGAATGCTACATAAAAATTTTGATAATTTTTCTCTTCTGTATGCTATTTTTCATCTATTTTCCCAAGATTAAATACACTTAAATCCATTTTTATTAGAATAAATGCAAAAAAATCATAAAATTGGGTTAAACAGTTTAGAAATTCATTTTTATATTTTTCCCAGCTTAAGTATGTCTAATGGCAGTATTATAAAAAGTTTGGGAATTTTTATCATCAGGATCCTATTTTTCACGAATTTATATTGTTATAAAGGCTTAAAAATTGGGAAAAATAGTTAATCACATCAAAAGTTCAAGGGAAAATTTCTGGAAGACCTCTACTGTGTTTAGAATGAAAATGAAAAGTTTGAGAATTTTTGGAAATTTTTTTGATAATATTTTGGCTTTTTAAGAGCTTAAAACACATTTAAATGTGTTGAAATACCCTCAACTAATATTACAAAAATCTGGAAATTAATATCCAAAATTGTCTTAATCACATGAGCTATAAAATTTCACCATTTCAGAAAAATGTTTGTAACTTATCAATATTAAATTTTGACACAATATTGGCAAAATTCTATTGTAGTAGTAAGTATACTAGTGTTAGATTTCGATTAGAGACTCACTAGCGAATACCATTATTGTAGGAATCGGTAGTGGTACACGTGGAACGTAGTTCAAGGCATCATTTTCATCATCTCAATGCATTGTGAGTATTCACAACTCCCCCTATTTTCGGTTTTTATGTTTTGGGGTGGAAAAGCATGTCTTAAACTATTTATGTTCGTTGTATTTAATTTGACTTGTATCAAACTTGGTTGCTAAATGTTGCTATGTATGTGTATGCTATTGTTAATTCATGAGGCCTTATCGCGTTTAAGTCCCTGGAATCAATTCACACAACTCATTAACTCATTTGAGCCTATGGTTATTATGGATAGCGCTATTAGGAGGTAGACAACTCCTCACTCACACGATTCGCTTGAGTGCATTTTACCATATTTCCCTATGTTAGCGATAGACATAGAAGAGGGCACCCTCGGTCATTAGGCTTGGGTTGTGAACTCATGGTATAATCATTATGCACATACGAACCTTGTATCTCGTTTTAGCAACAAACTTTATTTCCCATGAGAATATGAACGTTGCATCTTATTTGGGCAACATACTTTATCTCTCATGATGACAACGGACTTTGTTTATGTAAACTTATTTACTCATTTGCAATATATTTCTATTTATGGAAACTTTATTTCCCATGAGAATATGAACGTTGCATCTCATTTGGGCAACATACTTTATCTCTCATGATGACAATGAACTTTGTTTATACAAACTTATTTACTCATTTTAACAATATACCTTATTTATGGAAACTTCTATTAAAACTTTGATTACGATTCATGAAACCAATATTATTTTTAACCTGTGAGTACTCACCAACTATTTTTATAGTTGACGCTCGTTTTACATGCTTTTTCAGGAATCATCGAGTAAGTGGCACTTAGGGATACATCACTTTTAGGAGCATTGGCATGTGTTGTATTTCAGTTTACATTGTAATTTCTTTTAAAAATTTGTTCAAACCCATTGTAAATTTGTAATGATTTTTAAAATATGGTTGGTGTTGTCTTTTAACTTTTGCTATGAAACCCTTTATACTGCCACGCCTCGTGTTTCCGCTTTAGCGGGGTGTGACAGAAATGGTATCAGAGCCGAAGGTTATAGAGAATACCGGTTTTCCTTTGGAGAACCACAACTATAGCCAAAAAATTTCTAAACGTTTTTAAAATATAGAACATACTACTGGTATAACTAATTCGAGTACGCATTATTGGACTTGAATTAAGTATAGCCTGGCCAACTATGCTTAATTAAGGAAGGTTAATGTGAGGCTGGAAACGGTTATACTAGAATTATGTTCCAAACAATTTTCAACTTAAACTTTTGAAAAACAAAATTTTTTCTGTGTGCGTACGGGCATTGCATATTATAGGCATTCATCTAGATACACTTAGAAACTAAGTGCACTTTTATAACAATGTCTTTATTTAGAAATATTCTTACCCCTTATCAAGTGCTAGGTTAACCACTTAGGTTATATCACTAGTCACTCTAGGAGCAATGCACTTAGTACTGAGAATGAGTATTCCTCGGTAGCTGTTGACTTTAGATGTAAGGTTAGTAGTTAGATATACACAAGTAATAATCTTAAGTCGAAACCTATTCCAATTATTCCTCAATACCTCTTCATCGTCTTCGTACTAGAGTTACAACTAGGAAAGCGTTCCGATACCGACACGGATGAAAATTGGAGCATCGCGTAAGGAGGTTTAACCCATACGTGAGACCTTATTACTACGTTACGACTTAACTCTAGGTTGTTTCCACCTTGAGCTTAAAACTTAACATAGGATGTCCCTTTGACCTCTATAAAAGGTCATAAACTACATTGACACCGTAAAACGTTTTTCAAACAATTTTCATAAATAATTTTTTTCTTGTCCTTTATCTTGAGGAAAAGACATCAGTACTCGCCTTATACTTGCCTTATACTCGCCTTAGTATTTAGGTACGATCATCTACACTAATCTACCTATCCCTTACTTTTAATCTTCCATCGAAAAGTTATTTTGCTTCATCGGTTTTGTTTATCATCGATAAAATATTTTATAACCACTTCATACAACTTAGTAGACCATTCCAAACAATGTAAGCCATATTCTCGCTAAAATCTTTTGACAACTTGCTTTAACTTAACAATTTTCTTCTAAACTCAATTTAACCAATATTGGTTTTAACATTGCTATTTCAATTTCAATTCAAATCCATTTCAATGGATAGATATGCTTTTAAGGGCATATAAACCATTTTAAACCTTGCTTACCAATTTGACACCTTTCGAAAAACTTAGAAACATTTTCTTTTATAAAAGTGTTTAAATTCTATTCTATAAAACTTAGACATGTGACATTGAAGTTCATATTACGTGTAAAAGCTTCATCGGATCTTTCAAACCACTTTTGTTTTGACTCTTTTGACCACTTTCTTATTTAGGCATTGTACTTTACTTAAATGTGTTTTCTTGAAACCGAACATGATATTTTTTTTACAACTTTCTACTCCAAGCGTGATTACAAGGCATCACTAATGCGTACATTTCAAAACACACCTTATTTGTATATTTTATTACAAATTAGTTAAATATTCTGTAAAACTTCTAAAATATAAAGCATTGCAAAACTTAGTGTTCACTTTTAAATTTCCAGTGACGCACCTTCAACAATGTATAATTACTCTTCTAAATCTATTGAGTCTTTACCTTATATGTTTTAACTATTATTGAACTCCATTCTAAAAAGTCAAATTGTCAGATTTTCAACTACCATTGTAGTGCTTCTTCTTTTTCACAAATGGAGTTTAACTTAATAGATCACTCATGATTTTTAGCAAACACTTTAAAAGTTCCACGTGTCTATTTAATCGTCAACATACATCAAATATTGAAGTTTGAAAAATATCTCGACTTGGATTTAAATCTACCTATACATATTATTCTTAAAATTTTAACGATAGCAATCATTGTCGCCGGTACCTTCCTTTTCTATCCCCCGCACTTGATTTCTTGCTCTCCTTCTAATTTTAGATATTGCACACCCACGGTAATAACATAATACATTGACTAACTTTGTTTCTGTCTATTTTGCTTCTCATGGTACCATGTTCGTACACATACAGACTAGAAGTCTACCCTTTCGTTTTGAGCGATTAATACGTGTATAGTCGTGAGACATAATTTTGATTTAGTCAACTTTGATATATTCAATTACTCCTTTTATCATATACATCTTGTTTTTATTTTGAAATCTAGTATAAACAAGTGATCCTTATTTACATTTGCTCTTTCGTTCTAAATTCGGAAACTTGATTTAAAATGCAAGTTTCATTATATTTTTCCTTATAATTAATACACAAGATGAAGACCCTTATGCTTATAATTTTTCTATATCCGGAAAATATATGTGAAGGATATGTTTCCTTATGTTTCTTCTTTCCTTTAAATACATCAAAAGTCTTGGATTTTACTATTATATATTCTCTAAATGATTGTTTTGTAGAAACACTAAATCAAGAATCCACTATTTTCAATGATCGATATTTTTACACATTTCTTAAAAATAGCATTCTACTTTGCAATTTTCAGTGAGTTCCTAAACTCTCAAACTTGTTTTCATAAATATTCTGACTCCTTTTAAACTTGTATTTGTCTTGACTTAGACAATTATTCAATTTTACAAAAAGCGTAATATCAATATTTCTATAAAAAAATTCCCTTAATGACGACTTAAACATTTAACATTAATTAATCTTTAGATTATTTTACTACTTCGTTTGATCGCCAAACATGTATTTTCATTATCTTGGAATTATTACATATTTTGATAATAGTGAGATTAATTATCATTTCTAAACACACATTTTGATAACAATGAGATTTTTATCACTTCTAAACACTTAAAATGCTATCTACACAATGTGATTTCATCGCCTCCATTTGCAACATTGACTCTCTAAATATATATATTCTTCGAATATAGTTCTATTATTGTAAGAGTAACCGTAGTAGTAATTATAGCCTCGGAGATCCTCAATCATTTCGTAACTTATTTTGTAGACGACACTTAAATAGCCTTTACATTCGAGAGGTACCAAAACTTCGTTGCCTACCCTTAGTACGTATCTTTAGGAACTTACCCTTGATCATTTATTTTCATTCGTGCTACCCCTTCTTATTTCGGAATATGTATTTTCCAAATTTAGTATCCAGCCCGGAAGTGAACAAATTGTTCTTAATCCCTTCTTTATTAGATGACGAATTTACACTTAGTGCTGATTTAGAATGCGAATTAGGAATCAATGCGGATCAAACACTCAATGTAGTTGGTGCTTCAGCCAAACTTATAGGGCTCTCTTAATTCAGATAATATCTAACTAGATGATCTTTTTCGACTAGGTCGCCATGGTTGGATCATGATTCCATGACCAAAATTTTCCATAATCTAGACGAAAGAACTCGAATTAAAGAGACATTAATTTAATTGTAGCTAAAGAGCTGCGCTCTTCCCTTGAGGAATTAACCTAAAATAATCAAAGAGCTCTTCAAGTCACCACCTCTCCAGCTATACAATTGTATTCGGCTGAGTTCTAATAGAATACGTCACGAATTGAATTTTGGGACGAAATTCTTTCAACCGGGGGAGACTGTGACAACCGTCAAAATTCGAGTCGGTTCTAGATTTGACTAAACTTAGTTGCACGTACAGGCACGACACATACTAGACTTAGTAACTAGAAGCTAAGTTATAACCTACTAGGAACTTGGAAACAATTAGAAACAATGGATAATGTACTTAGATTTCATATTGATATGTGAATTCTACAACTACTTAACTGTAGAGGCTATCCATATTCGGGTCACTCTTTGACTCGAACACCTTTTCATGAATCATATACACACATTATGCACTTGACCTAGTGGTAAAAATTAGGTCGGAGTCTCGTGGAACTTAAGTCAAAGTTGAAACTATGACTAGTATACTTGGTTCTTCAAGTTCACTTGAATCTCGGAACCACTACATATAAATGCCAATAAACCGAAAAAAAAGGAATTAAAAACATTATTTATAACTATAAAAGAGTTATAAGACTCAAAAATAATTTGATGCCTCCAAAATTCAATCTACCTTGATATCTAAAGTTTAGCAAAATCCGAAAAACCCTAAAAACCCTAAAAGCCCTAAAAACTCATATTTATAAACTTTAACCTTAAAAATCCTATAAAAAAATTATGAACCTTATAATATTATCTTATCATAATAATTATTATGAAATACAATCATTGAAAAATAAAGATTTAGTTATTAACATTTACCCTCGATTTATAAGTCAAAAATCAAGAGTTTTATGCATAAAAACTAGGTTAAGGTGCACATTTTATAAAAAGTTGGATATTTTTATAAAATATTTGAATTTTTATAAAAGAAACAAGAGAGAGGGAGCCTCTCCTCCCCTAAAATTCGTTCTCTCCCTCCCCATATCTCTCTCTCTCACACTCTCATTCTCCAACATACACACATCTCTCTTCTTTCTCTCTCTAGAAAACTCTCTCTACCTTCTCTCTAATTTTTTTTCTCCAAACACCACAACCACAGCCTCTTAACCACGAAATTATGTAGATTCATAAGGGGTTTTCAAGCCACAAATAAATTTAAGGTAAAGAACATACATCTCTTGAAGATCCACAACAATTATTTAAGCCATGCATGTGCATTTTACTTCAAAAACCGACTTCTACTTCTTCATCTTCTTCAAACTTATTTTCTTTTTGTTAAAATGGGTTTTAGAACATCATGGATGTGTTCTAACACCATGCATGTATGATAAACAAGGTTGCATCTTCATGATCTTAGTGCAAAAATTGATTTTTAAGGACTAAAACATTAAACTCAAGTTAAGAGTTTTTGAGAAACAAAATTTTGTTCATAAATGCATGTATACATTTTGATAAGTTTTAATCTTTTGATCTCTGGAAACATGACTAAAATATGAGTTTATCATGATATATTTAAAATATTTCAAAAGATTTACTCAAGGAAATGATGAAAACTCACTTTTCTAACCAATCATCATGCATGCAATCTGCCAGATTTCTTTACCTGACTTTAAACTGCCATATCTCAGTTATTTCTTAACCAAAATTCGTGATTCTTTTTCTGAAATATAATATTTTGAGTTAGCGTTCAAACACATCTGACCTCACTAGAAAATTCCAATATTTCGATTTTTACCAATTTTTACAAAACTGTTGCTCAAACAGCACTTTCCTTATGAACATTTGTTTTGTGTTGCATGTTCAAAGGACTTATTCATCACTAAAAATCATTCAAAAATTATTTTGAACTCTTAATATCATGTATTAATAGGTACAAAAAGATCTTGATTCAAAAGTCTTTCTAACATGTTGCAAAAATTCTCAAAGTAACATCAATAATCTTTATATAAATCACAAGAACCAAGTTTTCTCTATAATTTATGGAGCCTTTAGGCATGGTTTTCAACATCAAAAATAAGAAAACAATTTTTCATTGTTATTAAATTGTATGAAGATGCATTCTGGAAATTTTCAGCTCAATATATATTTTCTTTATTTTTATATGAAAATAATAAGAAAATAGAGTGTTAAATCATATAAAATACTTACACTAGTAAATAAATTCTGTAAAAATTCTTGGATGATCCTTTAAGTTAATAAACATCTCCCATGAAGTTTCAATGACTTTTGTTACTGTTTAATATGGTTTGGAATTTTCTTTTTGTTTAGCTCTAATAAATCATAAAACCACATTAGGGAATATAAAAAGAGTATCTAATCATTTTCGCAGCTTCTACCTTATGTGGAAGACTCAGGAAAATATTTTGGGAATTTTTCAAAATGTATATCTATTTTTCATGATTTTTTTGTGTTTATAATGGACTAAAAGCAGGAAAAATAGTTTTACTCATCCAAAATTCATTAAAATTTACCAGAACACCTTATACTATATTAGAATGCTACATAAAAATTTTGATAATTTTTCTCTTCTGTATGCTATTTTTCATCTATTTTCCCAAGATTAAATACACTTAAATCCATTTTTATTAGAATAAATGCACAAAAATCATAAAATTGGGTTAAACAGTTTAGAAATTCATTTTTATATTTTTCCCAGCTTAAGTATGTCTAATGGCAGTATTATAAAAAGTTTGGGAATTTTTATCATCAGGATCCTATTTTTCACGAATTTATATTGTTATGAAGGCTTAAAAATTGGGAAAAATAGTTAATCACATCAAAAATTCAAGGGAAAATTTTTGGAAGACCTCTACTGTGTTTAGAATGAAAATGCAAAGTTTGAGAATTTTTGGAAATTTTTTTGATAATATTTTGACTTTTTAAGAGCTTAAAACACATTTAAATGTGTTGAAATACCCTCAATTAATATTACAAAAATCTGGAAATTAATATCCAAAATTGTCTTAATCACATGAGCTATAAAATTTCACCATTTCAGAAAAATGTTTGTAACTTATCAATATTAAATTTTGACACAATATTGGCATAATTCTATTGTAGTAGTAAGTATACTAGTGTTAGATTTCGATTAGAGACTCACTAGCGAATACCATTATTGTAGGAATCGGTAGTGGTACACGTGGAACGTAGTTCAAGGCATCATTTTCATCATCTCAATGCATTGTGAGTATTCACAACTCCCCCTATTTTCGGTTTTTATGTTTTGGGGTGGAAAAGCATGTCTTAAACTATTTATGTTCGTTGTATTTAATTTGACTTGTATCAAACTTGGTTGCTAAATGTTGCTATGTATGTGTATGCTATTGTTAATTCATGAGGCCTTATCGCGTTTAAGTCCCTGGAATCAATTCACACAACTCATTAACTCATTTGAGCCTATGGTTATTATGGATAGCGCTATTAGGAGGTAGACAACTCCTCACTCACACGATTCGCTTGAGTGCATTTTACCATATTTCCCTATGTTAGCGATAGACATAGAAGAGGGCACCCTCGGTCATTAGGCTTGGGTTGTGAACTCATGGTATAATCATTATGCACATACGAACCTTGTATCTCGTTTTAGCAACAAACTTTATTTCCCATGAGAATATGAACGTTACATCTTATTTGGGCAACATACTTTATCTCTCATGATGACAACGGACTTTGTTTATGTAAACTTATTTACTCATTTGCAATATATTTCTATTTATGGAAACTTTATTTCCCATGAGAATATGAACGTTGCATCTCATTTGGGCAACATACTTTATCTCTCATGATGACAATGAACTTTGTTTATACAAACTTATTTACTCATTTTAACAATATACCTTATTTATGGAAACTTCTATTAAAACTTTGATTACGATTCATGAAACCAATATTATTTTTAACCTGTGAGTACTCACCAACTATTTTTATAGTTGACGCTCGTTTTACATGCTTTTTCAGGAATCATCGAGTAAGTGGCACTTAGGGATACATCACTTTTAGGAGCATTGGCATGTGTTGTATTTCAGTTTACATTGTAATTTCTTTTAAAAATTTGTTCAAACCCATTGTAAATTTGTAATGATTTTTAAAATATGGTTGGTGTTGTCTTTTAACTTTTGCTATGAAACCCTTTATACTGCCACGCCTCGTGTTTCCGCTTTAGCGGGGTGTGACATAATTAAGGAAAATTAATGCGAGACTGGAAACGGTTATAGTAGAATTATGTTCAAAACAATTTTCAACTCGAACTTTTGAAAAACAAAATTTTTCGGTGTAGGTATGGGCATTGTATATTATATGCATTCATCTAGGTACACTTAGAAACTAAGTGCACTTTTATCACAATGTCTTTATTTAGAGATATTCTTATTCCTTATCAAGTGCTAGGCTAACCAGTTAGGTTATATCACTAGCCACTCTAGGAGCAATCTACTTAGTACCGAGAATGAGTATTCCTTGGTAGCTATTGAATTTATACGTAAGGTTAGTAGCTAGATAGACACTAGTAATAACCCTATGTCGAAACCAATAGCAATTATACCTCAATACCTCTTTATCGTCTTCGTACTAGAGTTACAAATAGGAAAAGCGTTCCGATACCGACACTGATGAGAATTGGAGCATCGCGTAAGGAGGTAGATGAGTCGCCACTAAGTAATCAATTGGATACCATTGGCAGACATTACGGATTCGACTCAAGAGGAGACACGGAGGTTTAACCCATTATTACTAATATGTGAGACTTTTTTTTCTACGTTACGATTTAGCTCTAGGTTGTTTCCACCGTGAGCTTAAAACTTAACATAGGATATCCCTTTGACCCAAAATCTTTTCTTTACATAGTTCTTACCCTACCATCTTTTATTCGAACATCCTAATTCAAGCACAAACCATTCCCCTTATGGCAAAATTTAAAAGGCTAAGTTCGAGACCCCCAAATACACTAGTGATTATCTCGAATATACCATCATCTTACACTTTCCAAATTAGTAACATGTTTCACACCCAACATCTAACCTTAAATTTTCATTCCCAATAAAACACCACACTACTTCGTTGTACGAATCCTCCCTACAAATTTTGAATCCTCCTTCGGACCTTCTTATTTTCATACATTCGTTTGAGCCTTAGAGACAATACTAACATTTATATCGTTATAAAGGATTACATCCTCTTACGTCGTGAGCCAGACGCCAAAACCATAACTTAACCATTCACCCCTATAAAAGGCCGCAAAACTGTATCTACACCATAAAACGTTTTACAAACAATTTTTTTATTGTCCTTCATTTTGGGGAAAAGCCACCGGTACGCGCCTTATACTCGCATAAGTATTAGGTACGACTACTTACACTAACCCAATTTGTCCTTTCTTCTTAATCTTTCACCAAACCTATTTCACTTCACCAGTTTTATTTATCAACAATACAATAATTTGTAACCACTTCATATAACTAATTAGACCTTTCCTAACAATGTAAGTTATATTTCTCGCTAAATACAACCAACTTTACTTTTGACAACTTGCTTTAACTAAACACTTTTCTTCAAAACTCAATTTAACCACTATTGGTTTTAGCCTTGCTATTTAAATTTCATTTAAATTCCATTTCAATAGATAGATGTGATTTTTAAGGGCATATAAACCATTTTCAACCTTGATTACCATGTTGGCACGTTTTAAAAAAAAATAAAACTTAAAAACATTTTCTTTTATAAAAGTGTTTAAACTCTATTCTATAAAACTTAAACATATGACATCGATGTTCATGACACGGGCAAAAAGCTTCATTGGGCCTTTCAAATCACGTTTGTTTTGACTCTTTTTGACGCCTTTCTCATTTAGGCATTGTACTTTACTTAAATGTGTTTTCTTGAAATCCAATATGATATTTCTACAACTTTCTACTTCAAACATGTTTATAGGACATCTCTATTTCCTAAATTTCCAACATATATCATTTGTTATTTTATTTCAAATTAGTTTTATAATCTATAAAGTTTCTAAAATTTGCAGCATTTCAAAACTTAGTGTTCATTTTTAAATTTCCGGTGATGCACTTTCAACAATGTATAATTACTCTTCTAAATATATTGAGTCTTTACCTTATCCGTTTTAACCGTTGTTTGACTTTAGTCTAAAAGGTCAAAACTGTCAGATTTTCAATTACCAGTTGTAGTGCTTCTTCTTTTTCATAAATGGAGTTTAACCTAATAGATGACACATGAATTTTTAGCAAACCTTAGCAAAACACTTTAAAACTTCTGCATGTCTATGTAACCATCAACATACATCGAGGATTGAAGTTTGAAATATATCTCAACCTAAGTTTTAAATCTACTTACAAATATTGTCCTTAAAAGTTTAGCAATAGCAATCATTGTTGGTGCTACCTTCCATTTCTTTCCCCCGCACTTTATTTATTGCTCTCTATCTGGTTTGAGGTCTTGCACACCCATAATAATAACATAATACATGGTCTAACCTTGTTTTTGTCTATTTTGATTCCCTTAGTACCATATTCATATGCATACAGACTAGAAGTCTACCCTTGTCAACCTAAGCGATTAATACATGTATACTCATAAGGCATTCTTTTAACTTGGTCAACTTTGATATATTTAATTACGTCTTTTATCATATACATTTTTTTTATTTTGAAATCTACTGTATACAAGTAATCCTTATTCGCATTTGCTCTTTCGTTCTAAATTCGGAAACTTGATTTAAAATGTAATTTTCATTGTGTTTTCCTTACAATAAATACACAAGATGAATACCCTTGTGCTTATCATTTTTATAAGACTGGAAAGTATACGTGAATGATATATTTTCTTATTTTTCTTCTTCTTAAAAACATAAAAAGTTTTAAATATTATGATCATTTATCCTTCAAATGATTGTCTCTGGTAGAATCACTGAATTAAGAATGCACTATTTTCAAAGATCGACATGTTTACACCTTTCTTAAAATAACATTCTACTTTGCAATTTGCAGTGAGTTCCTAAACTCTCAAACTTGTTGTCATAAATATTCTGACTCCTAGTAATCTTGAATTTGTCCTGACTTAAACAATTGGACATTAAAGTGTAATTCCAATATTTCTATACAAATTCCCTTAATGACGACTTAAACCTTTAACCTTAATTAGTCTTTATATTATTTTACTACTTCGTTTGATCGTCACTCATGTATCTTCATTCTCTTGGAATTATTACACATTTTGATAATAGTGAGATTACTTATCATTTCTAAACACTCAAAATGCTATCTAGACAATGTGATTTAATTAATCATAAACTTTCGTCGCCTCCATTTGCAACAATGACTCTCTAAATATATATATTAGAATATGTATTTACTGTAGAGAGAGTAACGGTAGTAGTAAAATTAGATTCAGAAATCTTTGGCCATTTTGTAATTTATTTTGTAGACGACACTTAAATAGTCTTTACATTTGAAATGTACCAAAACTTCGTTGCCTACTCTTAGTACGTATCTTTAGGAACTTACCCTCGATCGCTTCTCTTTCATTCGTGTTACCCCTTCTTATTGCAGAATATATATTTCCTAGATTTAGTATCCAACCCAGAAGTAAGCAAATAGTCCCTAATCTCTTCTTTATTAGGCGGTGAATTTACAGTTAGTGCTGATTTAGAACGCGACTTAAGGATCAATGCGGACTTAACGCTCAATGTAGTTGGTGCTTCAGCAAAACTTATAGCATTCTCTTAATTCAGATAATATCTAATTAGATCATCTTTTTCGTCTAGGTCGCCATGGTTGGATCATGATTCCATGAACCAAATTTCCCACAATATAGACTGTAGAACTCGAATTAGGGAAACACTAATTTGATTATAGCTAAAAAGTTGGGCTCTTCCCTTGATAAATAAACCCAAAATAATCAAAGAGTTATTCAAGTCACCACCTATCCAACTATATAATTGTATTTGGATGAGTTCTAATAGAATACATCACGAATTGAATTTCGGGACGAAATTCTTTCAACCGGGGGAGACTGTAACAACCGTCAAAATTCGATTCGGTTATAGATTTCATAAACTTAGTTGCATGTGTAGGGACAACACATACTAGACTTTATAACTAGGAGCTATGTTATAACCTACTAGAAACTTGGAAACAAGTAGAACCGAAGGATAGTGTACTTAGATTACACATTGGTATGTGAATTCTACAACTACTTAATTGTAATGACTATCAATATTCAGGTAATTCCTTGAATTGAACATCTTTGTATGAATCATGTAGACTCATCATGCACTTGACCTAGTAGTAGAAATTAGTTCTGAGTCTCATATAAACTTAAGTCAAAGTTAAAAACCAGGACTAGTATACTTGATTCTTTCATTTTACTTGAATATCAGAATCACTACATAGAATGCTAACAAACTGACAAAAACAAATCCCCAACATTTTCATACCTATAAAAGAGTTATAATACCATAAAATGATTTGAAGTCTCAAAGATTCAGTTTATATTGATGTCCAAAGATTTATTAAACTCCAAAACCCTAAAAGCCATAAAACTCATATTTATAAACTTTAACTTTAAAAATTCTATATAAATAATTATGAACCTTATAATATTGTCTTATAATAATTAAAATTATGAAAATGAATTCAAGGAAAATAAAATTTAACTCATTAACATTGACCCTTAATTAATAAATCAAAAATCAATGTTTTATGAATAAAAACTTAATTAGAGTACATATTTTATAAAAGGATTGAGATTTTTATAAAAGATTTGGATTTTATAAAAATGAAAGAGAGAAAATCTCCCTCATAACTCCAAAATTTCGTTCTCCCTTCCCCAAGTCTACTCTTCCCCAAGATATTAATCATTTTACACCAACTCCACACTCTATCTTCACTTTTCTTACACTCTTTCTCTCTCACACTCCATCACTCCTTTTCTCTCTTCTTCTCTCTCAAACACACGGAAATTCCAGTAAAGTGCAGCCATTTTTACAAAAAAAAAACTTCTCCATTTTGAAGTGTTCATCAAGGTAAACCCGAAATCCTTTATTCTCCCTTCATTTTCCGTCATAACTTTGTGTTTTCATGCATATTTTCTACTTCTACACCATTCTATGGATGAATTATGAATCATATGTTCATAACCACGATTTTTATGATGATGGTGGTAGTATTTCACCGAAAAACCAACATGCATGTGATGATCTTCAAGCTTAGATGCTAGATGATCAAAGTATGTTGTTAAAAGGCTTTCAAATATGTCATAAAAAAATTATTCACAAATAAATATCTAAACCTCCTATTCTGCTCAAATCCGATTTTTCCCAGAATTCAGACAACAAAACAAGATGATCTGGAAATTTTCAGAAAATAAATCATTTTTCTCGATTTATTGTTATTTTTGCAAGAAAATAGGGCAATAATTCATATAAAATATTTTGATTGTCAATAAATTATGGTAAATTCCGGATACGACCTATGCACTTCGTAAAGATTTTCCATGAAGTTGCATGCATTTCTAAGGCAGTTTTCAGTTGATTTCTAATTTATTTTTGTTGAAGGGAAATAAATAGCAAAATACAGTTATGAATGTCCAAAGCCATATTTCATAATTTTCTCATCTTCTAGACATCATAAACACTCTACGAAAAAGTTTCCATATTTTCCCAAGAGAATTTCTTGTTTTTCCCGATTTAATGAATGTTTAAGGGATTAAATTGATGAAAAATAGCTACACTTATCCAAAAATGATGAAACTTTACCAGAACATCTTATATTACATTAGGATGCTATATAAAAAGTTGCATGATTTTTCTCTTCCGTATGTTGTTTTGTTTCTATTTTCCTAAGATTAAATACACCATTAGACTCACATTTCGCCATTCTTTTCGTAATCCCATAACAAAAGTGAGATTAAACTCCATGGTTGACCTGGTTATTCCATTGCGATTGCATTTGTAGATGAGTTCGTTCAAGCGATCATAGTAAAGTTTGATAGATTCACCTTCCTTTTGTTTGAACTCTTTCAATTCCACCAAACAATGCTTCACAGAATTGATTTTCGTCTTTTCACTCCCTTGGAACTTCTCCTTAAGAGTAGTCCAGATTCTTTTGCAGATTTGCAACTATGAACGTAGTTATAGACAGCCGGTGGAAGAGCACCACGAAGCTCTCTGATACACCTCTTCTCATTCTTCTTCAGCCTCGTTGTTTTCTCATTAACACTTTGAGTTGTAGTAGACGAAACAATTGCTTGAAAATTTACTGGAGGAAGAACATTACCAGTAATACAATCCCAAAGCTCTTCATCTAGCCCATTCAAATAATCTTCCATGCGGTTAGCCCATTGATCATAATACTCTGGAATAAGCATAGGAATATTTGTTGAACATCCTAGCAAATGAGAAAAAGACGTCATCGTGTTCATATTGAAATTCATCATTGATGTACGGACGAATTCTCAGAAAAACTTCAGAAATTTGAAAATTAATGGATGAATTGAACAGAAAAAGCAAGCAGAACACTCGATTAAACAAACTAGTTGCAGAATCGAATCACAACTGAAGATCAAAGATGATTTTCAATATCAATGGTGCGGAAACTTTTGAATCCAAGACGAGACTCAAAATACGATTGATACATAATGAAAATCAGATCATTGCAGTATGATTCCTGCTCTGATACCAAATGTAGTTGTGACTTAATCGAGCAGTGAAACGATATCAGAAAACAAACAGAATTAAGAACACTCAGAGTAAATATAATCTTGTTTCAGCTCGTATTATGCTTTTCAGATACAAAGAGAGTTAGACAGAAGTGTTGCCAAAATTTATCTCTAGTCTAAGTATCATTCCCTATTTATAGGAAAGTGAGAGCACAAAAAAAATACAAAGGACTAAACAATACAGTTTCGAAAACAACAATGCCTTTGCAAATAACATTACATTAAATCACGAACATTCCAAAACTTTCGACACCTTACAACTAACTTCGACTCTTAACACCAATACTGGCTTGGAATGTCTACTGAGAAGATAGTACAAATTCGAGAACGACTTAAAGCCTCCAGAGACAGACAGAAAAGCTACGCAAACAAAAGGAGAAAACCCTTGGAATTCTAGGTTGGAGACCGCGTCATGTTGAAGGTTTCACCCTGGAAGGGCATGATACGCCTTGGAAAGCATGGAAAACTAAATCCAAGGTACATTGGACCGTTCGAGATTCTTGCTAGAATCGGTCCAGTAGCTTACAAACTCAAATTACCTCAAGAACTCAGTAACATACATACTATCTTTCACGTGTCTAACCTAAAGTAGTGCTTATCCGACGAGACTATTGTTATCCCACTCGATGAAATCGAGATAAACGAGAACCTTAACTTCATGGAAGAACCAGTAGAAATCCCAGACAGGGAAGTAAAGAGAACCAAAAAAAGTCGTATCCCGATAGTGAAGGTTCGCTGGAATGCAAAACGGGGACCTGAATTCACTTTGGAGCGGGAGGATCAAATGAAACAAAAGTCTCCACATATTTTTCCCTAGTCCTAGTGTATCTATATAGTCTTAACTTCGGGACGAAATTACCTCTAACGGGGGGATAATGTAACAACCCGTAATCTCAAATCAATATAAGTTGAACTTATTTGAATAAAACTTTAAACTACAAACATATGCATGTAAATTCATATCATAACATTAATACCATAGGAACTTGAATGCCTTAAGGACATGTTTATATAATTCATTTTATATACATACCTTGTAAATCAAATTTCTTTATAAGTTATGAACACTTATATTGAAACTATACATTTATAACTCAATATACAAGTCAAGATAAGTTAAGGGATTAAAGTTTAAGGCACAAAATGACACACCACAATGAGTTGAAGGTCCAAGAACATCTAGAAGATGTGTTCACGGTTGGAAAGCAAACCGTGAACCCTCTTAAAGGGTGCCAACCGTGAAATCAAATGAAGCAAAGACCAAACTGTGAACACATTAAGAAGCAAAAGTCAAACCGTGAACAACTTATAAAGTGGAAGTCAAACCGTAAACCCTTCACCATTTGATATTTCTAGACCGTGAACACTTCATTTTAGAAGTGTTCAACCGTAAGCCCTCTTCAAATATCTTCAAATCTTATCTAATTCAACTTGCCAATGTGATAAAATACAGTTACCAACGAACATATCACATCACACCTTATGAGTTTTCTTTCATATATAAGGTGCAAATGAATTCATTTGCACATTCAATAAGTGTAAACACCTTCATTCTCTCTGAAAACTTCAAGCCTTAATTCTTCATTTCCTCTCAAGTATCAAAGCTTATACCCAGTTAAACTTCAAACTTCAACACACATTCAAGAACACATTCGTATCTGCATCCACACATTTCCAATAAATTAGTAAGTTGCTATGAATTAATTTATTCTTTAAAAGACATTTAACATATATATACAACTAATCCATACATAATATTACGTGTATAATATTATTAGGATTCGTTTGTTAACACGTGTTCTAACCCAAAAATCGTCACTACCACTTCGTTATCACCCAAGAACACACATACAAGGTGAGTTAATTCCCCTGCGTTTTTACTATTTTTCACTGTTTTAGGGGGGAATAGAAGTCTAACACAAGGAAATTGTGTTTACAATCAAATGTTTTCTATAAATTTCTAAAACGACTTTAAATTACTGAAACTCTTTTAAATATTGTATAACTCTTTTAAATGTTTTAAAAACTCTTTTAAACTTATATTTTTCCAAAAATCATATATATATATATATATATATATATATATATAAGATTTAAAGGGCTTAGGACTAATAATTCGCTTTATTTCCTTTTCCTTGTTTGGATGTGGGCTTAGGGTAGTATTATTTGTCCGAATGTCGTTTCAATGTTATATATATATGAATATATAAGCTATTTCAATCAAATTCATTACCCTTCGTAACATGTCGAGCAAAGGGGGTACTTTCATGAATATTACATAACAAGCAGAACCTGAATATAAATTATAATAGGTATAATTGATGAAACTCTCAGACAATTTTCACTAGTCAAGTATATAGGGTTTAACTATATATATACTCTTGTACAAAATTCTTTATATATACTTTACATTTTTAATTATATTAAAAATACATCGTACCGGGTCGCATTAATGGGGTAAAAATACAACATACCAGGTTATGCGCGAACGGGGTACAAATACATCGTATCGGGTTCACATTAATGGGGTACAAACACAACGTATCGGGTTATGTATGAACGGGGTACAAATACATCGTACCGGGTTCGCATTAATGGGGTATAAATACAACGTATCGGGTTATGTGCGAACGGGGTACAAATACAACACACTGGTTTAAAACAAAGAAAAACATAACATTATTGAAAACAACTCTTTTATTGTTTTACTGTGAAGTAAATCTGTGTACACTAATACATAGTACAACAACAACACTTCTAAGTTTGGTTTTATGGTATTAAAACTACTTATCAGTTAAAATAGAAAATATTGGATTTTCGGGAACAGTAAACATACTCACTATTTCAAGGAACATAAAACAAGCTTTTAAACATAAATACTTATGCACTCACCAACTTAAATGTTGATACTCTCTTTTTAAAATACTTTCTCAAGGAATCAGTAGACAGGTACATCCCTGGGATTTTGAGAAGACGGAGCAGTATAGAGTCACGTCTTCTATCTTTTGTTATATAACTTTTGATGTCATATATACAATGACTTGAATACATATGTAAAAATTATACTTTATTAATGCAATGGTTGTTGTACTTTGATTACTATGATGCATGTGTTGTGATACTTAACATGAAGTCATCCACCCTGTGGACGTTTCCGCCGCTCCGGTTTAGGGGTGTGATAAATTGGTATCAGAGCCTTCTTTATAGTGAACTCAGTATATCAAATCATAAAAGATATACAACTATAAATACATTGGGGCTAAAGAGCTCTGACTACAAGTATACTTTTAAAATACAAGTATTTTATAAGAAGTATACTAACAATCATACATACAAGAACAACATCACAATCATAACAACATAAAAGTATTTGGATGTTGGACACTGCAGTTAAACTTGGACAGTTATGTAATCATATCTGGGATAAATATAGCCTGGTCAACTATATTTATTTGAGATATGACCAACATGTGTTTGGGAGTGATGGTAGTGTTGTGACAAGTCTAAAACATACCAACTCTACATATACAGAAGAACTCTAGAACAAAACATAAAATTTAAAATACTATAGGAGTATTTTAGGCAATATAATACTAAGAACCAACTATATGAAAAACAAAGGACTCTTGCTGGTAGATCTATAAGTACTAAGTGTATACATTACGGTTATATATAATTAAGGTTTTATAGACTTAGAAGTTGTGGTTTAGCTTCACTTCCTTTTCCTTGTTTGGATGTGGATATAGAGTATGATCATTTATTCGAAGGTCTATTTGACCTGAGTTATATATAATTGGTATACACTTTGTGGTTATAGAAGGACCCAGTATGAGTCATATCATACAGAATACATTAATTGTTAACTGTAAGTTTTCTTATATGGAAACTTGAAAATTGTTTACTTATCTTTACTAAATTTATTAGATGTCTCTTATATCCCTATTCTCGCATACATAACATGGCTGGATTTCATCTACCGGGAGACCCGTACATTCCTAATCAAGGAGACGGTGGTTGGATAGAAGAAGACTTCGAAGAAGATTTTCCAAAAGATTCTAACTCTGAACCAGAAGTCTATAATCCTCCTCAAATTACCCAAAATCTCAATCCCCGTCAGAACTTCCAAGGTCCGACACCACAGTGGGTAGTGAACTTAGATAGGTAGAGTCATGAGCAAGGTCAGGACCGTCCTTAAAATGGAGAGCGAAGCTTATACAACCTTAATGAAGGAGGCTCAGCAGATAGAGCCCTCCCTGTGTTAGTTCGTCGAGTTTCGCGTAACGATAAACAAGGAAGAACTTCCATCGATCGAGTCATGCAGGTTGATGCTACCACTAGAGTCAACATGGTTCGTCTTCACCACCTGATTGAAAAACATGAAAAAACCAGGAATCATATTGAAGCCTTGCGAAGGGAACTGGCTGAAAGCCGAACCAAAGTTAGAGAACTACGAGAATGTCAAGTGACACTAGAAAGGCTTATGTTTGCAACAGAACGCCAGTTGGCTAAATCCAAGGCTAAAACTAGTAGCAAACCAAACAACACTCCTTGTGAGTAGAGCATACTCTACTCACTCTTTGAATGTAGTTTAATTCTACGTATATACACTAGTAATGTTTTCATGTACATAGTACGACCTTGAAATTTCATTTTTCGATAGGTCGGTATGCTGTCAAAGTTTTCTGTTAAGTTGGTATCTTGTAGACCTACTTCAAGGTCAAATTTTCCGAACTCTATATATCTAATATACCAATGAAATTGATAGGCATCTTATTTCCTTTGAAAAATCACTATCCAATTTCTTGTTATCGCTTTGCAAGTTATTCCTTGTGGTAGACTTCTATATAAACTCCTTTCAGAATTCATGCTGAACTAGTGTATTTAATTCAAAGACATCTGATTTATAATCACTATTGATGTCTTACTACCTTTTTATCTATTGATTCTTAAAGCAAAATATGCCTCCAAGAAAAAATCCAAGGCGTATCAATGTCAATGCAGCACCAACAGCACCTCCAACTCTGCCGCCGCCTCCACAGTTTGACGTTGTTATGTTTCAGGCAGTGGCCATTGCAGTTGTGGCAGCCGCCATGTCACACATAAATACCACCGGTACCAGTGGATCTGGGAGTGGTTCTCATCCCTTAAATCATGGTGAAACTCATGGACACCCACGGGAGTGTTCTTATAAGGACTTCAAAAAAGCCAAACCTATGACCTTTAATGGGACTGGGGGAGTCATGGCACTAACTCAATGAATAGAGAAAATTGAAGCAGTCTTTGAAATCTGCTCGTGCCCTGAAGGTAGCAAGGTGAAATTTGCTGCCTGCACCTTTTCTGACCGAGCTCTTACATGGTGGAACGGCCATGTAAAGTCACTAACCCTTGTAGTGGCTAATTCCATGAGCTGGGAAATCTGAAATCGTTAATGATGCAAGAGTATTGTCCTAAGGGTGAGGTACAAAAGCTCGAGTAAGAGCTTTGGGGTCTTACCATGACAGGTACAGACATAGTAACTTACACCAATAGATTCAGTGATCTAGCGATCCTATGTCCTGGAATGGTTCCTCTGGAGTGCAAGAAAATCAAAAGGTATATCTGGGGGCTGTCACCTCAGATCCATGGGAGTGTGTTAGCTTCAAAACCTGTTACATTTGATAGTGCCAAACAACTGGCACATTCTCTAGTAGATCATGGAGTTCGTCAGGGCTTCATGACTATTGCTCCAGAACAACCCAAAACAAACAAACAACAACAACAGCAAGAAAAAGTCCAGGAACAGAAGGAAGGGTCAATCTTCCCATGAGCCTTCCAAGAAACAACAAATAGTGGCAGTTCATGCTGCTACTATTCCTGTTACCCCTATCCCAGCAAAGCAGTATGTTGGTAAATTGCCGAAGTGCAACAAGTGTAATTTCCACCACACTGGAAATTTCTGTGAGATGTAATGTAGAACTACAAAAGAAAAGGGCACACAACCCAATTCTGTAGGTCACCTCCGCAACCGATCTCTCAAGTTCCTGGCGTTGGAGTAAGTCGGGCGTCTTATGAGTGAGGTGAAACTGGACACTTCAAAAAGGATTGTCCAAAGCTGAAGAATGCCGGTGGCGTGGGAAGAATATTAGCTATTGGTCACGAGGAAGCTGTGGCAGATCCTACTATTGTCACGGGTACGTTTCTTCTCAACAATTCATACGCATGCATTCTATTTGATAGTGGTGCAGAGAAAAGCTTCGTGAGCCATAAATTCGAACATCTACTTAAACGAAATTCCCAACCACTAAAATATACCTTCACTGTAGAAATGGCCAACGGGAAAACCGATTGCACTAACAACATATACATAGGATGTACCCTTATTCTAAATAACTTTTACTTCACAATCGACCTGAGTCGGTCTCCATAAAAAATTTTGACGTCATCATTGGTATGGATTTGTTAAGTCCTAATCGTGCCGACATCCTATGTTATGAGAAATCCATTCACGTTACTCTGCCAAGTAACGAAACTCTTATCATTTACGGCGACAAACCCAGTGCGAACCTACAAATCGTCTCCTGTATCAAGGCACAAAAGTATCTTCGCAAGGAGTACTGTGCTTTTCTAGCTCACGTGATAGACAAGAATCAAGAAGTGAAAGACTTCGAGAGCATTCCTGAAGTTTTTAATTTCCCCGACATTTTTCCCGATGATCTTTCAGGAGTCCCTCCTAAAAGGCAAGTCGAATTCAGAATCGACTTAATTCCTGGAGCTACCCCCGTAGCCAAATCACCTTATCGTCTTGCACCGGCAGAAATGCAGGAACTATCCTGCCAGCTGAATGAACTTCTTAGTAAAGGATTCATTAGACCAAGCTTCTCACATTGGGGAGCACCGGTCTTGTTCGTGAAGAAGAAGGATGGATCTTTCCGCATGTGCATAGACTATCGCGAGCTAAACAAACTTACCAACAAAAACTGATACCCTCTACCACGGATAGATGACTTGTTCGACCAACTTCAAGGAGCAAGCTACTTTTCAAAGATTTACTTAAGATCTGGTATCACCAGTTACGAGTTTTAGAGGAAGAGGTTCCCAAAACAGCCTTCCGAACTCGTTATGGTCACTACGAGTTTGTAGTGATGCCTTTCGGATTAACAAATGCACCTGCAGTGTTCATGGACTTGATGAACAGAGTGTGTCGTCCTTATCAGGACAAATTCGTAATAGTCTTCATAGACGATATCCTTATCTACTCACGAAGTGAGGAGGAGCATAGTCAACATCTCCGACAAGTCTTGCAAACATTGAGAGCAGAGAAGCTATATGCGAAGTTCTCAAAGTGCGAATTTTGGATTAGGAAGGTAGGTTTCCTAGGTCACGTGATCAGTGAAGAGGGAATATACATGGAACCATCCAAAATAAAGGCAATCGAGAACTGGTCGGCACCCAAAACGCCTACAGAAATCCGTTAATTCTTAGGCCTTGCTGGCTACTATCGTAGATTCATTCAGAATTTCTCCCGAATTGCTAAGCTACTTACCACCCTGACTCAAAAGGGTGTGACTTTTAGCTGGGGAGAGAAACAAGAAACTGCGTTTCTAACTCTGAAACGAGCCCTGTGCAGTGTACCTATCTTGTCTCTTCCAAAAGAAACATAAGTATTCGTAGTATAATACGATGCGTCTAACAAAGGGCTAGGTTGTGTTCTTATGCAGCCAGGAAAAGGTCATATCCTATGCCTCGAGACAGCTTAAGACACATAAGGTCAGCTATACAACTCACGACCTTGAACTGGGAGCAGTGATATTTGCTCTGAAGATCTGGAGACACTATCTATATGGCACGAAATGTACAATATTCACTGACCATAAAAGTCTTCAGCATATCTTCAACCAGAAATATCTGAACATGAGACAACGACATTGGGTGGAGCTACTAAATGCTTAATAATGCAAAGTTCGTTATCATCCCGGTAAAGCCAATGTAGTAGCTGATGCCCTAAGCAGAAAAGAATACTCGGGACGTCGAGTAAAGTCGTTGACCATGACAATCCATTCACACCTGTCCATACAGATCAAAGAGGCTCAACTTGAGGCCTTGAAACCCGAAAATGTGGCAGGTGAAACTTTAAGAGGAATGGATAAAAACCTCAACATCAAAGGTGATGGAGCCCGATATCTCATGAACCGGATCTGGACACCAAAGATCGGTGGTTACAGAGAGGTTGTCATTAACGAAGCACATAAGACGCGATACTCCATTCACCCAGGTTCAAACAAGATGTATCTGGACCTTAAGAAATTTTATTGGTGGCCAAACATGAAGGCTGAGATTGCTACCTTTGTAGGCAAGTGTCTTACTTGTGCTAAAGTCAAGGTAGAGTACCAAAAGCCTTCAAGTCTACTACAACAACCGGAAATCCCCGAATGGAAGTGGGAGCGTATTACGATGTATTTCATAACTAAGTTACCCAAGACAATGGGTGGTCATGATACCATTTGGGTAATCATCGAAAGATTAACCAAATCCGCACACTTCTTACCAATAAAGGAAACTGACAAGATGGAAAAGCTAACTAGAATATACATCAGAGAGATAGTTAGACTACATGGTGTACCAATTGTTGGATTAATGTCTAAGTCCATAACTATATTTAGTATGTACTTGACCCGACCCGGCATGGTCCATTTGGGCTGCACTTCACCGGCACAATTTATATGGATAGTCTTTTGAGAATAGTATATTTATGATTTATATTAATATATTATAAGTTCTAATATATTAATATGGAATCATATTATTTAATTAGTATTGATCAAGAATTAATTTAGAATTAATTAAGTGATCAAAAAGAACTAATTAAATATGGACTCTTATATATATGGAATGGGCCAAGTTCATTTAGGTTGGGCTAAGCTTTCATGGATGGTCCATGGAGCTTTTAACCCATGGATCCTATGTAAATGAAAGGTCATGGGTATTAGGGTTTACATGGATGTAACCCTAATCCTCCATAATATATAAAGGGGTCCTTGGCTCACAAAATTGGGACAAGTGTGTGAAAATAAGAGTGGGCTGATTTTAGTGTGCATACATATTCTCTCAAGTTCTTCCAAGGTGTTTTGGTGATTTGTGATTCCATTTGAGGCTTCCACACTATTGGGGCTAAGCTCTTAAAGCTTGAAGACATCAAGCTACATCAAAAGGTATGTCATCTAACTAGAACTTTGTAGTATAGGTGCTTCATAATATGCTAGTTAGGATGAAACCTTGGAATAGTTAATATTTGCATGTATAATAGAGAAAACATAGATCCAAGGTTTATAGGGTTGCATGTACACCATAAGAGTGTTAAATGCTCAAAACCCAACAGTGGTATCAGAGCCATGGGTTGTTTTCTGTTATATTGATGCAAATGTTTTATTTTCAAGTTGAAAAAAAAAGAAAAAAAAACATGACGTTTGTCAAATTTTAAGATAATTACTTGTTTTGTGAAAAACGAATTATTTGTAAAATTTGAATCATTTGTTATATGAGTTGAATTAGGTCAAATTTAGTAAAAGATAAAATGATATGATTATTTTATTAGTTTTAAAAGTTTGATCTAAATGTTTTAAGGAGTTACATATTTTGTCATAAAATTTTGGAGCTCAAAAGTTTTTTTTTAAAGTTGTGATCTTAAGGGTTTTTGAAACTTCCATAAGTTATGGATATGAAAGTTTTTTTTAAAAAAAAAAAAAATTTGATTCAAAGTTTTTATGGAGTGACAAAATTTGGTGTTAATGTTTTAAAGAATTTCATAACTTGTTCTTAAGTTATGGAACATTGAAAGTTTCATCATAAAACACCATTAATTCCATAAGTTATGGAATCCAAAGGTTTTCAAGAATTACAAAACTTGCCCTCAAGTTTTGGAATTTGAGAAAAGTTTTTTATGAAAAAAAGAATTGAATTCTAAAACTCTTTGGTTCATAACTTAAACAATTAATTAAATGGTTTTAATTTTGAGTTTAATAATTGGAATTATGATGTTTTGTTGAATAGTTCAAATTAACTCTTATGGACTTCATTAATAGTTAATTAAAGCGTTTAATTAAAAGAGTATTATTAATCCATAAATATATGGTTTGAGTTTAATTAAATTAAAAGTCTAGTTTAATTAATAGATTAAACCACCAAGTATTTTAAATGTCTAAAATACACCCTTATATTATTATAATATTAAAAGTTTAATATATTATATGTATAAGAGCAAGTCGTCTTACCATTAGTAGGCCTCATTCACGAAGCCGGTCTATAAGGGGGGTATAAGGTTACTGCCTATAAAATGGCAGTTTAATGGGTGTCCACTCTCACTCACCGCTTCCTTGACCGGTGGAGGGTCGTTAGCCGAACAGGTAGGACAAGGACTATAATTCTCCCTTCATTATAAGTATAATGATAAATACTAAGTAACTAAACACTTATAAATTCCCAATCTTAGTTACTTAGGAAAATGTGAATAAGGTGCTAATCCATGAAATTACACTTTGCACTTTGTTTAAGCTGTCAGTGGAGCGTGTGTGGTTAACCGGCACACTAACCTGAACTTAACAAGGTAGGCAAAGGGTAACTTAATGTTTATCATAGTATCGTTGGAGCGTGTGTGGTTAACCGGCACATCGATTGAGGGGTAAATATTAAGGGTACCAAGTATATTTGCATGGTTACTTCACACCTTGTTTTGTGATCCTCGACATCCCAGTCACAAAACCAGAAAGGCAACTCGAGATTGAAACATGCCATTGAAAAGTTCAATGAATCTCAAAAGAATCTAGGAGTTTCAAAACCAATTAAAACCTAATAATACATTTCGTTTATCTTGGTGGAAATTGGTGAATCGTCATTCACCTACCTTCAAATATTTTATAGCTTGGATTACGGCATCCCTCTTCCAAGTTATAAAATAGTTTGTTGGGTCCTAGCCTTAATATATCATATTGGGTGTTATATTAAGGACTTAAATCAACTTTACGTGAATTTCTCTCATTGTTGATGTCTGGTTTAGACAACAATGATCTTCCCAAACCAAGCTTTCCTAATGAATATGACTTCCCGAGTTTGGCTCATGGAAGTCATACTTCTCTTCCTCCACCTCCTCCAATTATTCTCCCTAACCCACAAGTTCAAGGTCACTCAAGCCCTAATGGCAAGCAAGGTCTATGTGTGATCACATCTTAGAGATGAAGTCACATATTGACAAGCCGGGAGAGTTGGGTGTCAAAGTCTTGAGAAAGTTGGATGTTCAATCACTTTCTAAGTCACATAGTGAGTTCCTTTGGGACTACTATGAAACAGACTATGACATGAACCTTAATGATCATATCTATTTTCTTGGTGCTGCTGAATCAGCAATGATTTGGAACAATAGTAAAGCAAATTTGATTAGAAGATCAACTTCCCAAAAACTTTGTGGACAGTGACAATGGTGACACTGTAAATCCAGAAAAAGCATTCTCTTCCCAATGGAAAGGGATTGGCCATAGTCAACCCGGTTGACCAAATGGTAAAGAGAAAGGCTAAGTCTAAGATAGTCCCATTACCAAAGGGTCCATATGTTTATTTTGCCAAAGGAAGGGGCGTTGATTGCAAAGCTGCCAAATTTACCTAAGGATGTTAAAGTCAATAAGTTTGACTCTACATCAGGTAAAGCCCATTATCTAACTCTGTTAAGTTCTATTCTGAGATCCTCATTACATGATGTGACTGGGTCACATGTTGATGTTTTAAGAATCAAAGAATAGAGAGAAATCTTAAAGGAAGTATATGCTGATTCTGATCGCGAAGGTGGATTTCGATCGCATCAGAATTTTGAGCAGTTGCTTAAGAAGTTATGATATATTGCTAAGGAATAGATAGCAACAATTTTCCATGTGGATTGTAAAGATAAGTTTTTCCGCAAAGTTTTAAAATAAAAGAAAATTGTTTAATTTTATTTATTTGAAGTATCCTTACAATGGCATTTGTGGAAAATTGTTGCTTATATGATTCCACTGACAGCAATATTAGAAAATAGATTTGATTCTTTCATTTGTGGTAGTGTGTAAATTTACCAAATCAGGAAAGTTCCTCATCACCCAAGTTTCAATTGGACCGAAACTTGGAATCATGCAAGTTGAATAGTATGATGAATGAGAACTTTCAAGCATTGGAAAATCAAGACTAATTACTTGTTCACATGGATGTGTGAGTCAAGTGAAGGACTAAAGGGATCGAGTACACATTCTTGTGCACTGGTCATGTCCACCACAAAGCTCGTTAAGACTATTTGATTTACTAAAGTTTAGTAAATATGGTTATACTTACAAGTTTAAGTATAATTCTAAAACATTGGAAAAGTCTCAATGTATGGCAGAACGAATGGGAAGAATCAAATTAGGCAGAAAGATAAAAGTTTCTCAAATCTGAAAAGATGGGAGAGTACTTTAGTATCATGTTTGTGATCATCTTAATGATTTAGAAATCATATCACAATTAGTCCTCTAAAGGTCATCTTAGTGCATTCTTATGACTAAGAAGAGGAGTCATGAATTGTTGAAATGGTTAGATCAGGAAGATGAGTCATACTTCGTTCCAAAACAATTCTTTGAGTCATACTCCAAGATTGTAACTTGAGTGAAATATCTTAAAGAAAGGTTTAAAACACTTGTCAAATGTAAGAGTAAAAGTGTCCTACTCTTGTACATTTGAAATTGGTAAGTTGTGATGTTTTGGATAAAACAAAGACCAACTAAGGCCAATTGTGTGAAGTGTTTGTCTTGATAAAGAATCTGTACTATCTCTTGAATATTTGGCAAGATAGTCTTATATTTCAAGAGGATAGTGGGAGTCTTAAAGATCCTAAAAAGAATTTCAAGAACTAATAAAGAATAAAACCTGAGGTTCTTCACTAGCACACGACTTGAGGTTTATAACCTATCGTGTTGACATATTATGTGCCCATTCCAGTTAAAGTTGGCTTTGCATAGGAGTTCTGAAAGTTCTCAATTGGTTGCATAACAACTTGGAAGCAATGACAGGCCCTGTACTGCCAGGTGGCAAGAAGTTAAGATTGCATAAGTTCAGTCCATATGAGTTTCGATTTGTCATTATCCTTGTCTTATGACTATGGTTTTGACGATTCACATGGATAAGAACACATACACCATAAAATCTAAGGGTCATAAGGTTTCTCTCCGATTCATGAAAATGATGGTGAGGAAACACTTCCACCAAGTAGATTTGAAGCAGATGGAAAAAGGTCTAAACAATTGAGACTATGATTACGGCATCCCTTTTCATAGTTCTGAAATTGTTTAGACACACATGCATGCTATCTAAGGAAAGGTGTATGATTTTGATAAAGTTTTATCAAAGCATCTCGTATCAGAAATCTGAACTTTGGTAAGAAAGTCAATAAAGTATTGATTTCTAGAAGTCCAGCTGATTTCTGAGTACATGTCAAAGCTAGTGGGAGCATAAGTGTTATGCTAATAATCATCATGTTAGTGGGAGCATGATAATTATTGTTAGTGTTGCAAGTTAGCAATATTAATTATAGAAAACAAAAGTTTCAATTCGTGAGGCTGCAGGGATTGAAAAAGTTGTTTTGCTATAATTAAGGGAGAGGATATACTTCATTTCAGTTCTAAAGGCTTAGATTGAGACCTTAATCATATTTAGTCAAGAATATATATATGAATTTCATGTTGGATTGGTTCAACTTAAGGAAATTCTATATATTGCGTTCTCAAAATTCGATTATGATTACGACATCCCTCTTCATAGTCAAATTTTGAAAACATGGCAAATAAAAATATTGTAGCAAAAGACTGGTCTAGAATCATGTCTTTATGTGAGACATCATGAATCGTGTACCATTTGCTTTGGGTACAGGATCGATTGCATGTGCTATAATATTTGTCATTTCTAAATTTTTCCAAATGCCCAGAAGCATTAAGAAGGGAAAAGGTCTAGAATTGGATATGACTAAAATGATTAAGCAATTGTCGAGGACAATCTGAGGTTTACCAAAGATTGGTTGCTCAGGGACAGTTGGAAGTATAGTGCTAATTTTGGAAGGACCATATTGACATATTCTGAAAAGAGGCATCTCTTATTCAGAAGTGATAGGCAAAATGAGAATATGGAGTTGTCTCCATAGGTGGAAGTTATCTGTGTAAGATTAGAAAACTTAATGCAAGAAGCATGTCCAAAGCAATGTACTTTGAATATGAAACTTAGTTTCCATGGAGTTGATCTCCATTGGAATACCTTATAATGGTTGTTGACAAGTCTTTGTGACTTTGTACATATTCATTACAGGAGGGTCAGTGCATATAAGTTTAAAATCTAAACAGATTTCGATAAATGATAGGAATTTGAAATTCTCACATTTTTCGATAAGGATTTGGGAGTGTGAAATTAGAATCATTGAAATTATGTTCAATTGGTTTATTTCACAAAGTAAGGATCATAGACAAACATAGAGTGCATACTTGGTGTATGGCAAAGCTATTGTTTAAGAAAAACATAGTGTATATGCTTGGAGCATGGGACAACTAGTGTTTTTAATTCAAGTATAAAGTTGATAAAACCGAAACAATGAATAATGAATAATCAGTATGGTGATAAATAAAAGTGTTTATTTATATTCATAGGGTTTGATACCATATTTGATTCATTTATTCTTGTGTTTCACTTTGCATGTTTTGACTTGCAGAATAACTAAGTCGCTCTTCCTGAATGATTAAGTTATTCAAACCATCCACAGTCGGTCATATGTTGGAAGTAGATATGAATCAAGACTGTCATGGGTTGGTTTGTAGAGGTCCAAGTTGGTGGACAAAGTGGTGCTACAACACTCATGAGTGCTCATAAGTTCTGAGTATTGGATTCAACCCACGCTCATTTGAATCACTTCATGGATTTTATCACGAGTGACATGAGACGATAATATCTTATATTCTTAAAACCTAGAGTAATGAGTTGTTACTATGAGTTGGTTATACATTGATTGCACGAAAACGCATTGGTAACTCGATGTTATAAAACGTGCCTTTGTGTATGATTCAACAAGTAGTAGAACAAGCCATATGAGTCGAAGTTTATCCATTCCTTTTACCTTCGGGATAAAAGCAATATCTGTGGGCCCCTCGATGATTTAGCGATGACACATGTGAGTGCTTGGCCAAGCCAGAACTGATTTGATTTGTTCAATCAGTCAGTCATCATAAATCGAAAATCGGGAAACAACAAATGGACAGAGAGAATGATTATAATCCATGTCACAGTCCATATGATATCTAGAATGGAGGAATATATGATCCCTTATCTAATGGACAAGTCATTGACAAGGTCAGAGTTGGACAGCAGCTTTAAGAGCTACGATTGCCAGTTAGGTTTTGAAGTCATACTCAATAATAGTTTTAGACTTATCCAAGTGGGAGACTGTTGGATTAATGTTGAGTCCATAACTATATTTGGTATGTACTTGACCCGACCCGACATGGTCCATTTGGGTTGCACTTCACCGGCACAATTTATATGGATAGTCTTTTGAGAATAGTATATTTATGATTTATATTAATATATTATAAGTTCTAATATATTAATATGGAATCATATTATTTAATTAGTATTGATCAAGAATTAATTTAGAATTAATTAAGCGATCAAAAAGAACTGATTAAATATGGACTTTTATATATATGGAATGGGCCAAGTTCATTTAGGTTGGGTTAAGCTTTCATGGATGGTCCATGGAGCTTTTAACCCATGGATCCTATGTAAATGAAAGGTCATGGGTATTAGGGTTTACATGGATGTAACCCTAATCCTCCATAATATATAAAGGGGTCCTTGGCTCACAAAATTGGGACAAGTGTGTGAAAATAAGAGTGGGCCGATTTTAGTGTGCATACATATTCTCTCAAGTTCTTCCAGATGTTTTGGTGATTTGTGATTCCATTTGAGGCTTCCACACTATTGGGGCTAAGCTCTTAAAGCTTGAAGACATCAAGCTACATCAAAAGGTATGTCATCTAACTAGAACATTGTAGTATAGGTGCTTCATAATATGCTAGTTAGGATGAAACCTTGGAATAGTTAATATTTGCATGTATAATAGAGAAAACATAGATCCAAGGTTTATAGGGTTGCATGTACACCATAAGAGTGTTAGAATGCTCAAAACCCAACACCAATATCTATTATCTCTGATCGAGATAGTAGATTCACTTCACGTTTCTGGCATTCACTACAGAAATATCTAGGAACTAGGCTGGACATGAGTACAGCCTACCATCCACAAACTGATGGACAGAGTGAGAGAACGATTCAAACGTTAGAAGACATGCTGAGAGCGTGTGTGATCGACTTTGGTAAAGCATGGGATACCCATTTACCACTAATCGATTTCTCGTACAATAACAGTTACCATACTAGCATTAAGGTTGCTCCATTCGAAGCTCTCTACGGTCGCAAGTGCAGATCACCTCTGTGTTGGGCCGAAGTGGGTGACATCGCAACTGGCTAGAGGACAAATTCCTGACAGCACTCTCACTGGTCCGGAGATCATTTGAGAAACTACTGAGAAGATAGTACAAATTCGAGAACGACTTAAAGCCTCTAGAGACAGACAGAAAAGCTACACAGACAAAATATGAAAACCCTTGGAATTCCAAGTTGGAGACCATATCATGTTGAAGGTTTCACCCTGTAAGGGCATGATACGCCTTGGAAAGCGTGGCAAACTGAATCCAAGGTACATTGGACCGTTCGAGATTCTTGCTAGAATCGGTCCAGTAGCTTACAAACTCAAATTACCTCAAGAACTCAGTAACATACATCCTATATTTCACGTGTCTAACCTAAAGAAGTGCTTATCCGACGAGACTCTTGTTATCCCACTCGATGAAATCGAGATAAACGAGAACCTCAACTTCGTGGAGGAACCAGTAGAAATCCTAGACAGGGAAGTAAAGAGAACCAAACAAAATCGTATCCCGATAGTGAAGGTTCGCTGGAATGCAAAACGGGGACCTGAATTCACTTTGGAGCGGGAGGATCAAAAGAAACACAAGTATCCACATCTTTTTCCCTAGTCCTAGTGTATCTCTATAGTCTTAATTTCAGGACGATATTCCCTCTAACATGGGGATAATGTAACAACCCGTAATCTCAAATCAATATAAATTGAACTTATTTGAATAAAACTTTAAACTACAAACATATGCATGTAAATTCATATCATAACATTAATACCATAGGAACTTGAATGCCTTAAGCACATGTTTATATAATTCATTTTATATACATACCTTGTAAATCAAATTTATTTATAAGTTATGAACACTTATATTGAAACTATACATTTATAACTCAATATACAAGTCAAGATAAGTTAAGGGATTAAAGTTTAAGGCACAAAATGACACACCACAATGACTTGAAGGTCCAAGAAAATCTAGAAGATGTGTTCACGGTTGGAAAGCAAACAGTGAACCCTCTTAAAGGGTGCCAACCGTGAACTCAAATGAAGCAAAGACCAAACTGTGAACACATTAAGAAGCAAAAGTCAAACCGTGAACAACTTATAAAGTGGAAGTCAAACCGTAAACCCTTCACCATTTGATATTTCTAGACCGTCAACACTTCATTTTAGAAGTGTTTAACCGTAAACCCTCTTCAAATATCTTCAAATCTTATCTAATTCAACTTCCCAATATGATCAAATACAGTTACCAACGAACATATCACATCACACCTCATGAGTTTTCTTTCATATATAAGGTGCAAATGAATTCATTTGCACATTAAACAAGTGTAAGCACCTTCATTCTCTCTCAAAACTTCAAGCCTTAATTCTTCATTTGCTCTCAAGTATCAAAGCTTATACCAAGTTTAACTTCACATTTCAACATACAATCAATAACACATTCGTATTTGCATCCACACATTTCCAATAAATTAGTAAGTTGCTATGAATTAATTTAGTCTTTAAAAGACATTTAACATATATATACAAATAATCCATACATAATATTACGTGTATAATATTATTAGGATTCGTTTGTTAACACCTAAGAACACACATACAAGGTGAGTTCATACCCCTGCGTTTTTACTATTTTTCACTGTTTTAAAGGGGGGGGGGGGATACAAGTCTAACACAAGGATATTGTGTTTACAATCAAATGTATTCTAAATATTTCTAAAACGACTTTAAATTACTGAAACACTTTTAAATATTGTCAAACTCTTTTAAATGTTTTAAAAACTCTTTTAAGCTTATATTTTTCCAAAACTCATATATATATATATATATATATATATATATATATATATATATATATATATATATATATATATATATATATATATATATATATATATATATTTATATATATATAAGATTTAAAGGGCTTAGGACTAATAATTCGCTTTATTTCCTTTTCCTTGTTTGGATGTGAGCTTAGGGTAGTATTATTTGTCCGAATGTCGTTTCAATTTTAGGTATAATTTATGAATATTACGTAACAAGCAGAACTCAAATATAAATTCTAATAGGTATAATTTATGAAACTCTCACACAATTTTCACTAGTAAAGTATACAGGGTTTAACTATATATATACTCTCGTACAAAATTCTTTACATATTAATAGGGTACAAATACAATGTACCGGGTTATGCGCGAATGGGGTACAAATACATCGTACCAGGTTCGCATTAATGGGGTACAAATACAATGTACCGGGTTATACACGAACGGAGTACAGATACATCGTACCGGGTTCGCATTAATGAGGTACAAATACAACATACCGGGTTATGCGTGAACAGGGTATAAATACAACACACCAGTTTAAACAAAGAAAAACATAACATTATTGAAAACAATTCTTTTATTGTTTTATTGTGAAGTAAAACTATGTACACTAATACATAGTACAACAACAACACTTATACAGTTTGGTTTTATGGAATTAAAGCTACTTATCAGTTAAAATAGAAAATATTGGATTTTCTGGAGCAGTAAACATACTCACTATTTCAAGGAACTTGAAAACAAGCTTTTAAACATAAATACTTATGCACTCACCAACTTAAATGTTGATACTCTCTTTTTCAAAATACTTGTATTCTCGGGGAATCAGTAGACATGTACATCCCCGGGATTTTGAGAAGACGGCGCAGTATAAAGTCACGTCTTCTATCTTTTGTTATATAACTTTTGATGTCATATATACAATGACTTGAATACATATGCAAAACTTATACTTTATTAATGCAATGGTTGTTGTACTTTGATTACTATGATGCATGTGTTGTGATACTTAACATTTAGTCATCCACCCCCGGACGTTTCCGCCGCTCCGGTTTGGGGGTGTGACATTGTTTCACAGTTTCTCCCCTTGTTTTGGAAGTGAGCTTGACTGCGAAACACTCTTAATCCTGTTCAGAATTGCGAACACAAGCCTAATTTTCTCATCCATATTCTTCTTAACTGTGATCGTGATTAGAGAGTCACGAGTCTCGATAATGTCGGAGAGCACGGTGTTCACATCTGCAATACAACTCTTCATTACAACCTTTTCAGATAAGAGTTCGTTGTTTTGCTTCTCAGCATGTTCCAGCTTGACAGTTAGAACCTTCACTTTTTCCATTTTCACTACGAGCTGATCCATAAGTTTATTCTCCATAGCCAAGTCTTCAGAAGCTTGTCTATTTTGGAGGAAATGGAGGAGTTGAACTCTGACTTGTTAGAATGGATTCCAGTACAAACCTTTTTTAGAGCGACTTTCTCTGTTTTAAGAGTTGATCCAAGGCTAGAAATTACTTCATTCGCCTTCGCAATATTTGTTTCAAAAGAGCTCTAAAAGGTTCTCATGAAGGATCGAGCATCAGTGATTAGTTTTATCGACTTTATCGGTCGTTTCTTTACACAGAGAAGCAGATGCCTCAACTGCTTGATTGGCCTTGTCAAGGTTCGTAGAATGTTCGTTCATCAATGCTTCAAAGAACGCCTTGACAGTTTCTTGTGAGTAATAACCATGAGAGGATGTCTTGGTGGATTCAATCAAGGAATCCAGCTTTTTAGATAGAGCCTTTAATTTCCCTCGAGTGACTGGAGCTTCATCATCACTCTTAGTCCTAACGTTGAATGGACTGTAAGTGAAACCTCCAAAATATTCTTCATCTTCACCATAAATGGTATTTGGATATTCCTGGAAAATAGGTGAGATGGGTGGTGAGGAATGACCAAAAGTGAAACCTAAAGCACTTGCCCCCGCACAAGATGTGTTGACAGAAACCGAAGGTTCACTGGTGGCAATTGTGGTGGTTGTTGTTGAATCTGTAAACAGTGGGGTTGATTGGGAAACAGTAACCTCGGGTTCCGAAACACCCGTAGAGGACATGGTGCGATGGTAATGGGAGTAGTAATGGTAATAGGAGAGTGAGGAGGAGTAATGTGATGAAAGAAATCATCAGTGATGGGAACAGATTGAGGCATTGTAAGGTTACCTCTGGATTCGTTGGTATTGGTTGTGAAACTTGGGGTTGCGAAGATGCAGCAGTATCATCATGTTCATTGTGAACATCTCCTTGAACAGGAATCTCCGAAACTGTATTGGACTGCGAATCTTCGTGGTCACTTGGCGTGGGAGTACGAGGCCTGCGAGCAGCTCGCTTTATCTTCTTCTTTGGTTCTTGGATGGGTTCAAATGGACCGACCTTCGCGGCTCTTTTCTTTCCTCCCTTCTTTGGTTTGTCTGCCTCGTCAAGGACCTTTCGTACTTCATCGGTCATTGGCCGAAGGCCAGAGTCTGGTAGACTGCGATAGGTTCGCATGACTTCACTCGCTGCGGGTATGTTGCAAAGCATCGCCTTAGGGATTGAGCCAATGAATGAAATTTTGGAAGTATCAGCCAATATTATGTTGTTGGTGTGGAAGATTTGAATAGCATCCATACAAGAATCTTCGAGAACGGGGATGTTAAGCTTATCAATAGCCCGTTGAACCACAATATTCCAGAAACGAGCACAGGAAATCTCACTGTGTCGTGTAGTCGAAAGGGTACTTTGGACCAGTTGAGCCCAAAGCACTGAGCCATTGTCCAGATTGATGCCGGATTAGATACCGTACATAATTGTCATGAAAAGCTTGCTGGCACAGTCGAAGCTGGTAACCCTCTCTGAAAAACTCTTGAAGATGAGGGTGAACAGCCCATTCCACATCAGCGGAAAATTGGGCTTCTGGAAATTTGAGACAGCAGTTAAAACTTCCTTGTACCCTATTTGATAAAACATCTCCAAGATGGAAGAGTTAGAGACGATCTCAGGGTCAACCAGGTCACGACCTTGAGGAAGCCCTAAAAGGCTACATAATCGCGATTTCGTGATTTGGGTTTTCTTGTTAAAGATTTCAAATGTAATCATCTCCTCACCCTTTTGGTAGCTAGCTGTTGAATATGCCTTGGACAGATGAACCAAGGGAACGATCTCTGATTTCGTCAGAGCGATGACCAGTGGAGAGTATCTCAAGCACTCGACGATTGGTTGAAGAAAACCGTCATATTTGGTCGGATCAAGGTTCAGAATGAGGTTCTAGTTTGCCTTGATGTTGAGAAGGGATGATTGCGCCATTTGATCTGCAATAGAGGGGGTTTCTGATGAAGCTGCCATGGAAGCTTGATGAAGGAGATGATGAACAGTAAAATAATAATCCCCAGGAGGATTTTGTTTTCTTTTGAAAGTGGTAAGTAATATCGAATCGTCAAAATCATTTTTTACCGTAGAGTAAGAGAGAGAAATCCGGCGGTTGGTTGCATCGAATACTGAAAAGCGGCCTAAAAAGGCATGAATGACAGCTATGATGTGAGATAAATTGTGTCAGTCGGCGTGATATCAGCGTCAGTTCAAATTTTCACGCGCCCAAATCCTTTCCTTTTAAAATGTCGTTTCAGTTACGCCCTTTTGCCACTGATTCACATGCAAACTTTTGCAATTAATGACCATCAACTGTTCTGTGAAACTGAAAGTAATCATGAGTACCACGAACCAGACTTTGGAAAATCACAAGGATCTTCATGCGAGAGTGTGCCAAAGATAAAGAAATAAATCAACATTATTCTATGGGATTCTAGTGATGTATGTTAAGACATAAAGCAGATGGATTCCGGGCAACGATCTCTTCCTTTGCAGTCAAGAGAGACTTTGAAGTGCTTGTGTGGTGTCCCATTGAATTACGATCATCTGTTTGTTGAGAAACAGTGAAAGACTTCTTTTCATTAGGCTTAAAGGGTGGATTTATCTTCAACCAAACTACGAAACTTGACATAAGTCCGAACGTTCGGATGAAGTACTTGTCTGACTAGTGTAGCCATAAGAACAAGTATGCTTTGGAATTATTTTAAGTGACTAGGATAAGTATAGAAATCTCAAGAAAAATTAAAAACTGGATCTATTGGGAAGAAACGTCTTAGGACTAGAACGTCTCATTAAGATCACACAAAAAGAAAGAGAGATTTAATGGTACTGACCACGAAGGTGGACATTCGTTAATTCCTTGGTGAATAAGCTAGAACATTTAAATTGTTCACCGTACAATTCATAAATATGTGTTGGATTTTGGGTTTCACTCAATTCATGGTAATAACAAATTTAAGATCATAAACACATAATTTGTGTAACCATAAACTTCAGTGGTAATTTTTGAGAGTCTCAAGGATTAGATTTATGAATGCGAAAGTGATGGAGAAGTAGTAGGAGGTGGTTCCAAAGAAATAATGTACCTCTGCTATGCGAAAGTGACCAAGCAGTTAACCCTTAACTCAATGCGAGAAGAGTAAGGTAGCTCATGTCTAATGTGAATAAATAGCCTAATTGCGAAGAAACAATTGGTGTTATCGATTCATTAAGGCTTCAACATAGAGTCTTTGAGGCTTCGGACTACATGCAACAGCATGCTTCTAGGGACACTTAACTAGTGCATAGATTAGAAATTTATACCTGCCCCATCATTCATAATTGAGATCACCAAGATAGAAGCCTTCAAACATGCTCAATTATCTCATATTTTTGGTATTTTTGAATATTTTGTGAAAAGAAATAAGTAAAAAAATATAGAAAATATTTTTGTATTTTTGGTTTTTTGAGAAGAGAAATAAAAATAGAAAGAAATAGAATATTTTTGGATTTTCAATTTTCTGCAACAGAAATAAAAAAAACACGAAATAAACAAAAGTATACAAGAAGCTCCAAAACTTCAAATGAACAGTGCACTGCGAGCCACTATGAGCGTTCGCGGATGAACAGCTGACTGCGAGTCACTGCGAGCATTCACACCAATTCTTAATGCAACCAAAACTTTATGATTGCGAAGGTGGTTTTGGAACAGATTCTGCCTCTATCATTCCTAAGCCTTGAAGAATGCGATTAAAGGTTTGTTCAGGCAAGGCTTTCGTAAAGATGACGGCCAGCTGATCAGCGGATCTAACAAAGTGTATCTCGACATTTCCATCTTCCACATGATCTTTGATGAAGTGATACCTCAGTGCGATGTGTTTGGTCTTTGAATGTTGCACTAGGTTGTAGCAAATGCGAATGGCGCTCTAAGAATCGCAATACAAGGGGATTCGCTTCATATTGATGCCATAGTCACGAAGCTGACTTTGAATCAAGATAACTTGTGAAGTATAGGAGGAAGCGGCTATGTACTCTGCTTCAGCAGTTGAAAGGGAGACGTGAGTTTGGTTTTTAGATTGCCAACTTACGAGTTTGCCATCAAGAAATTGACATCCTCCCGTTATACTTTCCCGATCCAAACCGCAACCTCCGGGATCAGCATCCGAACACGCTTGCACAAAGAAACCTGAACTTGAAGGGTACCATATGCCTAGTGAGGATGTTCGTTTGAGATACCTGAAGATATTCTTAACAGTATTCAGGTGGGGTTCGCAAGTATTTCTTGAAACCTGGCACAATAGCAAACAAAAAACATGATGTATGGACGACTAGCGGTTAGATACATCAATGAACCTATCATTTGACGATAGAGTGTCATATCAGCAGCTGGTTTGTCCAAAGACGATGTTAGTTTCATTTCGAATACCATTGAAACCTTCACCTTTGAATCTCCCACTATTCCAAACTTAGAGAGTAAGGTCTTTGTATAAGCCTCCTGATTGATAAAGACACCTTCCTGACTCTGTCTTATATTCAAACCAAGGAAAAGTTAATCGGACCCATGGAGCTCATCTCAAACTTAGTTTCCATTAACTTTCGGAACTCAGCAGTTAAGCTGGGGTTAGTTGATCCGAAGATGCTGTCATCAACGTAAATTTGAACGATCATTAAGTGGTCACCATCTTTCTTGCGAAAGAAGGTTGGGTTGACCGATCCTTGTTTAAATTTAGCCTGTTTTAAAAAGCGAGTAACAGTTTCGTACCAAGCTCTTGGAGCTTGTTTTAGACCATAAACTACTTTTTCCAGAATGTAACAGTGGTTCGGATAATTTTCGTTTATGAACCTTGGTGGTTTTTCCACATACACTCTTTCTTCTAGTTCCCTGTTTAGAAATGCACACTTGACATCCATCTGATATACTTCAAAGTTCTTGTGCGCTGCATATGCCAAGAAGATGCGAACTGATTCCAGTCTTGCAACTAGTGCGAAGGTTTCTTCGTAGTCAATGCCTTCATCCTGGCAATACCCCTTAACAACGAGTCGCGCCTTGTTTCGGATCACATTTTCATCTTTGTCTAGCTTGTTGCGAAATACCCATTTTAGACCAACAACGGATGCATCCTTTGGTGTGGGAATAAGTCTCCAGACCTTGTTTCGTTCGAATTCATTGAGCTCCTCCTGCATTGCTTTCACCCAATCAGAATGATCAAGAGCAATTTAAACATTTTTAGGTTCAATTTTGGAGATAAACGAGTTGAACATGCAATATTCCACTTTAAAGAATAATGCAGTTCGCTTCGCTTTTTGTTGTGTTCTTGTAAGAACTCCCGAAGACAAATCTCCTGTTACTTGAGTTTTTGGATGATCTCTGGTCCATTTGGCCAACAGAGGGTAATTAGGATCATAGGTTGGATCCAATTCAACATTTACATCCTCAAATTCTGACTGCACATCTGAATCATCATTCGTATTTTCATTCTCCCCCTCGAATGATGTATGTTCTACTTCTTCATGCGGAATAGGATTCTCTCCTGGAGAGAACTTTCATAGGTCACTTGAGGAGTTGAATGCTCCCCCTGAAAAGGTGTATCAGGTGTGGAGGTTGATGTAGAACCTTCCCCATGCGGTGTAGCATTTGCACCTTGTGATTGAGACCGAATTTTAGAGTCTTTCGGAGTAAGGTGCCTTATTAATGTATTGATGTTATTCATATTTTCTTGCCTATGGTTGTATGATGTTTAATGGTAACACCCACGGTTTTAATTGTAAATGCTTTTGTGGGACCGGTTCTTGACCAAATGTGGGTTAACACCCGAAATGATTTTTATAACCATAGCATTTTGAAAAGTTAAAAAAAAATTGGTGTTACAAAAGAATTAGAAAGACGTGTATTATTGATTTCAATTGAGTACATACCAGATGTAGAAACAGTTGCTTTGGATTTTTCTTCTTTCACATCTTGAAAGTATTTTGGGTAACTTATCTTCCAATGCCCATTTTGGCCATAATGAATGAAAACGACCTCTTTTAGATCACTGATAGGAGGGACTTCATAATTAGCTTTCCCGTTTGACCCGCCATTAGACCGTCGAATGTGAGTTTTCCCTTTCCACTTGGGTTGGACAATAGATTTCCTTTTCTTTCCCTGGCCTTGATGAATGGCCATGACAGGAGCTCTACCAACACTAAAGGGATGAGACTTCTTCATTCCTGTTGCAGTTGTCTACAACAAGTTATGGAGTTGCACCAATGTCGTTTCTACGTTGTTCAAATGATATATTAAAATTGAACTGATCATAACAACTTGACAAGTTGTTATGAACCCATATCATGGCCAACTCTTTGTGGCAATTCACATTCAGCTTCTCCAATCTTTCCACATGCCTCTATATTTTTTGTACATGAGCACACAATGATTCTGAGTTTCCACGCCATTAGGGCTTTGACAATCTAATGACATTCTTGCCTAGTTTTCTTCTGAAACATTTCACTAAAAGCTATGTTCATTTCATCTGACCAATAGTCATCATAGGATTTTTGCAAAGCTAGGGCCATGGTAGCAATCATGATGCTAACATCTTTTGAGGCTGTCAATATTTTGTTGTTGGCAACTATTTCATTTGGAGTAGCGGCATTTTGTATCGATCTCAGAAATTAAATACCAAGAACATACTCTTTGTTTTCATACGGAACACTCATATCAATGTCTACCTTTTAAACAAAGACATCTTTGTCATAAATTTATTTGTAAACTTGTCTGATCTACCCGCTAGATCAAGATACATGATTTCTATTTTTCTAGTGGCAACAAACGATCATAACTTGATAATTCTTGTGGAGATAATAGCATAAATTTTTGTTGTCATCCATGTTTAGCGGTAGCACTGGTATGTGTTTTGACATATTATTCCTTATTATAGGTAGTTCACTACGATCATTAATATTCCTCAGGCGTCAGGCAAAAGTCGATAGCCACTGATCCAAAGGTGATTTATAACATGTTACGTTAACAATACATTATCTATTATTAACAATAGATTATCTAATACAGTTTACCTACATCGTCCTTCAACACAACAGGAAAACCAAAACAGACAGTCAGACACATTACTAAAACAGACACACGTTAACCAATATTATATATTATGATAAAATTCACGCAGCAGTCTTCGTTGCCTTAATGTCCCCACCAGAGCTCTCTTGGCCCACGATATCAATAACCCTAGATTGTTTCTTCTCGTTAGCCAACTTCGGAACCTTGATCTTCAACACACCGTCTTCAAGATGTGCCATTATCATCTCCATGTCCACATTCCCGGGCAACCGGAACTGCCTCCAGAACTTACCACTCGTCCTTTCCGCCCTATGCCACTTATCACCGTCGACTTCCTCCTCAGCCTTCCTCTCTCCGCTCACCTTCAAGACTCTGCTCTCTTCCACCTCGATCTTTATGTCCTCTCTCTTCAACCCAGGTACATCCAAGGATATCTCGTGATGTCCGGATGTCTCCTTCCAGTCGGCTCGTGCCAGGTTGATCGTTTCAAGGTTTTTCGGAAGATGAAGTGGGTTATGTTCCAGAATCTTGAATGGGTCTTCGGCGGGGATCATCATGTCCCAAAGAGGTCTGTTGTAGGGGATTAGAGCCTCCATTTTTGTAGGTAAGCTTATTGTAATCAATGCCATTAATGTTGTCAAAGCAAATAATGTGATCGTATGCATTTTCGACATCGGCACTTTTTGTGGTTTCAACTTTTCTAGAATTGGGCTTTGTTGATTGAATCGAGAAATAGCAGATAGTGAATTGAAGTATGTTTGATATGGTGCAACCGTTATTTGATTGTCGAGTTTTGTGTTGAATCAGGATTGTTGGGTTTATATAGGCGATGGGAAAAGGATCTCTGGAGTCTTCCACCAGGAAGAGAAGTATCTATGTTTTTCGAGAGACTGCAAGAAAGAAGACTATATGTAGAAGTCTCGAATTAGCTTTAACTAAAAATAATAAATTAATTTCTTTTATTTATATAAAATAAAGATACAATAAAATCCATTAAACTTTTTTAATCTTATTTTTTTATTTGACACTGATGAATAGGAACCTACACCGGAGACTAATTCTCATTTTTGTTTGGTAAATATTGTGTGTATTAGGGCTGTATATGAGTCGGTTTGGATCGGTTTTGGACCCAAACCCAACACAACCCATAAATGGTTGGTTTTTGGTTTTCAGAAGTCAATAGAATCGATTTCTGGTCGTTTCGGTTTCTCGGGTTTTAAGGTCGGTTTGGATGGTTTTTCGGTTTTTTGGGTTCAACCCATAAACTCACGGGTTCTAGGTTTAAACCCATGAGTTTTGGGTTTTAACCCATTTTCCATAAATGAAATAAGAAACTAAATACTTCAAAAAAACACCAAATTGAAATTAAATATTTCAAAAAACATGTATTTTACAACCAAATAGTATATATTACAAGTTATAACCAAAGTCCGTGGTCGAATACAACCAAAACACAATCAAACCAAAAAAGCTGCATTTTAAAAAAAAAAACTGCATTTTTTTTTAAAAAAAATTGCATTTTTTATAAAACTGCATTTGTTTTTTTAAAAAGTAAATTTTTAATAATCGGTAAATTTAAAAAAAAAAACTAGAATATTTCAAAAAAACTCTAATTTTTTTAACAAAAAAAAATCAACATTTTAGGTGCATATATGCATATTTTTTAAGTACATATATGCATCTTTCTTATACTATAATATTCGTATGTAATCATATAAAAAAATCAATTTTTATTATAATAATCTATAAACACAATAGTACAAGTATTTTATTCGATACAAAATAAAATATAAAAAAAAAAATACTACAAAATTTCAAAGCGTTTTTATGTCTTCGGGTCAAGATTTTCATATTTTGTTAAATTTATCATTTTTCACATCTTCAATATTTTCCACAAATTCTTCCAAATCTACTAGAAAAATAAAAAAAAATTGATTAATGCAAGAAAACTCACAAAAATACATGTGTGCATATAAACGTAATTCATATGTGATTCACTTGTAATTTATATGTGAATCACATGCAATTCATATGAAATTTACTTGTGAGTTACATGTGGTTTACATGCAAATTACATGTGAATCACATGTAATTCATATGTGATTCACTTGTGATTCACATATGAATTACATGTGAACCACATGTACTTCATATGTGAATCACTTGTGATTTACTTGTGAATTACATGTGATTTATATGTAAATTACATATAAATCACATGTAACTCATATGTGATTCACTTCTGATTTACATGTGAATTACATGTGATTTACATATGAATCACATGTAATTCATATGTGAATCACTTGTGATTTACTTGTAAATTACATGTGATTCACTTGTGATATATTGCTAAAATGAAACAAATTAAAATAAACTATATGGTTAGAAAAAATAAATAATTAAGATGATTTACATGTGAATTACATGTGATTCACATGTAAATCACAAATGATTCACATGTGTCACAAGTGATTCACATGTGAATCACAAGTGATTCACATGTAAATCACAAGTGATTCATGAAGTTCAATATAGAAGCAATTAAAATAAACTATATGGTTAGAAAAAATAAATAATTAAGATGATTTACATGCGAATTACACGTGATTCATATGTAAATCACAAATGATTCACATGTGTCACAAGTGATTCACATGTGAATCACAAAGTGATTCACATGTAAATCACAATATCTGATAAATGGACTTTTTCTTCCCCATATTTTGAACCCTGGAGCTGAATTCTGAATTTTAGCAGCATTTGTAGATTCATGTTTGTTAGCAGTATTAGGTTATTGATCCATTGTTGTTCCAATTGTTGTCATCCTTAAACGCCATAAAATGACCTGTATTGTAGTGGCAAAATGTAAAAATGATGCAAAATTTTAGATCACTTAAACGCTTAAATTTGTATTGATAACAACCAAATATCATCATTTCTTATAACAAGCCTATACATCATGATTTGGTGAAAATTAGACCAACTTACGTTTAGTTTAGTGATGTTGTTCATGTTTGTAATGTTGATCGTGTATGTGTATGTCATATGATAGTGAAGAAATAGCAGTGCAGTGTGTGTTCTTAAAGCTTCCTACAACAATCGAATCCATAAACTTGAAGTAGAAGTCACTTAATTTGAAAAAAAAATCATGAGCACAATCAACCCCTCTTAAGTTCAAGCCCACCATGCAAGTTTCAGATATTGATATTATAAAAAACATGAAACAATTTTGTTAAAACATGTATATTGGAATTGAGCAGTGAAAACATGCATCTTATGAAAGTACTACATACATTCCTCTTAGGCATTTGATCAAACAGCTTGTATGCAAGGCCAACAATCCCAAATCAGATCAAAAGACAAAAACCATCACACATATGAGCCTTAAGAACACAAATTCAAACATCTAATTCATGATACATAATAATGTACACAATCAGATATCATACATGATCAGCAAACACATTCCCTATATTACAATTTTCATATATGAACAACAAATAAGTAGCAAATCAGTAGCAGCAAACAAGTAGTTGTGGCTATCGAATGCAGAAAAAAGTTAGAAATCAGACCAACCTCAGTTCATAATAACACTAGAATCAAAAGTACAAACTATATATTCCAATCATCAATGATATACGACTTCAATAAACAGATCTTTACTTGATGATGAATCGATACCTGAATGAATTTCCATGGTCATATTCTTGACTTTCTGATCCCAGGCGAAGATCAATGATGACAAATTGATGTTTACACACACTTGATAAATCAATGTTGATAGATCGTTGTTGATCAATTTTGATAAATCGGCGTTGATGAAGCGGCCTTCTCAGAGCTAGCAAAAGATCTAGACATCAGTTAACTCATGTCCATGGCTTCAAGCGACATGATATTGTGGATTCTGCAACAAGTCATCAACCAAATCAGAATAGTATCAGTTTAGATGAAAGAAGATAGATAACTCTGCAACAATTGAAAATCATGCTCAAGATCACAACAATTTCATGGAAAACAACGAACATAAAGATGCAAAGTGATAATTCCACACTTGTTCATCGGGGATGAGAGAAGAGAGATGATGCCTACTATGTGTTATCGATAATCAGGGCGGTCGACAGAGACAGGAAGGACACGATAAGGAAGGCGATGAATCGATAACGAGACAATTATAGGGCAGTTACACACCAATCTATTTATAGGGCTTTTTAATTATTCAATGAGTTTTGACTAATTTTGATTGGAGGCATCTAGACACATCTTCCGCCTTTTTTTTCCTTTATTAAAGATGGCTTCCGTTTTTTCTTTTTTGAAATTGGGCCTGAATTATTGTTGACCACCAAATGCAAGTGGAGTGATATTTGAGTTTTTGGAATTTGAGGTTTACTCCATAAAACCTATCTTCTCTTTTTATTATTTTATTTCACTTTTTTTATCGGTGTATATTCACAATTTACCCACTTTACTAATTATTTTTTAACTATTTTTCATTCTAAACTTAAGCCTAAAGTTAAAAATAAATAAATTAATTGTTATCTTTTAATATTGATATTATTGTTATTATTATTATTATTATTATTATTATTATTATTATTATCATCATCATCATCTAAAAAAATTCAAATTTTAGTATTATTTTACTTAAACCCTACTACACACCGGTCTATTACTATTGACCTACTGTTTGACTCTGACTTCTTTTTTATTTACCAATTTTCCATATATTCAAGTTTATATTTTCAAGAAAGCTGTCAATTTAAATTTCCAAACAAAAATACAAAATACTATAAAGTTTAAGTTTATATTACACCTATAAATTTTACTGTTCATATTACAAAAGATAAATTGTAAACTTCATATATCGCCAGAAATACTTTAGGAACCGAAATATCTATCGTCGGAGCCATCATTTCTTGCCGGAAATACATTATCAGAGCATTCGCTGTAAGTTCTGTCTCTTTCTCTTAACTTGTCCTAAATATTTACCTTACCTTATTGGAGCATTTATGTTGCCGCCATGGATGAGAGACAAAATCAACCTGTAATTGAGTCTCTAGATTTCATGGATGAGGGCCAAGAAGATCAACTAAGTGCTTTGTCAGACTGTCTGCTTATTGAAAGTGAGTCGGCAGTTGTTCTACTAGACGCTACCGGAAACACTAGAAACTGCCGGAATGATAAACTATATATAAGTCGCGTCTAGAATTTTATAAGCGACTTAGACTTACAGAAAGATCTTTTATGACTATAGATGATTAGTTGTTTATTTTTTTCTCGGAATTTTGTTATGTAATATTTAAAATTAAAAAAAATGATGAAGATTTGTTTCTAGTTTATTTTTCTTATATATTATTTATACTATCAATGATATTATGTTGATGAAAATTTATATAGAATTTTATTTTTTTATAATATTATTTATATTATTATATTCTAAAAATAATATTATTATTGTTATTTATCTTAATAAAAAAACAAATTTAAAGTTATTAATATTAATAAGGTTAATAATAAAATTGTAATTATTAAATAATAATGGTTTTTTGATTAGGTTATAATAAATAATAATAAAAGTAAGTCAAATAGTAATTATATGGTAATGATTACTTAAAAAGTAAAATCAATGATAATTATATGATAATAATAACCTAAAAAAGAAGTCTAATGGTGTATGATGATAATATAGGTTGTGTGTATGAAGTAGGATATATATATATATATATATATATATATATATATATATATATATATAATATTATCTTACTACTTTATAATGTATATCTCTATAACATTTTAAGACAAAGTCTTAAAAACAAGGATAGAAAATCTAGACCATCGAATTTATATTAGAGGGTGAGGATTTAACTATTGGTGATCCATGTGAAATGCAGAGTTTAATCTATACACAGTATCTGCTCGCCTCAACCTCACGATAACTCCATCTAAGCGGGTAATTCAAAAGTTTTTGAAATTGGATGGAACGCAAAAATGCGTCTCTCCGGTAAAAGATGTCACCCCTCTTTCAACGTCCTCAAGATCTAGAGATGGATGCGAAAGGCATCCCACCACCGCCATCCTCCAGGTATTTCTCCTCCATATGCTCTCTAGCTCGATCTATGTGATTTGTTGTTGTTACATTTTCAGTTTTTTATCTTCAGTTAATCTTTCGATGTTAAGTTTTCGTTGCAGCAGCATATGACTTGAATAAGAAGGAGGTGGGATGAGTGCTCTGATTCTCAGTCTTTGGTTCGATCTAATCATTTTATCATTTAGGTTTATAAGTTTTGTTCAATCTTCTTTAGTTTTTATTTTAATAAAAGTTTACGTCTTCTACAGGATAACCCATGAAGTCCCTCTTGGATAAATCTGCTTGATCACCTTATCCACCGTATCACTTCATCTTACCATCGTTCACCACCGTTGCGTCTCTCCGGCCTATACACACACTGAAACCCCTCCAACCTATGCACTCTCCTCTAACCTACTTACTTACCTTCAAAATCCAGGTTCATCACTTGATGCCTCCTTCACCATTCAATGTCGCCTTCATCATATCTGAACAGCCACCAACGTTCTCTATATGCATATGCAACGGATCTGTAAATCACCACAAGTATACAACCGGACCATGCCACAGTACCACTCAATGCCACCTTACCAAATATGAACAACCACCACTGAGGTATCTCTATAGACATCCATACATCATCTCTTCTTTATCATCTATATTTCAATTAAAACACCTCATTTTACAAGTTCTTTTATATTTTAAAGGGGCGATTAATGGAGAGGGCAGATTAAAGGTTTATTGATGAAGGAAATAACATATGGGATACATTCTCGAAGGTTCAAATTTCTTAAACTAAGTAATTTTTTGCTTGTGTGCATGATTGACTTTGTATGTGTGTTTGTGTTACAGCAACTGAAATTGAGGCTTAAAACTTAAGTTAATATCTCTCTCTAAATGGTAGGTTCATTTTCTACCAATAGTTTTTTACTAATAATGTCTTCGAACAATGTTTTTCATTCAGCTACTCAAACCCATTTTCCTACAATCTTTTGCTATTGAGATTGGTTGATTGTTCATGTATGTTAGGTTTTTTATGATGCTTGCTGAATTTGCAATGGGAGCTGATTCACCACAATGGTTTTACAAGGATCCTGTAAGTAAATATACATGTAAATTAAAAGACCAAATTACCCTTGTGTTGAATGTTTTTGGGTGGTCTTAAAGACTTGGTTGATAAAGAAACATGTTTAGGCTGGTCAAAACAATGGCTTAGATGCTTAAATGAATAATCGTGAATTTTACTAATTTGTCATTACCATGTACACTCACCATTTATATCTTCAATGTAAACATTTTTCCCAGAGTCAAGAATCTATAATTTGTTTTGCCTCACTAATCAAGCTCTTGAATGATTAATGTATATTTAGGTTGTATATGTTACACTTGGATTGGGCTAGAGAAGAAAGAATTGAAGTTTTTTGATAGTTTGTAATAACCAGGATTGACAAAGGAGGAATCATAAATAGTTATGCTCCACAAAATGTATGTGTAAGCCATCCTCAGTGAGTAAGCACAAAGAAGGCATTAAGGAACCTGAATATCAAGCAATCCCACTGACGAAAGCAATGTAACCCAAACATAAACTTTCACATAAAATTAAATTTGTCCGACTTCATCTGATGTTTGTTTTGTTTAATTTAGGTTTTAATTTTTCTAGATTTTTTCTGTTTTAGGTATTCATGATGAAGCATTTCAAGTATACTTTAATGAACAATGAATACCATTGTCTGGGTTGAACATTTGACAAAAAGAGCAGAGTATGCATGATATGGTAATTTTGGTTTCTTTTTGCTTAAAAATCATAATGATTTTAGATCTCTTTAATTTGACATGTTTCATGTGTTGTCGGGTTGTCCCATCTTGGCCTAATTTAGTGATGAAATGTTTTTTTTGTAGATGTTAAAATATCATGTATTGCTGATGGTGAGACTTTAAGAGTAGCTAACCATGTAACCACAAAAAACTCTTTATTTGTAAGTTCTTTATGTTATATATTTTAAATATTTTTTGCCTTTGTTTAGCAGGTTGGCACAATGGTGTTGTAGGAGTGCTGGTAGGATGCCATAACCATCTCTATAACAATATATTTGTGGTTCATGATCATTTTGAGAGGTTGTTGAAATATACAGGAGTCAGTTGTTGCACTCTCCATTTGTAAATTAAACTGCCTTACAAGATTCCCAAATATTAAAAAGCTTTACAGGCATTTATAAAATTTGATAATTTCAAACAGTTCATGCTCCAAATGTCCCTGCTAATTCAAGGTATTATGGCTTTAATCATATACCATTTTTACTTTTGTCTTGAATGTCATAGTATAGAACATTATGTCTGACCCTAAAAAGTCAATTATCACTAATTTTTATATGACAACTATGAGGGTCGGATTGTTTTTAGTTTAAAGTATATAAATGAGGTTTGATAAACAAACATATCCAAATTTTTTATTTAATCAAATAATAGATCGATGATTTTTCGATTTTGTTTTTTCATTAACAACATTTATCATTAACACTACAGATCGGAAGCTAACATGTATAGTTGTTAACTAAGACACAATGTAAACAAAATCTTCCATGAACCATCAATTTACATTTAATACTCAATAGTTTTTTTTGAAACGACAAATCTAATCTACTCCTAAACAACACCTTAAATCCACCTATGTCCACAACGAGACTTGAACCCTCAACCTTAAGAAGTGAGAACAACACCGGATACCGCTGGGCTACAAGCCCTTTGGTTAATACTCAATAGTTCATCATATTTTTTTCATAGAAGTTTGTATATAAATACAACGTAAGTTGCAAAGCAATTTAATAATTATCAATAAATAAAATAGTATTTTCAAAATAATCCCATAAGTTTCATAATTATTAATAAATGAATAGTATTTTGCTTTTTTACAAAGTATAATAAATACTAATAATATTTAATTTTAAAAAGAACCTTTAAACAAAATAAAAGTTGTGTAACTTTTAACATATTTATTCGGAATCTAATATTAAATAATACGTACTATACACAATTATCTATTATATTATGTTTGGTGTGGTTCGGTTGTTGGTGGTTATTGGAAAATAAAAAACCCCATCTCAATAAAATTTGCGATTTGAAAAGTCAAAAACCACACCGAAGATTTTTGTCTTGGTTTTGATTTATGTAGTTTTTCCGATCATTTTTAGATATTGTTTTTTGCTCACCCATGTAAAGGGAAATCTTCAGAAAAGTCCCAATATTTACGGAAAAGTTACATTTTAGTCCCAAAAAAAAATTTTGAACGAAAAAATCCTGAAAACCGACAAAAATTTGCAGTTTGACCCTTTTTGACCGGTTGAAACCAGTACCAAATTATTTTGGGACTATTTCGTAAACTAACCCAAAATATTTCGAATTTTCTGTAAACAAAAAATATTAGGACTTTTCTGTAAACAAAAATATTAGGACTTTTTCTACAAACAAAACTCTTATTATTATTATTATTAAAAACATAAATAAGAATACTATTTTTTGAACTTGTTATTATTAATATTGTTACTAATACATATAAATGCATTTAAATAAAAAAAATAATATTAATGACATTGTTTAAGGGTGGAGGTGGAGGAGATGGTGATGCTTTTAGCATTGAAACCATGAATGTCGACTTGTATATTTTTACTTTGTATATGGTCATTTCACATTTGTTATTATTGTTTTCAATTCAGAATATTAATACTTAATAATTCAAAAGAAATTGCATAATTGTAATATTGTTTATAAATAGTTTAAGGTAGAAGAGTTTCTCACTTTGTATATAAAATTATTTAAGGTAGAAGAATTACTTTCCAAATCCAACAAATCCACTACAAACATCTACATAGGTAACCCATATCAAAATTCAAAAGTATTAATTATAATAGCTTGTTTAATAAAAAGTAATAGGAATAATTCAAAAGTATTAATCAAAATTCAAAAGTATTAATCCAAAAAACATGTCATATTATTTTTTATTAAACAAGATATTGTAATTAATACTTTTAAATTTTGATATGTGCTACCTATGTAGATGTTTGTAGTGGATCTGTTAGATTTGGAAAGTAATCCTTCTACCATAAACATTTTTATATACAAAGTGAGAAATCTTTCTACCTTAAACTATTTATAAACAATTTTAAAAATATGCAACGTCTTTTAAATTGTTAAGTATTAGTATTCTGAATTGAAAACAATAATAACAAATGTGAAATGACCATATACAAAGTAAAAATATACAAACAAACATTCATGATTTCAATGCTAAAAGCATCACCATCTCCTCCACCTCCACCCTTAAATAATGTCATTAATATTATTTTTTCATTTAAATGCATTTATATGGATTAGTAACAATATTAATAATAACAAGTTCAAAAAATAGTATTCTTATTTATATTTTTAATAATAATAATAATAATAATAATAATAATAATAATAAGAGTTTTGTTTATAGAAAAAATCCTAATATTTTTGTTTACAGAAAAGTCCTAATATTTTTTGTTTACAGAAAAGTCCAAATATTTTGGGTTAGTTTACGAAATAGTCATAAAATAATTTGGTACCGGTTTCAACCGGTCAAAAAGGGTCAAACTGCAAATTTTTGCTGGTTTTGAGGAATTTTTCGTTAAAAAAAAAATCTTGGGACTAAACTGTAACTTTTCCGTAAATATTAGGACTTTTCTGAAGATTTCTCCCAATGTAAACTAAGGTAGTACCAAACTTAACATATAATAATACAACATTTTTTTATTTTCGAAAACAAACACATATATAGTTTTTTTACAAAATAAAAACACAATTATTTTTTTCATCCAAAACATATATCGAATTTTAGCAAAAAAAAAGTTTTTATTTTTAATCCAAAAAACACAATTTTGTTTTTAATATAAAATATGAAACGTAGATTTGTTGAATTTACCCTCCAAACCTCACCCAATCGCTACAACAAAATTATTTCCCTACAAGAAAAAATTCATCGACTCCGCATTGCATATTTTAAAAAACCCAAAATTAGTAGTAGAATATAAACTCTGCCTATAAATTATTCGCCGAAACGAACTATTCGTCAAAGCAAACTAATCACCGGAACTAATCCATTTGCCATCCTCCAAAAAAAAATTGATCACCGTCGAAACTATTCGCAAAATGAAACTAATCGTCGTCCGCCGCATTGCGCGGGTACCCTACTAATATATATATATATATATATATATATATATATATATATATATATATATATATATATATATATATATATATATATATATAATATGGGTCGGTTTCTTGGGTTGGATGGGCCTGGATAAAAACCGAAACCGAACCCGATTTTTTAATTTTTTAATAACTCAAACTCTAACCGTCTGTATTGCTTCGGTTTTGGTTTTTTTGGTTGCGGTTTCCTCGGTTTTAATCAGTTTCTCAGTTCCTTGGTTCGGGTTTGCTCACCCTAGTGTACCATTCAGTTTATAATTTGTTTCCATCTTTTTGATATTTGAATTCTTTGATAGATTGCGAAGTATTTTTTTTACAAGTTTATTAAATTAAAATTTATATTCTATTAAACATTTTAAAATGTAAAGTTTAATCAATTACCATAATACAATATTATTATTCTTCTATATTTTTGTTCTTATCTTTTTATATTTTTGTAAAATTTACTTAACTAACATTAGTTAAAAATTAAAAATTAGTTTAATTAAAAAAAATATGAAATCTAAAATACAAACCTTAAAATACATTAATTTAGAAAGGATAAATTCTATAAATTTTTTATAAAAACTTGATGATGCATTTTTTTTTCAAATTAGACACTCATTTTACCAATTTATTATAATATCAAAGTAGTCAAGCTTCACACAGTAAGCTCGTACATAAAGACGATATGACAACATCTAAGCATGTTACCTTAACACGGTAAGCTATAGCTTACTAAGCCGGTTCTCCTTATTGAATGTAAATTGACTGTGAAAAACTAAGAAAGCAATATATTATAGTTGTAACACCCCGGTTTTCAGGTATTTTCAACTCCCTCCTTTGGTTTTATTTTATGTCATTTTGGTCCTTGGATTGAAAGGAAGTAGCCTTGGGAAGCCCTAGGGGAAAGGGGGGGGGGGATTGTAATTTTGGGGTAGAAGGTGTATGCTAAGCGTACATGTGGGTACGCTGGGCGTACACATATGTACGCTGGGTGTACTCATGTCCGAAGGAAAACCCTAATTTTTAGGGTTTGTGGGGTATTTAAGTATCTTTATGGACCATTTACCCCCATCTTTTCAGCCTCCAAGCCCTTGAGTCGGTTTTTGGCAAACCCTAACCCCATAAGAGTGCATTTTGAGCTAAAAGTGTGTCCTTTGTGCGCTTAAGGAAGAAAGAGTTGCATCTAGGAGCTTAGAAGTTGAAGCAAGTTTGTGGATCTTAGATCATCACCTTCCTGGGAAGCTCTAGAAGGTAAAAAGTCTTCACCTTAATGTTTTGTTTGCTTGGATCTCATTTTGGTATCTTTTTGTGCTTCTTCTTGTCCCATAAGTCCCATTTCTATGCATGTTTAGTTTTGAACGATTTGGGCAGTCCATTCAGACGCTAGGAAGGGTTCCAAACCCTAAAAACGAGATTCCTTTAGCTAGTTTGACTCCATGTTTCTTGTAGAAGGTCTTAATGGATTAAGACCTTGCATTAATGACTTTATGGACGTGCAAAAAACACAATTTTAGCAAAAAAAAAGTTTTTATTTTTAATCCAAAAAACTCAATTTTGTTTTTAACATAAAATATGAAACGTAGATTTGTTGAATTCACCCTCCAAATCTCACCCAATCGCTAAAAAAAATTATTTCCCTACAAGAAAAAATTCATCGACTTCGCATTGCATATTTTTAAAAACCCAAAATTAGTGGTAGAATATAAACCCTGTCTAGAAATTATTCGCCGAAACGAACTATTCGTCAAAGCAAACTAATCACTGGAACGAATCCATTTGCCATCTTCCAAAAAAAATTGATCACCATCGAAACTATTCACAAAATGTAACTAATCGCCGCCCACCGCATTGTACGGGTACCCTACTAGTATATATATATATATATATATATATATATATATATATATATATATATAATATGGGTCGGTTTCTTGAGTTGGATGGGTCAGTTTCCGGATAAAAACCGAAACCGAACCCGATTTTTCAGTTTTTTAATAGCTCAAACTCTAACCGTCTGTATTGCTTCGGTTTTGGTTTTTTGGTTGCGGTTTCCTCGGTTTTAGTCAGTTTCTCGGTTCCTTGGTTCGGGTTTGCTCACCCTAGTGTGTACCATTCAATTTATAATTTGTTTCCATCTTTTTGATATTTCAATTCTTTGATAGATTGCGAAGTATTTTTTTTTCTTTTACAATTTTATTAAATTGAAATTTATATTCTATTAAACATTTTAAAATGTAAAGTTTAATCAATTACCGTAATACCATATTATTATTAGTGTATATTTTTGTTCTTGTCTTTTTATACTTTTGTAAAATTTATCACCTCTTAGCTAACATTAGTTAAAAATTACAAATTAGTTTAATTAAAAAATTATGAAATCTAAAATAAAAACCTTAAATTACATTAATTTAGAAAGGATAAATTCTATTAAATTTTTATAAAAACTTGATGATGCAATTTTTTTTCAAATTGGACACTCATTTTACCAATTTGTTATAATATCAAAGTAGTCAAGCTTAACACAATAAGCCCATACATAAAGACGATACGACAACATCAAACCATGCTAGCTTAACACGGTAAGCTATAGCTTACTAAGCCGGTTCTCCTTATTGAATGTAAATTGACTGTGAAAAACTAAGAAAGCAATATATTATAGCTGTAACACCCCGGTTTTCAGGTATTTTCAACTCCCTCCTTTGGTTTTATTTTATGTCATTTTGGTCCTTGGATTGAAAAGAAGTAGGCTTGGGAAGCCCTAGGGGAAGGGGTGGGGGGAGATTGTAATTTTGGGGTAGAAGGTGTATGCTAAGCGTACATGTGGGTACGCTGGGCGTACACATATGTACGCGGGGTGTACTCATGTCCGAAGGAAAACCCTAATTTTTAGGGTTTGTGGGGTATTTAAGTATCTTTATGGACCATTTACCCCCATCTTTTCAGCCTCCAAGCCCTTGAGTCGGTTTTTGGCAAACCCTAACCCCATAAGAGTGCATTTTGAGCTAAAAGCGTGTCCTTTGTGTGCTTAAGGAAGAAAGAGTTGCATCTAGGAGCTTAGAAGTTGAAGCAAGCTTGTGGATCTTAGATCATCACCTTCCTGGGAAGCTCTAGAAGGTAAAAAGTTTTCACCTTGATGTTTTGTTTGCTTGGATCTCATTTTGGTAGCTCTTTGTGCTTCTTCTTGTCCCATAAGTCCCATTTCTATGCATGTTTAGTTTTGAACGATTTGGGCAGTCCATTCAGACGCTAGGAAGGGTCCGAAACCCTAAAAACGAGATTCCTTTAGCTAGTTTGACTCCATGTTTCTTGTAGAAGGTCTTAATGGATTAAGACCTTGCATTAATGACTTTATGGACGTGCAAAAAACACAATTTTAGCAAAAAAAAAAGTTTTTATTTTTAATCCAAAAAACTCAATTTTGTTTTTAACATAAAATATGAAACGTAGATTTGTTGAATCCACCCTCCAAACCATACCCAATCGCTAAAAAAATTATTTCCCTACAAGAAAAAATTCAACGACTTCGCATTGCATATTTTTAAAAACCCAAAATTAATGGTAGACTATAAACCCTGTCTAGAAATTATTCGCCGAAACGAACTATCCGTCAAAGCAAACTAATCACTGGAACTAATCCATTTGCCATCTTCCAAAAAAAATTGATCACCATCGAAACTATTCACAAAATGTAACTAATCGCCGCCAGCCGCATTGCGCGGGTACCCTACTAGTATATATATATATATATATATATATATATATATATATATATATATATATATATATATATATATATATATAATATGGGTCGGTTTCTTGGGTTGGATGGGTCAGTTTCCGGATAAAAACCGAAACCGAACCCGATTTTTTAATTTTTTAATAACTCAAACTCCAACCGTCTGTATTGCTTCGGTTTTGGTTTTTTGGTTGCGGTTTCCTCGGTTTTAGTCAGTTTCTGGGTTCCTTGGTTCGGGTTTGCTCACCCTAGTGTGTACCATTCAGTTTATAATTTGTTTCCATCTTTTTGATATTTCAATTCTTTGATAGGTTGCGAAGTATTTTTTTTTTCTTTTACAATTTTATTAAATTGAAATTTATATTCTATTAAACATTTTAAAATGTAAAGTTTAATCAATTACCATAATACCATATTATTATTAGTGTATATTTTTGTTCTTGTCTTTTTATACTTTTGTAAAATTTACCACCTGTTAACTAACATTAGTTAAAAATTACAAATTAGTTTAATTAAAAATTATGAAATCTAAAATAAAAACCTTAAAATACATTAATTTAGAAAGGATAAATTCTATAAAATTTTTATAAAAACTTGATGATGTATTTTTTTTTTCAAATTGGACACTCATTTTACCAATTTGTTATAATATCAAAGTAGTAAAGCTCAACACAGTAAGCTCATACACAAAGACGATACGACAACATCAAAGCATGCTAGCTTAACATGGTAAGCTATAGCTTACTAAGCCGGTTCTCCTTATTGAATGTAAATTGACTGTGAAAAACTAAGAAAGCAATATATTATAGCTGTAACACCCCGGTTTTCAGGTATATTCAACTCCCTCCGTTGGTTTTATTTTATGTCACTTTGGTCCTTGGATTGAAAGGAAGTAGCCTTGGGAAGCGCTAGGGGAGGGGGGAGATTGTAATTTTGGGGTAGGAGGTGTACGCTAAGCGTACTAGGGCGCTCCCTAGTACACTGGGCGTACACATATGTACGTTGGGTGTACTCATGTCCGAAGGAAAACCCTAATTTTTAGGGTTTGTGGGGTATTTAAGTATCTTTATGGACCATTTACCCCCATCTTTTCAGCCTCCAAGCCCCTGACTCCAGAGTGCATTTTGAGCTAAAAGTGTGTCCTTTGTGTGCTTAAGGAAGAAAGAGTTGCATCTAGGAGCTTAGAAGTTGAAGCAAGCTTGTGGATCTTAGATCATCACCTTCTTGGGAAGCTCTAGAAGGTAAAAAGTCTTCACCTTGATGTTTTGTTTGCTTGGATCTCATTTTGATAGCTTTTTGTGCTTCTTCTTGTCCCATAAGTCCCATTTCTATGCGTGTTTGGTTGGGAACGATTTGGGCTGTCCTTTCAGACCCTAGGAAGGGTCCCAAACCCTAAAAACTAGATTACTTAAGCTAGTTTGACTCCATGTTTCTTGTAGAAGGTCTTAATGGATTAAGACCTTGCATTAATGACTTTATGGACGTGCAAAAAACACAATTTTAGCAAAAAAAAGTTTTTATTTTTAATCCAAAAAACACAATTTTGTTTTTAACAAAAAATATGAAACGTAGATTTGTTGAATTCACCCTCCAGACCTCACCCAATCGCTAAAACAAAATTATTTCCCTACAAGAAAGAATTCATCGACTCCGCATTGCATATTTTTAAAATCCCAAATTTAGTGGTAGAATATAAACCCTGTCTAGAAATTATTCGCCGAAACGAACTATTCGTCAAAGCAAACTAATCAATGGAACTAATCCATTTGCCATCCTCCAAAAAAAAAATTGATCACCGTCGAAGCTATTCGCAAAATGAAACTAATTGCCGCCCGCCGCATTGCGCGGGTACCCTACTAGTATATATATATATATATATATATATATATATATATATATATATATATATATATATATATATATATATATATATATATATATATATATATATATGAGTCGGTTTCTTGGGTTGGATGGGTTAGTTTCTGGATAAAACCGAAACCGAACCCGATTTTTCAGTTTTTTAATAACTCAAACTCTAACCGTCTATATTGCTTCGGTTTTGGTTTTTTTGGTTGTGGTTTCCTCGGTTTTACTCGGTTCCTTGGTTCGGGTTTGCTCACCCTAGTGTGTAGCATTCAGTTTATAATTTGTTTCCATCTTTTTGATATTTGAATTCTTTAATAGATTGCGAAGTATTTTTTTTTTTTTACAATTTTATTAAATTGAAATTTATATTCTATTAAACATTTTAAAATGTAAAGTTTAATCAATTACCATAATACCATATTATTATTCGTCTATATTTTTGTTCTTATCTTTTTATACTTTTGTAAAATTTACCACCTGTTAACTAACATTAGTTAAAAATTACAAATTAGTATAATTAAAAGTATATGAATTCTAAAATACAAACCTTAAAATACATTAATTTTGAAAGGATAAATTCAATAAAATATTTATAAAGACTTGATGATGCATTTTTTTTTTCAAATTGGACACTCATTTTACCAATTTGTTATAATATCAAAGTAGTCAAGCTTAACACAATAAGCCCATACATAAAGACGATACGACAACATCAAACCATGCTAGCTTAACAGGGTAAGCTATAGCTTACTAAGCCAGTTCTCCTTATTGAATGTAAATTGACTGTGAAAAACTAAGAAAGCAATATATTATAGCTGTAACACCCCGGTTTTCAGGTATTTTCAACTCCCTCCTTTGGTTTTATTTTATGTCATTTTGGTCCTTGGATTGAAAAGAAGTAGCCTTGGGAAGCCCTAGGGGAAGGGGGGGGGGAGATTGTAATTTTGGGGTAGAAGGTGTACGCTAAGCGTACATGTGGGTACGCTAAGCGTACTAGGGCGCTCCCTAGTACACTAGGCGTACACGTATGTACGTTAGGTGTACTCATGTCCGAAGGAAAACCCTAATTTTTAGGGTTTGTGGGGTATTTAAGTATCTTTATGGACCATTTACCCCCATCTTTTCAGCCTCCAAGCCCCTGACTCGTTTTTTGGCAAACCCTAACCTCATAAGAGTGCATTTTGAGCTAAAAGTGTGTCCTTTGTGTGCTTAAGGAAGAAAGAGTTGCATCAAGGAGCTTAGAAGTTGAAGCAAGCTTGTGGATCTTAGATCATCACCTTCTTGGGAAGCTCTAGAAGATAAAAATTCTTTACCTTGATGTTTTGTTTGCTTGGATCTCATTTTTATAGCTTTTTGTGCTTCTTCTTGTCCCATAAGTCCCATTTCTATGCATGTTTGGTTTTGAGCGATTTGGGCAGTCCTTTCAGACCCTAGGAAGGGTCCCAAACCCTAAAAACGAGATTCCTTTAGCTAGTTTGACTCCATGTTTGTTGTAGAAGGTCTTAATGGATTAAGACCTTGCATTAATGACTTTATGGATGTCCAAGGTCAAAAGGTTGGAGATTTTATGACTTTAGAGTACATTTGTACCGTGGATCTGAAATATGGGCTTAAGTGCTTAAGCCATTAAGCACTTAATGAAGATTTGAGGGTTGTGAAGTTACGCCCAGCGTAGGTGGGAGTATGCCCCGCATACTCGGTCAGCCACTTCCGGAGTACGCCCCTGACACTCATATGGGTCAGCCCATGTTGAGTTAACTCGGTTGGGTTGACTCGGGTGGGTTAAGTTGGTGGGCCTTTTGATTCTGACTAGGGGTGTAAGTGAGTCGAGCTACTCGGGATCGACACGTTAAAAGCTCGACTCGAGATCAAATTAAACGAGCCTTAGCCGAGCTCGAGCCTAAATATGAGACCCGTTCATTAAACGAGCTCGAGCCGAGATAGTAGGCTCGCGAGCCTAAACGAGCCTAAACGAGCCTATATATATACATACATACATACATATATATATATATATATATATATATATATATATATATATATATATAGATATATATTCATATGTATATATATATATATATATATATATATATATATATATATATATATAAACATAGAGGCTTGTTTAGGGTCGATTAGGCTCGCGAGCCCACTAAATTGTTCACGAGCCGAGCTCGAGCTTCATTTTAAGGATCGAATCGAGCTCGAGCTCGAGCTCGAGATTCCTCAAAATTAAACGAGCCGAGCTCGAGCTTAGTCCGGCTCGTTTATACCCCTAAATCTGACCAGTTGACTTTGAGTTTGATCATGTTTGACCAAGTTTGACCATGTTTGACCAAGTTTGACCATGTTTGACAAATTTTGTCTTTTGAGGGGTATTTTTGGTATTGTTGGGATTTTGATGGAATTGGTCACTTGTGTAATACCCTGACTCTTAGGTATAAACTTTTCAGTCTTATACTTCTATTTGAAAGTTTGACTCGACGAGTTGGATGCCCTGACTCGTCGAGTAGGCACGGATTTGGTCGCGTGTTTTAAGTAACCAACTCGACGAGTTGGAGCTAGAGGATGAAACCCTAATTTACAGGGATTTACACCCTATTTAAAGGGTCATTAGCCTCCCTTACAGCCCCCTTTGAGCCCAGAAACCGTAAATTGCGTTTTCTCTCCATATTTGTGTGTTTTTAATCTTGGAAAGTGGATCTTGGTGAAAGGAGCTTGAAGATCAAGAAGCTTTGAGCAAGGAACAGTTGAGGATCTGAACTCTACTCCATTTTAGCATCACTTGAAGGTAAGAAGTCGTTACCTTGAACTTCCTTCTATCTAGATCTCTTCATGCTTGAGATTAGGGCTATTCTAGCATGATTGGTGAGTCATTTAGGGTATTGGCCATGATCTGAAGTTGCAACTTCAGATGTAGGCTCATCTTGGTTCTTATGGTCATAAAGTTTCAGCCTTTAGCAAGATAATGCCTTTCCCTCACTTAGAACCTCTTCTCTAGCTTTATTTTGGCCATTAACACCTTGTATGTACGTAAAGTTTGCAACTTTACGTAGGAAGTATGCTCAAGGAACTCAGATCTACAATATGGAGCTGTGGGGTCGCTTATAAGCAACTGAATGGAGAAAGGACTGAAGAGACTCGACGAGTTGCATGGCCAACTCGGCGAGTCCGATGGTTGTGGGCCGTGAGTATTCCATCCCGAGGATGATTGGAATCGTAGTATGAGGGCATTCCAACCCAATGGTTGTGGGCCTGGGGTATCCCATCCCGAGGATGACTGGACCTATAGTCTGTTGGCATTCCAACCCGATGGTTGAGGGCCTGGGGTATTCCAACCCGATCGTTGATTGGACCCATTGTATGCTGTTTGTGTTATATGAATGTTGATATGCATATGGGCATTTTGGGGGAACTCACTATGCTTCGGGCTTACAGTTGTTGATTTTGTTTCAGGTACTTCTGATGATCGTAGGAAGGCGAAGGCATGATCATACACCTCATGTTGTTTATGATTTGATTTTAGGATATTGTGACACTGAACTATTTTGGAAACAAGTTTTGTGATAATCAATGGTTTTAGAATATTTTTAAAAGTTTAAATTTGGCATGATTTTTATGGATGTTACAAGTTGGTATCAGAGCCTTGGTTTGAGTGAATTGGAGGAACACTTGTCTGAATCCAGTCTCAAACTACGGAAAATATTTTCCAAATGATTTTAAATGGTTTTCAAAATAAGAAAAGGAGGATGCAAGTGTACGATCAGCCAGACCCAGTAAGTAGACCATAAAATACCATGCAGTTATTTGATTATGTGATATGGCAGAACATCATGCTAGTACTAGGCTAGGGATCTTCAGGAATTACATGATATAATTGCCTGATTGTATGATGCCTGATAGCCTAGGGTTTTCATTATATGAAATTGACATCATTATAGTAGTTGCTTAGTGTATGCATCACAAACGTACATAATTAAGATCTTATAGTGTCACACCCCCGAACTAGACGACAAAAACGTCCGGGGGCTTGTGTGTGACTTCATCCTTGTAGTATCATCACATTGTATATAATTGAAACATAACATCATCATCATCATCAAACATGTAATATAACAACGTACATTGTTTACATCGAGTATTGTGTTTGAATATTACATGCTAAAATAATTAAAGTATGATGAAACAAAATATAACAAAACATCCATTAGTTTGTTCAGCCCAACCTGCTTCAACGATTTCCTGAGAATACAAGTTAATTTAAAAATGTCAACATAAAAATGTTGGTGAGTTCATAAGCATGTTTGAGAAAATGATTTGTATAACTTTGTAATCACAAGAAAATCCTATATTTTCTTAAAATAGTTTAATATGTTTGTGTCCGATCTTGTATTAATGCATGTGTGTTATTGTTTACTAGAATGCCAAAAGTGAATGAAGAGAATGTAAAGAGAATGCCCCCAGACAACCCTATGTTGCCTGTAAAAGAGAATGCTGGTATATCAACCCCCGAGATTGAGTACCGGCGTAAGTATGTTCCCGAGTAATCCAAAGAGAAAAGATAATGGTCTTCCGTAAATTTCATAATGTTAATTCCTCTAAGTGAGCCGTTATAACCATACTAGCTAGATAATGACAATTTCGCCTGTCTTGGCGTTTATGGACGCCGACGGAAAATAGAATAAGGTTTTCGTCACCCTAGACTGGTGTAGTCTAATTGTAGCGAATAGCTTAGGTGTGGGGTGTCATCTCCGTATAGATCTATACACAAACCCCCGCTCTCCCTCCAAGAGACTCTGGTTATAACTACAGGCTACGATCGTACACTCAATAGGTGTCAACCGACACGTCTCACTAGATCCTTAATCGAATTTACGCGAAGAGAAACATAAAAAACACATTCCAGGCCCAATGAACCATGTAAGTGAACAACTAAGGCTCACTAAACATGTAAGTCATTTCCAGGCCCGAAAGGAATGAGATTATATAACATGGGCCCGAAATATATGTAAAAGGACAACTAAAGCCCATTTCACATGTAAGGTATTTACAAGCCCAAATAGCACGCAAATAGTATCCAAGGTCCGTCGAGCATGTTAATGGGTTAATGAGGCCCAATAAACATATAAAGAGTATTCAGGACCTATCCAACATATAAATGGGCCACTAAGGCCCAATAACATGAGAATGGCAAAATTAGCCCGTTTGTTATTATATTGCTAGTATTAGCTCAATTATTTACCAAAATGGCATAAAATGCCCACTTTTTGTAAAAATGACATTCTAGGCCCATTAAGCCAAAAATTTACAATTATGGCCCAATTTTAGTAAAAATAACATTTTAGGCCCCTTTTTGGACAAAACTTGCATTTAAGGCTAGTTTTTGTAAAAATAACATTTTTAACTCACTTTTGTCAAAAATATCATTTTTGGCTTGATTTTTTTATAAATATATATATATATATATATATATATATATATATATATATATATATATTCGGCCCATTATAGATAATTTCATCTTTTTGGCCCAAATTTTTATATTTTCACAACTTCAACCCTTCTTATAAAAAATTTACATTTATGCACAACTTTTTTGAAAATGACATTTAAGCCCACAAAAGATCAAAAATTACAATTTTTGGGCCCAAAACCGTGAGAAGCCCAAATAAGGCCCACTTATGAAAATGTTTACATTTTTAGTCCTGGTAAGGTCTCAAATGTCGAGATTAGCCATGTTTAGCAAAAAGATCCTTTTTGAACCCCTTACTAGCCGTGAGTTACATAAATAACCCATACTTTTGTCATTTTGTCGATTTTAACCCCTTTCATGAAGTTTTTCTTAGCTTCAAGTAACCTAAATGTATTTTAAACCTTTTTCTTGTAAGATGAGTTGAAATGAGTGTTATGTCAAACCAATATCATCATATTTTAGTAGATCTTTAAGTCCATGAAGTTTATAACACATAAACACATATATAACTAGAAAAACACACAAAATCATGCATACACACATAGATCTACACAAAACAACTTGTATTCTCCCCTAAAACAAAGTAAAAATCGAAAATAGGAGGTAAGAACTCACATTCCTTTGAAGTTTTCGGTTTTTGGTGAGGGAATGAGAAGATCTCGGCCCTAGATGTGTTCTTCAGAAGATTTTCGAACTTAGGAAGTTCTAAGAAGCATGATTCATGAAAAACATGTGTTTAGGAGGAGTGATTGAGCTTAAAATGAAGTATATCAACTTGAGTTTGTATGATCTTACCACAATGTGAAGCTTGAAGTGATCTTCTTGAAAGCACACCTAATACTCACGAATTTCTTGAGAAATAGAGAGTGGAAGAGTGTTGAAGGTTGAGAGAAAAGGTGTTGAATTTGAAATGGTAAGTGAGGTTGGAGAGGGAGAGAGGCCGAGAGTTAGAGAGAGATAAGAGAGGGGAGGGTTGACTTATAAAGAGAGTGATTTGAGGGTTGCATGGATACATGAACTTTTGCATGGATATGCACTAGGTATTGTTGAGGTGTCCAACTCTCTCCTTCCCTCCCATTTGTTTTTTTTGTTGTTGGGCCGAGTATAAGGGAAAAGGAAGAGAGAATCAAAGAGTTTGGGCCCTTTCTTGATTTAGTTCGAATTTAGGAGGCCCAAGATGAAGATTTTCGGCCCATTGGGCCCTTATGGGGGTTCACGGCCCAAAAGTGATAAGGAAAAAGGGTTTACGGCCCAATAAAGCCCAAGAATATAGTTTACGACCCATTAGGGCTTATGATCATCTTAATGATTATGAAAACCATGTCACAATTGATCATTTAAGGATATTTTAGTGCATTTGTATGGCTAAGAAGAGGAATCGGGATTTGTTGAAATGGTTAAATCAAGAAGATGAGTCATACTTCGTTCCAAAAGAAGTCTTAGAGTCATAATACAAGATTGTGCCTTGAGTGACATAATCCTAGGAAATGTTTATAACACTCATCAAACGTAGAGTTAAATTTTTTTACTCTTGTACATTTGAAATTGGTAAGTTGTGATGTCTTGGTAAGGACAAAGGCCAACTAAGACCAATTGTGTGAAGTGTTTATCTTGATGAGAATCCGCACTAACTCTTGAATATTTGTTTTTTCAAGGAATGGTTCTTGATAGAGAATATTATATCTCAACAGGTTAGTGGGAGTCTTAAAGATCTTGAAAGTTTCAAGAACTAATCAAGGGTAAACCTATTGTTAGACACTAGCACATGACTTGAGGTTTGTAACCTATCGTGTTGACATATTCTTGTTTCTGTGCCCATTCAAGTTAAATTTGACTATGCATGTGAGTTCTATGTGTTCTTAGCTGTTTGCATAACAACTTGGAAGCATTGGTAGGCCCTTGTGCTGCCAAGTGGAAAGAAATTAAGATTGAACAAGTTCAGTCCATATGGGTTTGAATTTGTCACTAACCATGTCTTGTGATTATGGTTGTGACAAATTCACATGGATAGGAACACATACACCATAAAATCTAAGTGTCATAAGGTTTCTCTCCGATTCATGAAAATGATGGTGAGGAGATGCTTTCACTAAGTAGATTTTAAGGAGATAGCAGTTATGATATTTGCATTCTCAAATTTGATTATGATTACGACATACCTTTTCATAATTCGAATTGTGAGGAATGGCAAAAAGTCTCAACATTTGAGACTTATTGTTGTAAGTTATTAAATTGTTTAGAAACACATGTGAGCTATCTAAGGAAAGGTGTATGAGTTTGAGAAACCTAGATTAAGTCTTATCAAATCATCTCGTATCAGAAATCTGAACTTTGGTAATGAAAGTCAATAAGTATTGATTTCTAGAAGTCCAACTGATTTCTGGGTACATGTCAAAGCTAGTGGGAGCATAAATGTTATACTTGAACTTCCTTCTATCTAGATCTCTTCATGCTTGAGATTAGGGCTATTCTAGCATGATTGGTGAGTCATTTAGGGTATTGGCCATGATCTGAAGTTGCAACTTCAGATGTAGGCTCATCTTGGTTCTTATGGTCATAAAGTTTCAACCTTTAGCAAGATAATGCCTTTCCCTCACTTAGAACCTCTTCTCTAGCTTTATTTTGGCCATTAACACCTTGTATGTACGTAAAGTTTGCAACTTTACGTAGGAAGTATGCTCAAGGAACTCAGATCTACAATATGGAGCTGTGGGGTCGCTTATAAGCAACTGAATGGAGAAAGGACTGAAGAGACTCGACGAGTTGCATGGCCAACTCGGCGAGTCCGATGGTTGTGGGCCGTGAGTATTCCATCCCGAGGATGATTGGACTCGTAGTATGAGGGCATTCCAACCCAATGGTTGTGGGCCTGGGGTATCCCATCCCGAGGATGACTGGACCTATAGTCTGTTGGCATTCCAACCCGATGGTTGAGGGCCTGGGGTATTCCAACCCGATCGTTGATTGGACCCATTGTATGCTGTTTGTGTTATATGTATGTTGATATGCATATGGGCATTTTGGGGGAACTCACTATGCTTCGGGCTTACAGTTGTTGATTTTGTTTCAGGTACTTCTGATGATCGTAGGAAGGCGAAGGCATGATCATACACCTCATGTTGTTTATGATTTGATTTTAGGATATTGTGACACTGAACTATTTTGGAAACAAGTTTTGTGATAATCAATGGTTTTAGAATATTTTTAAAAGTTTAAATTTGGCATGATTTTTATGGATGTTACAAGTTGGTATCAGAGCCTTGGTTTGAGTGAATTGGAGGAACACTTGTCTGAATCCAGTCTCAAACTACGGAAAATATTTTCCAAATGATTTTAAATGGTTTTCAAAATAAGAAAAGGAGGATGCAAGTGTACGATCAGCCAGACCCAGTAAGTAGACCATAAAATACCATGCAGTTATTTGATTATGTGATATGGCAGAACATCATGCTAGTACTAGGCTAGGGATCTTCAGGAATTACATGATATAATTGCCTGATTGTATGATGCCTGATAGCCTAGGGTTTTCATTATATGAAATTGACATCATTATAGTAGTTGCTTAGTGTATGCATCACAAACGTACATAATTAAGATCTTATAGTGTCACACCCCCGAACTAGACGGCAAAAACGTCCGGGGGGCTTGTGTGTGACTTCATCCTTGTAGTATCATCACATTGTATATAATTGAAACATAACATCATCATCATCATCAAACATGTAATATAACAACGTACATTGTTTACATCGAGTATTGTGTTTGAATATTACATGCTAAAATAATTAAAGTATGATGAAACAAAATATAACAAAACATCCATTAGTTTGTTCAGCCCAACCTGCTTCAACGATTTCCTGAGAATACAAGTTAATTTAAAAATGTCAACATAAAAATGTTGGTGAGTTCATAAGCATGTTTGAGAAAATGATTTGTATAACTTTGTAATCACAAGAAAATCCTATATTTTCTTAAAATAGTTTAATATGTTTGTGTCCGATCTTGTATTAATGCATGTGTGTTATTGTTTACTAGAATGCCAAAAGTGAATGAAGAGAATGTAAAGAGAATGCCCCCAGACAACCCTATGTTGCCTGTAAAAGAGAATGCTGGTATATCAACCCCCGAGATTGAGTACCGGCGTAAGTATGTTCCCGAGTAATCCAAAGAGAAAAGATAATGGTCTTCCGTAAATTTCATAATGTTAATTCCTCTAAGTGAGCCGTTATAACCATACTAGCTAGATAATGACAATTTCGCCTGTCTTGGCGTTTATGGACGCCGACGGAAAATAGAATAAGGTTTTCGTCACCCTAGACTGGTGTAGTCTAATTGTAGCGAATAGCTTAGGTGTGGGGTGTCATCTCCGTATAGATCTATACACAAACCCCCGCTCTCCCTCCAAGAGACTCTGGTTATAACTACAGGCTACGATCGTACACTCAATAGGTGTCAACCGACACGTCTCACTAGATCCTTAATCGAATTTACGCGAAGAGAAACATAAAAAACACATTCCAGGCCCAATGAACCATGTAAGTGAACAACTAAGGCTCACTAAACATGTAAGTCATTTCCAGGCCCGAAAGGAATGAGATTATATAACATGGGCCCGAAATATATGTAAAAGGACAACTAAAGCCCATTTCACATGTAAGGTATTTACAAGCCCAAATAGCACGCAAATAGTATCCAAGGTCCGTCGAGCATGTTAATGGGTTAATGAGGCCCAATAAACATATAAAGAGTATTCAGGACCTATCCAACATATAAATGGGCCACTAAGGCCCAATAACATGAGAATGGCAAAATTAGCCCGTTTGTTATTATATTGCTAGTATTAGCTCAATTATTTACCAAAATGGCATAAAATGCCCACTTTTTGTAAAAATGACATTCTAGGCCCATTAAGCCAAAAATTTACAATTATGGCCCAATTTTAGTAAAAATAACATTTTAGGCCCCTTTTTGGACAAAACTTGCATTTAAGGCTAGTTTTTGTAAAAATAACATTTTTAACTCACTTTTGTCAAAAATATCATTTTTGGCTTGATTTTTTTATAAATATATATATATATATATATATATATATATATATATATATATATATATATATATATATATATATATATATATATATATATATTCGGCCCATTATAGATAATTTCATCTTTTTGGCCCAAATTTTTATATTTTCACAACTTCAACCCTTCTTATAAAAAATTTACATTTATGCACAACTTTTTTGAAAATGACATTTAAGCCCACAAAAGATCAAAAATTACAATTTTTGGGCCCAAAACCGTGAGAAGCCCAAATAAGGCCCACTTATGAAAATGTTTACATTTTTAGTCCTTGGAAGGTCTCAAATGTCGAGATTAGCCATGTTTAGCAAAAAGATCCTTTTTGAACCCCTTACTAGCCGTGAGTTACATAAATAACCCATACTTTTGTCATTTTGTCGATTTTAACCCCTTTCATGAAGTTTTTCTTAGCTTCAAGTAACCTAAATGTATTTTAAACCTTTTTCTTGTAAGATGAGTTGAAATGAGTGTTATGTCAAACCAATATCATCATATTTTAGTAGATCTTTAAGTCCATGAAGTTTATAACACATAAACACATATATAACTAGAAAAACACACAAAATCATGCATACACACATAGATCTACACAAAACAACTTGTATTCTCCCCTAAAACAAAGTAAAAATCGAAAATAGGAGGTAGGAACTCACATTCCTTTGAAGTTTTCGGTTTTTGGTGAGGGAATGAGAAGATCTCGGCCCTAGATGTGTTCTTCAGAAGATTTTCGAACTTAGGAAGTTCTAAGAAGCATGATTCATGAAAAACATGTGTTTAGGAGGAGTGATTGAGCTTAAAATGAAGTATATCAACTTGAGTTTGTATGATCTTACCACAATGTGAAGCTTGAAGTGATCTTCTTGAAAGCACACCTAATACTCACGAATTTCTTGAGAGATAGAGAGTGGAAGAGTGTTGAAGGTTGAGAGAAAAGGTGTTGAATTTGAAATGGTAAGTGAGGTTGGAGAGGGAGAGAGGCCGAGAGTTAGAGAGAGATAAGAGAGGGGAGGGTTGACTTATAAAGAGAGTGATTTGAGGGTTGCATGGATACATGAACTTTTGCATGGATATGCACTAGGTATTGTTGAGGTGTCCAACTCTCTCCTTCCCTCCCATTTGTTTTTTTTGTTGTTGGGCCGAGTATAAGGGAAAAGGAAGAGAGAATCAAAGAGTTTGGGCCCTTTCTTGATTTAGTTCGAATTTAGGAGGCCCAAGATGAAGATTTTCGGCCCATTGGGCCCTTATGGGGGTTCACGGCCCAAAAGTGATAAGGAAAAAGGGTTTACGGCCCAATAAAGCCCAAGAATATAGTTTACGACCCATTAGGGCTTATGATCATCTTAATGATTATGAAAACCATGTCACAATTGATCATTTAAGGATATTTTAGTGCATTTGTATGGCTAAGAAGAGGAATCGGGATTTGTTGAAATGGTTAAATCAAGAAGATGAGTCATACTTCGTTCCAAAAGAAGTCTTAGAGTCATAATACAAGATTGTGCCTTGAGTGACATAATCCTAGGAAATGTTTATAACACTCATCAAACGTAGAGTTAAATTTTTTTACTCTTGTACATTTGAAATTGGTAAGTTGTGATGTCTTGGTAAGGACAAAGGCCAACTAAGACCAATTGTGTGAAGTGTTTATCTTGATGAGAATCCGCACTAACTCTTGAATATTTGTTTTTTCAAGGAATGGTTCTTGATAGAGAATATTATATCTCAACAGGTTAGTGGGAGTCTTAAAGATCTTGAAAGTTTCAAGAACTAATCAAGGGTAAACCTATTGTTAGACACTAGCACATGACTTGAGGTTTGTAACCTATCGTGTTGACATATTCTTGTTTCTGTGCCCATTCAAGTTAAATTTGACTATGCATGTGAGTTCTATGTGTTCTTAGCTGTTTGCATAACAACTTGGAAGCATTGGTAGGCCCTTGTGCTGCCAAGTGGAAAGAAATTAAGATTGAACAAGTTCAGTCCATATGGGTTTGAATTTGTCACTAACCATGTCTTGTGATTATGGTTGTGACAAATTCACATGGATAGGAACACATACACCATAAAATCTAAGTGTCATAAGGTTTCTCTCCGATTCATGAAAATGATGGTGAGGAGATGCTTTCACTAAGTAGATTTTAAGGAGATAGCAGTTATGATATTTGCATTCTCAAATTTGATTATGATTACGGCATACCTTTTCATAATTCGAATTGTGAGGAATGGCAAAAAGTCTCAACATTTGAGACTTATTGTTGTAAGTTATTAAATTGTTTAGAAACACATGTGAGCTATCTAAGGAAAGGTGTATGAGTTTGAGAAACCTAGATTAAGTCTTATCAAATCATCTCGTATCAGAAATCTGAACTTTGGTAATGAAAGTCAATAAGTATTGATTTCTAGAAGTCCAACTGATTTCTGGGTACATGTCAAAGCTAGTGGGAGCATAAATGTTATACTAGTAAAAGTAATGATTATTATGCTAGTGGGAGCATAATCAATTATGATGAATGTTGCAAGTTAGCAATGTTACTTATAGAAAACAAAAGTTTCAATTTGCAAGTCGCAGGGTTTGAAAAGTTGTTTTACTATACTTAAGGGAGATGAATTCATACTTCATTTCAAATCTAAAAGCTTAGATTGAGATTTTAATCATATTTAGTCAAATATATATATGAATGTTATGTTGGAATGGTTCAACATAAGGAAATTCTATATATGGATGTGTTAATTGTGTTCTCAAAATTCGACTATGATTACGACATCTGTTTTCATTATTCGAATGATAAGAACATGGAAAATAGAAATATTATAGCAAAAGAATGGTCAAGTATCATGTCTTTATGTAATACATCATGAATCGTGTCCTATATGCTTCGATATAGGATCGATTACATGTGCTATAATATTCATCCATTCTAATTTTCCAAATGCCTAAGGCATTAAGAGGGAAAAAGGTCTAGAACCGGATATGACTAAAATGGTTAAGCAATTGTCAAGGACAATCTGAGGTTTACCAAAGATTGGTTGCTCATGGACAGTTGGAAGTATATTTTAAATTTTGGAAAGGACCATATTGACATACTCTGAGAAGAGGTAACTCTTGTTCAGAAGTGATGGTCAAAATGAGAATATGGAAATGTTTCCATAAGTGGAAGTTATTCTTTAAATCTGTGTAAGATTAGAAAACTTAATGCAAGAAGGATGTTCAAAGGAATGTACTTTGAATTTGAGACTTTGTTTCCATGGAATAGCTCTCCATTGGAATACTTTGTAATGTCAGTTGTCAAGTCTCTGTGACTTTTGGTACCTAGACATTACAAAGGAATCATTTCATGATAGTTTAGAATCTAACACATTCTAGAAGTGACAAGAATTTGGAATTCTTAATAAAGATTTGGAATTGTGAAATAAGTTTCATTGAATATGTGTTCAATTGATCTATTTCACAAAGTAAGGACCATAGACAAACATAGTGTGCATGCTTGGAGCATGGAATAACTATTGTTTTAATTCAAGTATTAAGTTGATTATTTGAAACATTATACAATGAATACTGAGTAATCAATATGACTCAAAAGTTTTTGGGCCATGTAGGATTAGTATTATTATTGTGTTTCACTTTGCATGTTTTCACTTCCCGAATAACTAGCTTATTCAAACCATCCACAATCGATCATACTTTGGAAGTAGGTGTTGAGGCAAGACTGTCATGAATGGGTCTGTAGTTTGTCTACGACAAGGTGGCTGCAGTGTTCATGAGTACTCCTGGAATAAGATTCGAGTATTGGATTCAACCCATGCTCATTTGAATCACTTCATGGATTTTATCACGAGTGATTGTGAGATGATAATATCTTATATTCTAGAAACAGAGACATGTGAGTTGTATTTACAAGTCGGTTGCACATTGACATATGTAAACGCACCAGTAATTTGGTGTTATAAAACATATCGTTGTGTGTGATTTGATGATTAGATAGAGCAAGCATATGAGTCGAAGTTTATCCATTCCTTTTACCCTTAGAGGGATAAAAGCGATATCTGTGGGACCCTTGATGATTTAGTGATGACACCCCTAAGCGCTCGGCCGAGCCTAGACTGCTTTGATTTGTTCAATTAGTCAATCGACATAAATCAGAAATCGGGAAACAACAGACGGACAGAGAGAATGATTATAATCCACGTCTCAGTCCATATGATATCTTGTATAATGGAGGAATATATGATCCCTTATCTAATGGACGCGTCATTGGCTAGGTCATAGTTCAACAACGGCTTTTAAGAGCTACGATTGCTAGTCGGGTTGTGGAGTCATATTTGCAATAATAGTTATTAGACTTATCCAAGTGGGAGACTGTTGGATTAGTGTCTAAGCCCATAACTATAATTGGTATGTACTTAACCCGAGAGTAGCACGGTCCATTTAGGTTGCATATCACCAGGATAATTTGATAGGATGGACTTTTGAGAAGAACTTATTTATGATTTATTAATATATTATAAGTTTTAATATATTCATATGAAATTATATTATTTAATTAGTATTGATCAATAATTAATTTGGAATTAATTTTGTGATAAAAAATAGACTAATTAAATATATGGGGATTGATTGTGTAAATCATTCATTCTTATAAGGTGGGCTTATGATCCATAGTTCTTTATGTTGGGCTAAACCCATGTGGTGACCCATGGATACTCCATGGAGGTTAAAACCCATGGAGCGTAAGGAATGTGGAAAGTCATGACCATTAAGGTTTACATGGTGTAACCCTTACATGCCACACTATATCAGAAGTCCCTTAGCCTCCAAAATTGGGGACTAGTTCTTGAAAGATCATTGAGCCGATTTTGGTGTGAGGATATTCTCTCAAAATTCATCCTTTTGTCCAAAGGTGTGTTGTGATTCCATTTGAGGCATTCACAATATTGGTGCTAAATTCTTAAAGGTCCAAGGTTTACAGCTACAACAAAAGGTATGTCATATAACTAGAATTGTTGTAGTAAAGATACTCCATTATATGCTAGTTAGGATGATGCTTTGGAAAATAAAAGTTTGCATGTATATTAGAGAAAACATATGTACACCATAGGAGTGTTAGAATGCTCAAAAACCCATCACAGAGATGCAGGAGTTGTCATCACAGTTGCAGTAACTACTGGGAAAGCAGTTCATTCGTTCGAGCACTTCCCCGTGGGGAGCACCGATACTCTTCGTCAGGAAGAAGGATGGTTCACACCGGATGTGCATTGATTACCAGGAGTTAAACACGTTGACGGTGAAGAACCGTTATCCACTCCCAAGGATAGATGATCTTTTCGATCAGTTGCAGGAAGCATCTTGGTTCTCCAAGATAGACCTGAGGTTTGGGTACTATCAGGTCAGGGTTAGGGAGGAAGACGTGGAGAAGACCGCGTTCTGAACTCGTTAAGGACATTACAGGTTCGTGGTGATGCCGTTTGGGCTCACCAACGCGCCAATAATATTTATGGACCTGATGAATCAGATCTGCAGGCCGATGCTCGATCGCTCGGTAATAGTGTTCATAGATGATATCTTGGTGTACTCCAAGGCATGAGAGCAACACAAGGAGTATTTACGGGAGTTATTGGGAGTTCTGAGGCGAGAACAGATTTATGCCAAGTTCTCGAAATTCAGTTTCTTGGACACCTCGTTAACCAGGAGGGGATTTTGGTCGACCCGGCCAAAATCGAGGCGGTTATTCAGTGGGAGGTTCTGAAATCTCCCTCAGACATCAGGAGCTTTTTGGAATTGGCAGGGTACTACCAGAGATTCATACTGTTGGGTTTTGAGCACTATAACACTCCTATGGTGCATATGTAACCCTAGATGCTTTGGATCTATATTTTCTCTAATTATACATGCATTTTAAATTATCCAAAGCATACATCCTAACTAGCATACAATTGAAGCTATACAACATAAAAACTTGTTTAGATGAATACCTCTTAATGTAATGTGTAGTTCTTTGCCTTTGAAAGCTTAAGCAGCTCAAGTATGATGCCTCTAATGTGTCACAAACGCTAAATGCAAGAGGAGGCTTGAGAGAATAAGTTACTTAGCTCAAAATCGATTATGACTCTCTTAGAATCAATGGTGCAACCGATTTTAGCCATGAGGGGGTCCTTTTATAGTGTTGCAAATGCTAAGGTTACACCTTGCAAACCCTAATGACCTTTCATATTACCTAGGCTCCATGGGTTAAACCTTCATGGACTATCCATGGACTATCTCATTGGTTTAGCCCATCCTAAGTAACCATGGAGCATTGGCCTACACTATAAGAATCTTTGATTTACATAATCAATCCCCATATATTTAATTAGTCTATTTTGATCACAAAATTAATTCAAAATAAATTCTTGATCAATACTAATTAAATAATATGATTTCTCAATTAATATATTATACTTATAATATATTAATAAATCATAAATAACCTTATTCTCAAAAGTCCATCCTATCAAATTACGCTGGTGAAGGCAACCCAAAAGGACCATGGTACAATCAAGTCAAGTACATCCCAGTTATAGTTATGGGCTTTGTAGTTGTTTGATTTATCGAGTAATGAATCGAGATCAAAATTGACATGAAGTAAGAACACCGAGAGTAAATAAGATCTGGTTTCATCTCATATATGCTTTCAAGATACAGAGAGAGTTTAGACAGAATTGTGGAAAAGTTCTATCTAGTCTAAGTATCTTTCCCTATTTATAGGAAATAGAAAGCAAAAAAAAAATACAAAGGACTTCGACATTACAGATTCGAAACTAACGATGCCTTTGTAAATAACATTACAAAACTTTCGACACCTTACAACTAAACTTCGACCCTTACAATCTCCCCCTTTGTAAGTAGTGTCGAAATCAAGTTATCAAAACTTGAGCAACCATATGTAATGTCCTTGAAATCTCCGCATACCATTTCATGACCTTCTTCAACTCTGCCTTATCCCCTTCATTGTTCTTCTTACAACTGTTCATACGTATAATTAAGTTTATATAGTGAGCAGTTGTGTATCTTTCAATATCACTTGATTGGAATAAGAATTTTTTTTGTTTTCCCTTCTTGCTCTTTCCCACGAAAACAAATCCAAAAGACTTCAAACATATTTCACCATCAACATACATCTTCAAATCAGTTTGACTCTTCAACACTAATTTTTGGGAACTGTGATTTCCTTTCCCATTGACAGTGTTAATTCAACATCCGTCAATGCTAGACAATCATAGTAATTGTCTATGAAAAGTTTGATATGGCCCAACCCCAGATGTAATACTTCTTACTTGTTCCCTGAAGTTTCGAAGCATCCATGTCTTTGAGTATATTTTCAACTTGAATCAGATCATTCAAGTTCATTAAGGGAAAATCAGCAATCGAAAAGTCAAGAGCAACGTTGTTTTCCCTCACAACATGGTATCAAAAATTTTGCAACATATTTTCGAACAACACATCGTTTGTTATACTTATCACTCGAACAATCTTCGCAAGTGACCATACCACCTCCTGATCTTTTCCCAACACAACATGAAATCTCAGCTTCATATGGATAAAATCATCTTTATTCTTGAATTGATCAATAATATTGTACTGAGCAGTAAGAAACATCATTTCATTGATTGGAAAATCAAGTTGATTCATATCAGAGTTCTCGATAGAATAACTTTTCCTTGGCTACTTCTCGAACTCATACATCTCATTGTAAGCAACTCCGGCTTCAATATTCTCATACCTGTGTAACTTCTTTGGATCACCTTTGTCCATTGTAGGAGGATCATTTTTATGAAGCATCAAGATACTCTGAATTTGATGCTGCTTCTCCAGCTTTTCTTTCTTCCTTAGACTTTTCTATACAAGTCCTTTTCCTTTCCCTTTATCTGTTTCACTTTGTTTGGCTTTCGAAGAACTCCCTTCACCACTAGACCCAATTACAATCCCTTTAGCAATTGGCCTTGTAATAACTATAGTTGCCATCACCGGTTCAGCCTTCAAAAATATTGGTTTTGATGTAGGAACTTGAGTTTTGAAAACTTTTCCAACAGCCTTTGTTTCTTCATTCGCTTTCCCGAAAACACTTTCTCCTTTACCAACACCTTTCTTTTCTCCCTCTTACACCCCTGTGGCAACAGGCCGGGCATTCGTTGGTAAGAGATTGATAAACTGAGACAATGGAGCCAACACGTTTTGAATTGCAGTCTCGAATGAACGAAACTTCTGATTTAAGAACTCAGGAGTTAAGAGAGATGATGAGCCAGACTTCAAAATAAGCTCCTTCAATTCTACAAGCATGGTATTAAGTTTACCAAAACCGGTAACATCAGCAGTTGCTTTCTCATCAAACTTGGGAACAAAAGATTGATGTGTTTGGACAAACGTAGTAACACCAGAAGCAATAATATGAAATTTCTCAAGGATAGAAGAATACTTTTTATCCAACTCACTCAGCTCTGTAGACACACTCACTTTCATCTCTTCAAGCTTTTGATTCACATTTTCACGAACTGTTTTTACATCTTGCACAAAAAGAACATGACGTTCCTTGGCAACACGTTTCAAATCCTTGAGCTCCTTATTAAAAGTCGAAGATGTAGACTTCACTCTCAACTCATTATTTTTATCCATAATATCCAGCTTTTCTTGAATTCGAGATTCTGAATCTTGTATCAACACATTCAATTTATTCAGAAGACGAACCACTTGTGCTTTGACCATAACATCTACTTCAATACCAGAAACATAATTCCTGCCCCCTGTATCTGCTTGTGATTGCAACAAAGAGTTAAGCTTTCTGTTGAGAATCTTGAATTGTTTCCCCGACATAATCATATGATCTGGAATGTTTTCTTCTTTAGAATCAAATTCTAAATCAGCAAATGATCCTCCAAACCCTCCATCATCAGTATCATCATCATTCATTGGTTTGGGTGGGTCAGTAGATTGAGACGAAAATAAAGAAGTAATGGGTTGATTCATGACGAGATAAAAAGTTGGTGAATGTGTGGTTTTAGAAACAGTGGTGACAAATGGTGGTAAAGAAATATTGGTAGTGATGATTGAGGTTTCGAAAATACCTTGAGTAGAAACTGGATTTTCGTTGTTTGAGACTCCTTCACCCATATTGACATTTACATCCGTATTAGATACGTGTGTAAGAATGCCTGAGGTTCGAACCTCCTCATAATATGATTTGGTTAACGAAACCTCGGGTGGTATGACCGAAGTCTGCGTAGGAGTCGATACTGTTGTGGAGGCACCATGAAGAGTAGATATGTCCACTATCGAAGTTTCCATAGAGCTACTTGAAATTCCTATCTTCTCGAAAGTCAATTTGACAGGTGATTTCTTTTGAGGTGAAAGAGTACCCATTGGAGAATCAGGAACGACTTCGTGTTCTTCGTCTTCCTTAAGAATCAACTTTCTCTTCTTTGTCTTCTTGGAAATATGCTTTGCAACATCCTCAGCCGTTCGCTTCTTCGAGGATGGAGAAACTGGTATAGGAATTTCACGAAGAACAACTCCTTTCCGAGTTATATGTGGCTTACGAATGATTGAAGGTGAGAAGCTGGATGACCTCTCAGGAGATTTCCTTGACCGATGAGACATCTTTTTGAGACGCTTTAACACACCAGACTTAGTAGGAATAAGTTGTTTTGTAGGATCAACTGTTTCAGTCTCTTTAGGCTTTGCTGACTTCTTCCAAACTCTTGCTCCCTCTGCAACCTTTTTCTGTGGAGACTTAGACACATTTTCCTCCTATATTGGTTTCGAAGAACTAATGTCAACAAATCTCTTTGACTTTTGTGACTTCTTGGAAGAACCTTCATCAGTAGGTTTAAGTAATACACCCGTTGTATCATTGGGAATAATTGTCTATAAATATGCCATCAAGACTGGATTCGATGGATCAACCTCCTTGAGCATTCCATCTAGAATTCGAGCAACTGTAGAAAACAAATTGACATCATCTTCAATAACTTTTGGGTAATGATACTTCACGAACTCCGCCCTTGATTCATCAGTAGGAACCTGAATACCTTCCTTGTCATATGCATATTGAAGAATTAAACTCCAATACCTTGCACACGAAACCCCATCCACGTCATTTGTATTTTCCACACTCTTCAAGAATTCTTTCCACACATGAGTTGCATAATTAACTGCTAGGTCGTAATAAATCCCAGCCACCATATCATAGACCTCTAGTCTTCCTTTATCCAAACCAACACTTCGACCAGTGAGACGTCAAAGATAAATCCAAAATAAAAAATTCCATATACAAGGAAGGTCTGATTTCTTGAACTCACTAATCTTGGTAAGAGGAGGTTGATAACCCATCTCATTGAACATGTGTATCACCTGTTCATTAGTGACCTTAAAGAAATGTGGAGAATTTGGGATATCAAAAATCTTAGCAAAAATCTTCTTAGACAGATGAAACTTCTTGTTATTGTTCCAGATTGAATGTAAATGTATCCATCGTTTTGCTGTAAGAAGTAGTGGAACCAGCCATGGACAACCAAGACATTGGTACTTCAAACGAACTGAACATCGCAGTCTATAAAACGAAATGTTTTAAAGCAACGATGAGCATCTTGAGTTCTTCAGGGTACACTGTAACATCACCATCACTTGATAGTTTGTACTCTGAATCTTCATGATTGGTTGAGAAGAGATGTCTTCAGTAGTGTTGGATTGAGGAGCCTTCATAACTAGGGTTTTTCTTGAAATCGTGAAGAACAGAGAGAAAAGATAGCGCAGATCGTCTTAAGAATTTTTAGTACGCGTAAAATTGGAATGAAGACCCAATTGCACCTTTTATATGTATCCCCATTTTGAATCTCAAACGGTTACCATTTATGATCATGACACGTGGCCCTTGAAAGTTGCACCATTAGCTGTTAAAGACGCCATGTCAGAAAAAGTATGTGACACGACATCCGATAAACACGCATAGTAACCAAACCGTCACATCAAAAGTCTCTTCGTGAGTACCCAGTGGATAAGGAACAAAACCTTCGAAATGGAGGTTGGGCTCTTTCGTTTTTGGGTTTAAAAACGAAGTCATGTGCCAGACTTTCGAAATCATCAGCCTGAGTTCGTAATACTCAGAACCTCAAGGATTTTGTGAGTGCAGTGTGCCAAAGAAAAAGATAAGAAGCAAATTAAGAAAAATATGGATCTGTGATGTCAAAAATATAATTTCGACATAAAAGTAGATAAATCCTGGGTAAAGATTGCTTCGCTAATCATCAAGAGAGATGATCAACAGCTTGTGTGGTTTCCCGTGAATTACAATCAAATACTTGATGAGAAGTATTGAAGGGCTTCTTTTAGTGTGGCTTTTAAGGCGGCTTAAAATTTCGTTACAATGCACACTCAACATAAGTATGACAAGTTGTAAACGAAACTACCTGTTTGACCAGTGTAGTCAGTGACAAGTAAGCTTTGAAAAATTATCAAGTAACTAAGGTTGAGAATGATACTCAAACGAAAATCATATTCTTGAAACCAAAATTAGACCTAAATCTTGTTGGGAAACAAATGTTGTGGGTTTCGAACATTTGATCAAGATTACTATTCAAGAAAAGTGTATGATTTTGAGTATCGAATATATGTACTGAAACAAAGGTTTCGTGAGTTCTGGAACAAAGTTCCCAGTCAATTCCTGAAAGTGGTTCGACATTTATGGTTTCACTTTCATGACGGTCTCATGATGTTAGATCATAAACATAGAATTTTGATATGTCTAGATCCAGATTGGTTTTTACCAGAGATCTCGTGGACATATGTCATTTTGTGTGAATGTGTGGGAATTTTGGGATGAAAAAGATTTGGCAAAGAGAAACGAATGTACCTTTACTTTGAGTTTGACCATGCAGTAAACTCTTAACTCAAATGAGAAGAGTAAGGTAGCTCTTGAATGAATAAGAATATAGCCTGATTGGGAAGGAATTCTCGAAACGAGAAAACCATTAAGGCTTCGAAACTCATAGCATTATTGAGGCTTTAGTCAACATGCTGCAGCATGCTTCTAGGGACATCTTAACTAGTACATAGTTTTCAAATATATACCTTCCCTCAAGCAGCAAGTAAGGACCACGAACACTTTCCAATGGATATGATGTTGAATAAGAATTCCTCGACATCTACACAGCAAGTTAGAAAAATATATATACAAGAGAAAGAAAATGTTTTTGGAATTTTTGTTTTATAAAAAGAAAAAAACAAAAATAAGAAAATCTTTTTGATATTTTTGGATTTTTCAAAAGGAAAGGAACAAAAGTTAAGACACAAATATTTCAGTTGTTTTTGATTTTTTCGACATAAAAATACCGAGAGAAAAAAAAATGTGTACTAAACTAACGAAATTTGTGATTAAGCAATTTGTTCATGATGTCGAAATCGAAGCGTGTCGAAGAGCTGAACGTGAACAATAACCTCTGAATGACAGGCTATCTTCATTGTACGACCATTCAGCACCTCTGAATCGACACTCTTGCACCTTTTTCTGTTGTCATTCTTTCGAAACCAATCCAGGAACTGAATTGCCTTCGATCATTCCTAGACCCCCCCCCCCCAAAAAAAATTCTCACGAATGATTTTTCATCTAATGGATTTGTGAAAATATCATCAAGTTGATCAGTGGTTTTCACAAAGTGAACTTCGATATTGCCAACCTCAACATGATCTTTTATAAAGTGATAGCGGAGAGCAATGTGCTTGGTTTTTGAATGTTGCACAGGATTGTGAAAAATACGTATGGCACTTTGTGAATCACAATACAACGGAATTTGCTTCATGTTGATTGCATAATCACGCAATTGGCTTTGAATCCATATGATTTGTGAAGTCCAAGCTGCAGCAGCAACATACTCTGCTTCTGCTGTGGAAATCAAAACATGTGTTTGCTTTTTCGATTGCCAGCTTACTAACTTCCCATCCAGTAGTTGACATCCGCCACTAGTGATTTTTCTATCAAGATTGCAACCTCCTAAATCAGCATCTGAAAATGCTTGTATGAAGAATCCAGTTTTCGAAGGATACCACAATCCTAACGAAATTGAGCCTTTGAGATATCGAAAAATATTCTTCACTGCTGTTAAATGTGGTTCTCTGGGATTCTATTGATATCTAGCACAATTACAAACAGAAAACATAATGTCAGTTCGACTTGCTGTATGATAAAGTAACGAACATATCGTGCTTCTGTATAAAGTAAGATCAACAGCTGGTTTATCTAACGAAGGAGAGATCCTTGTTCCAAACGCCATTGGTACTTGCAATTTCGTGCTATTCGTCAACCCAAACTTTTCAAGCAGATTTTTGTGTATTTTTCTTGATTGATAAAAATCCCTTCTCTGGTTTGACGAATATTCAATCCCAAAAAGCTGTTTATTTTTCCCATCATGCTCATCTCAAATTGACTTTTCATCATATTTTCGAAATCTCTAGACAATGCAGGGTCAGTCGAGCCAAAAATAATAGCATCGACATATATTTGAACAAACATAAGATGATCCCAAACTTTCTTTCGAAAGAGTGTGGGTTCCACTGATCCTTTTTTAAATTTCGATTGTTTTAAAAAAGAGGTAATAGTTGCATACCATTCTCTTGGTGCTTGTTTTAACCCATATATAGCTTTATCTAAGATATAACAATGATTAGGAAATTCTTCATTAACAAAACCTGGAGGTTGTTCAACGTATACTGTTTCTTCAAGTTCTCCATTTAGAAAAGCATATTTGACATCCATCTGATAGACATCAAAATCCTTGTGTGTTGCATAGGCCAAAAATATTCAAACAGCCTCGAGTCTTACGACACGGACGAAGGTTTCCTCATAGTCGATACCTTCTTGTTGCGAAGAACCTTTAACTACAAGCCTAGCATTATTTCGAACAATATTACCATCTTTGTCTGTTTTATTTTTGAAAGTCTATTTTAACCCAACAATCGAAACATCCTTTGGTTTAGGAATTAATCTCCAAACCTTGTTTCTTTCGAATTCAGACAATTCAGATTGCATTGCAACAACCCAATCTGAGTGTTCCATTGTAACCTTAACTGATTTTGGTTCAATTTTCTAAATAAAGACATTAAACATGCAAAACTCCTGATGAGCATTAAGTACCTCATTCTTTGCACAAAGTTGAGCTCTTGTTAACACACCATCTTGTGGATTTCCAAGCTCTTGTTCTTTTGGATGATTTCTTGTCCATTTCTCCAATGGTGGATATGCTGGATCAAAATCCAATGGTGCATCTTCAAACATTTCTTCGTTCTCTGAACCTGCAACATAATTATTATCGTTTAAATCATGAAAAGTTTCATATTGATTAGTATTCGAAAAATTTAGCTCCCCATCGACAATCTCATTTTCAGGTTGCTCCCCCTCAACATCATCATTCATTCTCCTATTCTCCCCCTCGAAAGAATGCTCCTCCTCAATATGAGAATTCGAATGCAAGTGCTCCCCCTCCACTTGATCATTTGGCATAATTTTGCTATTTCTAGGAGAAGGTGATGTCGAGTTTTAATCAACTGCATCTTGAGTAAGTATCGAACAATCAGAATGCTTTGATGATTCCGGAAATTGATTATCCTGAGCATTGATTTCAGCATCAGCAGCCCTATCAGGAACACCAAAAATTAAATCATAATCAAAATCAGACGAATTAAGACTTTAAGATTCATTTGTTGATTCATTAAGGATTGGTTTTTGTTCGAAACACTTTTCAACTTGTTTGATATAATAATCATCAAACGTAAGATTGAATGTTTCTTCAATTTTCCTTGTTCGTATATTCAACACTCGATATGCAATCGAATTATGAGAATAACCCAAGAAAATTCCTTCGTCAACTTTGGATTGAAATTTCGAAAGATTATCCTTGAGATTCATGATAAAACACCTGCAACCAAAAACATGAAAGAATTTGACATTAGGATTTTGGTTATTGATAATTTCATAAGGAGTAATGTTGAATCTCCGATGAATGAACGATCTATTTTGTGTAAAACATGCAGTAGAGACTGCTTCAGCCCAAAGATATTGAGGAAGATGTGCATATGTGAGCATCGTTCTTGCAGCTTCACAAAGAGAACGGTTTCACCTTTCAACAACCCCATTCTGCTGAGGTGTATAGGGTGAAGAAAAATTATGCGAAATTCCTTTGTCTATTAAAAACAAATCAAGAACATTGTTCTTAAATTCGAAACCATTGTCACTCTTGATTTTTCGAACTTTCTTCTTCAAACTTGTTTCCATCTTTTTGATAAAATCAATCATTATTTGAGCAACTTCAGATTTTAACCTGAGAAAATAAACCTAAGTAAATCGAGAAAAATCATCAACAATGACTAATATGTACCATTTCTTGTTGAGAGTTTCAACAGTCGATGGTCCACAAAGATCAATATGAAGAAGTTCCAATGGTTCGATAATTTTTGAATCGATGACAATTGGATGTCCTTGTCGATGTTGTTTCCCTTGTTCGCAAGCTGCACATAAAGTATCATTATCAAATTTTAATATAGTTAAGCCTCGAACAAGATCGGTTACCACCAATTTGTTAAGATTTTGAAAGTTCAAGTGAGAAAGACGTCAATGCCAAAGCCATCTAACATCTGATGAAGCTTTCGAAAGTAAGCACACAGAAGGAACACCAACAATGTCAAGAGTGAACATATCTCCCTGTCTTTTGGATTTGAGCAACACTTCGTTTGTATTGACATTTGAAATAATGCTTCCTTCTTCATTAAACACCACTTGATTTCCAGTGCCCACAACAAGTTGCGAAACACTAATCAAATTATGTTGAAGACCTTCGACATAAGCCAATCGCTTTACAGTAAACTTCCCATTTGTGACTTTACCATATCCCTTGACTTGACACTTTTGATTGTTACCAAACTTCACAACACCAACATTTTCCAAACTTCGATAATCACGTAAATTCTCTTTCCTTCCAGTCATGTGACGAGAGCAACCACTATCGATATACAATTTTTCATCATATTGCTCGTCACATAAAACCTGCAATTAGTGGAAAAATTTAGGTACCCAAGGCTGTTTGGGTCCTTTATGATTAGTTTGAAACACATTGTGAAATGAAGATCCTAAAATCCTATTACGAACTTTAGAATTAACACTATCAATTAAGTCCACTTCATTTGGTAAAGGCTCAGAAATATAATATTTCGAAAGTTTAGGACTTTCACTGACTTTCACCTCTTTCTTCTAAGATTGTGGCTTTGTTGCCTTTTCTTTCGAAACAGGGCGCCACGCCTTAACTGAAGATGTCGAGTCTTTTGATGATGAACTGACATTCGACATTTCGTTCAAATACTTTTCATAAGCATTTTTGATTTATTGTTGAGAGTATTTTCCTTTTTGATAAGACTTCCCTTTGCCTTCAAGCCAATGATCGATATTTTGTACATTTGATCTACCCTTGGTATACGAAATTTTGAAAGCTTGTTTCGCTGGGGGAATGTGAAAATTTGGTTGTTGTGGTGTGAATTTGACATTTCGCTTTTAATGAAATTTAGCAAACTTTTGTATTTCAACCTTTGACTCAAAACACTGTTGAGACTTCTTCAATGAGAATGAATTGGTTTTAGATGGAAATGATTTTGAAAAACCATTATTGAAAAACCTTGTTTGATTGTTAGAATTAGACTTCTTCAAAGATGACGAATTTGAAAATTTCTTTTCATGAAGTCTTTGACTATGATTTCGTGACAAAAACTTTGTTTCTTGATTTTTGATTTTCGAAAAGTCATTATGTGATGTTGATTGAGACAAATGCTTTTTAGATAGAGTGTGATTTTTCTTTATGTATGAACTTGATGAAGACATTGTATTAATCTTTTTAGATATTTTCTTTCTGTTGTTTTCTTTTTCAAATCGTTTTGTTTCTTTCGAGACTCAACAATTTGCCAAAAGATTTTCAGTCGTGCTTGTCTCTTTGAAATTCCATTTTCTTTCGAAAATTTTCAATTTGATCTTTAAATTCTTTTGAATTTATTTTCACATTCTGTGATTCAACTTCCAATTGCATTTCAACTTCGTTCGACATTTTTGATTTTTCAACCCATGTTTGTTGAGGTTTTTGTCTTTGAAAAGTATATGAATTCTTTGTTAGAGTATTTTCGACAGTGCTTTGATTAGAGAAAAAACCTTCTTTCGAAGTTCGCTTATTATCTTCTTTTACCAATTTGTTAAATTCAGGCTTGATGTTATTAGCATTCCCAGTAGTAACAAATACTTGATTTGGAAAGATTACATCATCGGAGCACTTAAAATTTGGATAGACTACCATATTTGTTTCGAGATAATGAGCACCTTTTTCTTCCAACACGTTGTCGAATTTTTCTGTTTCTCCAAACACCTGATCGACAACTATTCTTGGTATTTCATTTTCTTTCGAAACATCTTTTGTTGTAGTTGTATATTTCAAAATTTCGTCATCATCCTCCTTATCATCACTACTATCAGTTTGACTATCTCTGACACTTACATGATCAAAATCACAAACTTTCGAAGTGCAGGCTTGATCAATGTCAGTCTTAGCTAACGAATAATTATATTTTTCTTTACCTTTACTCAAAGATGTGACATTAATGACATACAACTGAGAACAATCGATAAATTATTCTTCCTCAATTTCACTAATTTCGCTAACATTATTAGAATGATCTTCAATATAAGCAAAATTAAATTGAGAATCAGATTTCGAATTCTCAGTTCTTTTCAAAATCTTTATTTGTTCGTTCTTTGTTAAGGTTTCATTCACAATGCTAACTATTTCATTAGCATCCAAACATTCATCAATTTTCACAATTCCATATGTATATCTATTATCTGGAACTTTATCAAAATCTGAAATATTCATCTCACAATCATAAGAGGTTGCATCTACTTTTTCTCTTTCGAAAGATAAAAAATGGTAGAAGCTTCCTATGTTGTTCTCTACTAATTTCACACGAATGATGTAAGTCATTTAATTTTCCATAGAGTCTCTTAGCTGAATTACAATATATATTCCTCTGTTTCAATAGAATTGTCAGTGCTAATATTATCTCTATCTACCATAATATTTGTTATCTGCAACTCTAAACAATCTATCTTAGTCTTCTTTGTTTCCAGGATTCTTTGAGTTTCTAGAAACTGATTACTAGCTTTCTTAGCTTCAGTGCTAGCAGCAATAACAAGATTATTCACTTAAGTAACAGAAGCATCAAACTCAGTTAATACAGAATTATATGCAAATGAAGGAATATTAAAGGATTGAAGTAGAGAACGTACCTTCGTAGGCATTGGTGCATTATCTCCTGACTTCGAAACAAAGCATCTGCCTGTTACATTCTCTTCTTCGACATCCTCACACCTTTCATACATGGCCCCATGGATTGGATTTCTCATCTCTTCGTCATCATACCCTGATGACCATATCTGATACTTTCCCTCATCTTCATCTTCTCCTCTAGCCACAAGTGAAAGATTTTTTGACTTTGTCCTGACTTCCACCAGTTTCTCAGGGTAATAAGCCTCACCCTTCACTTTATTCTTCTTTTCTTCTTTCTTTCTCAGAATACAATCATTAGACAAGTGGTTTGCTCCATGACAATAATGACAATCTATCCCTGAATCACCCTTCAGCCTCTTCTCTTGTTTCGAATCCTCAACCTTTACCTCTTTCTTCTCAAACCTCTTCTCCTCACTAACCTTCACAGAATAACTTCCCTTCGTTTCTCCAGACTTCATCTTCGCATTAAATGGATTCTTGTAAAACTTATTCACTTTGTTATTGGAGTAAAATGCAACAACTTCATCGTCCGAGTTGACAATAAGACCTTCTTCCTCAGAACCTTCGTTCTCAGCAACTTCCTGCTCACTTTCTCTACCACTGATCTTCGATACTTGAGCTAAAGGACCACCCAGACTGATCCTTGACTCTTCTTCCATTTCATTCACTTCTGTTTCATGAGTTTTTAGCTGGTTGTAAACATCATTCAAGGTAGAAAAATCGAAGCCATGCTGTTTCTTAATCATGAAACTTACACCCCTCCACTCTTTGCGAAGACCCATAACAAAATTAATGTTGTATTCCATGTTATTCCTTTTCATTCCATACCTTGTGCACTTGTAGATAAGCTCGTTCAGACGATCATAATACATTTTAATCGTTTCTCCATCTTTCTGCTTGAATTCTCTTAATTCAATCAGACATTGTTTGACAGAGCTGATTTTGGTCTTCTCACTCCCATGGTACTTTTTCTTCAACGTATTCCAAAGCTCTTTTGAAGTTTTGCAAGTGCGAACATGATCATACACCATAGGACGAAGAGCACCGCGAAGCTCTCTCATGCATTTCTTCTCATACTTCTTCAAGCTTTCATTTTGTTCAGTTGCACTTGGAGTTGATGACGAAGTACCCCTGATTTCTACAGAAGAAGGTGGAATTACATCATTAGTAATGTATTTCCATAGCTCTTCATCTATTCCATTCAACTAATCCTCCATTCGATCAGCCCACTGATCGTAATAATCTGGAATCAGCATTGGAATCTTCGTAGACGACCCAAGGAGATGAGAATACGATGTCATCGTGTTCATGGTAAAATTCGCCATGGATGGACAGACGAATTTTCAGAAAAACTTCAGAAAATTTGAGAATTAATGGATGAATTGAACAGAAAGAACAAGGAGAGCACTCGATTAAACCAACTAGTTGCGGAATCGAATCACAACCGAAGATCAAGGTTGATTTTTAGTATCAAAGGTGCGAAATTTTTTGAATCCAAGATGAGACTCAAAATACGATTGATACAGAATGAAAATCAGATCATTGCAGTATGATTCCTGTTCTAGTACCAATTGTAGTTGTTTGATTTATCGAGTAATAAAACGAGATCAAAATTGACAGGAAGTAAGAACACCGAGAGTAAATAAGATCTAGTTTCAGCTTATATATGCTTTCAAGATACAGAGAGAGTTTAGACAGAATTGTGGAAAAGTTCTATATAGTCTAAGTATCTTTCCCTATTTATAGGAAATAGAAAGTAAACAAAAAATACAAAGGACTTCGACATTACAGATTCGAAACTAACAACGCCTTTGTAAATAACATTACAAAACTTTCGATACCTTATGACAAAACATCGACCCTTACAGGCTTAGACACCAAATCCAACAGTCTCCCACTTGGATAAGTCTAATAACTATAACTGCCAATGCAACTTCAGGATCCGACTTAGCAATCATAGCTTTCAAAAGCCGTTGTCGCACTCTGACCCAATCAGTGGCCCGTCCTTTAGATAAGGGATCATATATTCCTCTGTTCTCAAGATATCTATGTAGAAAAGTACATGGAACATAGTCATACTTATTGTCCTGCAATTTGTTTCCTGATTTCCGATTCGTCTGACATAGAACATAACTGAACACATCAATTTAGTTCTTACCGGGCCCGACACATAGTTAAAACAAAATCATCGAGGGGCCCAAGATATCACTTTTAATCATCTTAGGATAAAAGGAACAGATAAACTTCGACTTTATATGCTTGTACTAACTACTTGTTAAGTCATTCACAACGATACGTTTTATAACATCAAGTTACTGATGCGTTTTCGTATCATCAATGCTTAACCAACTCGTAGTCAACAACTCATATATCTTAGTTTGATGATTATATGATATTATTGTCTCACAATCACTCGTGATAAATTCCATGAAGTGATTCAGGTGAGCGTAGGTTAATCCAATACTTAAATCTTATTTCAGGAGTACCCATGAATGGTGTAGCAAACATTTGCTATGTCTAACGCCTTAGACAATCTACAAGCCAACTCATGAAAGTCTAGCCTCATTACCTACTTCCAAAGTATGATCGACTGTGGATAGTTTGAATAACCTTATTATTCAGGAAGTCAAAACATGCAGAGTGAAAGACAAGAATAATATTAATCCTATATGGCCACAAAACTTTTGAGTGTAAATAAAACACCTTTTATTTAATCACCATATTGATTACACATTATTCATTGTATATTGTTTCGATTTATCAACTAATACTTGAATTAAAACAATAGCTATCCCATGCTCCAAGCATGCACACTATGTTTACCCGCGGTCCTTACATTGTGAAATAGATCAATTGTAAACATTTCCAACGATACTCATTTCACAATTCCAAATCCTTATCGTAAGTGTAAGCATACCAAGTTCTGCCACTTACTGTAATTTGTTAGATTCTAAACTTATATGGAGTGAACCTTTTGTAATGACTATGTACACAAGTCACAGAGACTTTGCCAATTACAAAACTTTCCATTGGAGATTTTTACAAGACAATTCCAGAGATCCGAAGTCTCATATTCAAAGCATATTCCTTTGAACATCCTTCTTGCATAAAAGTTTCTAACTTTTTCATAGATTCTTGATATCCATCTTCCATTATGGAAACATTTCCATATTTTCCATATGACAACTCATTATTAATAGAATCTTGTCTATTCATAATAATATGCTCCATCCATTACTATACTTCCAACTATCCATAAGCAACCAATATTTGGCGAACCTTGGATTGTTCTTAGCAGTTGTTTAATAACTTTAGTCATATCCAGTTCTAGTCCTTGTCCCTCTTAATGCCCTAGGCATTTGGAAAATTAGAATACATGAATATTATAGCATATGCAATCGATCCTATACCCGAAGCATATGGGATACGATTCATAATGTCTTACATAAAGATATAATACTTGACCAGTCTCTTGCTATAATATTTCCATATATAGGATTTCCAATGTTGAAGCATTTCAACATGGTATTAATATAAATCCTTGACTAAATTTGATTAAAATCTAAATCTAAGCTTTTAGAATTGAAATGAAGTATAAGTTCCTCTTCCTTAATTATAGAAAAACAACTTTTCAACCTTGCAACTTTGTGAATTGAAAACTTTGTTTTCTATAATTAACATTGATAACTTGCAACACTTACCATAATAATTATGCTCCCACTAGCATAACAATTATTTTGTTACCTGCATAACATTTATGCTCCCACTAGCTGTGACATAAATCCAGAAATCAGCTGGACTTCTAGAAATCAATACTTTATTGACTTTCTTACAAAAGTTCAGATTTCTGACACGAGATGCTTCGATAAGCCTTTATCTAAGCTTCTCAAACTCATACACCTTTCCTTAGATAGCTCACATGTGTGTGTAAACAATTTTAGAACTTACATCAATAAGTCTCAAATGTTTAGACTTTTTGCCATTTCTCACAATTTGAACTATGAAGAGGGATGCGGTAGTCATAATCGAATTTGAGAATGCAAATATAACAATTGCTAACTCTTTAAAATCTACTTAGTGAAAGCGTTTCCTCACAATCATTTTCATGAATTGGAGAGAAAACTTATGACACTTAGATTTTTTTATGGTGTATGTGTTCCTATCCATTTGAATTTTTCATAACCATAATCTTGAGACAAGGTTAGTGACAAATCTAAACTCATATGGACTGAACTTGTTCAATCTTAATTTCTTGCCACCTGGCAGCATAAGGGCCTGTCATTGCTTCCAGGTTGTTATGCAAACAATTGAGAACTCAAAGAACTCACATGCATAGTCAACTTCAACTGGAATGGGCACGAAAACAAGAATATGTCAACACGATAGGTTACAAACCTCAAGTCGTGTGCTAGTGATTAACAATAGGTTGACTCTTGATTAGTTCTTAAAACTTTTCAAGATCTTTAAAACTCCCACTGACCACTTGGCATATAAGTTTCTCTCTGTCAAGAAACATTACTTGAAAAACAAATATTCAAGAGTTAGTGCAATTTCTTATCAAGACAAACACCTTTGACAATTGGTCTTAGTTGATCTTTTTTTTATCCAAAACATTACAACTTACCAATTTCAAATGTACAAGAGTAGAAAACATTTTACTCTACATTTGCTGATATGTCACTCAATATACAATCTTGGAGTATGACTCTAAGATTTGATTTTGGAACGAAGTATGATTCATCTTTGTTGATTTAACCATTTCAACAATTCCTAATTCCTCTTCTTAGCCAAACAAATGCACTAAGGCGTCCTTAGAGGATCAAATTGTGATATTGTTTTCATAATCATTAAGATGATCATAAAACACGATATTCTAGTACCCTCCCATATTTTTAGATTGGAGAAACATTTATCTTTCTGCTGACTTTGATTCTTCTTATTCGTTCTACTTTTCAATGACTCAGAATTATACTTAATATTGTAAGCATAACCATATTTACTAACTTAAGTAAACCATAACGAATAGACTTATCGTTCTTTGTGGTGGACCTGACCAGCGCACAACCAAGTGTACCTGATCCCCTAGTCCTTCACTTAACTCACCTTTGTATGTGAACAAGGAATTAGTCTTAATTTCTCAAAGACGAAAATTCTCATTCATGATACAAAACAAGTTGCATGATTCCAAGTGTCTGTCAAATCGAAACTTGGGTGATGAGAATCTTCCCTTATTTGGTAAATTTAGACACTACCACAAACGAAAGAATCAAATCCATATTGCTAGAAATACAAACATCAATTTTCACATACGCCATTACAAGGAAATATAAAATAAGATAAAAAATCAAAATTTTATTTATTTATAAAAGAGTGCGAAAAAACTTTTCCTTACAATGCAATTACAAATGAAAACTATGTTACTACATATTTCTAAGCAATTTATCATAACTCTTAAGCAGCAGCTTAAAAATCCGATCATCGAACCAGACGATCGAAATCCATCTCTTCACGATCAGACTCTGCATGCCTTTCCTTTAAGCTTCCTTTGATCCTACAAAACATCAAAATGTAATCTTATCCCATCATGTATTAAGAATCTACAAACAAGAACTTGATAGAGTTAGATAGTGGATTTACCTGAAGTAGAGTCAAACCTTTTTGACTTTACATTCTCTTAGATCTTTCAGGTATTCAGGGCAGCTTCGCTTCCAATGTCCCTTCAAATGGCAGTAGAAACAAGTGGACTCTTTGGCCTTTGCACATGGAACTATCTCATAACTGGCTTTTCTCTTATGGTCAAATCTTTTGACCATAGCCAATTTCCTTCCCATAGGAGAAGGGATCTTTTCTAGACTATCTATGTCATTACCTATGTCCATGGCATCTTGGGAAGTAGATCTTCCAATCAAATTTGCTTGATCATTGCGCCTAATCATTGCTAATTCAGCAGCAATAAGCAAATATGTAAGATTAATAAGGGTCACGTCGCGGTGTGTCATATAGTAGTCTTTAACAAACTGACTATACGACTCGGGAAGTGACTGAAGAACCAAGTCAACAGCCAACTTCCTTGAGACATCGACCCCTAACATTCCCAGCCTGTCAATGTGTGACTTCATCTCCAAGACATGTGCACACACAGATCTTCCATTTTCATGTTTGCTCGCCAATAGGGCCGTAGTGACCTTTAACTTTTCAAGGCTTCGAACATGTGGGCCAGGGATAATAATTGGAGGAGGTGGAGGAAGTGAAGTATGATCATGTGACAACCCGAAATTTCAATCTTGTACAAACCATTCAATCCAATCAAAGTTAGACTTGTTCCTACTAACTTGTAGCACTATTTTGAGTCTATTTGAGCATTCCGAGCCTAGTATATCCAAGGAATAAGTGAAAGGAAGTGCCAATTGAAGTTGTAACCCATCAAACATGCCATAAACCCTCAAAAGAGGAGTTTATGGCCAAGGGTCATGGGTTTACGGCCGTAAACAGATGATGGCCGTAAAGTCCATGGTATATATATGGCCCTTAGTCATTTTCAGCCACTTTTCACTTTTCCAAGCCTAGAACTCGAATTCTCTCCCAAGAATCTTGAGACTTTTGCTTCCAAACTTCAAAAATGTAAGTGATTCCTTCCCTCTATGTGTCCATACATCTATTCTCCTTGATTCATTCTTGATTTCATCCATGAAATCTCTTCTTTTGGGTAGATCTTCAAGTGTTCTTCATTTCACCAAGAACACCAAGAACACACACTAGTGTTTTTGGACTCTAACCTCCCTTTCAAGCTTCTACTACGTAAGTACACTATCCATAACATGTTTTATACTTGAAACACTTGTTAAACATCAAGAAATCGTGACCAGAAGGGTGTTTACGGCCAAGGCCATCTCCCTTGGCCGTAAACTCTATTTAAGTGGTGCAAAGTTGCCACAACACCCTCCTAAGCCTTGAAACTAAGTCTAGAACACCTCCAAGATGAGTATAGGACCTTAAAACACACAAAATGGAACATGATACCATGAGTTTACGGCCGTAAACCCATTGGGCCGTAAACCCATTGGTAGTAAACCCATTGGGCCGTAAACCCATGGGCCGTAAACTCATGGGGCGTTTACTCTTGGGCCGTAAACTCCAATGTGAGGCACTACAACCCCTAGGTGCAACCCTTTGTACTTCTAGCACTTGAATCAAAGTGTTTTCCATGTCCTAAGGTGTCCTTACTAGCTTAATTAGTTGTTTAACCACTAATTAGATACATATGTGTGACATTATATGTTAAATAGGTTCCGTGTGTGCATAAGTCCTCACTTGACACTTAGCATCCTATCCGACACTTCCATCCAAACTACTCACTACAGGAGAGTTCATACCCCTTAATCAACCTTTGAAATGATTTTAAATGCTTTTATGGGGGGGGGGGGGAATACAAGTTGAAACATTTTAGTTATTGTATTAATCACATGTGATTAATAAGTAGAACAAACAGAAAGATTTTCTATTACTTTCAGATTGTTATCAAACTTATGGATTTCAAACACTTCAAAACATTTTAAACTCTTTTACATGCTAAATCCTTTATAAAACTCTTTTTAACTTATATTATTGTCAAACTCATGTCTATACATATATATTTATATAAGTAAGATTTGAAGGACTTAGGACTGATAACTCACTTTATTTCCTGTTCCTTGTTTGGTTGTGGACTTAGAGTATCCTGTTATTTTTCCGAATGTCGTTGAAACCTTAGTTATATATCATGTATATGTGTGTTTAGATATAAAGGCTTTTATTTCAGTTCAGTACCTTTGGGTAGCAAAGACATACAAACAACATTACTAGTAAACTATAATAGGTATAGTTTAAGAGATTACTACTCACTATTACTAGTACAACGAAGCATACAAGAGTCAGTACATTTACAAGTCATCACAAATATACTATACACTATATAAGAGAGCATACTATACACTAGTACAGAGAGAACATTACTACACTGTGATATACTATACAATCATACGAATACGATAACTAGAATGTGACATACTATTTTCGGATACAACAAGACCGTGTTGTATCATTTTTGTAACCAGAGTCTCCTGGAGGGAGAACGGGCATTGTGTGTATAGATCTATACGGGACATACACTCCCACACCCCGACTGCTAGCTACAGTCCCAGCCCGACTGCTAGAATGATACATACGGGATAACTAGAATGTGACATACTATTTTCGGATACAACAAGACCGTGTTGTATCATTTTTGTAACCAGAGTCTCCTGGAGGGAGAACGGGCATTGTGTGTATAGATCTATACGGGACATACACTCCCACACCCCGACTGCTAGCTACAGAGAGAACATTACTACACTGTGATATACTATACAATCATACGAATACGATAACTAGAATGTGACATACTATTTTCGGATACAACAAGACCGTGTTGTATCATTTTTGTAACCAGAGTCTCCTGGAGGGAGAACGGGCATTGTGTGTATAGATCTATACGGGACATACACTCCCACACCCCGACTGCTAGCTACAGTCCCAGCCGATAAGGCCAAGGGGTGACAAAATGTCACCTCATTACATATGACACCGGAGGGTCATCATTTATTCAATCGTCGATCAGCATGGTTACATACGAGTTCACATTTAAACCTTTAATTAATCGACTAAGGATTAAAGGCAAAAAGACTCCCCGAGGTGTATTGTACATTTAATACTACCTGGATTCTGTATTTTATCACTTTATTAGCCAGCAGTGTCACTGCTGAGGTAAAACATTATTTTTCCCCTATTACATTATTTTATAATCATCTCACATAAGCGACGAATTAAACTATATTTTTATAATGATAGTTTCACTGGGGAAAACTCTTACATTACAAAAGAACAAACATACAAATAGTCGGGTCTTGGTAGAAGACTACATTTCAGTAGAAAATATAGGATTTTCTAGGGTGTTCAACCATTTGCAAACATTTACAATCATTTACAAACAACTACGAACATTTACACTACGTTGTTACAAACATTTTCATACAAGCAAAGACACTAAATACTTATGAACTCACCAGCGTTAAATAACTTGTATTCTCAGGTCATCAGTAGACAGGTACAGATGAAGCTTTTGAGAAGATGGAGCATATTCAAGACTCATCTCTTATTTTGATTCATATTTTTGGCGTCTTTAAAACTATACAGAACATGCTTGTAATCAAAATTATTCTATTAATGCAATGGATGTTGTTGCTTGTTTTACTATTATGCATTGTTATGATACTGTACATGACGTCCTCCGCCCCAGAAAGTTTCCGCCGTTCCGGTTTTGGGGTGTGACAGATTGGTATCAGAGCATTGTTTATAGTGAATCAAGTATATCAACCCATAAAATATATACAAACTATAAACGCAACGGGATTAATATACTCTGACCAAGAGTTTATACTTTTAAATAATAAAATATTTAACTAAGTATACATACCTGCATTCATACTAAAATCAGTGTCATTAGGACATAACAAAAGTATTACGATTGTTGAACAACACGATTAGGCTTAGAGACATATAGTCAAACCTAGGAGGATATAGCCTGATCAACTATATTTTCCAAGGAGTGACTAGCATGTGCCTAAGAGTGGTCGTGAGGTTGCAACAAGTCTAAAAACTTACGAACACTACTACAACGAGAACATTAGAACAGAACATAAACCTAAAATACTATAGGAGTATTTTGTGTTACTATAATTACTTATTTGAGAACTAAAAAGGTCTTTACTAATAGGTCAATAGTTGCTAAGTGGATACGCTAAGGTTATGTGTGACTAAGGTGTTATAGACTTAGAATCTGTGACCTTTACTTTACTTCCTGTTCCTTGTTTGGTTGTGGATTTAGAGTTAGGGTCACTTATTCGAAGGTCTATCCTGTTTTAATTACATGTAACTGGTATGCACTATACAAGTATTGAAGTAACTAGTAAGGATCATCTTATAATTATCTTAGATTAGTACGTCTATTATTATAAGATTCTTATACCCCCTTTTCTCGCGTAGATAGCATGGCTGTCTTCCATCTCCCCGACGATCCGTATTTTCCCAACCAAGGCAGTCGTGGGTGGCTCGAAGATGAGCCATAAGAGGATCATCCAATCCCTTTGGATGATCACCTCGTAGAAGGTTTTTCGGATAGTTCTGACTCCGAACCAGAAGTCAACAACCTACCTCAAGAGGCTCAAATCCCAAACCTCAACCCCCGACCAACATTTCAAGGTCCCACTCCCTCGTGGGCGACAAAATTGAACCGTTGGAGCGATGAACAAGGTCAACCATTACCCTTCAATGGAGACCGAAGCTTTAACAATATAAGCAAGGGAGGGTCAGCTGACCGAGTCCTGCCCGTTATGGTCCGCAGGATTGCTCGGAATGTAGAGCAAGGTCGAGCAGCCATCGACCGAGTCATGGAAGTTGATGCCAATTCTGGCATTAACACGGTCCACATTCGCCAACTCAAAGAGACTATGGAAAGGACTAGGTGAACTAATGAGGCTCTGCAGCAACAACTGGCTGCATCCCGAGCCGAAGTCATGGAACTCCGACTGCGTCAGAGGGCGCATGAGCGACATCTTCAGGAAGTTGTTCGTCAACTGGCAGATCTGAGGGTTCGCCCGAGGGATACTCGTCGCCGGTAGAAGATGTCGACTCGTCTTTTCTTTTGGGTTAAGGAATAGCCTTTCTTTTCTGTGCCTATGTAGCATTTGTCTGTAAAATATTCCTATCTTTCAAGTACTCTAATTAGACTCCTAAACTGTCAACATTTTCCCTTATGGTTTGATGTAAGACCTACTGTTAGGTCATTTTTCCCGAACTCATTTACGTCGTTAATACCAGTAATATTGGCAGTTATCTAATCCATTGGAAAGTCCTTACTCTTGTGTTTCTCTACCCTATGGTCATATCTCTATCCGATGTTTGGACTATGGCGATTTAGTCCATAAATCACCCTCATTATGCTTACAATTGATTCTTACTACTATCATCATCTCTATCAACTTTCAGTAAAAGATGCCGCCTCGCAAGCGTCCGACCAGAGGCATACCTGTAAATCAAACTCCAACACCACCACCCCCTCCGCAGTTCGATGCGGTGATGTTTCAGGCAGCTGTGACCGCAGCCATGGCTCAAGTAAATTCTGGTGGTGTTAGTGGAGCTGGAACGGGCACCAACTCTAGCCATGGCGAAATCCAACCACGTACACGGGAGTGCACCTATAAAGACTTCATCAGCTGCAAACCAATGTACTTCAACGGAACCGAATGGATTATTGCGCTGTCCCAATGGATCGAGAGAACAGAAGCAATCTTTGAGATGTGCTCTTGCCCGGAAGGAAGCAAGATTAAGTTCGCTGCTTGCACCTTCACAGAAAGGGCACTGACATGGTGGAATGGCCATGTCAAATCACTCTCACTGGTAGCAGCTAACGCCATGGACTGGGAGACACTGAAGGATCTAATGGCAAAGGAGTATTGCCCGAGGGGCGAAGTTCAGAAACTCGAAGAGGAACTATGGAACCTTAGGATGAAGGGTTCCGACATAGTGGCTTATACGGCCAGATTCAGCGACCTGGTGACCCTATGTCCCAACATGGTCCCCACTGAAAGCAAGAAAGTCGAGAGATACATCTGGGGTTTGGTACCCCTGTATCGAGGGAACGTTCTAGCACCGAACACTACGACCTTTGATAGTGCCAAGGAATTGGCCCAAAGGTTGATCGATCACGAGGTTCCTTCCCCTCCAACAACAACTACAACGGCTGCCCCCGCGCCAAACAAAGCAGCCGACAACAAGAGAAAGCGTTGGGACCGAAAGAAGGGCAAATCAACTCAACCCTCTTCCAAGAACCAACAGGTTGTGGCTGTCCATGCTGCCACACCTCCTGTTGCCCCTGTACCAGCAAAGCCATATGCCGAGAACCTACCCAAGTGCACCAAGTGCAATTTCCATCATAACGGCCCCTGCCGGGAAATGCACTGCACCAATTACGACCGGAAGGGCCATACCCTTCGGTTTTGCAGAGCACCACCCAAACCCATCACCCAAGCCCCTGGTACAGGAGTGAGCCATACCTGCTATGGGTGTGGCGAGACAGGGCACTTCAAAAGAAACTGCCCGAAAGCTGGGAATACGGGAGGAGCGGGAAGACTACTTGCTATTGGCCACAATGAAGCCGTGGCAGACCCCACAGTAGTCACGGGTACGTTCCTCCTTGATAACTCTTATGCATGTCTCTTATTTGATTGTGGGGCAGAGAGGAGCTTCGTAAACCAAAAATTTAAACACTTTCTTAATCAAGCACCGCAAGCACTAAAAGAAACCTTCGTCGTAGAAATGGCTAATGGAAAGACAGAGAATTCTAACGAGATTTACATAGGTTGTACCCTTACACTAGATAATCATTCATTCCCAATCGACCTCATACCCGTGGCTATAAAGAGTTTCGACGTCATTGTAGGCATGGACTGGTTGAGTCTTTATCGCGCCGATATCCTGTGTTTCAAGAAAGAAGTCCGCCTAAACCTACCGAATAACGAAACCTTGTTGATCTACGGAGACAAACCCAGTACGAGCCTGTTGGATTAATGTCTAAGTCCATAACTATATTTGGTATGTACTTGACCCGACCTGGCATGGTCCATTTGGGTTGCACTTCACCGGCACAATTTATATGGATAGTCTTTTGAGAATAGTATATTTATGATTTATATTAATATATTATAAGTTCTAATATATTAATATGGAATCATATTATTTAATTAGTATTGATCAAGAATTAATTTAGAATTAATTAAGTGATAAAAAAGAACTAATTAAATATGGACTCTTATATATATGGAATGGGCCAAGTTCATTTAGGTTGGGCTAAGCTTTCATGGATGGTCCATGGAGCTTTTAACCCATGGACCTATGTAAATGAAAGGTCATGGGTATTAGGGTTTACATGGATGTAACCCTAATCCTCCATAATATATAAAGGGGTCATTGGCTCACAAAATTGGAACAAGTGTGTGAAAATAAGAGTGGGCCGATTTTAGTGTGCATACATATTCTCTCAAGTTCTTCCAAGGTGTTTTGGTGATTTGTGATTCCATTTGAGGCTTCCACACTATTGGGGCTAAGCTCTTAAAGCTTGAAGACATCAAGCTACATCAAAAGGTATGTCATCTAACTAGAACTTTGTAGTATAGGTGCTTCATAATATGCTAGTTACGATGAAACCTTGGAATAGTTAATATTTGCATGTATAATAGAGAAAACATAGATCCAAGGTTTATAGGGTTGCATGTACACCATAGGAGTGTTAGAATGCTCAAAATCCAACAGTGGTATCAGAGCCATTGGTTGTTTTCTGTTATATTGATGCAAATGTTTTATTTTCAAAGTTGGAAAAAAAAAGAAAAAAAAACATGACGATTGTCAAATTTTAAGATAACTACTTGTTTTTGTGAAAAACTATTTATTTGTAAAATTTGAATCATTTGCTATATGAGTTGAATTAGGTCAAATTTAGTAAAAGATAAAATGATATGATTATTTTATTAGTTTTAAAAGTTTGATCTAAAGAGTATTTTGAAACCTCCATAAGTTATGGATATGAAAAGGTTTTTAAAAAAAATTGATTCAAAGTTTTTTATGGAGTTACAAAACTTGGTCTTAATGTTTTAAAGAATTCCATAACTTGTTCTTAAGTTATGGAACATGAAAAGTTTCATCATAAAACAAGTATTTAACTCCATAAGTTATGGAATCCAAAAGTTTTCAAGAGTTACAAAACTTGCCCTCAAGTTTTGGAATTTGGAAAAAGTTTTTTTTATGATAAAAAAAAGAATTGAATTCTAAAACTCTTGGGTTCATAACTTAAACAATTAATTAAATGGTTTTACTTTTGAATTTAATAATTGGAATTATGATGTTTTTATTGAATAATTCAATTAACTCTTATGGACTTTATTAATAGATAATTAAAGTGTTTAATTAAAAGAGAATTAATAATTCCATAATGACATGGTTTAAATTTAATTAAATTAAGAGTATAGTTTAATTAATAGATTAAACCACCAAGTATTTTAATTGTCTAAAATACACCCTTATACTATTATAATATTAAAAGTTTAATATATTATATGTATAAGAGCAAGTCGTCTTACCATTAGTAGGCCTCATTCACGAAGCCGGTCTATAAGGGGGTATAAGGTTACTGCCTATAAAATGGCAGTTTAATGGGTGTCCACTCTCACCCACCGCTTCCTTGACTGGTGGAGGGTCGTTAGCCGAACAGGTAGGACAAGGACTATAATTCTCCCTTCATTATAAGTATAATGATAAATACTAAGTAACTAAACTTTTTATAAATTCCCAATCTTAGTTACTTAGGAAAATGTGAATAAGGTGCTAATCCATGAAATTACACTTTGCACTTTGTTTAAGCTGTTAGTGGAGCGTGTGTGGTTAACCGGCACACTAACCTGGACTTAACAAGGTAGGCAAAGGGTAACTTAATGTTTATCATAGTATCGTTGGAGCGTGTGTGGTTAACCGACACATCGATTGAGGGGTAAATATTAAGGGTACCAAGTATATTTGCATGGTTACTTCACACCTTGTTTTGTGATCCTCGACATCCCAGTCACAAAACCTGAAAGGCACACTCGAGATTGAAACATGCCATTGAAAAGTTCAATGAATCTCAAAAGAATCTAGGAGTTTCAAAACCAATTAAAACCTAATAATATATTTCGTTTATCTTGGTGGAAATTGGTGAATCGTCATTCACCTACCTTCAAATATTTTATAGCTTGGATTACGGCATCCCTCTTCCAAGTTATAAAATAGTTTGTTGGGTCCTAGCCTTAATATATCATATTGGGTGTTATATTAAGGACTTAAATCAACTTTACGTGAATTTCTCCCATTGTTGATGTCTGGTTTAGAGAACAATGATCTTCCCAAACCAAGCTTTCTTAATGAATATGACTTCCCGAGTTTGGCTCATGGAAGTCATACTTCTCTTCCTCCACCTCCTCCAATTATTCTCCCTAACCCACAAGTTCAAGGTCACTCAAGCCCTAATGGCAAGCAAGGTCTATGTGTGATCACATCTTAGAGATGAAGTCACATATTGACAAGCCGGGAGAGTTGGGTGTCAAAGTCTTGAGAAAGTTGGATGTTCAATCACTTTCTAAGTCACATAGTGAGTTCCTTTGGGACTACTATGAAACAGACTATGACATGAACCTTAATGATCATATCTATTTGCTTGGTGTTGCTGAATCAGCAATGATTTGGAACGATAGTAAAGCAAATTTGATTAGAAGATCAACTTCCCAAAAACTTTATGGACAGTGACAATGGTGACACTGGAAATCCAGAAAAAGCATTCTCTTCCCAATGGAAAGGGATTGGCCATAGTCAACCCGGTTGACCAAATGGTAAAGAGAAAGGCTAAGTCTGAGATAGTCCCATTACCAAAGGGTCCATATGTTTATTTTGCCAAAGGAAGGGGCGTTGATTGCAAAACTGCCAAATTTACCTAAGGATGTTAAAGTCAATAAGTTTGACTCTACATCAGGTAAAGCCCATTATCTAACTCTGTTAAGTTCTATTTTGAGATCCTCATTACATGATGTGACTGGGTCACATGTTGATGTTTTAAGAATCAAAGAATAGAGAGAAATCTTAAAGGAAGTATATGCTGATTCTAATCGCGAAGGTGGATTTCGATCGCATCAGAATTTTGAGCAGTTACTTAAGAAGTTATGATATATTGCAAAGGAATAGATAACAACAATTTTCCATGTGGATTGTAAGGATAAGTTTTTCGCAAAGTTTTAAAATAAAAGAAAATTGTTTAATTTTATTTATTTGAAGTATCCTTACAATGGCATTTGTGGAAAATTGTTGCTTATATGATTCCACTGACAACAATATTGGAAAATGGATTTCATTCTTTCATTTGTGGTAGTGTCTAAATTTACCAAATCAGGAAAGTTCCTCATCACCCAAGTTTCAATTGGACCAAAACTTGGAATCATGCAAGTTGAATAGTATGATGAATGAGAACTTTCAAGCATTGGAAAATCAAGACTAATTACTTGTTCACATGGATGTGTGAGTCAAGTGAAGGACTAAAGGGATCGAGTACACATTCTTGTGCACTAGTCATGTCCACCACAAAGCTCGTTAAGACTATTTGATTTACTAAAGTTTAGTAAATATGGTTATACTTACAAGTTTAAGTATAATTCTGAAACATTGGAAAAGTCTCAATGTATGGCAGAACGAATGGGAAGAATCAAATTAGGCAGAAAGATAAAAGTTTCTCAAATCTAAAAAGATGGGAGAGTACTTTAGTATCATGTTTGTGATCATCTTAATGATTTAGAAATCATATCACAATTAGTCCTCTAAAGGTCATCTTAGTCAATTCTTATGACTAAGAAGAGGAGTCATGAATTGTTGAAATGGTTAGATCAGGAAGATGAGTCATACTTCGTTCCAAAACAATTCTTAGAGTCATACTCTAAGATTGTAACTTGAGTGACATATCTTAAAGAAAGGTTTAAAACACTTGTCAAATGTAAGAGTAAAAGTGTCATACTCTTGTACATTTGAAATTGGTAAGTTGTGATGTTTTGGATAAAACAAAGACCAACTAAGGCCAATTGTGTGAAGTGTTTGTCTTGATAAAGAATCCGCACTATCTCTTGAATATTTGGCAAGATAGTCTTATATGTCAAGAGGATAGTGGGAGTCTTAAAGATCCTAAAAAGAATTTCAAGAACTAATCAAGAATAAAACCTGAGGTTTATAACCTATCGTGTTGACATATTCTGTGCCCATTCTAGTTAAAGTTGGCTTTGCATAGGAGTTCTGAAAGTTCTCAATTGGTTTCATAACAACTTGGAAGCAATGGCAGGCCCTGTACTGCCAGGTGGCAAGAAGTTAAGATTGCATAAGTTCAGTCCATATGAGTTTGGATTTGTCATTATCCTTGTCTTGTGACTATGGTTTTGACGATTCACATGGATAAGAACACATACACCATAAAATCTAAGGGTCATAAGGTTTCTCTCCGATTCATGAAAATGATGGTGAGGAAACACTTCCACCAAGTAGATTTGAAGCAGACGGCAAAAGGTCTAAACAATTAAGACTATGATTACGACATCCTTTTTCATAGTTCTGAAATTGTTTAGACACGCATGAATGCTACTAAGGAAAGGTGTATGATTTTGATAAAGTTTTATCAAAGCATCTCGTATCAGAAATCTGAACTTTGGTAAGAAAGTCAATAAAGTATTGATTTCTAGAAGTCCAGCTGATTTATGAGTACATGTCAAAGCTAGTGGGAGCATAAGTGTTATGCTAATAATCATCATGTTAGTGGGAGCATGATAATTATTGTTAGTGTTGCAAGTTAGAAATGTTAATTATAGAAAACAAAAGTTTCAATTCGTGAGGCTGCAGGGATTGAAAAAGTTGTTTTGCTATAATTAAGGGAGAGGATATACTTCATTTCAGTTCTAAAGGCTTAGATTGAGACCTTAATCATCTTTAGTCAAGAATATATATATGAATTTCATGTTGGATTGGTTCAACTTAAGGAAATTCTATATATTGCGTTCTCAAAATTCGATTATGATTACGGCATCCCTGTTCATAATCAAATTTTGAAAACATGGCAAATAAAAATATTATAGCAAAAGACTGGTCTAGAATCATGTCTTTATGTGAGACATCATGAATCGTGTACCATTTGCTTTGGGTACAGGATTGATTGCATGTGCTATAATATTTGTCATTTCTAAATTTTTCCAAATGCCCAGAGGCATTAAAAAGGGAAAAGATCTAGAATTGGATATGACTAAAATGATTAAGGAATTGTCGAGGACAATCTGAGGTTTACCAAAGATTGGTTGCTCAGGGACAGTTGGAAGTATAGTGCTAATTTTGGAAGGACCATATTGACATATTCTGAAAAGAGGCATCTCTTATTCAGAAGTGATAGTCAAAATGAGAATATGGAGTTGTCTGCATAGGTGGAAGTTATCTGTGTAAGATTTGAAAACTTAATGCAAGAAGCATGTCCAAAGCAATGTACTTTGAATATGAGACTTAGTTTCCATGGAGTTGATCTCCATTGGAATACCTTATAATGACTGTTGACAAGTCTCTGTGACTTTGTACATATTCATTACAGGAGGGTCAGTGCATATACGTTTAAAATCTAAACAGATATCGATAAATGATAGGAATTTGAAATTCTCACATTTTTCGATAAGGATTTGGGAGTGTGAAATTAGAATCATTGAAATTATGTTCAATTGGTTTATTTCACAAAGTAAGGATCATAGACAAACATAGAGTGCATACTTGGTGTATGGCAAAGCTATTGTTTAAGAAAAACATAGTGTACATGCTTGGAGCATGGGACAACTAGTGTTTTTAGTTCAAGTATAAAGTTGATAAAACCGAAACAATGAATAATGAGTAATCAGTATGGTGATAAATAAAAGTGTTTATTTATATTCATAGGGTTTGATACCATATTTGATTCATTTATTCTTGTGTTTCACTTTGCATGTTTTGACTTCCAGAATAACTAAGTCGCTCTTCCTGAATGATTAAGTTATTCAAACCATCCACAGTCGGTCATATGTTGGAAGTAGATATGAATGAAGACTGTCATGGGTTGGTTTGTAGAGGTCCAAGTTGGTGGACAAAGTGGTGCTACAACACTCATGAGTGCTCATAAGTTCTGAGTATTGGATTCAACCCGCGCTCATTTGAATCACTTCATGGATTTTATCACGAGTGATCATGAGACGATAATATCTTATATTCTTCAAACCTAGAGATATGAGTTGTTACTATGAGTTGGTTATACATTGATTGCACGAAAACGCATTTGGTAACTCGATGTTATAAAACGTGCCTTTGTGTATGATTCAACAAGTAGTAGAACAAGCCATATGAGTCGAAGTTTATCCATTCCTTTTACCTTCGGGATAAAAGCGATATCTGTGGGCCCCTCGATGATTTAGCGATGACACATGTGAGTGCTTGGCCAAGCCAGGACTGACAAATCAGTCAGTCATCATAAATCAAAAATCGGGAAACAACAAATGGACAGAGAGAATGATTATAATTCATGTCTCAGTCCATATGATATCTTGAATGGAGGAATATATGATCCCTTATCTAATGGACAAGTCATTGACAAGGTCAGAGTTCGACAGCGGCTTTAAGAGCTACGATTGCAAGTTAGGTTTTGAAGTCATACTCAATAATAGTTTTAGACTTATCCAAGTGGGAGACTGTTGGATTAATGTCTTAGTCCATAACTATATTTGGTATGTACTTGACCCGACCCGGCATGGTCCATTTGGGTTGCACTTCACCGGCACAATTTATATGGATAGTCTTTTGAGAATAGTATATTTATGATTTATATTAATATATTATAAGTTCTAATATATTAATATGGAATCATATTATTTAATTAGTATTGATCAAGAATTAATTTAGAATTAATTAAGTGATAAAAACGAACTAATTAAATATGGACACTTGTATATATGGAATGGGCCAAGTTCATTTAGGTTGGGCTAAGCTTTCATGGATGGTCCATGGAGCTTTTAACCCATGGACCTATGTAAATGAAAGGTCATGTGTATTAGGGTTTACATGGATGTAACCCTAATCCTCCATAATATATAAAGGGGTCCTTGGCTCACAAAATTGGAACAAGTGTGTGAAAATAAGAGTGGGCCGATTTTAGTGTGCATACATATTCTATCAAGTTCTTCCAAGGTGTTTTGGTGATTTGTGATTCCATTTGAGGCTTCCACACTATTGGGGCTAAGCTCTTAAAGCTTGAAGACATCAAGCTACATCAAAAGGTATGTCATCTAACTAGAACTTTGTAGTATAGGTGCTTCATAATATGCTAGTTAGGATGAAACCTTGGAATAGTTAATATTTGCATGTATAATAGAGAAAACATAGATCCAAGGTTTATAGTGTTGCATGTACACCATAGGAGTGTTAGAATGCTCAAAATCCAACAGAGCGTTCGTATCATCTCAAGTATTCAAGCCCAGAAGTACTTGCGTAAGGAATATCGCGCATTCCTTACACACATAATCGATGTGAACCAGAAAACAAAAGACCTAAAAGACCTCCCCGTAGTACGCGACTTCCCCGACGTCTTTCCAGAAGAACTACCGGGTTTACCTCCCCAACGTCAAGTCGAATTCAGGATCGAATTAGTTCCAGGGGCTACCCCCGTAGCCAAATCGCCCTATCGTTTCGTGCCTGCTGAGATGCAAGAACTGTCCGGTCAACTTAACGAACTGCTCAGCAAGGGCTTTATAAGACCAAGCTTCTCACCCTGGGGAGCACCGGTCTTATTCGTGAAGAAGAAAGACAGATCGTTCCTTATGTGCATTGACTACAGGGAACTCAACAAGCTTACGGTCAAAAATCGTTACCCTCTTCCTCACATAGACGATTTATTCGACCAGTTGCAGGGGGCGAGCTACTTTTCTAAGATTGATCTGAGATCCGGGTATCACCAGTTACGAGTGCTTGAGGAGGATGTTCCGAAGACAGCCTTCCGAACTCGTTACGGACACTACGAGTTCGTAGTGATGCCCTTCGGATTAACTAATGTGCCCGCAGTATTCATGGACTTACTGAATAGGGTATGCCGTCCTTACTTGGATTAGTTCGTAATCGTTTTCATCGATGACATACTTATCTACTCTCGAAGTAAGGAGGAACATAGCGATCATCTACGACAAGTACTAGGAACCTTACGATCGGAGAAGCTCTATGCGAAGTTCTCTAAATGTGAATATTGGATCCGCAGAGTCGAATTCTTAGGTCACGTGGTTAGCGAAGAAGGAATCCACGTGGACCCTTCCAAAATTAAAGCCATCGAGAACTGGTCAGCACCGAAGACGCCTATAGAAATTCGTCAATTTTTAGGCCTCGCTGGCTACTACCGCAGATTCATACAGAACTTCTGTCGAATTGCGAAACCTCTTACGACATTGACCCAGAAGGGTGTGGCCTTTGACTGGGAAGAGAAACAGGAGAAGGCGTTTCAAACGCTGAAGCGAGCCTTATGCACCGCACCGATACTATCCCTCCCCGAAGGGATAGAAGACTTCGTAGTATACTGTGATGCATCCAACCAGGGGCTCGACTGTGTTCTGATGCAACGGGGTAAGGTGATCGCCTATGCCTCAAGGCAGCTGAAGACACACGAGGTCAACTTGTTAGATGCCGTTTTATGCATCTTATAGGGTAGTTTTCATTATCATTTTAGCATCATATTTTGTACATTTGCATGTCATATATTTAAATAATGTTCAGCTCATGTATTTCGTTAGAATTCCCGTACTGCTCATGTTTTTATGTCGATTTCAGATAGTTCGAGTGGAGCAGTGCTTTGGGAGCAGTTGGATGCGCGTTTGGAGCTTAAAATGGAGCTTGGGACTTATGAAGGATTATGAGGAATATTTGGAAGATGCTTTGGTCAAGAAACATTGGATTGAATTGATCACACGAAGATAGAATATGCTATCTAAAGTTAAAGGATGTTGCTGGCAGCTTTGACCCCCTGTCAGTATTTTGACCATATCTCGAGGACCGTAACTCCGATTGACACGATTCAAAATGATCTGAAAAGTAGATGAAATTTCGAACGTCATAGGCACAACCTACGATGGCAGGTTGTCTCCTTGCGATCGCAGGTGACCCTTTTTGCGATCGCAGGTTTGGTCGCAGGTTGCCTTCGAGGTTCTTTTGTGCCCAAAATTCATCCGGAAGTGAAAACTCAATACCTGCGATCACAGGTTGTGTACATGCGATCACAGGTTGGCCAAAAAGTGTCAAAATAGCATCCTACTTCATTAAAAAGGCACAAGACGTGTTTATTTCAAAACCTACGATCGCAGGTTGTGTACATGCGATCGCTGGTACGTCGTTTTTGCTGCTGGACATATAAATAGATCTTATAACCTTCTAGTAACCTAAGTTGGCGATTCCAGAAGTTCCAGACGACGAAAATATGATTTTTGAGGTGTTTCTTCTCCGATTTTAGCAATTTTTGAAGATCTGAAGACTGTGGATCATCTCCTACATTTAGTTTAGTAAGATTTAGTAGTTTAATGTTTCTTTTTATTGTTTTAGATCAGATTTTAGCCATGTCTGGCTAAACCCTAGTTTTCAGTTTTGCAAAGACAAGTACTTTTCATGTGATTGATCATTAGATCTGGTTTTTGATTTGTGTTTCTATCTAGATTCTTTAGTTCTGTTCTTAATGAATGTTTGATTTTGATTCTTGTTAGTCTGATCACCTAGCTAGGGTTTTATCATTCCAGTTAATCAGTTAATAGAATCCGTAATTGTTCTAATTAATTGGTAATAAGTAACAAGTAATAAATCGGTTCCGTGTTTGGGATTTGACTTTATTATAAACTGTAAAAATCATACCTTTACGCTTCCGAGCTTGTGAGAAGTATTGGGTATTGCTGGGAATTTTACAAAGAACTTAATGCAACTTTTCTGATCTTAATTAAGAGCTTGTTTGATTAGACAGTAAAAAGTTAGGGTTAATTGAAGAGCTTGTTTTGGTTTACTAAATAAGGTAAAAGAGAAATTACTAGAGCTTTGTTTAATACGTGCGCGACAGCGTGTTAACAAATTGACGCCGTTGCCGGGGACACGGTACTGCTAATTGTTTTGTGCCAAAATCTTTACGTACAGGTAATCTAGTCTTCAGACATGGTCGAGCCAACGACCTTAAAAAAGGGCAGCTTTCACGGAGGCAACCCGATGAGTAGTTTTTAGTTTTTATGCTTTCAATAAAGAGATGGTCGCAGTTCCAAGCAAGCTTCAAAGTCGCTAAAATTCAGATTTTTCGCTACATTGTCGTTAAAATCAGATTTCTGCCAACTTATCAGGTACATTCTTTCCTAGCTGCACCATTTTTGTTTTTATTTACTTTATTGAGCTGTTCATTCCTCTCTAAGCATTGAGGACAATGCATCATTTTAAGCTTAGGGAGGGGTTAGTGTAAAAATTTGCATTTTTGTTCAAAATTTTAATTTTTCAGTTTTTTTTAGTTAAATTTTTCAAAATTTTCTTTTAGCATTTTATTTTCTACATTGCATTTGCATACTAGAAATTTGAAAATTCAAAAAAATATTTTAATTTCTGTTTTTATCTTTTCTGCATTCATAAAAAAAGCCAAAAAATATTTTTATTTCTAGTTATTTTTTTATTTTCTGCATATCAAAAAATGAAAAATTGAAATATACATGAGATGAGGATATTTTTTACATTCGATAGCTCTGTTAAGATGAAGTGTGATAGTTACTAAAAATAACGGTCTCATTACAATCAATTATAAGAATTATATTTTCAAGTGCTTTAAATGTTTTCAATATCAACCAACATAAGAGTCAGATAATTTTTACAATGAAAGTGTGGGATGGAAAAACGAAAAATGTTTTGAAAATAATTTCCTTAGATGCCTTAAAAAGAACCTAGATTGGATAACCCTTATCATTCCTTGAAGTACTGAACCCTATAATTTCTGCGTCTTTTGAGGTTGGGAGGGAACTCTTCTTATACCCACAATTTATTATCATTATTGAAGTATTGAAGATATGGTGGGCCTCAAAGTAAAATTCGTGCCTGATTTATATATATGTTAGAAATGGTATATCAAGCAACTTGAAGAAATCTGCAAGTCAAAGTCAAATCCAAGTCAAGTTCAAGTCGAAATCAAGAAGCAAACAAGTTAAATCTAAAGAATTGATCAAGACGAAGAAGATGTGTGGTATAATGAGATTGATCTCTCGATAGTGGAATCATAGGGGTAAGCTTGGATTTTCTGTCCATAATGGAGCTTACTGCGTTTACTGGACGAGTTCGGAAAAAAAGGAGGGGTTGGTCAAACTAAGTTTTTATAAACGAATTTTCGTGAAATGATTTTTAAAAATACACTGTTTTCACAAATTTAATTCGGCGTAAAAATTATTTGCTCAAGCTTGGTTAACTTATTAAATATAATTATGAATCTTTAATATAAGATATTAAGACTTTTGTCTAGGTAGTGATTTCATTGGAGCTTCCTCGTTGTGAAATTTGATCATGTGAAAAAAGAGTGAAGTGTTTTGATAAAGTTTAAAATTTTAGTTTCCTTAATCTTGTTTTAGTTTTTATTCTAAGTTCCTTTTTATGTTATCTACATATGTCCATTTGTTTATAATGTTTTATCTTCTTCTTACTTGAGGACAAGTAAGGTTTAAGCTTGGGGAGATTTGTTAGATGCCGTTTTATGCATCTTATAGGGTAGTTTTCATTATCATTTTAGCATCATATTTTGTACATTTGCATGTCATATATTTAAATAATGTTCAGCTCATGTATTTCGTTAGAATTCCCGTACTGCTCATGTTTTTATGTCGATTTCAAATAGTTCGAGTGGAGCAGTGCTTTGGGAGCAGTTGGATGCGCGTTTGGAGCTTAAAATGGAGCTTGGGACTTATGAAGGATTATGAGGAATGTTTGGAAGATGCTTTGGTCAAGAAACATTGGATTGAATTGATCACACGAAGATAGAATATGCAATCTAAAGTTAAAGGATGTTGCTGGCAGCTTTGACCCCCTGTCAGTATTTTGACCATATCTCGAGAACCGTAACTCCGATTGACGCGATTCAAAATGATCTGAAAAGTAGATGAAATGTCGGGCGTCATAGGCACAACCTACGATCGCAGGTTGTGTACATGCGATCGCAGGTACGTCGTTTTTGCTGCTGGACGTATAAATAGATCTTATAACCTTCTAGTAACCTAAGTTGGCGATTCCAGAAGTTCCAGACGACGAAAATATGATTTTTGAGGTGTTTCTTCTCCGATTTTAGCAATTTTTGAAGATCTGAAGACTGTGGATCATCTCCTACGTTTAGTTTAGTAAGATTTAGTAGTTTAATGTTTCTTTTTATTGTTTTAGATCAAATTTTAGCCATGTCTGGCTAAACCCTAGTTTTCAGTTTTGCAAAGACAAGTACTTTTCATGTGATTGATCATTAGATCTGGTTTTTGATTTGTGTTTCTATCTAGATTCTTCAGTTTTGTTCTTAGTGAATGTTTGATTTTGATTCTTGTTAGTCTGATCACCTAGCTAGGGTTTTATCGTTCCAGTTAATCAGTTAATAGAATCCGTAATTGTTCTAATTAATTGGTAATAAGTAACAAGTAATAAATTAGTTCCGTGTTTGGGATTTGACTTTATTATAAACTGTAAAAATCATACCTTTACGCTTCCGAGCTTGTGAGAAGTATTGGGTATTGCTGGGAATTTTACAAAGAACTTAATGCAACTTTTCTGATCTTAATTAAGAGCTTGTTTGATTAGACAGTAAAAAGTTAGGGTTAATTGAAGAGCTTGTTTTGGTTAACTAAATAAGGTAAAAGAGAAATTACTAGAGCTTGTTAGTTTTTCTCAGTTCCAGCTTAGATAGAACGCATCTCAAATAATCAGATCTGGATCAGTTGCATGATTAGGAAAGTCACAGCAGAGCTGGAACCATTTTTATTATTGATTTTCATTTACTTTATTATCACTGCAAATTTTAGTTTTTAGTTAAATTAAAAACCCCCCCTTTTATATTCTGTTTCTTGACTAGATGTGCCTGATGCAAAAAGGCATTGACTTTTAGGCTGTGTCCTTGAGGATTCGACCCTGCTTCCCTGTGCTATATTTTTAGTGCAACCAGCAGTGATAAATTTATTTGTTTAATACGTGCGCGAAAGCGTGTTAACACAACTACACCAGACATGATCTCGAGTTAGGAGCAGTTGTGTTTGCCTTGAAGATCTAGAGACACTACCTGTATGGTAGGAAAAGGACTATCTTTACAGACCACAAAAGCCTACAACACATATTCAACTAGAAGGAGCTCAATATGAGACAACGACGGTGGGTCGAACTACTCAATGACTACGAATGTGAAATTCGTTATCATCCGGGTAAAGCCAACGTAGTAGCAAACGCCCTAAGTCGGAAAGAATATTCTGGTCGAAGAGTCAAGTCATTAACCATGACTATCCATTCGCACCTGTCCACACAAATTAAGGAGGCACAGCTCGAAGCCTTGAAACCTGAAAATGTGGCGGGTGAATCCATGAGAGGAATGGATAAGAACTTAGAAGTCAAGGGTGGCGGAGCTTTATAGCTCATGGACCGGATCTGGACACCGAAGCACGGTAGCTTTAGAGACTTGGTCATGACCGAGGCGCACAACACTCGATATTCCATCCACCCGGGTTCAGATAAGATGTATCTGGATCTTAAAAAGTTATACTGGTGGCCTAACATGAAATCAGAGATTGCTACCTTCGTGAGTAAATGCCTTACTTGCGCCAAGGTCAAGGTCGAATACCAGTAAACCCTCAGGTCTACTACAGCAACCAGAGATACCAGAGTGGAAGTGGGAGCGGATCACAATGGACTTCATAACCAAGTTACCCAAGACAACGGGTGGACTTGATACCATTTGGGTCATCATCTACATATTGACCAAGTCCGCGCACTTCCTACCCATCAAAGAGACCGACAAGATGGAGAAGCTTACAAGAACATACATTCGAGAGATAGTACAACTGCATGGTGTCCCTATATCCATTATCTCCGATAGAGATAACAAATTCACTTCGAGGTTCTGGCAGTCACTACAAAGCTCCTTAGGAACGAGGATTGACATGAGTACAGCCTACCATCCACAGACCGACGAGCAAAGTGAGAGAACTATCCAAACCTTGGAAGATATGTTGCGAGCCTGTGTGATCGACTTTGGGAAGGCATGGGATACTCATTTACCCCTTGTCGAGTTTTCCTACAACAATAGTTATCACACGAGCATAAAGGCTGCTCCATTTGAAGCCCTTTATGGCCGGAAGTGCATATCCCCTCTGTGCTGGGTTGAGGTGGGTGACACTCAGTTAGCTAATGGACGAATTCCTGATAGCACTCTCACGGGTTCGGAGATCATTCGGGAAACAACAGAGAAGATCGTTTAGATTCGTGAACGACTGAAAGCCTCTAGAGACCGACATAAAAGCTACGCAGACAAACGGAGGAAACCTTTGGAATTCCAAGTGGGAGACCGAGTCCTATTGAAAGTCTCACCCTGGAAGGGCTTGATACACTTCGGAAAGCGTGGAAAGCTAAATCCAAGATACATAGGGCCTTTCGAGATTCTCGCTAGAATCGGCCCTGTAGCCTACAAACTCAACCTACCCCACGAACTTAGTAACGTGCATCCTATTTTCCACGTCTCGAACTTGAAAAAGTGCCTATCCGACGAGACTCTTGTAATCCCACTCGACGAGATCGAGATCAACGAGAGCCTCAATTTCGTGGAAGAACTGGTAGAGATCATGGACCGAGAGCTCAAGCAAACGAAGCAAAGCCGTATCCCAATAGTGAAGGTTCGCTGGAGCGCCAAGCGAGGACCGAAATTCACTTGGGAGCGCGAGGATCAAATGAGATTGAAATACCCTCATGTTTTCGCTTAGTTATTTGTAATAACTTAGTTGCTTAAACTCTAATTTTGGGACGAAATTCCCTCTAACGGGGGGATGATGTGACAACCCGAAATTTCAATCTTGTACAAACCATTCAATCCAATCAAAGTTAGACTTGTTCCTGATGGGTTTTTAAGCATTCTAACACTTCCTAAGTGTACATGCAACCCTAATAACCTTGAATCTATGTTTTCTCTATATACATGCAAATTTCTTTTTCAAGGTTATTTCCTAACTAGCATGGCATGGGGATTACATAAAACATAAAAACTAGTAGAAATACATACCTTGTTGTTGCTTGGATTCCTTCAAGACTTTGTGAGCCTAGCACCCCAAATGTTGTGCCTCAAATGCTTCACACAACACCACAAGACTTGGAATAACTTGAGAGAATGTCACTTAGCCTCAAAATCGGTTATGCCCTCTCTAGTAACACTAGGTCACCATTTTGCTAGCCATAGGGTTCCTTTTATAGTGTTGTCACAATTAGGGTTTACACATGAATGCCCTTAATTGTCATGACTCTTGATTTCTCATGACCCATGGGTTTGTAACTCCCATGGACTATCCATGGAGCTCCATATGGTTATAACCAAACCCATAAACCATGGATCATTAATCCACCATAAAAGAATTGATGATTGTCATAATCAACCCTATATATTTAATTAGTATCACTTTGATCACCAAATTAATACTAGATTAATACTTGATCAATACTAATTAAATAATACTATTATTAATATATTAGAACTTATAATATATTAATAATCATAAGTGCCTTATTCTCTCATTTAGTCTATCCAAGTATTGCAATGCCATGCAACCCAAATGGACCATGCCGGGTCGGGTCAAGTACATACCAAATAAAGTTATGGACTTAGACACTATATCCAACAGTCTCCCACTTGGATAAGTCTAATAACTATATTTGCAAATATGACTTCAAAATCCGACTAGCAATCGTAGCTCTTTCAAAGTCTCTCGGAACTGAGATGATGATGATACGCCATTTAAGATAAGTGATCATATAATCCTCTGTTCTCATGATATCAGCCGGACAAACACATGGAACATGGTCTTACTTATTGTCCAACATTTGTTTCTCGATCTCTGATTTGTTTCGACATAGAACTAAATTGAACACATCAATTAGGTTCTGACCGGGCCCGGTACATAGGTCAAAACCAAATCATCGAGGGGCCCAGATATCGCTTCTATTTCTAGAAGGAACAGATAAACTTCGACTGATATGCTTGTACTAACTACTTGTTGAATTATTCACAAAGGCACGTTTTATGACATCGAGTTACCAATGCGTTTTCGTGCAATAAATGAATAACCAACTCATAGTCAACAACTCATATCTCTAGGTTTGAAGATTTATATGATATTACCGTCTCACGATCACTCGAGATAAATTCCATGAAGTGATGCAAGTGAGCGTGGGTTGGATCCAATACTCAGCCCTTATGAGTACTCATGAATGTTGTAGCAACCATTGCATTGTCCAAAGCACTTTTAGACAAATCATACAAGCCAAATTCATGACAGTCTTAAATCAATACTTACTTCCAAAGTTTGACTGACTGTGGATGGTTTGAATAATAACATAATTATTCTGGAAGTAAAAACATGCAAAATTGAAACATAGTAAACAATCAACACAAGATACACCTTACTCATAAATAAATAACAACTTTTATTTATCATCAAATGTCAATTACATTTTACAAGTTTCAGGAATCTAATTATTGAAACTAATATCATCCTTCAGCCCAATGCGCCTCGCATGCTGTAAATGCTTAACCCTGCTCAGTCCCTTCGTGAGGGGATCTGCCGGGTTCTCATATGATGATACCCTCTTAGCCACGAGGAGTCCTTCTTCTATTCGATGTCTGATGAAATGGTATTTTCTGTTAATGTGCCTAGATCTCCCGTGATCTCTTGGTTCCTTAGCCAAAGCAACCGCACTTTCGCTGTCACAGAAAATTTCCATTGGCTCCTTTATAGCTGGTACAACTCCAAGGTCTCCGATGAAGTTCTTTAGCCATATCGCCTCCTTAGCTGCTTCACTTGCTGCTATGTACTCTGATTCACAAGTAGAATCAGCTACTGTCTCCTGCTTGGAACTTTTCCAAGTAATTGCCCCTCCATTTATGATAAAGACCCAGCCTGACTGAGAGCGGAAATTATCCCTATCAGTCTAGAAGCTAGCATCGCTATATCCTTCCACTCTCAAGTCATCACTGCCTTCGAGGGTAAGGACCCAATCCTTAGTCCTCCGCAGATACTTGAGAATGTTCTTTACCGCTGTCCAGTGTGCCTTGCCAGGGTTCCCTTGATATCTACTGACCATGCTCAAAGCAAAGGCCACATCAGGGCGAGTACAAGTCATAGCATACATGATCGAGCCCACAGCGGAAGCATATGGTATATGACTCATTTCAGCTATCTCAGCCTCTGTACTCGGACTTTGAGTTTTACTCAGCTTGGCATTACTCTGGATTGGTAATTCTCCTTTCTTGGAATCTTGCATACTGAACCTCTTCAGCACCTTATCCAAGTAAGTACTTTGACTAAGTCCAATTAGTCTCTTACTCCTATCTCTCAATATCCTTATCCCTAGGATATAGGCAGCTTCCCCAAGGTCCTTCATAGCGAAACACTTCCCAAGCCAGGACTTAACCTCCTGCAAGGTTGGAACGTCGTTTCCTATGAGAAGTATGTCATCCACATACAACACCAAAAAGCTAACTATGCTCCCACTAGCCCTGACATACACACAAGACTCATCCTCACTCCTAGAAAAGCCAAACTCTTTGACTTTCTCATCAAAGCAAAGATTCCATCTGCGAGATGCTTGTTTCAATCCATAAATGGATTTATCAAGCTTACACACTCTATTAGGGTATCTTGTATCGACAAAACCCTCTGTTTGAGCCATGTAAACATCCTCAGCCAACTTTCCATTAAGGAAAGCGGTTTTGACATCCATTTGCCATATTTCATAATCATGAAATGTAGCTATGGCTAACAATACTCTAATAGACTTAATCTTAGCTACTGGTGAGAAGGTCTCATCATAGTCAACTCCCGGAGTTTGAGTAAAGCCCTTCGCAACCAGTCGCGCTTTGTAAGTATGTACCTTCCCATCCATGTCGGTCTTCTTCTTGAAGATCCATTTGCACCCAACTGTCTTACGACCTGGTACATTTTCAACCAAGTTCCAAACTTGATTGTCATACATGGACTGAATCTCGCTGTCCATAGCCTCCTTCCATTTAGCAGACTCAGGGCCTGCCATGGCTTCCCTGTAATTATTAGGTTTATCCAAATCTATTAGTGTACTATCACTAATAAATGTATCACCTTCAGTGGTAATGTGATAACCATAATAAAAATCAGGTGTGTTCCTCACCCTAGTGGAACGTCTTGGAGGTACAGACTCATCTATCGGATCAACATGAGTTTCCTCCTCAGGTTGGTCGATAGCATTTGAGGTTCCTTCACCACTTGACTCTTGAAGCTCTTCAAGGTCAATCTGCCTCCAACTGTCCCCTTGGCTTATGAATTCTCTCTCACAAAAGACTCCTCTTCTTGCTACAAAGACCACATTATCAATGGGTCTGTAGAAGAGGTAACCAAAGGATCTATGTGGGTAGCCGATGAAAATACACCTCTCACTTCGAGGTTCAAGCTTATCATGAGTCTCACGCCTCACGAAAGCTTCACAACCCCAAATCTTGATGTGGTCCAAATTGGGAACTTTCCCAGTCCACATCTCGTGAGGTGTTTTGGCAACCCTTTTAGTAGGGACTAGATTAAGGATATGGACGGCAGTCTCTAAGGCATACCCCCAGAAAGAGATTGGTAACGAAGCTCGACTCATCATGGAACGAACCATATCCAGCAAGGTTCGATTGCGCCTTTCAGCTACACCATTCAACTGTGGTGTTCTGGGAGGTGTCAATTGTGAGACAATCCCACATTTCTTAAGATAGTCAAGGAACTCAATGCTAAGATACTCTCCTCCCCGATCGGAACGGAGCATCTTGATGTTCCTGCCCAATTGATTCTCCACTTCCTGCTTAAACTCTTTGAACTTTTCAAAGGTTTCTGACTTATGCTTGATTAAGTAAATATATCCATATCTACTGTAATCATCAGTAAAAGTCACATAATAGCGATTAGCATCCCTTGTAGCAACTCTGAAGGGCCCACACACATCCGTGTGTACAAGGTCCAACAAACCTTCACCCCTATCACAAGTACCTGTGAAGGGTGACTTTGTCATTTTTCCAAGTAAACAAGACTCGCAACTATCACCTGACTTGAGGTCAAATGATTCCAAGACTCTAGCCTTTTGGAGTTGGCCTATGTGCTTCTTGTTGACATGTCCAAGACGACAGTGCCACAAGGATGCTTTATCCAAGCTATCTGAAGAATCAATACACAACACATTATTTCCTAGATTGTCTACAACATTCACGGCTTCATATACACCATCACAAGGTAATGCTTTAAAGTAAAATACATCATTGTAATAAACATTAATAGCACCATTTTTATTATCAAATGAAAAAGAAAAACCTTGTTTGTACAAGCCATGAAAAGAAATAATATTTCTCGCCATTTCGGGCGAGTAACAACACTTATTCAAATCTAACATTAACCCATTATTAAGCAATAAAGAATAAACTCCTATCTTGGTAACAGGTGATGCTTTCTTGTTGCCCATGACTAAGTTTATCTTCCCGTGCTCCACTTGCTCACTTCTTCTTAGTGCCTGCAAATCAGTACAAATGTGAATACCACACCCTGTATCAAGCACCCAAGAATTAGCATTAGATGAGTTGTTAGACAATATTGTGTAAATACCTGCATGGGTGGGTTTAACCTTCCCATCCTTTAGATCTTGCAGATATTTGGGGCAGCTTCGCTTGAAGTGTCCCTTATCCTGGCAATAGAAGCACTGTGCTTCCTTTGGGTTTGAAGAAGGAGTAATGGGACCTTTCTTTGTCCCACTTGAAGAGGAACCATCAAGAGTCTTACCCTTGGTACCCTTCGAAGGGTTTTTCCTCTTTTTACCCTTTCCCTGCCCAATAGCCAGAACAGGGGCTGTTGAAGGAGTAGAAGTAGCAACCGCTTTACCCTTAAGGCCATTTTCAGCTGTCCTTAAGAGTCCTTGAAGTTTGCTAAGTGTGACTTCCTCCTTGTTCATATGATAAGTCATACGAAACTGATCATAACTTGGAGGTAAGGAATGGAGAATGATGTCAATCGCCATTTCCTCAGGAAAGTCAACATTTAGCTTCAGCAACCGGTCAACGAACCTTTGCATCTTCTGCAAGTGACCGGTGATGGGTTCACCATCCTTCATCCTTGCGGTTATCATGGAGGAGATGATTTCATACCTCTCCTGACGCGCGCTCTGATGGTACCTTTCCATCAGATCCAGGTGCATCTCATAGGGGTAGAAATCTTCATAGGATTTTTGAAGTTCAGGAGTCATGGTGGCCATCATGATGCATGCTACTTTAGTAGCATCCTTTTCATGTGCAACAAACTCCGCAAACTCTTCAGGAGTAGCAGTGGCTTCACTCACAACCTTAAGCTCCCTATCGAGGACATATTCTTTGTCCTCATAGCGGGTAATCATTCTGATGTTTCTGATCCACTCATTGAAATTGGATCCATCAAAGATGACCTTACCACACAAGTTCATAAGGGAAAAGGAGCCTGTTGGGTTTGAGCCAGAAGCATTGTTGGAAGACATCTGAAAGGAAAGAAAGGCAAGTTTCATTAGATTAGGAATCCTTAATAATTCACCCAAATGAAATATTAAGGCTAGGATCCAACAAACTATTTATAGTTGGAAGAGGGATGCCGTAATCCATACTATAAAATATTTGAAGGTAGGTAAATGACGATTTACCAATTTCCACCATAAGAACGAAATATTTTATTATTAGGTTTTATTGGTTTTGAAACTCCTAGATCTTTTGAGATACATTGAACTTTTCAATGGCATGTTTGAATCTCGATTGTGCCCTCTCAAGTTTGTGACTGGGATGCCGAGGATCACAAACAAGGTGTGAATAACCATACAAATTGACTTGGTACCCTCAACAATATTACCTAATCGAGCCGGTTAACCACACACGCTCCACCGATCTATAATAAAGTCAAGTTACCCTTTGCGACTCTTACTAGTCCATGTTAGTGTGCCGGTTAACCACACACGCTCCACTAACGACTTGGTAAGGTACAAAGTGTAATTTTATGGGCTAGCACCAATTTCACATTTTCCTAAAGTAACTAAGATTGGGAATTTATAATGTATAGTTACTTTATAATTCATTATACTTTTAACGAGTATTTAAAGTCGTATCCTACCCGTTCGGCTAACGACCCTCCACCGATCAAGGAAGCGGTGGGTGAGAGTGGACACCCATTAAGTCACCATTTTATAGGCAACAACCTTATACCCCCCTTATAGACCGACTTCGTGAATGAGGCCTACTAACAGTAAGAATGACATATCCTTATACATATCTATATAATAAAATTATAATAATAGTATAAGTGTTGATTTTTAAACTTTTTAAAAATCTAAGGTTTAATTTGGAATTAAAGTATTAAAGTGTAAGACTTTTCAAATTCCAAAACTTGAGGGCAAGATTTGAAACTATTCCAAGTCTCTTCAATTTGTAACTTATGAGTTTTAATGGTTCATAAAAATGAAGACTCTTCATTTTATGAAACCTCTTTAGTTCTTTAATCATAATTAAAAGAAGTGACTCTTGGTTATCCATAACTTGAGGACAAGTTATGGACACCATCATAGCCATTAAGATCATAAATTAAACACACATGGAGGTTACACATAATTCCTATGATCTTCTAAACTCATAAGGACACAAATTCATGCCAAGCAATTTCAAGAAAATCATATAAACATATACAATACTTGAAAATTGATAAAAGTCATGTAAAATGGGTTAACATAATCATTATCATTTTGAAAAACAGATTTTACAAGTCCAAAACAGATTGGGATAATGATCTTAATCCATTTCCAGCAACAAAACTCGAAAAAACTGCCCAGCACGCTCCTACTCGCTGAGTGCACTATTCTACTCGTCGAGTAGGATGAATTTGTTCATGGACTCGGCGAGTCCTCCCCATGGACTCGGCGAGTCCAGTCGTCAGAGTGCAGAATTTTCGATTTTTAAGCAGTTTTGCATCAAGTATACAGAAAACAATCCTAGGCCTTGATACCACTGATGGGTTTTTAAGCATTCTAACACTTCCTAAGTGTACATGCAACCCTAATAACCTTGAATCTATGTTTTCTCTATATACATGCAAATTTCTTTTTCAAGGTTATTTCCTAACTAGCATGGCATGGGGATTACATAAAACATAAAAACTAGTAGAAATACATACCTTGTTGTTGCTTGGATTCCTTCAAGACTTTGTGAGCCTAGCACCCCAAATGTTGTGCCTCAAATGCTTCACACAGCACCACAAGACTTGGAATAACTTGAGAGAATGTCACTTAGCCTCAAAATCGGTTATGCCCTCTCTAGTAACACTAGGTCACCATTTTGCTAGCCATAGGGTTCCTTTTATAGTGTTGTCACAATTAGGGTTTACACATGAATGCCCTTAATTGTCATGACTCTTGATTTCTCATGACCCATGGGTTTGTAACTCCCATGGACTATCCATGGAGCTCCATATGGTTATAACCAAACCCATAAACCATGGATTATTAATCCACCATAAAAGAATTGATGATTGTCATAATCAACCCTATATATTTAATTAGTCTCACTTTGATCACCAAATTAATACTAGATTAATACTTGATCAATACTAATTAAATAATACTATTATTAATATATTAGAACTTATAATATATTAATAATCATAAGTGCCTTATTCTCTCATTTAGTCTATCCAAGTATTGCAATGCCATGCAACCCAAATGGACCATGCCGGGTCGGGTCAAGTACATACCAAATAAAGTTATGGACTTAGACACTATATCCAACAGTTCCTACTAACTTCTAGCACTATTTTGAGTCTATTTGAGCATTCCGAGCCTAGTATATCCAAGGAATAAGTGAAATGAAGTGCCAATTGAAGTTGTAACCCATCAAACATGCCATAAACCCTCAAAAGAGGAGTTTACGGCCAGGGGGCATGGGTTTACGGCCGTAAACACATGGTGGCCGTAAACTCCATGATATATATATATATATATATATATATATATATATATATATATATATATATATATATATATATATATGGCCCTTAGTCATTTTCAGCAACTTTTCACTTTTCCAAGCCTAGAACTCGAATTCTCTCCCAAGGATCTTGATTCATTCTTGATTTCAAACTTCAAAAATGTAAGTGATTCCTTCCCTCTATGTGTTCATACATCTCTTCTCCTTGATTCATTCTTGATTTCATCCATGAAATCTCTTCTTTTGGGTAGATCTTCAAGTGTTCTTCATTTCACCAAGAACACCAAGAACACACACTAGTGTTTTTGGACTCTAACCTCCCTTTCAAGCTTCTACTACGTAAGTACACTATCCCTAACATGTTGTATACTTGAAACACTTGTTAAATATCAAGAAATCGTGACAGAAGGGTGTTTACGGCCAAGGCAATCTCCCTTGGCCGTAAACTCTATTTAAGTGGTGCAAAGTTGCCACAACACCCTCCTAAGCCTTGAAACTAAGTCTAGAACACCTCCAAGATGAGTATAGGACTTTAAAACACACAAAATGGAACATGATACCATGAGTTTACGGCGGTAAACCCATGGGCAGTAAACCCATTGGGCCGTAAACTCACGGGGGTTTACTCTTGGGCCGTAAACTCCAATGTGAGGCCCTACAACCCCTAGGTGCAACCCTTTGTACTTCTAGCACTTGAATCAAAGTGTTTTCCAAGTCCTAAGGTGTCCTTACTTGCTTAATTAGTTGTTTAAACACTAATTAGATACATATGTGTGACATTATATGTTAAATAGGATCCGTGTGTGCTCAAGTCCTCACTTGACACTTAGCATCCTATCCGGCACTTCCATCCAAACTACTCACTACAGGTGAGTTCATACCCCTTAATCAACCTTTGAAATGATATTAAATGCTTTTATGGGGGGGAATACAAGTTGAAACATTTTAGTTATTATATTAATCACATGTGATTAATAACTAGAACAAACAAAAAGATTTTCTATTACTTTAAAATTGTTATCAAACTTATGGATTTCAAACACTTCAAAACATTTTAAACTCTTTTACATGCTAAATCCTTTAATAAACTCTTTTTAACTTATATTATTGTCAAACTCATGTCTATACATATATATTTATATAAGTAAGATTTGAAGGACTTAGGACTGATAGCTCACTTTATTTCCTGCTCCTTGTTTGGTTGTGGACTTAGAGTATCCTGTTATTTGTCCGAATGTCGTTGAAACCTTAGTTATATATCATGTTTATGTGTTTTTAGATATAAAGGCTTTTATTTCAGTTCAGTACCTTTGGGTAGCAAAGACATACAAACAACATTACTAGTAAACTATAATAGGTATAGTTTAAGAGATTACTACTCACTATTACTAGTACAACGAAGCATACAAGAGTCAGTACATTTACAAGTCATCACAAATATACTATACACTATATAAGAGAGCATACTATACACTAGTACAGAGAGAACATTACTACACTATGATATACTATACAATCATACGAATACGATAACTATAATGTGACATACTATTTTCGGATACAACAAGACCGTGTTGTATAATTTTTGTAACTAGAGTCTCCTGGAGGGAGAGCGGACATTGTGTGTATAGATCTATACGGGACAGACACTCCCACACCTCGACTGCTAGCTACAGTCCCAACCGATAAGGCCAAGGGGTGACAAAATGTCACCTCACTACATATGACACCGGAGGGTCATCATTTATTCAGTCCTCGATCAACATGGTTACATACGAGTTCACATTTAAACCTTTAATTAATCGACTAAGGATTAAAGGCAAAAAGACTCCCCGAGGTGTATTGTACATTTAATACTACATGGAGTCTGTATTTTATCACTTTATTAGCCAGCAGTGTCACTGCTGAGGTAAAACATTATTTTTCCCCTATTACATTATTTTGTAATCATCTTACATAAGCGACGACTTAAACTATATTTTTATAATGATAGTTTCACTAGGGAAAACTATTACATTACAAAAGAACAAACATACAAATTTGGTAGAAGACTACATTTTAGTAGAAAATTTAGGATTTTCTAGGGTGTTCAACCATTTGCAAACATTTACAATCATTTACAAACAAGTACGAACATTTACACTAAGTTGTTACAAACATTTTCACACAAGAAAAGACACTAAATACTTATGAACTCACCAGCGTTAATTCTGATAAACTCTTTCAAAATAACTTGTATTCTCAAGTCATCAGTAGACAGGTACAAATGAAACTTTTGAGAAGATGGAGCATATTCAAGACTCATCTCTTATTTTGATTTATATTTTTGGTGTCTTATAAACTATACAGAACACGCTTGTAATCAAAATTATTCTATTAATGCAATGGATGTTGTTGCTTGTTTTACTATTATGCATTGTTATGATACTGTACATGACGTCCTCCGCCCCAGAAGATTTCCGCCGTTCCGGTTTTGGGGTGTGACAGATATTGTGGAATATCATCTTCATGTGGAAAGCCTTTTCCAAAAGATTCGGGAAGATCATAGTTGTCTGACCTAGACATCTACAATGGGAGAAATTCAAGTTAGTTGATTTAAGTCCTTAATATAACACCCAAAACGAAATATTAAGGCTAGGACCCAACACAATATTTTACAATTGCAAAGTGGGATGTCGTAATCCAATTGTAAAATATTTGAAGGTAGGTAAATGACGGTTTACCAATTTCCACCATGAAAAACAAAAATATGAATTTTAGGTTTTAAATGAATTGAAATTCCTAGATCTTTTGAGATTCATTTTACTTTTCAATGGGATGTTTAAATCCCGATTGTGCCCTTCAAGTTTGTGACTGGGATGTCGAGGATCACAAACAAGGTGTGAATAACCATGCAAATTAGCTTGGTACACTCAATGTTACAAATCACGTAATCAATGTGCCGGTTAACCACACACACTCCATTGATCTATGATTAAAATCAAGCTACCCGTTTCTACACATTGTTAGTCCCAAATTAGTGTGCTGGTTAACCACACACGCTCCACTAATCACTTAACAAGGTGCAAAGTGTAATTTCATGGATTAGCATCATTTTCACATTTTGCTAAAGTAACTAAGATTGGGAATTTAATAGAAGTTTAGTTACTTTATGTTTATCATTATACTTTTAATGAGAGTGGACACCCATTAAACTGCCATTTTATAGGCAGTAACCTTATACCCCCCTTATAGACTGAATTGTCTTATACATATGTGTATATATATATATATATATATATGTATATATATATATATATATATATATATATATATATATATATTATTAAACTTATAATATTATAAAGTATAATGGTTGAATTTTAACTTTTAAAACTCTAAGGATTGGAATTATATGTTTCAGTTGTGAGACTTTACAAATTCCAAAACTTGAGGGCAAGTTTTGAAACTTTTCAAAACTCTTGGTTTCCATAACTTATGAGTTAATGTTGGTTTTATGAAAAGACTCTTGATTTTCCATAACTTGAGGACAAGTTATGGAGTTCATTAAAACATTTATGATAAGACTTTTCATGTTCCATAACTTGAGGACAAGCTATGGAACTCATTAAAGAACATTTAGATCAATTCTAACAAGGAAAATTATCATATCATTTTTTTCAATCATGATCTAAACTAACTCATAAGGGAAAATAGTTTCAGATCAAATGGTACAAGTAATTAGCTTAACATATAAACTAACAACTATCTTAAGAACTTTGAGAACTATCTTTTGACGACTCTTGGAATTCATAACTTATGAGTTTAATGTTATTTTAATGGATGAGGCTTTTCATTTTCCATAACTTGAGGACAAGTAATGGAGGTCATTAAAATCATTAAGATCAACATTTTAACCAACAAAATTATCAAGTAATTTATCTATGATCTAGTTAAACTCATAAGGAAAAAATAATTCATATCAACAATTGCAAGAAATTAGCCTAATCATATAAAATAATACAAGTCTTGAAATTTTGACAATTATCTTTTAATTGGATGAGCATGATCACTACCATATCAAGAAAAAAAATTACATGTTTCAAAAAACAGTTTGTGGTAATGATCCTAATCCAATTCTGGCTAAAAACTCGATAATATGCACCCAGAGCCTTCAACTCGACGAGTGCATGAACCTTACTTATCGAGTAGGTCTTTTAATGAGTGGAATCATCGAGCCAGCTAGTGGACTCGGCGAGTTCATCAGTCATAGGAGAAAAACGATTTTTTTCAACTTTGAAAACTAGTAAGCATCAAGTATAACATAAAACAATCCTAGGCTCTGATACCACTGTTGGGGTTTGAGCACTATAACACTCCTATGGTGCACATGAAACCCTAAATCATTTGGATCTATGTTTTCTCTAATTATACATGTATTTTCAATTTTCCAAAGCATACATCCTAACTAGCATACAATTGATGATATACAACATAAAAACTAGTTTAGATGAACACCTGTTGATGTAGGGTGTAGTTCTTGGTCTATGAAAGCTTGAGCACCTCAAGTGTGATGCTTCTAATGTGTCACAAACACCAAATGCAAGTGGAGGCTTGAGAGAATAAGTTACTTAGCTCAAAATTGATTATGACTCTCTTAGAATCAATGGTGCAACTGATTTTGGCCATGAGGGGGTCCTTTTATAGTGTTGCAAATGCTAGGGTTACACCTTGCAAACCCTAATGACCTTTCATATTACTTAGGTTCCATGGGTTAAACCTCCATGGACTATCCATGAACTATCTCATTAGTTTAGCCCATCCTAAATAACCATGGATCATTGGACCACACTATAAGAATCTTCGATTTACATAATCAATCCCTATATATTTAATTAGTCTCTTTTGATCACAACATTAATTCAAAATTAATTCTTGATCAGTACTAATTAAATAATATGATTTCTCAATTAATATATTATACAGATAATATATTAATAAATCATAAATAACCTTATTCTCAAAAGTCCATCCTATCAAATTGGACTGCTGAAGGCAACCCAAAAGGACCATGCTACAATCGGGTCAAGTACATCCCAATCAGACAGCGACTATGCGAGACTCCACTCTTGACTCTTCCGGAGGGAGTTGACGATTTTGTGGTGTTCTGTGATGCATTCATCACAGGACTGGGAGCGGTCCTCATGCAGAGAGGACGGGTGATAGCCTATGCATCGCGGCAGTTGAAGCCGCATGAGACGAGATACCCTACTCATAATCTGGATATGGGAGCGGTGGTATTCTGTCTCAAGATTTGGAGACATTACTTCTATGGGGTCCGCTGTACCATTTACACGGACCACAAGAGCCTGAGACACATCATAGATCAGCCGAACCTGAACATGAGACAGCGCAGATTGGTAGATGTAGTCAAGGACTATGATTGTGAGATCCTTTACCACCCAGGTAAAGCGAATGTGGTTGCGGACGCTCTGAGCCGCAAGTCAGCTGGATATTCTACTCCTGCGACATGCATGAGGATTTCAGTGGATTCTCCACTTGTGGGCTTGATCAGGGAAGCCCATGCTGAGGGTATGCGTCAGGAGAACTGGAAACTTGAGAGGATCAGGGGTGAGAACACCCGGTTTGTGCAGGATAGTCGGGGATTATTGACCCGTTGCGGTCGGGTCTGGATTCCAATGTCTGGTGGGGTCAGACAAATTATTTTGGAGGAGGCTCATAAGTCTCGCTTCTTTATTCACCCGAGGGCCACTAAGATGTATCAGGATCTGCGATTGAGTTACTGGTGTTCGTGCATGAAGTGAGAAATCACTTGGTACGTGGAGAGGTTCCTGACCTGCAGGATGGTCAAGGCCGAGCACCAGACGTCGCATGGCAAGCAGCAGCCTCTAGAGGTTCCCATGTGGAAGTGGGAACAGATCACGATGGATTTTATCACCAAACTTCCGAGAACGGTGAAGGACTTCAACGCTATTTGGGTCATCATGGATCGATTGACCATGAGTGCCCACTTTTTAGCGATACGGGAGTGCTCATCGACCGAGAAGCTGGCCGACTTGTGTATCCGCGATATCGTTGCTCTGTTGGATAAGGTGTCTAAGTCCATAACTATTTCTGGTATGTACTTGACCCGACCCGGCATGGTCCATTTGGGTTGCATGGCACCATGCAATTGGATAAACTAAAATGAGAGAAATAACACTTATGGTTTATTAATAGATTATAAGTTCTAATATATTAATAATATTATTTAATTAGTTTGATCAAGAATTAATTTAGAATTAATTAAGTGATCAAAAGATAACTAATTAAATATATGGGTAGATTATGTAAATCTTCCATATCTTATATAGTGGGCTAAGAGGCTCCATGGATTATCAAGTTGGGTTCCACCCATAGGATGCTCCATGGATGCTCCATGGGAGTTACAAACCCATGGGTCATGGAAATGAAGAGTCATGACACATTAGGGTTTACATGGTGTAACCCTAGATGTGTCAACACTATATAAGAAACCCATTCTCCACCAAAATCGTGTACACATAAGAAACAAGAGGGCTAGGCCGATTTTAGAAGTGTGTATTCTCTCTAAAGTCATTCCAAAAGCATTTGGTGTTGTGTGAAGCATTTGAGGCATCACACTTGGGGTGCTAAGCTCACAAGGTTTCAAGGATCATAAGCAACAACAAGGTAAGTTATTCTATCTTTCATGCAAGTTAAAATTTGTTCCCTATGTATGCTAGATAGGAATATAACCTTGGAATTCAACTTTGCATGATAATTAGACAAACATAGATCCAAGATTATTAGGGTTGCACGTACACTTAGGAAGTGTTAGAATGCTCAAAACCTGTCAGTGGTATCAGAGCATGGTTCGTTTGTTGTTGTTTTTTTTTGTGTGCAAACAGCTTGAAAAAAAATCGTTTTTCTGTTTTCTGCTCGTATGAAAGTTTGCACATTTGTTGCTGGAAATGGACTAGAAACATTACCCTAAACTGTTTTGATGTTTTAAAGCTTGTTTTAGATGGTGTAATGTTTATGCTAATCCATTTACAATGGCAATTATTAAAATTACAAGTTTTTTTTTTAAGTGTAATTTTTGATTCTTGAAAGTGTTCATATTCATGTTCTTGAACTTATGAAGATTAGATGATCATAGGAATTGTTTGTAACCTTCATGGTAGTTTAATTCATGATCATAATGTGTTTTAATGGAGTCCATAACTTGTCCTCAAGTTATGGAAAACCAAAAGTCTCACTTTTATTAAAGCCATTAAAAGAACACAAGAGTTATAAAAATGAAGAGTCTTCATTTTTATTACTCAATTAATTCATAAGTTATAAGAAATGAAAAGTTTTGGAAGTTTACAAAACTTGACCTCAAGTTTTGGAACATGTAAAGTCTTGATTAAAACTTTAGTTCCAACCCTTAGAATTTTAAAACTTAAAATTCAACCCTTATATTTTATAATATTATAAGTTACTAATATATATATGTATAACGTCAAGTCGTCTTACCGCTAGTACGCCTCATTCACGAAGCCGATCTATAAGGGGGGTATAAGGTTGTTGCCTATAAAATGGCAACTTAATGGGTGTCCACTCTCACCCACCGCTTCCTTGATCGGTGGAGGGTCGTTAGCCGAACGGGTAACAAGGACTTATAAATTCTCATTAAAAGTATGATGAATATTATAAAGTAACTAAATGATTTTATTAAATTCCCAATCTTAGTTAATTTAGGAAAATGTGAATAAGGTGCTAATCCATGAAATTACACTTTACACTTTGTTTAAGTCGTTGGTGGAGCGTGTGTGGTTAACCGGAACACTAACTTGGACTTAACAAGGTAGGTAAAGGGTGACTTAAGGTTTACCATAGCATCGGTGGAGCGTGTGTGGTTTACCGGCACATCGATTGAGTGATAAACCTTGAGGGTACCAAGTGATTTGCATGGTTACTTCACACCTCGTTTTATGATCCTCGGTATCCCAATCACAAATCTTGGAGGGCACACTCAAGATTGAAACATGCCTTTGAAAAGTTCATTGAATCTCAAAAGAATCTAGGAATTTCTAAGAACCAATTAAAAACCTAATATTTATATTTCGTTTTTCATGGTGGAAATTGGTGAATCGTCATTCACCTACCTTTCAAATATGTTATAGCTTGGATTACGGCATACCTCTTCTAAGTTATAATATATTGTGATTGGATCCTAGCCTTAATATTACATTTGGGTGTTTTATTAAGGACTCTCTTAATATCTAAACTAATCTTGTTCTCTTCTTTCAGATGTCTTCAAACAATGCTGCTTCTGGCTCTAACCCTACTAGCTCCTTCTCTCTCATGAATCTTTGTAGGAGAGTCATATTTGATGGGTCCAACTTTACAGATTGGATCAGAAACATCAGGATGGTCACTCGGTATGAGAACAAAGAATATGTTCTCGACAAGGAGCTGAAGGTACCCGAGCCAACTGCTACTCCTGAAGAGCTTGCTGAATATGAGGTACATGAAAGAGATGCTACAAAAGTGGCATGCATCATGATGGCCACCATGACAGCCGAGCTCCAAAAGTCATATGAGGACTATTATCCTTTTGAGATGCACCAGGACTTGATGGACCGCTACCATCAAAGTGCTCGTCAAGAGCGATATGAAATAATCTCCTCCATGATAACAACCTGAATGAAGGATGGTGAACCCATCACGGGCCACATGCAGAAAATGCAAAGTTATGTGGACCGTTTACTGAAGCTGAATGTGAACTTCCCTGAGGAGTTAGCAATAGACATCATTTTGCACTCCTTACCATCGTGCTATGATCAATTCCGCATGACATATCACATGAATAAGGAAGAGGTCACACTCAGCAAACTTCAGGGACTCCTCAAGACCGCAGAAACAGGTCTTAAGGGTAAGTCGGTTGTTAACACTCCTACTCCAAACTCCGCCCCGGTTTTGGCAATCGGGAAAGGTAGAGGGAAGAAGAGGAAGAACTCTTCGAAGGGTACCAAGGCTAGGACCCTTGATGGCTCTTCTTCAAGTGGAACCAAGAAAGGTTTTCTCACTCCTTCTTCTGACCCTAAAGAGGCTGAATGCTTCTATTGCCATGAAAAGTCACATTGGAAGCGGAACTGCCCAAAGTACCAGCAAGATGTGAAGGATGGGAAAGTTAAACCCAGCCATGCAGGTATTTACACTATCTTATCTAATAACTCACCCCATTCTAACTCTTGGGTCCTTGATACCGGTTGTGGTATTCATATCTGTTCTGATTTGCAGGGACTAAGAAGAAGTGAGAATGTGGAGCATGGAAGAATAAACTTAATCATGGGGAATAGGAAAGCTTTACCTGTCACCAAGATTGGAGTTTATACTTTATCGCTAAGTAATGGGTTTAGTTTAGATTTGAATAAATGTTGTTATTCGCTAGAAATGGCAAGAAATATTATTTCCTTTCATGCATTGTATAAACAAGGTTTCACCTTTTCATTTGATAATGAAGTTGGTTCGATTAATGCTTTCTTTAATAATGTTCCTTATTTTAAAGCATTACCTTGTGATGGTGTGTATGAAACTGTATCTGTGGTTGATAACTTAGGAAATAATGTATTGTGTATTGATTCTGTTAATGATAATAACTTGGATAACGCATCTTTATGGCATTGTCGTCTTGGACATATAAGCAAGAAACGCATAGGCCAACTCCAAAAGGATGGAGTATTGGAGTCATTTGACCTAAAGTCAGATGATAGTTGCGAATCATGCTTACTTGGAAAAATAACAAAGTCACCCTTCACAGGTTCTTGTGAGAGGGGTGAAGGTTTGTTGGATCTTATACACACGGATGTGTGTGGGCCCTTCAAACATGCCACAAGGGATGCTAATCGTTATTATTTGACTTTTACTGATGATTACAGTAGATATGGATATGTCTACTTAATCAAGCATAAGTCAGAGACTTTTGAGAGGTTTAAAGAGTTTAAACAGGAAGTCGAGAATCAATTGGGCAGGAACATTAAGATGCTTCGATCCGATCGAGGTGGTGAGTATCTTAGTTCAGAGTTCCTCGACTATCTAAGGGAATGTGGGATTGTCTCACAATTGACACCTCCCAGGACACCGCAGTTGAATGGTGTAGCTGAGAGGTGTAATCGAACCTTGTTGGATATGGTTCGTTCCATGATGAGTCGAGCTTCGCTACCAATCTCATTTTGGGGGAATGCCTTAGAGACTGCCGCCCATATCCTTAATCTAGTTCCCACAAAGAAAGTTGCCAAAACTCCTCATGAGATGTGGACTGGTAAAGTACCCAAACTATCCCACATTAAGATTTGGGGTTGCGAGGCTTTCGTGAGACGCGAGACTCATGATAAGCTCGAACCTCGAAGTGAGAGGTGTATTTTCATCGGCTACCCACAGAAATCCTTTGGTTACCTCTTCTAGAGACCTAGTGAGAATGTGGTCTTTGTAGCTAGGAGGGCTTTCTTTCGAGAGAGAGAGAGTTCATAAGCCAAGGAGACAGTGGGAGGCAAGTTGACCTTGAAGAAATTCAAGAGTCAAGTGGTGAAGGAACTTCAAACCCTAGCACTCAACTTGAGAAGGAAACTTCTGTTGAGCCAATTGACAAGTCTGTACCTCTGAGGCGTTCCACAAGGGTTAGGAATGCACCTGAGCATTACTATGGATTCCATATTACTGCGGAAGGTGATACACTTATAAGTGATGAGACACTGATAGGTCTGGAAGAACCTAACAGTTACGCGGAAGCCATGGCAGGCCCTGAGTCAGCCAAGTGGAAAGAGGCAATGGACAACGAGATACAGTCCATGTATGACAATCAAGTTTGGAACTTGGTTGAGAATGTACCAGGTCGTAAGACTGTAGGGTGCAAATGGATCTTCAAGAAGAAGACCGACATGGATGGTAATGTACACACTTATAAGGCACGACTGGTTGCAAAGGGTTTCTCACAAACTCCGGGAGTTAATTATGATGAGACCTTTTCTCCAGTGTCCAAGATTAAGTCTATTAGGGTTCTGTTAGCCATAGCCGCATCTCATGACTATGAAATATGGCAAATGGATGTCAAAACCGCTTTCCTTAATGGAAAGTTGGCTGAGGATGTTTACATGAGTCAGCCAGAGGGTTTTGTCAACACAGAGTACCCTAATAGAGTGTGTAAGCTTGAGAAATCCATTTATGGGTTAAAGCAAGCACCTCGCAGATGGAATCTTTGCTTTGATGAGAAAGTCAAGGAATTTGGCTTTTCTAGGAGTGAAGATGAATCTTGTGTATATGTCAAGGCTAGTGGGAGTATAGTTAGCTTTTTGGTATTGTATGTGGATGACATACTACTCATAGGAAATGACATCCCAACTCTGTAGGAAGTTAAGTCCTGGCTTGGGAAGTGTTTCTCTATGAAGGACCTAGGAGAAGCTGCCTATATTCTAGGGATAAGGATCTTGAGAGACCGGAGTAAAAGACTAATTGGACTTAGTCAGAGTACTTACTTGGATAAGGTGTTGAAGAGATTCGGCATGCAGGACTCCAAGAAAGGAGAGTTACCCATCCAGAGTAATGCCAGATTGAGTAAGACACAAAGCCCTAGTACTGAGGCTGAGATAACAGAAATGAGTCGAATACCTTATGCTTCGGCTGTAGGATTGATCATGTATGCTATGACGTGTACTCGACCTGATGTAGCCTTTTCTTTGAGCATGGTTAGCAGGTATCAGGGGAACCCTGGCAAGGCACACTGGACTGCGGTAAAGAATATCCTCAAGTACCTACGGAGGACTAAGGACTGGGTCCTTACCCTCGGTGGGAGTGAAGACTTGAGAGTTGTAGGGTATAGTGATGCTAGCTTTCAAACTGATAGGGATAATTTCCGCTCTCAGTCAGGCTGGGTCTTTACCTTAAATGGAGGAGCAATTTCTTGGAAGAGTTCCAAGCAAGAGACAGTGGCTGATTCAACTTGCGAATCAGAGTATATAGCAGCTAGCGAGGCAGCAAAGGAGGCGATATGGCTGAAGAACTTCATTGGAGACCTTGGAGTTGTACCAGCTATTAAAGAGCCAATGGAAATTTTCTGTGATAGTGAAAGTGCAGTTGCCTTAGCCAAGGAACCAAGGGATCACGGGAGATCCAGACACATCAACAGAAAATACCATTTCATCAGACATCGAATAGAAGAAGGACTCCTCGTGGCAAAGAGGGTATCATCGGATGAGAATCTAGCAGATCCCCTCACGAAGGGACTGACTCGGGTTAAGCATTTCCAGCATGCTCGGAACATAGGGCTGAAGGATGATATTAGATTTAGTAGTTAGATAACCTTGAAATTTGTAAAGTGTAATTGACATTAGATGATGAATAAAAGGTGTTTTATTTATGAGTAAAGTGTTGCTATCTCTTGTCGATCGTTTACTATATTTCTTTTGCATGTTTTGACTTCCAAAATAATTATGTTTGGTATATCATATTATTCAAACCTCCACAGTCGGTCATATGTCGGAAGTAGGTATGAATCAAGACTGTCATGATTGGTTGCAGAGGTCTAAGTTGTTGGACATGGCTACAACACTCATGAGTGCTCATAAGGTCTGAGCATTGGACTCAACCCATGCTCACTGGAATCACTTCATGGAATTTATCTCGAGTGATCGTGAGACGGTAATATCATATAAGTCTTCAAACCTAGAGATATGATTTGTTACTTATGAGTTGGTTATGCATTGATTGTACGTTAACGCATTGGTAACTCGATGTTATAAAACGTGCTTTTGTGTATAATTCAATGAGTGGTAGAACAAACATATGAGTCAAAGTTTATCTGTTCCTTCTTGGATTAGAAGCTGATATCTGGGCCCCTCGATGATTTTGTTTTGACCTATGTACCGGGCCCGGTCAGAACTAAGTTGATGTGTTCAATTAAGTTCTTTGTCAAACAAATCGGAAATCGGGAAACAAACTGCTGGACAATAAGTAAGACATTGTTCCATGTATTTGTCCGGCTGATATCTAGAACAGAGGATTATATGATCACTTATCTTAAATGGCGTATCATCATCTTCTCAGTTCCGAGAGACCTTGAAAGAGCTACGATTGCCGATCGGTTCCTGAAGTATTGCAGTTATAGTTATTAGACTTATCCAAGTGGGAGACTGTTGGATAAGGTGTCTAAGTCCATAACTATTTCTGGTATGTACTTGACCCGACCCGGCATGGTCCATTTGGGTTGCATGGCACTATGCAATTGGATAAACTAAAATGAGAGAAATAACACTCATGGTTTATTAATATATTATAAGTTCTAATATATTAATAATATTATTTAATTAGTTTGATCAATAATTAATTTAGAATTAATTAAGTGATCAAAAGATAACTAATTAAATATATGGGTAGATTATGTAAATCTTCCATATCTTATATATTGGGCTAAGAGGCTCCATGGATTATCAAGTTGGGTTCCACCCATAGGATGCTCCATGGATGCTCCATGGGAGTTACAAACCCATGGGTCATGGAAATGAAGAGTCATGACACATTAGGGTTTACATGGTGTAACCCTAGATGTGTCAACACTATATAAGAAACCCATTCTCCACCAAAATTGTGTACACATAAGAAACAAGAGGGCTAGGCCGATTTTAGAAGTGTGTATTCTCTCTAAAGTCATTCCAAAAGCATTTGGTGTTGTGTGAAGCATTTGAGGCATCACACTTGGAGTGCTAAGCTCACAAGGTTTCAAGGATCATAAGCAACAACAAGGTAAGTTATTCTATCTTTCATGCAAGTTAAAATTTGTTCCCTATGTATGCTAGATAGGAATATAACCTTGGAATTCAACTTTGCATGATAATTAGACAAACATAGATCCAAGGTTATTAGGGTTGCATGTACACTTAGGAAGTGTTAGAATGCTCAAAACCTGTCATGCTCGCCATGGGGTGCCATTCTCTATCGTGTCGGACTGTGAATTTTCAGTTGACCTCCCGTTTCTGGCAAAAGTTCCACGAGGAACTGGGCACGCATCTGCATTTCAGCACAGCCTATCATCCGCAGACAAACGGCCAGAGTGAGCGGACCATACAGACTCTCGAGGATATGTTGAGAGCCTGCGTTATTGACTTCGGTGGGAGCTGGGACTCCTAGCTACCGCTCGCGGAGTTCTCCAACAACATAACTTTCATTCCAGTATTGGTGCCCCACCATATGAGTTATTGTATGGACGGAGATGTCGCACCCTAGTCTGTTGGGGTGAGACCGGTCATAGGGTGATGGGGCAGATCGAGGTTGCAGACCGCGCAGAGTCGGCATAAGAGTGACGCTGACAGGCGCCGATATGAGCTTGAGTTTCAGGTTGTTGATATGGTACTCCTGAAGGTCTCGCCCTGGAAGGGTGCGATCCGCTTCAGGAAGGGGGGCAAATTGGGTCCCAGATACATTGGACCGTTCAGGATCATTGCCAGAGTTGGCAAGGTGGCGTATAGATTAGAGCTACCAGAGGAGCTTAGTCAGATCCATAACACTCACCATGTGTCACAGTTACGGAAGTGCGTATTAGATGAGGAGGCAGTGGTGTCCTTGGATGACATACAGGTCGACGAGCACCTGAATTACGTAGAGAGTCCAGTGTCCATTTTGGAAAGGAGAGTGAAGGTTCTACGGAATAAGGAAGTGCCTTTGGTAAAGGTACAATGGGAGCACCGGAGGGGATCTGAGTGGACTTGGGAGCCGGAGGCTTAGATGCAGGAGCATTATCCGGAATTGTTCACCGTAATGGACTTCGAGGACGAAGTCTAGTTCAAGTGGGGGAGAAATGTAACACCCCGAATCTCAGGTATAAACTTTTCAGTCTTATATTTCCATTTGAAAGGTCGACTCGACGAGTTGGATGCCCTGACTCGTCGAGTAGGCACGTATTTGGTCGCGTGTTTTAAGTGACCAACTCGACGAGTTGGAGCTGGAGGATGAAACCCTAATTTTCGGGGATTTGCACCCTATTTAAAGGGTCATTAGCTTCCCTTAGCCACCCTTACAACCCCCTTTGAGCCCAAAAACCCTAAATTGCGTTTTCTCTCCATATTTGTGTGTTTTTAATCTTGGAAGGTGGATCTTGGTGAAAGGAGCTTGAAGATCAAGAAGCTTTGAGCAAGGAACGGTTGAGGATCTGAACTCTACTCCATTTTAGCATCACTTGAAAGTAACAAATCGTTACCTTGAACTTCCTTCAATCTAGATCTCTTCATGCTTGAGATTAAGGCTATTCTAGCATGATTGGTGAGTCATTTTGGGTGTCGGCCAAGATCTGAAGTTGCAACTTTAGATATAGGCTCATCTTGGTTCTTATGGTCATAAAGTTTCAACCTTTAGCAAGATAATGCCTTTCCCTCACTTAGAACCTCTTCTCTAGCTTGAGTTTGGCCATTAACACCTTGCATGTACGTAAAGTTTGGGGTGGCTTATAAGCATCTGAATAGAGAAAGTTCCGAAGAGACTCGACGAGTTGCATGGCCAAGTCGACGAGTCCGATGAAGATTAGCCTTGAGGGATTCTGCATGAACTCGGCGAGTCAGCAGGATGACTCGACGAGCTAGTTAGGGTTTCCTCAAACTGTGAACACGCATGGACTCGACGAGTTGACTGGAAACTCGATGAGTCAACTAGGAGGTTTCACGACTTCTTGAGTTCTGGAAGGACTCGACGAGTCAGTGATCTGTATTTGATGAGTTGCGTCAATATGGACTGTTGACCTTCACCGTTGACCTTGACTTTGACCAAGGGTTGACTAGTTGACTTCTGGGGGTATTTTCGTAATTTGGAAATTTATGGAAATGGTCTTATGGGAAATATAGGTGGTGGAGTTCGTGGCTGTGGTTCGAGAGTTTGAGCTTATCACTTCAGTTCGACAGTTGTGAGGTGAGTTTTCCTCACTATACTCAAGAGTCTAAGGCACCAAGGCCGACCCTTTTTGGATTGTTATCCTGATATGTTATGCCAGTATGATCTGTTAGATCAGTATCCTGGCAGAGAGGATGGTATTATGCTATTATGATCTATTAGATAAGTATCCTGGTAGATAGGATGTTATTATGTTGCTATGATCTGTTAGATCGGTTTGTTTCTCTATAGACTGTTATGTTATTATCAGTTCCCGGAAATATGAACTCACGGTTCTAGGTGAGTGGGGGCTGTCTACCCTAATAGCGCTATCTATAAGACCGTCGGCTCGAAATACGAGTTAATAGGTTGTAGTTTGGTTCTCGGGGACTTAACGTACAAAGTTCATAACAAGTTCATATCAAGTGTTCATAGCATAAAGTTCATAACAAAATTTCATAACAGAAAGTTCATAAAAGAGTATTTTTCCAAGTTTATCAAGTTCATAAAACAATATCGTTCCAAGTTCATTAAGTTCATAAAACAATATCGTTCCAAGTTTATTAAGTTTATAAAACAAGGCTCAGCAAGTTCACAAAATAGAGTTCAACAAGCTCATAAAACAAAGTTCCATAAGTTCATAAAGTAGTATGGATAACTCATAAAACAGTAGCATGATTTCCACCCCAAAACATGAAAACAGTAAAAAGGGGTTGTGAATACTCACTAGGGAGAGTTTGCGGTTTGAGCTTCGCGTTTCGGTGTTGTAGAGATCGATTTCTACTAGTGCCCTATGGAACAAATAGTTTCTAGTGAGATACAATTCACTAATCCATTATCTAATAACTACCTATCCAACTAGTGGTGTCTTAAAAGTGCCCAAAGTGTGTACGATTCATTATCGGTATTATCGAATTCACGGTGCCTTGTGTTCAAAAATCTATAAAGGCATGAAAATAAACTCGAAAAATTGTAACAAATTATATTCTAGTTCTAACAGAGGTTATGAGTGTCTTGAAATTTTATAGGAATTTTTGAAGGCCATTAGTTATTTATTTGCAATTTATGTCTAAATATTAGGAAAAATTCTAAATAAATAGAAACTAGTTGCAAAAATTCCGAATTTAATTTCCACAGGTTCTTACAATGTTCCCTAAGCATAGAAAAATATTGTTTTGTGCTCTTGAGCCCTAAGACCCGGTTTTGTAAATTCATGCCCTAATTAAATGAAAAATATGAATAAAATACCAAACAGTGACCAAATTGTATGAAGATTTATGTGGCATCAACATTTTGTACTTAAATAAGTTATGTAATTTTTTAGATTTGTATCTCATCTGTAAGTATTTATTTTGAATTTTTGGCCATTAAATCCATATTTTTGTAGAAAAATAAAGATTATGTTCTAGCACTTGGGGTTTTACGGAACATCTCTTGAAACCATGAGCTTACATAAAACAATTTGGTTAAAAATTATTTCGGAGCTAAATGGGATATTCAATCCCAACAAGTTTAGAAATGTAGCACTAACTAGTGCATGAGTTCCAAATGTAGCTGGAAGTTCAACAATTTTTGTACAAACTTATATCACTTTTTTGTTCATGAAACTTTAGGTCTTTTGAGAAAGATGTATTAAGTTTCAAAAATAATTTTCTCCAGATTTATTGTGAGGTTTAAGGGCCTTAATCATGTATTGCAAAACTAGTGATCACAGAAAAAGTGTTGTTTGCGCAACAGTTTTGTACAAATTGTAAAAAATCATATTTCTAATGTTTTACAGTAAGGCTAACTGGATTCGAAATTTAACTCATGGAAGTAGTCCTCAGAAAACGAATATCGTGATTTGGTCAAGAAATGAGTGAGTTATGCCCTTTAAAAGTTGAGTAAACAAATCTGAGAGAATGTTGAAGAGTAAAACTCATGAAAACATAGTTCAAACTTCTATTTTACCTAATGATATCATTTTCTTTTGCATAGATTGAGATATAAAAACACTATATTAAATATATTCTGTAAAAATACTTGTTTCTAACCATTTGATCTTACATGCAACCAAGCTAGATGAGACTAAAGTTTTGAAAAATCGGGTTTTGGTGCTAGATAAGGCTTGCATGTGCTCACCTGTGCTTTTGACCTTGGTTTGATCATGGATCAACACCACTTAAAGAACATGCAACATGTTTTTGGTGGTGATCTACAAACATCAAGATCAAACAAAGGTTCTTTGCAATAACATGCCTTAGAAATCGAACATTTGAAGGAGAAAGTGAGTAGAACTTGTAAAATTTGTTATGGATCTTCAAGAGGTGTATGATAAGAACTTACCATTTGATATGAAGCTTCAAGAACACCCAAAATAAGGCTGAAAATTCGTGGTTGAGGGGCTGATTTTTAGAGAGAGAAAGTGAGGTTTCCAGAGAGAAATTGAGATTCTGTCTCTCTGGATAGACCATCTCTCTCGTCATCTCTTTGGGTATATACTTCATTAAAATCGGCCACAAAACTCCAGAAATGTTGGTTAACATCTGAAAAATGAATGGGAAAAATCTCTCCCACAGAAAATGCCTCTAAGGTCGGTTTTTCCCTCTCACATTGACATGCAAAATCCGACCTCGGGATTTTGCATAAATGAGTAATAATGAGTGAGAGAGAGAGAGAGAAAGAGAGAGAGAGAGAAGGAATGGAAGAGCTTATGAACGAATTTTGGGAGGAGACAATGGATTAAAGGCTTGTTGAAAAGTGGTAAACTTTATAAATATGGCCCCATTTCAAATTTTATAAAAATTATCTTTAGTTTTTATAAAAGTTCTAGATATATTATATAAACTTCCAAGAGTTTATTTCTTGGTTTTCATTCAAGTACTTTTTTTAAAAATAAATTCATAGACTTGCATTTTAATTTATAATTGTAGGAATTAATTATTTTGTGATTTAAATTTTCTAAAAAAAAATCAAATATATAGTTCATGTAAACGGAATAAGGGTTCATAATATAAGAAGGTAGGATTAGACAATCCTTGAATTGTACTTTTGATTCATAAATGAAATTATGAATTGCATGAACATTGTCTCAAATTTGTAATTAGTTATTATTATGATTTAAATATGTTCATATTTGCTTAGAATACTTAACCTTGTTAAGCATTTGATTGTTCCAATATGGAAATTTTGGGTTGATAGCATACCCTTGAGTTGTGATCTACCGAACATAGTTTCATGTTTAGACTTAAGGTTGAACTTTGGCACTTTCCCACATAGTTGGTTCATTCACATGTCAATGTGATTGTTCCACACAAGCTAAGGTACACTAATTGTTCCGAAGGATCTATTAAGTCGCGAACCTAGTTCAACTTGTAACCCTAAAGAAAAGTTAGGTGCACACAAGGAAATGGTAAGGTTCTAGATGAGTCCTTACCTGAGTTTTGACAGTTGTCAGAGTCTCCCCCAGTTGTGGGAATTTCGTCCCGAAATTCAACTGGCGGTAGCACTGGTTCATACGTAGAAAATAGTTGAGGATATTTGTTATTCATGAAATCCTCCCGTTCCCATGTAACTCAGGTACGTGCTTAGAATTTCAATGAACTTTCACAATTGGGATTCTAATTTGTTAAAGTTGCTCAACTTCCCGATTGATGATTTCTATGGGTTCATCCATGAATTTTAGGCGATTATTAATTTGGAGGTCCTCGAGAGGTACGTTCAGGGATTCCTCCACCAACCACTTTTTGAGGTTCGACACATGGAAATGTCATGTATCGCACTAAGTTCTTTTGGTATCTTGAGCTTATATGTCACTCAGCCGATCAGTTCAATAATATCGAAGGGTCCTATATAGCAAGGAATTAGTTTTCCCATTTTTCTGAAGCGTACAATTCGTTTCCATGGCGATAATTTTTAAGAGTACTTTATCTCCCACTTGAAATTCCAAGGGTTTCCTACGTTTATCAACATAGCTCTTCTTACGATCGCAAACACCTTCCGGTCTATCTTTTATTTTTGGTGACCTTGTTAGTGCTCTCTTGATCTTTACCAAGCCTCATTAATTGCTATCACCAATTTCCAGCCAACAAAGGGGTGATCGACACTTAAGCCCATACAGTGCTTCGTAGGGGAGCACATTTAACACTGAAGTGATAATTGTTGTTATAGGAAAACTCAGCTAATCATAACTGGGAGCTCTAAATACCTCTTAAACTGATCATATGGGCTCAGAGTATGTCTTTCAAAGTGTAGATAGTTCATTCTATTTTCCATACATCTGAGGATTGTAGGCAGTATTTATCTTTAATCGTGTACAAAGTCTTTCTAAAGTGACTACCAACACAAGGAGACTCTCTATCTAAAATAATGGAAATAGGTACTCCATGATGTACCACGATCTCATCTACGCAAATCCGGGAAAGATTTTCCATTCGGTAATCTTCTCGAATGGGAAAGAAGTGTGCAGATTATGCCAATAGATCTACCTCTATCAAAATCGGATCATTTCCTTTAGTAGTCCTTGTCAAACTCCATTAAAATAAATTATATCTACGATCCTGGTGGTTTGAATACCTCATATGAATCACAAAAGGATCGGCACCATCTGGACCAACAATCACTTAGAGTCCTAAAATAATTAATGGTGAAGGATGTGCATACATCCTTGCCAGTATGGAGAAAAGCCACAATTTGATATGAGCATTGTACAAAATGCATGAAACATCCTCTACTGCAAACAAGGTGCACTTGATTCGTTCGCTATGGAACATGAATGTGAAAGGGGTAGCTCTGTGACGATTCGTGAGAATAAACACAACTCAGTTACCTCAAGACTGGCCTCTGTTTCCACAGGGTTAGAAGACGTAGTCTTGTTATTGGCACTATTATCATTTACTTGATAGGTTGTCTAGTGCTGGGGAAATAGTTAGCAGCTCCATTAGGGTTGGATAGCTAAATATTTATAGCATTCACAATTGGATCCTTGATAAGGACATGAATAGATAGAGTTCCAAGGGAAACATCCAAGTCGGGGAGGAGATGTTAATTGAACAATGGGAAAGGCATCTCATGTTGGAACTCTAATGATGACCAGAGCTTCTGATGTAAGAGTATGAAAGAGGTGAATGTGGCAAACAATTCTCATGATGATCCTCTTATTTACTGTATTAATGTGTCAATAGAATTCTAATTAATAGGACATGGGGTGTCGCTTCCTTCTAGTCATTTCGTTAGTTCCATAAAGAATTCAAAGAACTACAATGGGATAGTTTGAGTAACACACAATATGAACTAAGGTATCATTCTCATTGGGGATGCAGTCCCCAAAGCAACCTTTGGTACAAATTTAGAACTTGCGGGAAGTCATGTTCTTTCTAGTCCTTAAGAGAATGTCGATAAAGGTATATGAACTCGACGGTGATGGTCACCAAGCTATTTATGGTGGTTAGCCATGTAAAGAAACATAAAGAAATTTAGTGGTTTCTAGAGATCATAAATAGGGTACACTCTATATGGAGGAAGCTTCTAGTTCTGAAGTATGTGCTAATGATGAAGTTGATCATAATGGATAGAGTAAGAATACTTTATTACATTGGGATAATGAGTCATAAAGGGTTGATAAGGATGCAAGAACATCAATGGGAGTAAACACTCCAAGTTTGACAAGAGCGATGCTAGAAATTCCGTAAGGAAACTAATTATGTTGTTGTTAAAAGCGGATAGTGAGTATATTCAAAATGAACCAAGGTTTGATACTATGTTTTGCTTGTAATGAAGAAAATTGCATCGAGGGAAAGAAAGAACAGGCTTGTGTCAAGAAGTTAAATGTATGATGTCCAAAGATCCGTGCTCCTTGTTTAAAATTTAAAATTTATTTATAAAAACTCTTAGAAAAAGAGATAACTTACACTTGACATTTGAATTAATAATAGTTAAGAACATAATGGTAGTAATTTGCCGAAAAATATCAAAGTTTTAAAATTTTCTAATTTTGGAAACTTTCTGGATTTAAAATATGAAAAGTGACATAAAAGAGTAAATTAATAAATGGTTTGGAATTAATGTTCTGGTAATGTAATATAAACAAATTAGAACCAAAATGTTCTGAAATGACATGCTCAAACTTGCAAAATCATATTTAGGAAAAATGGAATACTTAAATGAGAAAATTGTCAAAATTGTCAAAGATGATTATTATGCCCTTACGAAGCATACATAAATACTGAAATGGAATCCAATGTTAATGGAATGAGCAGGAATGAAGCCAAGGATATGGTTTCGAATAGTGAGTACGCACTAGAAATGCTTGAAGTCTCATTTGTATCAATAGGAGGAGTCAAGTGATTCACTCGAGTTTGCAATATTCCAATGAGCTATACTGCCTTTGCAAGCTACTCATTTCATTTTTCTCATGTTTGATCATCCTCGCTCTGGGATATGTTGAAGGCCTTTGTGGTCAGTATAGATAGTGCATTTGGTTTCATATAAGTATTGTCTCTATATTTTATGGGCAAATACTAACATTCCTAACTCTAGGTCGTGTGTGGTATAGTTCTACTCATGCTCCATTGATTTCCTCAAAGTGTACGCAATAACCTCGTCCTTTTGCATCAATGTACAATCGTAGGATTGGTGCGATGTGTCACAATATTTTGTGGCATTGTAAATGCACTTTGGTACAACCAGGGTCGACGTGTTGCACTACTTGTGTTCTACCAATTTGGATACATCATCTTATTGTTTTCACCCAAAAGAGCTTCCTAACTTTCGGGTCACTGCATTTAGGGTTGGGCGCTCCTAGAGAAGTACGAGCATTTTATAATTAGTCAAACATATCATTGATTTGGGGAGGAGATTATCATTGTTTGATCGTCAACTTATTATGTTCTTTATAATCAATGTACAATCGATCGATCCATCTTTCTCATTAACAGATTGTGTCATTGCATCCCATCATGAAGAATTTAGACGAATGAAACCTTTTTCGACGGGTTTCTGGAGTTGACCAGACAACTCTTGTATTTCGGAAGGGTGTTAAGCGGTATGACACTTTAGTTATATGTGTTGCCCCATAAATTATGTAAATTCTGAACTTGACCTGTCTAGGCGTGGAGAGTTTACGCAATTCCTCTGGAACTATTTTTGGGTTGATGGTGAGACATCTAACATGTTGGTTTTTAGTCTACATGCTGGATATAAAAAGGCTGGAAAAATAGTTCTCTAGGTTTGTTGAGGAGAAGGACCTAAGGATTTCTATGAAAATATTAGGAATGGGCATAGAGAGAAATATAGTTGATGGTATTCTAAAACTCGCTCGAAAGAAGTATGTCCAAAAATTCCTAAGAAGTTCTTATTAATATGAGCAAGCCAAGACACACACATTTGAGAGGTCACTTATGACTTTCGAAGAATTTAATCTCCAAAGAGAGAGAATGACCTAGAAGGAGTGGCCAAGGCCTTTTTTTTCATACTATTAGTTGGCAGCATAATGTATACGACAATATGCACTATGAAAAACGTTCCATGTACAATGGGAGGAGCAAGTCACTTTACGTATAATCCAAGGAGACAACATTGGGATGGTGTCGATTAGGTGTCATGGTAAACGAAGGGTACTTCTAAGCTTGCTTAGAATAACAGATCATAATGGCCATACATGCTCCAATTATGGTCGTATACGTGTCAAGCGAGGTTCAGATATGTGGCCGAAATGGGATAATAAGACTATGCCATGGTGGTACCTTCCATCGTGAAGTAGTTCTCTATAACGACGTCCGAGAGGTAATATCTCCCCCAGATCTTGAATTATGTCGTAATGGGTCGATTTTCCTCCACATTACACCCTTTGAACTGAAACAATGTTGGAAGGGATCTGACCTTAAGGGTTGAGGTAAGAGCTCGGGGAAATAAGGGATGTGCTTGAATGTCATTTGAAAATATTTTGTATTTAGGTCCTGAAGCTCACAAGGCGTTTTCATCTTATGCATTACATTATACTCCATATATCTCAAGTGGTTCCTAAATTTAGGAGATACTTATTACTATACTAGTTTCACACTACAAGACAACTGGAGTTATGTCCTTATAACATCCGAGGAAGACTAGTGATATAACTTGGCCCGTCGGTAAGGTATGAGTTGTAAGAAGATGTCGACCTAAGGAGTCGATGAAACAATTGAATGGTGTGTAGGTTTCCTGGGCAGGTTACTGACTACTAACCTCCTCTCCATACTCTGATCCCATAGAGGGGTCATGTTCTATCTCAGTACTAGATTAGTTAACTAATGCACATCCAGTAATATATCCTCACGCGTCGCCCGATACGGGAACGCAAGACATAGAGTTCGACCTAACTAAACTATACATGAGGAATCCTAACATTTAGAAGCAATTTAGTAGCCTAATGTAACTTGATAGATATATATACTATGGGTTTCCAATTTTATTTAGTGTCTAAGAAGATCCTAGGTTGTTCATACCAATCATTATAACCACTTCTGGTTTTGCACTTGCTCTTACTTAATTATACATAGGTGATAAGGCTATGTATAATTAGGGTCCAGTAGTGCACTACCCGATTTAGTTATACTAGATGGTATGATTATTAACTCGTTGGTTATATTTTAGGCTTTCCCAAGGGAGGGGAAAACCGGTATTCTCTATAACCTTTGGCTTTGATATCAAATCTGTCACACCCCGTTAAAGCGGAAACACGAAGGGTGACACGCTAAGGTCTCACAAGACAAGGTACATCGGATTACAAACCATAATCATTGAGAATTTTAAGTTTACATCATGATCGAAGCAAAATTACATTTTAGTTCCCTAGTACAAAGTCTAATACATAACAAAAGAAACATCAGGTGCAAATTCTTGTTGATGTCTAATTTAGATCACTGACCATTCCCTGAAAAGCATGCAAAAATGAGGGTCAACTATAAAATAGTTGGTGAGTTCACAGTTTTATAAAGGTACATCATTTCTGTAAGAAAATGTAGATTTGTTCACAAAAGTTCCAACTCAAAATGAGTGTTGAATGCCAAAGCACTCCGTTCACAACCAATCCTAAGGACCGTTCTTGCCCCATTCCATCATGTCCATGGTTTCCATGATGTCAGTTCCCGGAAATATGAACTCACGGTTCTAGGTGAGTGGGGGCTGTCTACCCTAATAGCGCTATCCATAAGACCGTCGGCTCGAAATACGAGTTAATAGGTTGTAGTTCGGTTCGCGGGGACTTAACATACAAAGTTCATAACAAGTTCATATCAAGTGTTCATAACATAAAGTTCATAACAAAATTTCATAATAGAAAGTTCATAAAAGAGTATTGTTCCAAGTTTATCAAGTTCATAAAACAATATCGTTCCAAGTTCATTAAGTTCATAAAACAATATCGTTCCAAGTTTATTAAGTTCATAAAACAAGGCTCAGCAAGTTCACAAAATAGAGTTCAACAAGCTCATAAAACAAAGTTCCATAAGTTCATAAAGTAGTATGGATAACTCATAAAACAGTAGCATGCTTTCCACCCCAAAACATGAAAACAGTAAAAAGGGGCTGTGAATACTCACTAGGGAGAGTTTGCGGTTCGAGCTTCGCGGTTCGGTGTTGTAGAGATCGATTTCTACTAGTGCCCTATGGAACAAATAGTTTCTAGTGAGATACAATTCACTAATCCATTATCTAATAACTACCTATCCAACTAGTGGTGTCTTAAAAGTGCCCAAAGTGTGTACGATTCATTATCGGTATTATCGAATTCACGGTGCCTTGTGTTCAAAAATCTATAAAGGCATGAAAATGAACTCCAAAAGTTTTAACAAATTATATTCTAGTTCTAACAGAGGTTATGAGTATCTTGAAATTTTATAGGAATTTTTGAAGGCCATTAGTTATTTTTTTGTATTTTATGTCTAAATATTAGGAAAAATTCTAAATAAATAGAAAACAGTTGCAAAAATTCCGAATTTAATTTCCACAGGCTCTTACAATGTTCCCTAAGCATAGAAAAATATTGGTTTGTGCTCTTGAGCCCTAAGACCCGGTTTTGTAAATTCATGCCTTAATTAAATGAAAATATTAATAAAATACCAAACAGTGACCAAATTGTATGAAGATTTATGTGGCATCAACATTTTGTACTTAAATAAGTTCTGTAATTTTTCAGATTTTTATCTCATCTGTAAGTATTTATTTGAAATTTTTGGCCATTAAATCCTTATTTTTGTAGAAAACTAAAGATTATGTTCTAGCCCTTGGGGTTTTACAGAACATCTCTTGAAACCATGAGCTTACATAAAACAATTTTGTTAATTTTTTTTGGAGCTAAATGGGATATTCAACCCCAACAAATTTAGAAATGTAGCACTAACTAGTGCATGTGTTCCAAATGTAGCTGGAAGTTCAACAATTTTTGTACAAACTTATATAACTTTTTTGTTCATGAAACTTTAGGTCTTCTGAGAAAGATGTATTAAGTTTCAAAAATAATTTTCTCCAGAATTATTGTGGGGTTTAAGGGCCTTAATCATGTAATGCAAAACTAGTGATCACAGAAAAAGAGCTGTTTGCGCAATTGTTTTCTAAAAATTGTCAAAAATCATATTTCTAATGTTTTACAGTAAGGCTAACTGTGTTCGAAATTTAACTCATGGAACTAGTCCTCAGAAAAAGAATATCGTGATTTGGTCAAGAAATGAGTGAGTTATGCCCTTTAAAAGTTGAGTAAACAAATCTGAGAGAATGTTGAAGAGTAAAACTCATGAAAACATAGTTCAAACTTCTATTTTACTTAATGATATCATTTTCTTTTGCTTAGATTGAGATATAAAAACACTATATTAAAGATATTCAATAGAAATACTTGTTTCTAACCATTTGATCTTACATGCAACCAAGCTAGATGAGACTAAACTTTTGAAAAATCGGTTTTTGGTACTAGATATGGCTTGCATGTGCTCACCTTTGCTCTTGACCTTGGTTTGATCATGGATCAACACCACTTACAGAACATGCAACATGTTTTTGGTGGTGATCTACAAACATCAAGATCAAACAAAGGTTCTTTCCAAGAACATGCCTTAGAAATCGAACATTTGAAGGAGAAAGTGAGTAGAACTTGTAAAATTTGTTATGGATCTTCAAGAGGTGTATGATAAGAACTTACCATTTGATACGAAGCTTCAAGAACACCCAAAATAAGGCTGAAAATTCATGGTTGAGGGGCTGATTTTTAGAGAGAGAAAGTGAGGTTTCTAGAGAGAAGGAAGAGAGAAATTGAGATTCTATCTCTCTGGAGAGACCATCTCTCTCGTCATCTCTTTTGGTCTATACTTCATTAAAATCGGCCACAAAACTCCAGAAATGTTGGTTAACATCTGAAAAATGAATTAGAAAAATCTCTCCCACAGAAAATGCCTCTAAGGTCTGTTTTGCCCTCTCACATTGACATGTAAAATCCGACCTCGGGATTTTGCATAAATGAGTAATAATGAGAGAGAGAGAGAGAGAAGGAATGGAAGAGCCTATGAACAAATTTTAGGAGGAGAGAATGGATTAAAGGCTTGTTGAAAAGTGGTAAACTTTATAAATATGGCCCCATTTCAAATTTTATAAAAATTATCTTTAGTTTTTATAAAAGTTCTAGATATATTATATAAACTTCCAAGAGTTTATGTCTTGGTTTTCATTCAAGTAATTTTTTTTATGAAATAAATTCATAGACTTGCATTTTAATTTATAATTGTAGGAATTAATTATTTTGTGATTTAAATTTTCTAAAAAAAATCAAATATATAGTTCATGTAAACGGAATAAGGGTTCATAATATAAGAAGGTAGGATTAGACAATCCTTGAATTGTACTTTTGATTCATAAATGAAATTATGAATTGCATGAACATTGTCTCAAAGTTGTAATTATTTATTATTATGATTTAAATATGTTCATATTTGCTTAGAATACTTAACCTTATTAAGCATTTGATTGTTCCAATATGGAAATTTTGGGTTGATAGCATACCCTTGAGTTGTGATCTACCGAACAAAGTTTTATTTTTAGACTTAAGGTTGAACTTTGGCACTTTACCACATACTTGGTTCATTCACATGTCAATGTGATTGTTCCACACAAGCTAAGGTACACTAATTGTTCCGAATGATCTATTAACTCACGAACCTAGTTCAACTTGTAACTCTAAAGAAAAGTTAACTGCACACAAGGAAATGGTAAGGTTCTAGATGAGTCCTTACCTGAGTTTTGACAGTTGTCACACGTGAGTATTCCATCCCGATGATGATTGGACTCGTAGTATGAGGGCATTCCAACCCGATGGTTGTGGGCCTGGGGTATTCCATCCCAAGGATGACTGCGCCTATAGTATGTTGGCATTCTAACCCGATGGTGGAGGGCCTGAGGTATTCCAACCCAATGGTTGATTGGACCTATATTATGTTGTTTATGTTATATGTATGTTGATGTGCGTAAGGGTATTTTGGGGGAACTAACTAAGCTTCGGGCTTACATTTGTTGATTTTGTTTCAGGTACTTCTGATGATCGCGGAAAGGCGAAGGCATGATCGTACACCTCCTGTTTTTTATGAATTCTAGGATATTGTGACATTGAATTATTTTGGAAACAAGTTTTGTGATAATCATTGGTTTTAGAATATTTTTAAAAGTTTAAATTTGGTATGATTTTTATGGATGTTACAACTTGGTGGTTGTAGGCATTTGAGTTGAGAGCTAAGATTCAGAGTACGACCTTATCAGTTCTATGGTCCTTGTGAAGTGAGTTTTCCTCACTGTACTTTCGAGTTGAAGGCACCAAGGCTGACCCATTGGCTTGGTAGCCTGATATCGTTGATATGCTAAGTATGGAATAGATATGTGTGCTAGTTTTTATATACTAGTCATGTAGATTTGTAGGACTACCTGTGATACTGTTCGTTTATCTGTTTATGATATTATATGTTATATGTCGACATATTGTGTGGGTTGGGTTGAGGTTGTACTACTCTTTTTTGTAGCCAACAAACCCTGGAGCAAGCTAGATATGAGCCGAGGGCCATGAAGGGCATGTCAGACTTATACTGAGGGCTCATGAGCATCCCAGATATGAGATGAGGGTCGGGAAGGGCATGCTAGACTCGTACTGAGGGCTTAGTGGTATTCAGTCTGAGGACTGATCAGGCCAGGGAGCAAGGCAGACGTAAGTTGTGGGTCAAGGGCAACCCAGACTTATGATGTGGGCTTAGGGGTAATCCTGTCTGTTAGCTATGGAGCCATTGCATGCTGTTATTATATTTTGTGCTATTTGTTTGTGTATTGGTATTTTGTGGGAACTCACTAAGCTTTGGGCGTACATTTTTTGCATTACGTTTCAGGTATCTCAGAGGATCGCATGAAGGCGAAGGTGTAATCATGCACCTCCTCATGTTTTGTTTCATGATTTCGGGATTACTCAGATATTGAACCTATTTTGAAAACTATTTGTAAACAATGACGATTTTTGGGTTGTTTTAAAAGTTTAAATTTTTCATGAATTTAATGGATGTTGTAAGTTGGTATCAGAGCCTTGGTTTGAGTGAATTGGAGGAACACTCGGGTGAATGCAGTCTCAAACTAAGGAAAAAGATTTTTAGAATGATTTTTTACAAATGGTTTTGAAAATAATCAAGGAGGATCCGATGGGTACGATCAGCCGGAGCCAGTAAGTAGACCCCAAAATACCATACTTCTATTTGATATTGTGATATGTTAGAACAACATGCTAGCGATAGGCTAGGGATCTTCAGGATTTGCATGATAGAATTGCCTGATTATATGATGCTTGATAGCCTAGGGTTCTTCTCTAATGCAATTGACATCATTACTGTAGTTGCTTAGTGTATGCATCATGGTCATGCATAGCTAAGATTTTATAGCTTGATAATGTTTGGGCTGGCCTTATTTCATGTTCTTGTTTGATGAGGGTCTTTGGTTATGATCAGATATTCAACTTTCTATAGAGTCCAATGTTATGTATGGCTAGCATACATGAGTGATGCAGGGTTGGTGGAAGTTTCATGGATGAGTGGTGTGGGGTCAACCGGCCAATTTTGAGATGTTAGCCTTTCCTCTAGGGAGTGAGGATTGAGTGTATGGTTATGCTAGAGAGTATTGTTAAGGTGTTGTGATGATCCTCTAAAACAAACACGGGTAGGTGGGGAAGGTAGTATGGGCCCGTACTACTAAAAGCACAAGACCCGTACGCGTAGTAAGGAACTGACAACCCCTAGGGCTTTGTTGGGAGTTGGTTCCCCTGTTATGATATGTGTGTTGTCTGATATCCTCCTGGTTTATTTTCAGTATGGTGACTACGCGTCGAGTTGACGCTAGGTCCGATTCGGGATCAGGAGCTGGACATCAGGGTGAGTCAGTTGCGTTGGATGACAAGATCAGGGAGATTCTAGAGGAGGAGGTTTTTTCTCATTTTTGAGCTCAGTTGTCAGAGATGTTTGGGTCTATCAAGACCGCCATGATAGAGTACTTTGATGAGTGTTATGTTGCTTTGTCTGAGGCTGATGTTGTTGCAGCCACTGCGTCCGGTGCGACTGAAGGGGTCGGATTGGGTCGGGTTTTTCAGTATTGAGACTTCGATAATACGAAGCCCCCGACTTTCGATGGGGTGTGTCACAACTCGAAAGTTTTAGATCAAGTAAAGCCTGAACCCTAAACAGGTACAAGTGAAACTGCATTTCAATTCTTGTTGCATTCTCTCATCTATAGCCTTCGGGCTTGTTTAAAGTGTTAACAAAGAAGTATGGATTGAAAACTAAGGTAATTTAGGGTGTTATAAATAAACATAAGTTAAAAGACTAAGGGTTTAAAACATAAATGTAACCATTAAATGAGTTTACACCCATGTAATCAATGCACATATGTGTTCATGGTCCAAAGAATTAAGATCCAAAGTGTTCACGGTTTGGAAATCAATTCCATAAAGGAGTTCACGGCCAAAATAAATAAGGGTAAAGGTGTTCACGGTTGGGATTTTAATTCACAAAGGTGTTTACGGTTCGCCAAATCCAAAAACACTCTTTATTGGGCCGAAATCACACAATTAGCCCACCTTAGAACCGTAAACATAAAAGGGCTTGGCCCATTATGATCCGTAAACACCCCAATGTATATGTATTCATCCGGAAACAATTTCATTTCTCACATTTTCCAGCTGTAAACACTCTCATATTTGCTCTCAACTACCATCCGTGAACCTTCATAAATTCATACGATTTTGCCCAGATCTTCAATTTTTCACCAAGAACATCAAGAACATTCAACCATATCTTCAAATCTTCAAACAGCCACCAAGAACAGACCGTGAACCCAATTATCCAACCGTAAACCCCTTTTTCAACCGTGAACCCATTTCCAACATCCCTAACAATTCCAAACAAATATTGTAAGTATCCCCTTAACTAATTAAATCACTATTTAATTATTATTTAAATTAATATCTTATTAATTTAAATACGACGTCGGGGATAATTATTTTTATGATACGACTGTTGTCACATATTCTAATCCGATGATTATCGTTTTCACTTCGCAACTCAACCTAGCACACACATTCAATGTGAGTTCATACCCCCATATTTTCCACGCTTTTTCAATGTTTTTAGGGGGGGGGGGTGGATACAAGGAAAACACAAGTAACCTTGTGTTTAAAAATATAATTTTGCTTATTATATTTTCTTACCGTTAATATGCATTTGAACGTGAAACGTATTAAATACGGAAAACATTGTGACTAGAATACTTACAAATAATTTACACGGAAAACAAGTACATATTTTAACACGGAAAACAAACTTATAAACTATATTAAGTTCAGTTTATGGAACGAACGTACTACTTTTACAAATTTACATGTTATTAACAAAAAGAGTTTTCATTATATTATTCGTGAATTCGTTGAGGGAACAAATTTGTGAGTGACGTTTTCGAGTACTTACCTAAGTACCAAGGGAAGTCTAACCTTATGAACCAGAGTCTACTGGAGGGAGAGCGTGAGTTTGTGTATAGATCTATACGGGACTGACAATCTCGCGCCCTGACTATTAGCTATAGTCGTTCTGGGTGACAAACCTCATTAACATTAACGACGTCCGAAGAACGTCGTAGGGTTTAACGTCCATCAATATGGTTAAGAACTCACATGGATATAACATGGCCTCGTTCACGTAATAATATACTTAACAAACAGTCATCCGGGTTCGTAACTATTTGATTACTTAGTATATACATTAGGGTGATATGAAATTAACATTCAACATGTAGTGGGATGTGTGATTTCCGCCTCACTTCATGTTCCTTGTTTGGTTGTGGGCATGGGGCAAAATGTCACACCCCAAAACCGGAACGGCGGAAACGTTCGGGGGTGGAGGACGTCATGTTCAGTATCACAACAATGCAAAGTAGTAAACAAGCAACAACATCATCCATTGCATTAATAATATAATTTCATACAAGTGTGTTCTGTCAAGTTATATAGACACCAAAAATATACATCAAAAATAAAAGATGAGTCTTGAACGAGCTCCATCTTCTCAGAACCTGGCACCGGTACCTGTCTACTGGTGACCTGAGAATACAAGTTATTTTGAAAGAGTTTATCAGCTTTAAAGCTGGTGAGATCATAAGTATATTAGTGTCTGTAATTGTATGAAAGTGTTTGCAAGTCTGTAATGTATAAGTTTTGTAAAAGTTTGTAATTGTTTGAACTCTCCTAGAAAACCCTATGTTTCCTACTAAAAGTAGCCTTCTACCAAGGCATCTAGTATCTGTGTGTGTATCTCTTGTAAAAGTGTGTATTTTCCCAAATCTGACTATTATTAACCAAAAATATAGTTCTTACATTATTGTTTATTGTGTGGATATCACAAAGTAAAATGTAAAGGGAAAATGAAATAGTACTGTAGTGTTGTATTAAGTAACTACTCCTGTACTAATTACTTTAAACTATTTGTTATTTAAAGTACCGTGTGATCGGCCTGTATCCTGCTACTGACTCTATAGTAAAACGACGATATAAGACGTCGTAAGAAATGACGTTTGGCACCCGTAGACTTGCAAGTCCCATTGTACCGATCAGCAAGGTGTAGGATAGTCAATCCAGTATAGATCTATACACAAACTCATACGCTCCCCAATTAAGGAGATTCTGGATACAAAACGGGTCATGACAGGTAGTGCCATGTCCCCCGTTAAGTGGCTCACATAACTGTATGTAATGTATATGTATATGTATATGTATGTGCTAGCGGTATTGTGTGTTCTTTCTCTCTCTAGCTTATATGTTTTGTTTCTCATCACTGTGTATTATGTTTGTTTCTCATCACTATGTATTATGTTTGTTTCTCATCACTATGTATTATGTTTGTTTCTCATCACTATTTATTATGTTTGTTTCTCATCACTATGTATTACTCATGAATGAACTGAATCATTATATGTTTCATTGTTCTAGTAATAATATCTTCCTAAACTATACCTATTATAGTTTACTAGTAATGTTGTTTGTGTATATGAACATGTTTGTATACCTTTGCTACCCAAAGGCATTGAACTGAATGAAACAAGTAACCTTTTATATCTACACACATATACATGATATATAACTAGGATTCAAACGACCTTCGGACAAGTAACATGAATGCCCTAAGTCCACAACCAAACAAGGAACAGGAAGTAAGGTGAGCTATCAGTCCTAAGTCCTTTCAATCCTACTTATACAACTATATCTATATAGATACATAGAATATAAGTTAAAAGAATTTAAGTAAAAGTAGTTATCATGTAAAAGAGTTTGATAAAAGCATTTGGTATGCAAAAGAGTTTTTAAGACAGTTTGAAGTAAAACAGCTTGGTAACACAGTTTGAAAAGTAAGAAATCCACTTGTTTGGTAGTTATTAATCATATGTGATTGATATAATAACTATAATTGTTCAACTTGTATTCCCCCATAAAAGCAATTAAAAACATTTAAAAGGTTAATTAAGGGGTATGAACTCACCTGTAGTGAGTGGTTTGGATGAACGTAATGTATAGGATGCTAGGTGTCAAGTGAAGACTTGTACACACACGATGACCCTAGTTAACATATAATATCACATATATGTATCCAATTAGTCTTTAAACAACTAATTAACAAAGTTATGACATCCTAGGACATGTAAAACACCTTATATAAGTGCTATAAGTCCTAAGGATTGCATCTAAGTGTTGTAGGACATTGCTATTGAGTTTAGGGTTCAAGGGAACCCTTTATTTGAGTTTACGGTTTTGTGACCATAACTCATTGAGTTTACGGTCGTAAACCCATGAGTTTACGGCCGTAAACTCATGTTTCTTGACCATTTTGCGTTTTGAAGCCTTACAAGTCCTTAAAAGCATTTCTACTTGAAGTATAAGCCTTAGGAAGAGATTAGGGCACCATTTCACTCCTAAATGGAGTTTACGGTCCCTGGACCACTTCTCCTTGGGTTTACGGCCGTAAACCCATATGGTTTATGGTCTTTTGATGTTTTCAAGTACTAAACTCATTAAGGAAGGGATCTATGCAAGTTTCCAAGGCTTAGAAGGGACTAGGGCACACTTTGGCACCCTTTTTAGGGTTTACGGTCCAAGGTGTTCTTGGACCGTAAACACCTTTGATCCTTGGTTTCCTTGGTGTTTTCTTGATGTATTGAAGTGTAACAAGCCTTATTATACTCTAGGATAGAAGTACTTACAAGATAGAGGCTTGAAAAGATGCTAAAAGTCCAAGAACACTAGTGTGTGTTCTTGGTGTTCTTGGTGAAACTTGAAGATCTAACCTTTTGGAATGATTTCACGGACGAAAGTGTGTTAAATCACTAGATTAAGTAATATATCAACTTATTAGGGCTAGAAACAATTACAAGTTGAAGATATTGAAGAATTGATGGATGATACTTGAGAGAGAATTGAGTTTGGATCTTGAATTTGTGAAAAATGGTAAATAATGACTAAGTGTCATATATATACCCCCAATTTAGGGTTTACGGCCGTAAACTCCAAATTCTTCGAGCTTTGGGACTTTATTGTTGCACAATATACCCTAGAGCATCCTCTCTCCTGTTATCTCCTGGAGTACTAATCTTAAAATACTCAAACTTATTCCAAAAAGCTTGAAAATTAGCAGAAACAGTTTTGACTCCTATTGAAGTGAATAGTTGTACAGAATAGAAATTTCGGGTTGTCACATCATCCCCCCGTTAGAAGGAATTTCGTCCCGAAATTAGAGTTTAAGCAAATAACTAGTTACAAATAACTAAGTAAAAAGAAGAGGATATTTCAGTTTCATCTGATCCTCTCGCTCCCAAGTGAATTCAGGTCCTCGCTTGGCGTTCCAGCGAACCTTCACTATCGGGATACGGCTTTGTTTCGTTTGCTTGACCTCCCGGTCCATGATCTCTACTGGTTCTTCCACGAATTTGAGGCTCTCGTTGATCTCGATCTCGTCGAGTGGGATTACAGGAGTCTCGTCGGACAGACACTTTTTCAAGTTCGATACGTGGAAAGTAGAATGTACGTTACTGAGTTCGCGTGGTAAGTTAAGTTTGTAAGCTACAGGGCCGATTCTTGCGAGAATCTCGAAAGGCCCTATGTACCTTGGATTTAGATTTCCACGCTTTCTGAAACGTATCAAGCCCTTCCAGGGTGAGACCTTCAATAGAACACCGTCGCCCACCTGGAATTCCAACGGTTTCCTTCGTTTATCAGCGTAGCTTTTCTGTCGATCTCTAGAGGCTTTCAATCGTTCACGAATCTAAACGATCTTCTCTGTCGTTTCCCGAATGATCTCCGGACCTGTGAGATTGCTTTCAGGAACTCGTCCTTTAGGTAACTGGGTATCACCCACCTCAGCCCAGCACAGAGGGGATCTGCACTTCCGGCCATAGAATGCCTCGAATGGAGCAACCTTTATGATCGTGTGATAACTGTTGTTGTAGGAAAATTCTACAAGGGGTAAATGAGTATCCCATGCTTTCCCAAAGTCGATCACACACGCTCGCAACATATCTTCCAAGGTTTGGATAGTTCTCTCACTTTGCCCGTCTGTCTGTGGATGGTAGGATGTACTCATGTCGAGCCTAGTTCCTAAGGAACTCTGTAACGACTGCCAGAACCTCGAAGTGAATCTACTATCTCTATCTGAGATAATGGATATGGGAACATCGTGCAGTGGTACAATCTCCCTAATGTAAGTTCTTGTAAGCTTCTCCATCTTGTCTGTTTCCTTGATAGGCAGGAAGTGTGCGGACTTGGTCAATCTGTCGACGATGACCCATATGGTATCAAGTCCACCCGTTGTCTTGGGCAACTTGGTTATGAAATCCATAGTGATCCGCTCCCACTTCCATTCCGGTATCCCTGGCTGTTGTAGAAGACCGGAGGGTTTTTGGTATTCGACCTTGACCTTGGCGCAAGTAAGGCATTTACTCATGAAGGTAGCAATCTCTGCTTCCATGTTAGGCCACCAGTATAACTTTTTAAGATCCAGATACATCTTATCTGAACCTGGGTGCACGGAATAACGAGTGTTGTGCACCTCGTTCATGACCAAGTCTCTGAAACCACCGAGTTTCGGGGTCCAGATCCGATCCATGAAATAATAAGCTCTGCCACCCTTAACCTCTAGGTTCTTATCCATCCCTCTCTAGGATTCACCCGCCACATTTTCAGGTTTCAAAGCGTCGAGCTGAGCCTCCTTAATTTGCGTGGACAAGTGTGAATGGATAGACATAGTCAATGATTTGACTCTACGACTAGAATATTCTTTCCGACTTAGGACGCCAGCTACTATGTTGGCTTTACCCGGATGATAACGAATTTCACATTCGTAATCACTAAGTAGCTCGACCCACCGTCGTTGTCTCATGTTGAGCTCTTTCTGGTCGAATATGTGTTGTAGGCTCTTGTGGTCTGTAAATATAGTGGTTTTTGTACCGTACAGTAATGTCTCCAGATCTTCAGAGCAAACACAACTGCTCCTAGTTCAAGATCGTGGGTAGTGTAGTTGACCTCATGTGTCTTTAGCTGTCTCAAGGCATAGGCAATGACCTTACCTCGTTGCATCAGAACACATCTGAGTTCTTGATTTGACGCATCGCAATAGACAACGAAGTCTTTTATCACTTCGGGGAGGGATAGTATTGGTGCGGTGCACAAGGCTCTTTTGAGCTTTTGGAACGCTCTCTCCTGCTTCTCTTCCCATTCAAAGGCCACACCCTTCTGGGTCAGTGTTGTAAGAGGTTTCGCAATGCAGGAGAAGTTCTGAATGAACCTGCGATAGTAGCCTGCGAGACCTAGAAATTGACGAATTTATGTAGGCGTCTTCGGTGCTGACCAGTTCTAAATGGCTTTAATTTTGGAAGGGTCCACGTGTGTTCCCTCCTCGCTAACCACGTGCCCTAAGAATTCGACTCGTCGGATCCAAAATTCGCATTTCGAGAACTTCGCATAGAGCTTCTCCGAACGAAGGGTTTCTAAGACTAGTCGTAGATGTTGACTACGCTCCTCCTTACTACGAGAGTAGATAAGTATGTCATCGATGAAGACGATGACGAACTGATCCAAGTAAGGACGACACACCCTATTCTTTAAGTCGATGAATACCGCAGGTGCGTTTGTTAATCCGAACGGCATCACTACGAATTCATAGTGCCCATAACGAGTTCGGAAGGCTGTCTTCGGAACATCCTCCCCTAGCACTTGTAGTTGGTGATATCCGGACCTTAAGTCGATTTTTGAAAAGAAGTTCGCCCCTTGAAGTTGATCGAACAAATCGTCAATACGAGGCAAAGGATAACGATTCTTGACGGTCAGTTTGTTAAGCTCCCTGTAGTCGATGCAAATACGAAACGATATGTCTTTCTTCTTGACGAACAAGACTGGAGCTCCCCAGGGTGAGAAGCTTGGTCTTATAAAGCTCTTGCTGAGCAGTTCGTTAAGTTGACAGGACAGTTCTTGCATCTCTGCAGGTGCTAGACGATAGGGCGATTTGGCTACGGGGGTAGCCCCTGGAACTAAGTCGATTCGAAACTCGACTTGACGTTGTGGAGATAATCCTGGGAGTTCTTCCGGAAAGATGTCGGGAAAGTCGCGTAATACTGAAATGTTCTGAATGTCCTTCGCTTCTTGGCTCACGTCGACCACATGCGCAAGGAATGCGCGACATTCCTTTCGCAAGAATTTCTGAGCTTGAATGCTCGAGATGATACGAAGGTTCGTGCCGGGTTTGTCGCCATATACTACTAGGGTTTCGCCAGACGATAGATTAAGGCGTACAGCCTTTTCGTAACACATGATGTCGGCACGATGAAGACTCAACCAATCCATGCCGATAATGACGTCGAAAGTTTTAATAGAAACCGACATGAGGTCGATCGAAAATGAGTGGTTATCAAGTGTTAGGGTACACCCTATGAATATATTGCTAGTGCTCTCTGTCTTTCCATTATACATTTCTACAGTGAACGGTTCTTTAAGTGCTCGTGATTTTTGCTTAAGTAAATGAGCAAATTTTTGATTCACGAAGCTCCTCTCCGCTCCACTATCAAACAGTATGCATGCATAAGAGTTATCGAGGAGAAACGTACCAGTGACCATTGTGGGGTCGGCAACCGCTTCCTCGTGGCCTATGGCCAGAACTCTTGCCACTTCACCGGCATTCCCAGCCTTCGGGCAGTTCCTTTTGTACTGGCCCACCTCGCCACAACCGTAGCAAGTTTGGCTCACACCAGCGCCGGGGACTTGGGTGATTGGCCTCGCTGGAGTTTTGCAGAAACGGGCAGTGTGCCCCTTCCTGTTGCAGTTCAAACACTGCATTTCCCGGCAGGCTCCTACGTGGTGGAAGTTGCACGTGTTGCACTTGGGCAAACTTCCAGCGTACTGCTTTACCGGAGCAGCAGCGGCAGGTGCTATCACAGCATGAACTGCCACGACCTGCTGCTTTTTGGCAGCCTTTGTCTTTCTCTTGTCATCCCAAAACATCCGCTTGGAATCAGCGGTTCTGACGGGTTATGAGATGGCCAGGGTTGTTGTTGCGGCCGGGGTACGAACCCCATGGTCTATGAGCCGGTGTGCCAATCGCTTGGCACTATCAAATGTAGTGGGGTTTGAAGCCAAAACATTTCCCTAGAATGTAGGCACCAGCCCCCATATGTATCTTTCAATCTTCTTCCCCTCTGTATGAACCATGTTGGGACAGAGGGCCACCAGTTCACAGAACCTGGCGGTGTAGGAGACTATGTTGGAGCCCTTCATGGTTAGGCTCCACAGTTCTTCCTCTAGCTTTTGGATTTCGCCCCTCGGGCAGTACTCCTCAACCATTAGCTCTCTCAGAGCTTCCCAACCCATAGCATTTGCCACTCTAAGAGATAGTGACTTGACATGGCTATTCCACCATGTCAGGGCTTTTGACTCGAAGGTGCAAGCAGAAAACTTGACCTTGCTTCCCTCTGGGCATGAGCAGATCTCAAAGACCGACTCCGTCTTTTCGAACCATTGCGAGAGGGCAATGACTCCGCCAGTCCCCTTAAAGGATAATGGCTTGCAGTTTGTGAAGTCCTTGTAGGAGCACTCTCTGGAGAGCACAGGGATTTCACCATGAGTAGATAGGATAGGGGTTCCTCCTCCAGTGGAACCAGAAGAATGATATTGTGCCATGGCCATAGCCACAGCCGCAGCTACAACAGCATTCAGGGATGCCGTGTCGAATTGAGGAGCAGGTGGTGTTGGTGCGGGAGGATCGCGTCTTGTTGATTTACGTGGAGGCATCTTGTAACTATAAGTTTAGAAAGATCAAGATATTGATAAGAATTTAATAGGAAGTAGATAAGAATGACTCACGGACTAACTCTCCATAGTCCAACAGCACAAATGAATAGCACGATTGAATAGTATGCTTGAATGAAGATCTAGTACTAAGAGATGATAGCAATTGGATATTGATTTCCATAAGGTTAGATATCTGTCAATAATACTGGAATTACAGATGTAATGAGTTCGGGAGAAATGACCTAGAAGTAGGTCTTACATCAACCAAGATGGAAAATTTTGACAGACTAGTTGTTGGATTAATGTCTAAGTCCATAACTATAACTGGTAAGACTTGACCCGACCCGGCATGGTCCATTTGGGTTGCATGGCATCGGGACAATTGGATAGACAAGATGAGGAAAAAGGATACTAGTGATTTATATTAATATATTATAAGTTCTAATATATTAATATATAATCATATTATTTAATTAGTATTGATCAAGAATTAATTTATAATTAATTAAGTGATCAAAAGGAACTAATTAAATATGGACTCTAAGATATATGTGTGTGATGGGCCAAGTTCATTTAGGTTGGGCTAAGCTTTCATGGATAGTCCATGGAGTGTTTAACCCGTGGATCATATGAAATGAAAGGTCATGGGTATTAGGGTGTAACCCTAATCTCCACACTATATAAAGATGTCCTTGGTTGGTGAAATTAGAACTAGTGTATGTACACAAAAGGGCAAGGCCGATTTCACTAGAGAGAACCAAAGTATCCTTATTCTCAAGGTTATTCCAAGTGTTCATGGTGTTGTGTGAACCATTTGAGGTGTCACACTTGGGGCACTAGGCACTCAAGCTTCATGAAGACAAGTTACATCAAAAAAGGTATGTATTCTATCTATTTTATTACCCAAGTATATGATATTTGTATGCTAGTATAGGGTAATATCTTGGCAACTTCATATTTGCATGTATAATGGAGAAAACATAGATCCAAGGTATTTAGGGTTGTATGTGCACCATAAGATGTTGTAGTATACTAAAACCCAACAGTGGTATCAGAGCCATGGGTTGTTTTCTGTTATATTCATGCAAATGTTTGATTTTCAAAGTTGAAAAAAAAAGAAAAAAAACATGAAGTTTGTCAAAATTTAAGATAATTACTTGTTTTGTGAAAAAGTAATTATTTGTAAAATTTGAATCATTTGCTATATGAGTTGAATTAGGTCAAATTTAGTAAAAGATAAAATGATATGATTATTTTATTAGTTTTAAAAGTTTGATCTAAATGTTTTAAGGAGTTACAAATTTTCTCATAAAATTTTGGAGCTCAAAAAGTTTTTTTTAAAGTTGTGATCTTATGTGTTTTGAAACCTCCATAAGTTATGGATATGAAAAGGTTTTAAAAAAAATTGATTCAAAGTTTTTATGGAGTTACAAAATTTGGTGTTAATGTTTTAAAGAATTCCATAATTTATTCTTAAGTTATGGAACATGAAAAGTTTCATCATAAAACAAGCATTTAACTCCATAAGTTATGGATTACGAAAAGTTCTATGTTTCCTTGATTTATGAGTTAGTTTAGATTAATGGAAAAAAAATTGTGTTTTAGTTGTTTTCAATCCTAATTAATCTAAAAGTTGTTCGTAAAATGTGTTTTTTTTGTAACTTGTCCTCAAGTTATATGAAAAGTCACATTTATGAATCTTAAAAACTCATAAATATGCCTTAGGTTACAAAAAAAAATGAAGAGTCTTTTCTTATAAATAGTTTTTATGGCTCCATAACTTGTCCTCAAGTTATGGATGTCCAATAGTCTCTTCATTAAAGGTTTTAAAGCTTTACTTAAAACTCATAAGTTATAAAAATCCAAGAGTTTTGAATAGTTTCAAAACTTGCCCTCAAGTTTTGGAATTTGAAAAGTTATCTCTAATGAATACTTTAATTCCAAGTTAAGCCCTTAGAATTTTAAAAGTTAAAATTCAACCCTTATACTTTATAATATTATAATTTAATAATAATATATATATATATATATATATATATATATATATATATATATATATATATATATATATATATATAAGAGCAAGTCAGTCTTTCCATTAGTAGGCCTCATTCACGAAGCCGGTCTATAAGGGGGGTATAAGGTTGTTGCCTATAAAATGGCAGCTTAATGGGTGTCCACTCTCACCCACCGCTTCCTTGACTGGTGGAGGGTCGTTAGCTGAACAGGTAGGACAAGGACTATAATTCTCCCTTCATTAAAAGTATTAATGATAAATACTAAGTAACTAAACACTTATAAATTCCCAATCTTAGTTACTTAGGAAAATGTGAATAAGGTGCTAATCCATGAAATTACACTTTGTACTTTGCTTAAACCGTTAGTGGAACGTGTGTGGTTAACCGGCACACTAACCTAGATTTAACAAGGTAGGCAAAGGGTAACTTAATATTTATCATAGTATCGGTGGAGCTCGTGTGGTTAACCGGCACATCGATTGAGGGGTAAATATTAAGGGTACCAAGTATATTTGCATGGTTACTTCACACATTGTTTTGTGATCCTCGGCATCCCAGTCACAAAACCTGAAGGGCACACTCGAGATTGAAACATGCCATTGAAAAGTTCAATGAATCTCAAAAGATCTAGGAGTTTCAAATCCAATAAAAACCTAATTAAATTATTTCGTTTTTCATAGTGGAAATTGGTAAATCGTCATTTACCTACCTTCAACTATTTTATAACTTGGATTACGGCATCCCTCTTCCAGTTATAAATAGGTTGTTGGGTCCTAGCCTTAATATTTCATATTGGGTGTTATATTAAGGACTTTAAATAAACTAAACTTGAATATCTCCCAAAAGATGTCTAGTTCAGACATCTATGATCTTCCCAAATCTCTTGGAACTTCACTTCCTCCACCTCCTCCAATTATTCTCCCTAACCCACAAGTTCATGGTCACTCAAGCCCTATTGGCAAGGCAAGGTCTAGGTGTGATCACATCTTGGAGATGAAGTCACATATTGACAAGCCGGGAGAGTTTGGTGTCAAAGTCTTGAGAAAGTTGGTGGTTCAATCACTTTCTAAGTCACATAGTGAGTTCCTTTGGGACTCCTATGAAACAGACTATGACAAGACCCTTAATGATGTTATCTATTTGCTTGGTACTGCTGAATCAGCTATGATTTGGAAGGCTAGTAAAGCAAATTTGATTAGAAGATCGACTTCCCAAAACTTTATGGACATTGACTATGATGACACTGGAAATCCAGAAAAAGCATTATCTTCCCAATGGAAGGGATCGGCCATAGTCAACTTGGTTGACTAAATGGTAAAGAGAAAAGCTAAGTCTGTGATAGTCCCATGTACCATTACCAAAGGATCCATTTGTTAAAATTGCCAAAGGAAGGGGCACTGTTTGCGAAGCTGCCAAATTTACCTAAGGATGTTAAAGTCAATAAGTTTGACTCTACTTCAGGTAAAGTCCATTGTCTAACTCTGTTAAGCTCCTATATGGAGATTCTTATTACATAATGTGACTGAGTGTCACGCCCTGTGTTTCCGCTTTAGCGGGGTGTGACACAGGGCGTGACAGTACAAAGGGTTTCATCGCAAAAGTTAAAAGACAACACCAACCATAGTATTAAAAATCATTACAAATTCACAATGGGTTTGAACAACTTTTAAAAGAAATTACAATGTAAATTGAAATACAACACATGCGAATGCTCCTAAAAGTGAAGTGTCCCTAAGTGCCACTTACTCGATGATTCCTGAAAAAGCATGTAAAACGAGCGTCAACTATAAAAATAGTTGGTGAGTACTCACAGATAAACAAAATAATACTGGTTCCATGAACTGAAATCAAAGTTTTGATAAAAGTTTCCAATAATAAAAGTATATTGTTAAAATGAGTCAATAAGTTTGTAAAAACAAAGTTCTTTGTCATCATGAGAGATAAGGTATGTTGCCCAAATAAGATGCAACATTCATATTCTCATGGAAGATAAAGTTCGTTACTCAAACGAGTAAACAAGTTTCATTGCTAAAACATGTATATAAGTTTTCAGTAATAAAAGTTTGTTGTTGTAATGAGAAACAAAGTTCATTGCTATAATTAATAACAAGTTTATTGCTATAACGAGAAACGAGTTTGTATGTGTATGAGCAAACAATGAGTCTCAACCAAACCTATGACTGAAGCCCTATCAAGATCTATGCTTATCGTTCCATAGATGAATATGGTATCATGCACTCCAGCAATAGGGCGAGTGAGGAGTTGTCAATTCCTAATAGCGCTATCCATAATGACCATTGGCTCAAAGAGTTAATGGTTAGAGATAAGGGAAGGGCCTTAGTACGATAAGTTCTCATGTTCCGTGTTGCATAGACATACATAGAGAGACATAGCAATAAAATAGCAATCATGTTTGATACAAATCAATTTAAATACAACATTCAAATAATAGTTTTTCGGGACATGCTTTTCCACCCCAAAACATAAAAACCGAAAATAGGGGAGTGCGTGAATACTCACAATGCATTTAGATGATGCAAATGGTGCCTTGAACTACGTTCCACGTGTACCACTACCGATTCCTACAATAATGGTATTCGTTAGTGAGTCTCTAATCGAAATCTAACACTAGTATACTTACTACTACAATAGAATTATGCCAATATTGTGTCAAAATTTAATATTGATAAGTTACAAACATTTTTCTGTGAAAATTAAATTTCAATGAATCAATTGTTATATAACAATTTAAGTGGAAATTTCCCATTATTGAAATGCTAATATTTAACAATTTAAGAGGTGTTCCAATGATTAAATATTAAAAAACTAAATTAATTTAGTTCTAAAATTTCCCAAAGTTTGCATTTCAGTTTTAATTGAAGTGAAAGACCTCAAGATAAATTTTCTTGAATTTTTGATTTGTCTGACTATTTTTCACGATTTTAGTTTCTTGAATAACCATAAAATCTTGAAAAATACTAAACAGTTAATAAATTCTACCAAACTTCAGATTTTGGTTCTAAATGTACTAAAAGACTTCTAGATAAATTTTCATGGAGTATGAATATGTATAACCATTTTTCATATATTTAATTCTCTAAATAGATACAAATTCATGAAAAATAAAAATCAGTTTCCAAAATGACCCAAACTTTTTGTATTACTGTTATTAAACATTATTAAGTTGGGAAAAATATAAAAATTGATTTCTAAACTATTTAACCCAATTTTATGATTTTTGAGCATTTATTCCAATAAAAATTGAAACAAATAGAAAACAGTTTCCAAAATTGCCCAAAATTTTTGTAACACTTTTATTATACATTTAGAAGCTGTGAAAAATATAAAAGATATTTTTCAATTAGTCTTTCTATTTTTCTTTGTTTTATCCTCTTAAATAATCATTAATTGGAGAATAATTATTAAACAGTTAAAGTAAATTACCAAACTTTTTGTACACTTCATTTTCAGAGTAAATAATATGAGAAAAATACCAAATGTGGTTTTTATATACTGAAATCCGATTTTGTGTATTTAAGTGTATTTAATCTTAGAAAATAGGAGAAAAATAGTATACAGAAGAGAAAAATCATCAAAATTTTTATGTAGCCTCCTAATGTACTACAAGGTGTTCTGGTAAATTTGCATGAATTTGGGATGATTAGAAATATTTGTTCTATTTTTAGGCCATTATAATTACAAAAATTGGGGAAAAATAGAAATGTATTATGAAAAATCTTGAAATTATTTTTCTGAGTCTTCCACCTCTGGTAAGAGGTGCGAAAATTGCTAGATGGCATTTTCACACTCTCTAAAGTGGTTTTGTGATTTATTGGAACCACACAAAAAGAAAATGAAAAGACACATCAAACAGTAACAAAAATCGATGAAATATTATGAGGGGTTATTATTCAGCATAAGGGTCATCCAAGAATTTTTCTAGGATTTATAGACCTCAGAAAGTATTTTATGTGATTTATGTCCTTGTTTTCTTGTAACAAATTTAATAAATCAAAGAAATGGTAAAAACTCTTGGGATTTTCCAGATATTCATATTATCTTAATGGGAATCTGGGAAAATTTTTATTTCGAACAGAAAGAACTTTTAGATATTTTTTTATAAATAAAATCATTTACATGCACTATTAACAATGTACTTTAATCATCAAGCTCTTTAGCTTGGTGTTTATCACATGCATCACGGTTTGAAGACCATGCATGGAAATATGTTGGTCATAGTGATGTTTTCAAAGGAAATACTTGAATGCCTAAGGTATATGAACCTTCAAAACTTGTAAAAATCCGTATTTTAGTGTTTGACATAGGTTTTGGTCCTTGGATTTCACCATTTACAACATGCATGTTGTTTTTGGTTGAAATCCTACCACCATCATCATCAACACCATGAGTTTGTGTGTGTGTATGTTTATGTGTTCATGATCTTTCATTAGAATGGTGTAGAAGAACAAAGAAATGCAAGAAAATCCATGAAAACTTGAAGGAAAATGAAAGGAAATCGTGTTCTACCTTAATGAACACCATTAGATGATGAAGATTTTGAGTATCTTGAGTGTTCTTGGACATGTTGGCTGTAAAATTTCGTGGTTCATAGTGGGAGGAAGAGAGAAAATGTGTGTGAGAGTGTGAGAGAGAAATGAGAGAAAATGAGGGAATATGGAGTGTGAGAGAGAAGAAGAATCATTTTGTGTTGGGAAGAGGAGAGGCATCTTGGGAGGAGGGAGTCCGAATTTGGAGTGGAGAGAGGGTCTCCCTCTCTTAAATTTTATAAAATTATAACTTTATTTTATAAAAATATCAAGTTTTTATAAAATATGCACCTTATTTTAATTTTCATTCACAAAATCTTGATTTTTTTTTTTGCGTAGAAAATAAGGTTAAATACTAATGACTTAATTTTTTTTAAATGCATTATCATAATTTTTATTATTATAAGATCATATTATAAGTTTCATAATTATTTTTATAGAAATTTTTAAGGTTAAAGTTTATAAATATGAGTTTTTATGGCTTTTAGGGTTTTGGAGTTTAATAAACTTTGAATATCAAAATAAATAGAATATTTGAGACTTTAAATTATCTTATGGTATTATAACTCTTTTATAGTTATAAATAATGTTTGTAATTTATTTTTATCGGTTTATTGGCATTCTATGTAGTGACTCCAAGATTCAAGCGAAATTGAGGAATCAAGTATACTAGTCCTAGTCTACAACTTTGACTTAAGTTTCTATGAGACTCCGACCTAATTTCTACTACTAGGTCAAGTGCATAATGTGTGTATATGATTCATGAAAAGGTGTTCGAGTCAAAGAGTGGCCCGAATAAGGATAGTCACTACCGTTCAGTAGATGCAGAATTCACATATCAATGTGAAATCTAAGCACATTATCCATTGTTTCTAATTGTTTCCAAGTTTGTAGTAGGTCATAACTTAGCTTCTAGTTACTAAGTCTAGTATGTGTCGTGCCTATATGTGCAACTAAGTTTATTCAAATCTAGAACTAACTCGAATTTTGACGGTTGTCACAGTGTCCCCCGGTTGAAAGAATTTCGTCCCGAAATTCAATTCGTGACGTATTCTATTAGAACTCAGCCGAATACTATTGTATAGTTGGAGAGGTGGTGACTTGAAGAGCACTTTGATTATTTTGGGTTAATTCCTCAAGGGAAGAGCCCAACTCTTTAGCTATAATCAAATTAATGTTTCCCTAATTCGAGTTCTACAGTCTAGATTGCGAGAAATTTGGATCATGGAAATCATGATCCAACCATGGCGACCTAGTCGAAAAGGATCATCTAGTTAGATATTATCTGAATTAAGAGAGCGGTATAAGTTTTGCTGAAGCACCAACTGCATTGATTGTTAAATCCGCATTGATGCTTAAGTCGCATTCTAAATTAGCACTAAGTGTAAATTCGCCGCCTAGTAAAGAAGAGATTAGGAACAATTTGTTCACTTCCGGGTTAGCTATTACCTCTGGAAAAGATATATTTCGAAATAAGAAGGGGTAGCACGAATGCAAGGGAAGCGATCGAGGGTAAGTTCCTAAAAATACGTACTAAGGGTAGGCAACGAAGTTTTGGTACATCTCAAATGTAAAGGCTATTTAAGTGTCGTCCACAAAATAAATTACGAAATGATTGAGGATCTCCGTGGCTATAATTACTACTACGGTTACTCTTACAATAATAGAACTATATTCGAAGAGTATATATAATTAGAGAGTCATTGTTTTTAATGAAGGTGGTGAAAGTTTATGATAAATTAAATCACATTGTGTAGATAGCATTTTAAGTGCTTAGAAGTGATAAAAATCTCACTGTTATCAAAATATGGGTTTAGAAATGATAATTAATCTCACTATTATCAAAATGTGTAATAATTCCAAGATAATGAAGATACATGTGTGGCGATCCAACAAAGTAGTGAAATAATATAAAGATTAATTAAGGTTAAAGGTTTAAGACGTCATTAAAAGAATTTGTATAGAAATATTTGTATTAAACTTTTGAGAAATTGTCCAATTGTCAAAGTCAGGACAAATTCAAGTTTACGAGGAGTCAGAATACTTATGAAAACAAGTTTGAAAGTTTAGGAACTCACTGAAAATTGCAAAGTAAAATACTATTTTAAGAAAGGTGTAAAAATATCAATCATTGAAAATAGTGCATTCATAGTCTAGTGTTTCTATAAAAACAATCATTTAGAGAATAGATAATCGTAAAATACAAAACTTTTGATGTATTTAAAAAAAAAGAAACATAAGGAAACATATCCTTCACATATATTTTATGGATTTAGAAAAATGATAAGAACAATGGTATTCTTCTTGTGTATTAATTGTAAGAAAAATACAATGAAAATTACATTTTAAATCAAGTTTCCGAATCTAGGACGAAAGAGCAATGTAAATAAGGATCACTTGTTTATAGAGATTTCAAAATAAAAACAAGATGTATATGATAAAAGGTGTAATTGAATATATCAGAGCTGACTAAATCAAAATTATGTCTCACGACTATACACGTATAAATCGCTCAAAACGAAAAGGGTAGACTCCTAGTCTTTATGTATACGAACATGATACCACGAGAAGCAAAATAGACAGAAACAAAGTTAGACAATGTATTATGTTACTATTATGGGCGTGCGAGATCTAAAATCAAAAAGAGAGTGAGAAATCAAGTTCGGGGGAAAGAAAAAGGAAGGTAGCGGCGGCAATGATTGTTATTGTTGAAATTATAAGAACAATACATATAGGTAGATTTAAAACCAGGTTGAGATATATTTCAAACTTCAACATGTGATGTATATTGATGATTAGATAGAAATGAAGAAGTTTTAAAGTGTTTTCTAAGGTTTGCTAAAAATTCACGAGTTATCTATTAAGTTAAACTCCATTTGTGAAAAAGAAGAAACACTAAAACTTGTAATTGAAAATCTGACAGTTTTGACCTTTTTGACCGGAGTCCAACAATGCTTAAAACGGATAAGGTAAAGACTTAACATATTTAGATGAATAATTGTGCATTGTCGAAAGTGCGCCACTGGAACTTTAAAAGTGAACACTAAGTTTTGCAATGCTTTATATTTTAGAATCTTTATAAAGTATAAAAGTAATTTGAAATAAAATAAATAAATGAGGTATGTTGGAAATGTAGGAATTAGAGATTTCTTATAAACATGTTTGAATTAGAAAGTTGTAAAAATACCATGTTGGGTTTCAGGAAAACACATTTAAGTAAAGTAAAATGCCTAAATGAGAAAGTGGTCAAAAGAGCCAAAACAAAACTCGTTTGAAAGATCCGATGAAGCTTTTACACGTAATATGAACTTCAATGTCATATGTCTAAGTTTTATAGCATAGAATTTAAACACTTTTATAAAATAAAATGTTTCTAAGTTTTTCGAAAACGTGTCAAAATGGTAATCAAAGTTTAAAATGGTTTATATGCCCTTAAAAGCACATCTATCCATTGAAATGGATTGAAATGAAATTGAAATAGCAATGTTAAAACCAATATTGGTTAAATTGAGTTTTGAAGAAAAGTGTTAAATTAAAGCAAGTTGTCAAAATTTTTTTTTTTAGCGAGAATATGGCTTACATTGTTAGGAAATGTCTACTAAGTTAACTGAAGTGGTTATAAAATATTTTATCGATGATAAATAAAACCGATGAAGCGAAATAATTTTTCGATGGAAGATTAAGAAGTAAGGAGAAAGTATGTTAGTATAGTTGATCGTACCTAAATACTAAGGCGAGTACAAGGCGAGTATAAGACGAGTACCGATGTCTTTTTCCCCTAAGATAAAGGGCAAGAAAATTGTTTGAAAAACGTTTTATGGTGTCAATGCAGTTTACGACCTTTTATAGAGGTCAAAGGGACATCCTATGTTAAGTTTTAAGCTCAAGGTGGAAACAACGTAGAGCTAAATCGTAGCGTAGTAATAAGGTCTCACGTATGCGTTAAACCTCCGTATCTCCTTGTGAGTCGAATCCGGAATGCCCACCAATGGTATCCAAGTGATTACTTAGAAACGACTCATCTATCTCCTTACACGATGCTCCAATTTTCATCCGTGTCAGTATCGGAACGCTTTCCTAGTTGTAACTCTAGTACGAAGACGATGAAGAGGTATTGAGGAATAATTGGTATAGGTTTCGACTTAAGATTATTACTAGTGTATATCTAGCTACTAACCTTACATCTAAAGTCAATAGCTACCGAGGAATACCCATTATCAATACTAAGTGCATTGCTCCTAGAGTGACTAGTGATATAACCTAAGTGGTTAACCTAGCACTTGATAAGGGGTAAGAATATTTCTAAATAAAGGCATTGTTATAAAAGTGAACTTAGTTTCTAAGTGTGTCTAGATGAATGCCTATAATATGCAATGCCCGTACGCACACCGAGTTTTTCAAAAGTTTAAGTTGAAAATTGTTTTGAACATAATTCTACTATAACCGTTTCCAGCCTCACATTAACTTTCCTTAATTAAGCATAGTTGGCCAGGCTATACTTAATTAAAGTCTGATAATGCGTACTCGAATTAGTTATACCAGTAGTATGTTCAGTATTTTAAAAACGTTTAGAAATTTTTTGGCTATAGTTGTGGTTTTCCAAAGGAAAACCGGTATTCTCTATAACCTTCGGCTCTGATACCATTTTCTGTCACGCCCTGTGTTTCCGCTTTAGCGGGGTGTGACACAGGACGTGACAGTACAAAGGGTTTCATCGCAAAAGTTAAAAGACAACACCAACCATAGTATTAAAAATCATTACAAATTCACAATGGGTTTGAACAACTTTTAAAAGAAATTACAATGTAAATTGAAATACAACACATGCGAATGCTCCTAAAAGTGAAGTGTCCCTAAGTGCCACTTACTCGATGATTCCTGAAAAAGCATGTAAAACGAGCGTCAACTATAAAAATAGTTGGTGAGTACTCACAGATAAACAAAATAATACTGGTTCCATGAACTGAAATCAAAGTTTTGATAAAAGTTTCCAATAATAAAAGTATATTGTTAAAATGAGTCAATAAGTTTGTAAAAACAAAGTTCTTTGTCATCATGAGAGATAAGGTATGTTGCCCAAATAAGATGCAACATTCATATTCTCATGGAAGATAAAGTTCGTTACTCAAACGAGTAAACAAGTTTCATTGCTAAAACATGTATATAAGTTTTCAGTAATAAAAGTTTGTTGTTGTAATGAGAAACAAAGTTCATTGCTATAATTAATAACAAGTTTATTGCTATAACGAGAAACGAGTTTGTATGTGTATGAGCAAACAATGAGTCTCAACCAAACCTATGACTGAAGCCCTATCAAGATCTATGCTTATCGTTCCATAGATGAATATGGTATCATGCACTCCAGCAATAGGGCGAGTGAGGAGTTGTCAATTCCTAATAGCGCTATCCATAATGACCATTGGCTCAAAGAGTTAATGGTTAGAGATAAGGGAAGGGCCTTAGTACGATAAGTTCTCATGTTCCGTGTTGCATAGACATACATAGAGAGACATAGCAATAAAATAGCAATCATGTTTGATACAAATCAATTTAAATACAACATTCAAATAATAGTTTTTCGGGACATGCTTTTCCACCCCAAAACATAAAAACCGAAAATAGGGGAGTGCGTGAATACTCACAATGCATTTAGATGATGCAAATGGTGCCTTGAACTACGTTCCACGTGTACCACTACCGATTCCTACAATAATGGTATTCGTTAGTGAGTCTCTAATCGAAATCTAACACTAGTATACTTACTACTACAATAGAATTATGCCAATATTGTGTCAAAATTTAATATTGATAAGTTACAAACATTTTTCTGTGAAAATTAAATTTCAATGAATCAATTGTTATATAACAATTTAAGTGGAAATTTCCCATTATTGAAATGCTAATATTTAACAATTTAAGAGGTGTTCCAATGATTAAATATTAAAAAACTAAATTAATTTAGTTCTAAAATTTCCCAAAGTTTGCATTTTAGTTTTAATTGAAGTGAAAGACCTCAAGATAAATTTTCTTGAATTTTTGATTTGTCTGACTATTTTTCACGATTTTAGTTTCTTGAATAACCATAAAATCTTGAAAAATACTAAACAGTTAATAAATATTACCAAACTTCAGATTTTGGTTCTAAATGTACTAAAAGACTTCTAGATAAATTTTCATGGAGTATGAATATGTATAACCATTTTTCATATATTTAATTCTCTAAATAGATACAAATTCATGAAAAATAGAAATCAGTTTCCAAAATTACTCAAACTTTTTGTATTACTGTTATTAAACATTATTAAGCTGGGAAAAATATAAAAATTGATTTCTAAACTGTTTAACCCAATTTTATGATTTTTGAACATTTATTCCAATAAAAATTGAAACAAATAGAAAACAGTTTCCAAAATTGTCCAAAATTTTTGTAACACTTTTATTATACATTTAGAAGCTGTGAAAAATATAAAAGATATTTTTCAATTAGTCTTTCTATTTTTCTTTGTTTTATCCTCTTAAATAATCATTAATTGGAGAATAATTATTAAACAGTTAAAGTAAATTACCAAACTTTTTGTACACTTCATTTTCAGAGTAAATAATCTGGGAAAAATACCAAATGTGGTTTTTATATACAGAAATCCGATTTTGTGTATTTAAGTGTATTTAATCTTAGAAAATAGGAGAAAAATAGTATACAGAAGAGAAAAATCATCAAAATTTTTATGTAGCCTCCTAATGTACTACAAGGTGTTCTGGTAAATTTGCATGAATTTTGGATGATTAGAAATATTTTTTTCTATTTTTAGGCCATTATAATTACAAAAATTGGGGAAAAATAGAAATGTATTATGAAAAATCTTGAAATTATTTTTCTGAGTCTTCCACCTCTGGTAAGAGGTGCGAAAATTTCTAGATGACATTTTCACACTCTCTAAAGTGGTTTTGTGATTTATTGGAACCACACAAAAAGAAAATCAAAAGACACATCAAACAGTAACAAAAATCGATGAAATTTTATGAGGGGTCATTATTCTCCATAAGGGTCATACAAGAATTTTTCTAGGATTTATAGACCTCAGAAAGTATTTTATGTGATTTATGCCCTTGTTTTCTTGTAACAAATTTAATAAATCAAAGAAATGGTAAAAACTCTTGGGATTTTCCAGATATTCATATTATCTTAATGGGAATCTGGGAAATTTTTTATTTCGAACAGAAAGAACTTTTAGATATTTTTTTATAAATAAAATCATTTACATGCACTATTAACAATGTACTTTAATCATCAAGCTCTTTAGCTTGGTGTTCATCACATGCATCACGGTTTGAAGACCATGCATGGAAATATGTTGGTCATAGTGATGTTTTCAAAGGAAATACTTGAATGCATAAGGTATATGAACCTTCAAAACTTGTAAAAATCCGTATTTTAGTGTTTGACATAGGTTTTGGTCCTTGGATTTCACCATTTACAACATGCATGTTGTTTTTGGTTGAAATCTACCACCATCATCATCAAAACCATGAGTTTGTGTGTGTGTATGTTTATGTGTTCATGATCTTTCATTAGAATGGTGTAGAAGAACAAAGAAATGCAAGAAAATCCATGAAAACTTGAAGGAAAATGAAAGGAAATCGTGTTCTACCTTAATGAACACCATTAGATGATGAAGATTTTGAGTATCTTGAGTGTTCTTGGACATGTTGGCTGTAAAATTTCGTGGTTCATAGTGGGAGGAAGAGAGAAAATGTGTGTGAGAGTGTGAGAGAGAAATGAGAGAAAATGAGGGAATATGGAGTGTGAGAGAGAAGAAGAATCATTTTGTGTTGGGAAGAGGAGAGGCATCTTGGGAGGAGGGAGTCCGAATTTGGAGTGGAGAGAGGGTCTCCCTCTCTTAAATTTTATAAAATTATAACTTTATTTTATAAAAATATCAAGTTTTTATAAAATATGCACCTTATTTTAATTTTCATTCACAAAACCTTGATTTTTTTTTGCATAGAAAATAAGGTTAAATACTAATGACTTAAATTTTTTTTTAAATGCATTATCATAATTTTTATTATTATAAGATCATATTATAAGTTTCATAATTATTTTTATAGAAATTTTTAAGGTTAAAGTTTATAAATATGAGTTTTTATGGCTTTTAGGGTTTTGGAGTTTAATAAACTTTGAATATCAAAATAAATAGAATATTTGAGACTTTAAATTATCTTATGGTATTATAACTCTTTTATAGTTATAAATAATGTTTGTAATTTATTTTTATCGGTTTATTGGCATTCTATGTAGTGACTCCAAGATTCAAGCGAAATTGAGGAATCAAGTATACTAGTCCTACTCTACAACTTTGACTTAAGTTTCTATGAGACTCCGACCTAATTTCTACTACTAGGTCAAGTGCATAATGTGTGTATATGATTCATGAAAAGGTGTTCGAGTCAAAGAGTGGCCCGAATAAGGATAGTCACTACCGTTCAGTAGATGCAGAATTCACATATCAATGTGAAATCTAAGCACATTATCCATTGTTTCTAATTGTTTCCAAGTTTCGAGTAGGTCATAACTTAGCTTCTAGTTACTAAGTCTAGTATGTGTCGTGCCTATATGTGAAACTAAGTTTATTCAAATCTAGAACTAACTCGAATTTTGACGGTTGTCACACTGAGTCACATGGTGAATGGTGATGTTATAAGAATCAAAGAAAATAGAGAAAGCTTAAAGGAAGTATATGCTGCTTCTGATCGCGAAGATGGACTTCGATTTTGAAGTTGTTACTTAGGAGTTATGACACATTGCTTAGGAATATATAACAACAAGGTTTTCATATGGATTGTAAGGATAAGTTTTTCCGCAAAGTTTTTAAAATAAATGGAAATTTTTGATTTTATTTATTTTAAGTATCCTTACAATGGCATTTGTGAAAAAAAATTGTTGTTTATATGATTCCATTGCTAGTAATATAGGAAAATGGTTTTGATTCTTTCATTTGTGGTAGTGTCTAAATTTACCAAATAAAGAAAGTTTCTCATCACCCAAGTTTCAATTGGACCGAAACTTGGAATCATGCAAGTTGTATAGTATGATGAATGAGAACTTTCAAGCATTGGAAAATTAAGACTAATTACTTGTTCACATGGATGTGTGAGTCAAGTAAAGGACTAAGGGATCGAGTACACATTCTTGTGCACTGATCAAGCCCACCACAAATGTAACTTGAGTGACACATCTTAAAGAAGGTTTATTAACACTAGTGAAATGTAAGAGTAAAAGGTTTTCTACTCTTGTACATTTGAATTTGGTAAGTTGTGATGTTTTGGATAAAACAGAGACCAACTTAGGCCAATTGTGTTAAGTGTTTTTCTTGATTAGAATCCACACTATCTCTTGAATATTTGGCAAGAAAGTCTTATAGGTCAAGGAGACAGTGGGAGTCTAAAAGATCCTGAAAGGGTTTCAAGAAGTAATCAAGAATAAAACATGTATTTCATCACTAGCACACAACTAGAGGTTTATAACCTATCGTGTTGACACTTTTGTGCCCATTCAAGTTAAGTTGGCTATATATATTTGAGTTCTACATGTTCTCAATTGTTTGTATAACTACTTGGAAGCAATGGCAGGCCCTTGTGCTGCCAGGAGGCAAGAGGTTAAGATTGCACAAGTTCAATCCATATGAGTTAGGATTTATCACTAACCTAGTCTTGTGATTATGGTTTGACAAATTCACATGGATAAGAACACATACACCATAAAATCTAAGTGTCATAAGGTTTCTCTCCGATTCATGGAAGTGATGGTGAGGAAATTCTTTCACTAAGTAGATTTTAAGTAGATAGCAATTGTGATATTTGCAGTTTCAAAGTCGTTAGTGGAGCGTGCGTGGTTAACCGGCACACTAACATGGACTTATGAGAAATGGAAATGGTCTAAACAATTGAGACTATGATTACAACATCCCTTTTCATAGTTTTAAAATTGTTTAGACACACATGTGATCTATCTAAGATAAGGTGTATGATTTTGATAAAGTCTTATCAAAGCAATCTAGTATCAGAAATATGAACTTTGGTAAGAATGTCAATAAAGTATTGACTTCTAGAAGTCCAGCTGTTTTCTGGATACATGTCAAAGCTAGTGGGAGCATAAGTGTTATGCTAATAATCATCATGTTAGTGAGAGCATGATAATTATGATAAGTATTGCAAGTTAGCAAGGTTAATTATAGAAAACAAAAGTTTCAATTCGTGAGGTTGTAGGGGTTGAAAAATTTGTTTTGCTATAATTAAGGGAGAGGAAATTATACTTCATTTCAATTCTAAAAAGCTTAGATTGAGTTTATAATCATTCTAAAGAGCTTATATTGAGATTTTAATCACCTTTAGTCAAGAATATATATATATATATATATATATATATATATATATATATATATATATATATATATATATATATATATATATATATGAATTTCATGTTGGATTGGTTCAACTTAAGAAAATTCTATATATTGCGTTCTCAAAATTTGATTATGATTACGGCATCCCTTTTCATAGTCAAATTTTGAGAATATGGCAAACAAAAAATTATTATGGCAAAAGACTGGTCTAGAACCATGTCTTTATGTGAAACATCATGAATCGTGTCTCATTTACTTTGAGTACAAGATCGATTACATGTGCTATAATAGTTATCCTTTCTGAATTTTCCAAATGCCTTGGGGCATTAAGGGGAACAATGTCTAGAATTGGATATGACTGAAGTGATTAAGCAATTGTCGAGGACAATATAAGATTTACAAAAGATTGGTTGCTCAAGGACAGTTGGAAGTATACTGTTAATATTGGAAGGACCATATTGACATAGTCTGAAAAGAGGCAACTTTTGTTCAGAAGTGGTAGTCAAAATGGGAATATAGAGTTGTCTCCATAGATGGAAGCAATCTGTGTAAGATAAGAAAAAACTTAGTGCAAGAAGCATGTTCAAAGCAATGCATACTTTGAACATAAGGCTTTGTGTCCATGGAGTAGGTCTTCATTGGAATACCCTGTAATGGTTGTTGACAACTCTTTGTGACTTTGTACACATTCATTGCAAGAGGGTAGTGCATTTAAGTTTAAAATCTAACAGATTTCGATTTGGGAGTGTGAAATTAGAATCATTAAAAGTTTGGTCAATTGGTTTATTTCACAAAAGTAAGGATCGTAGACAAACATAGAGTGCCTACTTGGTGTATGGCAAAGCTATTGTTTAGAAACCATAGTGTACATGCTTGGAGCATGGGACACCTAGTGTTTTAATTCAAGTATAAAGTTGATAAAACCGAAATAATGAATAATGAGTAATCAGTATGGTGATAAATAGAAAGTGTTTTATTTATATTCATAGGTTTTGATACCATATTAGATTCATTTATTCTTGTGTTTCACTTTGCATGTTTTGACCTCCATAATAACTACGTTATTCTTCCGGAATGACTAAGTTATTCAAAACCATCCACAGTCGGTCATATGTTGGAAGTAGATATGAATCAAGACTGTCATGGGTTGGATTGTAGAGGTCCAAGTTGGTGGACAAAGTTGTGCTACAACACTCATGAGTGCTCATAAGTTATGAGTATTGGATTCAACCCGCGCTCATCTGAATCACTTCATGGATTTTATCACGAGTGATCATGAGACGATAATATCTTATATTCTTCAAACCTAGAGATATGAGTTGTTACTATGAGTTGGTTGTACATTGATTGCATGAAACCGCATTGGTAACTCGATGTTATAAAACGTGCCTTTGTGTATGATTCAACAAGTAGTAGAACAAGCCATATGAGTCGAAGTTTATCCATTCCTTTTACCTTCGGGATAAAAGCGATATCTGTGGGCCCCTCGATGATTTAATGATGACACATGTGAGTGCTTGGGCAAGCCAGGACTGATTTAATCTGTTCAATTAGTCAGTCGTCATGAATCAGAAATCGGGAAACAACAAATGGACAGAGAGAATGATTTATAATCCATGTCTCAGTCCATATGATATCTAGAACGGAGGAATATATGATCCCTTATCTAATGGACAAGTCATTGACAAAGGTTAGAGTTCATCGGCAAGGTCAGAGTTCGACATAAGCTTTTGAGAGCTACGATTGCTAGTCGGGGTTTGAAGTCATACTCAATAATAGTTTTAGACTTATCCAAGTGGGAGACTATTGGATTAATGTCTAAGTCCATAACTATAATTGGTAAGACTTGACCCGACCCGACATGGTCCATTTGGGTTGCATGGCATCGGGACAATTGGATAGACAAGATGAGGAAAAAGGATACTAGTGATTTATATTAATATATTATAAGTTCTAATATATTAATATATAATCATATTATTTAATTAGTATTGATCAAGAATTAATTTATAATTAATTAAGTGATCAAAAGGAACTAATTAAATATGGACTCTAAGATATATGTGTGTGATGGGCCAAGTTCATTTAGGTTGGGCTAAGCTTTCATGGATAGTCCATGGAGTGTTTAACCCATGGATCATATGAAATGAAAGGTCATGGGTATTAGGGTGTAACCCTAATCTCCACACTATATAAAGATGTCCTTGGTTGGTGAAATTGGAACTAGTGAGTGTACACAAAAGGGCAAGGCCAATTTCACTAGAGAGAACCAAAGTTTCCTTATTCTCAAGGTTATTCCAAGTGTTCATGGTGTTGTGTGAACCATTTGAGGTTTCACACTTGGGGCACTAGGCACTCAAGCTTCATGAAGACAAGTTACATCAAAAAAGGTATGTATTCTCTCTATTTTATTACCCAAGTATATGATATTTGTATGCTAGTATAGGGTAATATCTTGGAAACTTCATATTTGCATGTATAATAGAGAAAACATAGATCCAAGGTATTTAGGGTTGTATGTGCACCATAGGATGTTGTGGTATACTAAAACCCAACACTACTACCTAATCAAGACCTAACGGGTCTAAGATTTACAAAGATAGGAAATTAGACTAGAGTTTTTACACAAACTAGGTTATATCCAAAAGAGAAGTCGATAAGACTCTATCGGCGATGAGAACTACTAGAGTGGGTTCTTGAATCCGACAGAAGGCGTTCTATGTCTCTCACGCGCCTATCAGATCTTGCTTGCTGAGCTCGAAGTTCCCTGACTTCAGCTTGGGTTTCAGCAAGTTCCCTCTGTAGAACTGCATTGCGGACCAGAGTCCTTTCATGAGCAGACTCTAGTTGGCAAATGCGGACTGTGTTAACGCGAGAGTTGGCGTCAATCTCCACGACTCGGTCGATAGCTGCTTGACCTTGCTCGGTGCTCTGAGCAATCCTACGGACCATTATGGGTAGGACCCTGTCATCTGAACCTCCCTCAGTGAGGTTGTAGAAGCTTCTGTCTCCATTGTAGGGTATAGGTTGACCCTGCTCCTGACTCCATCTGTTCAAGTTTGTGGCCCACAGAGGAGTGGGTCCTTGAAATGCTGGACGAGGGTTCAGGTTTGGGTCTTGAGCAGCTGGGGGTAGGTTGTTGACTTCAGGCTCTGAGTCAGAACCATCAGAAAAGCCTTCAGCTTCGTGATCATCCAAAGGGATTGGGTGATCATCTTTTGGCTCTTCTCCCAGTTATCCTGCATTGCCGTTGTTGGGATAGTACGGGTCTCCGGGAAAATGGAATCCAGTCATTATATCTACGCGAGAAAAGGGGTAAGGAAATAATTAATAGACGAACTAACTAGATAATTATAAGATGATCTTAATCAGTTACTCCAACATTTGCGTAGTGCATACCAGTCATATGTAACGTAGACAGGATAGACCTTCGAATAAGTGACCCTAACTCTAAGCCCACAACCAAACAAGGAACAGGAAGTAGAGCAAAGATCACAGATTCTAAGTCTATGCCATCCTAGTTACCTATAACCTTAATGTATCCACCCCACAACTATTGACATACTAATAAAGACCTTTTTAGTTCTCAGATAAGTAATTAATAGTCACACAAAATACTCCTATAGTATTTTAAGTTTATGTTATGTTCTACTGTTCTCGTTGTAGTAGTGTTGGTAAGTTTTTAGACTTGTTGCAACCTCACAACCATACTTAAGGCACATGCTAATCACTCCTCGGATAATGTAGTTGATCAGGCTACATCTTCCCAGGGTTGACCATATGCTCTAAGTCTACTTGTGCTGTCCAACAATCGTAATACTTTTGTTCTGTCCTAGTGACACTGATTTTAGTATGAATGCAGGTATCCATACTTGGTTAAACATTTTATTATTTAAAAGTATAAACTCTTTATCAGCGTATTTTAATCCCGCTGTGTTTATAGTTCGTATATCTTTTATGGGTTGATACACTCGATTCACTATAAACAATGCTCTGATACCAATCTGTCACACCCCAAAACCGGAACGGCGGAAACGTTCGGGGGTGGAGGACGTCATGTTCAGTATCACAACAATGCAAAGTAGTAAACAAGCAACAACATCATCCAATGCATTAATAATATAATTTCATACAAGTGTTCTGTCAAGTTATATAGACACCAAAAATATACATGAAAAATAAAAGATGAGTCTTGAACGAGCTCCATCTTCTCAGAACCTGGCACCGTTACCTGTCTACTGGTGACCTGAGAATACAAGTTATTTTGAAAGAGTTTATCAGCTTTAAAGCTGGTGAGATCATAAGTATATTAGTGTCTGTAATTGTATGAAAGTGTTTGTAAGTCTGTAATGTATAAGTTTTGTAAAAGTTTGTAATTGTTTGAACTCTCCTAGAAAACCCTATGTTTCCTACTAAAAGTAGCCTTCTACCAAGGCATCTATTATCTGCGTGTGTATCTCTTGTAACAGTGTGTATTTTCCCAAATCTGACTATTATTAACCAAAAATATAGTTCTTACATTATTGTTTATTGTGTGGATATCATAAAGTAAAATGTAAAGGGAAAATGAAATAGTACTGTAGTGTTGTATTAAGTAACTACTCCTGTACTAATTACTTTAAACTATTTGTTATTTAAAGTACCATGTGATCGGCCTGTATCCTGCTACCGACTCTATAGTAAAACGACGATGTAAGATGTCGTAAGAAATGACGTTTGGCACCCGTAGACTTGCGAGTCCCACTGTAGCGAGCAGCAAGGTGTAGGATAGTCAATCAAGTATAGATCTATACACAAAATCATACGCTCCCCAATTAAGGAGATTGTGGATACAAAACGGGTCATGACAGGTAGTGCCATGTCCCCCGCTAAGTGGCTCACATAACTGTATGTAATGTATATGTATATGTATATGTATGTGCTAGCTGTATTGTGTGTTCTTTCTCTGTCTAGCTTGTATGTTTTGTTTCTCATCACTGTGTATTATGTTTGTTTCTCATCACTATGTATTATGTTTGTTTCTCATCACTATGTATTATGTTTGTTTCTCATCACTATGTATTATGTTTGTTTCTCATCACTATGTATTACTCATGAATGAACTGACTCATTGTATGTTTCATTGTTCTAGTAATAGTATCTTCCTAAACTATACCTATTATAGTTTACTAGTAATGTTGTTTGTGTATATGAACATGTTTGTATACGTTTGCTACCCAAAGGCATTGAACTGAATGAAAGAAGTAACCTTTTATATCTACACACATATACATGATATATAACTAGGAGTCAAACGACCTTCGGACAAATAACCTGAATGCCCTAAGTCCACAACCAAACAAGGAACAGGAAGTAAGGTGAGCTATCAGTCCTAAGTCCTTTCAATCCTACTTATACAACTATATCTATATAGATACACAGAATATAAGTTAAAAGAATTTAAGTAAAAGTATTTATCATGTAAAAGAGTTTGATAAAAGCATTTGGTATGCAAAAGAGTTTGTAAGACAGTTTGAAGTAAAACAGTTTGGTAACACAGTTTGAAAAGTAAGAAATCCCCATAAAAGCATTTAAAAACATTTAAAATGTTAATTAAGGGGTATGAACTCACCTGTAGTGAGTGGTTTGGATGAACGTAATGTATAGGATGCTAGGTGTCAAGTGAAGACTTGTACACACACGATGACCCTAGTTAACATATAATATCACATATATGTATTCAATTAGTCTTTAAACAACTAATTAACAAAGTTATGACATCCTAGGACATGTAAAACACCTTATATAAGTGCTATAAGTCCTAAGGATTGCATCTAAGTGTTGTAGGACATTGCTATTGAGTTTAGGGTTCAAGGGAACCCTTTATTTGAGTTTACGGTTTTGTGACAATAACTCATTGAGTTTACGGTCGTAAACTCATGAGTTTACGGCCGTAAACTCATGTTTCTTGACCATTTTGCGTTTTGAAGCCTTACAAGTCCTTAAAAGCATTTCTACTTGAAGTATAAGCCTTAGGAAGAGATTAGGGCACCATTTCATTCCTAAATGGAGTTTACGGTCCCTGGACCACTTCTCCTTGGGTTTACGGCCGTAAACCCATATGGTTTATGGTCTTTTGATGTTTTCAAGTACTAAACTCATTAAGGAAGGGATCTATGCAAGTTTCCAAGGCTTAGAAGGGACTAGGGCACACTTTGGCACCCTTTTTAGGGTTTACGGTCCAAGGTGTTCTTGGACCGTAAACACCTTTGATCCTTGGTTTCCTTGGTGTTTTCTTGATGTATTGAAGTGTAACAAGCCTTATTATACTCTAGGATAGAAGTACTTACAAGATAGAGGCTTGAAAAGATGCTAAAAGTCCAAGAACACTAGTGTGTGTTCTTGGTATTCTTGGTGAAACTTGAAGATCTAACCTTTTGGAATGATTTCACGGATGGAACTGTTTTAAATCACTAGATTAAGTAATATATCAACTTATTAGGGCTAGAAACACTTACAAGTTGAAGATCTTGAAGAATTGATGGATGATACTTGAGAGAGAATTGAGTTTGGATCTTGAATTTGTGAAAAATGGTAAATAATGACTAAGTGTCATATATATACCCCCAATTTAGGGTTTACAGCCGTAAACACCTTTGTTTAGGCCGTAAACTCCAAACTCTTGGAGCTTTGGGACTTTATTGTTGCACAATAAACCCTAGAGCATCCTCTCTCCTGTTATCTCCTGGAGTAGTAATCTTAAAATACTCAAACTTATTCCAAAAAGCTTGAAAATTAGCAGAAACAGTTTTGACTCCTATTGAAGTGAATGGTTGTACATAATAGAAATTTCGGGTTGTCACACATAATCACCCAATCGATTGTCTGTTCAATCTAGATTCCTATAACTCGTAGGTATTAAGTGATCACAGGAGGGTATTAACATCAGTTCCAGTTTACAGAACAAACACGTTTTCAGCTAGTTTTATTTAATAATAAAGCTACACTTTAACAACTTAAGTATGGGAAAATTCTTCTACTTTTCAGTTTTGGAACATTTAAGACAACAACTCACTTTTATGGAGAATATAGGATTTTCCAAGACAAACATTAGTAGTTTACAAGCAAACGGTTTACCATTCAACTAACGAGCAATCATTGTTAATTTATAATTCCTTAGTTTATACATCAAGGTTAGGTATGAAGAATATCCGATAGGCAATGGAATGTGTGACTCCCGCCTCATTTCCTGTTCCTTGTTTGGTTGTGGGCTTGGGGCAGATCCACACAATCAACTGTCCGTTTGATATTGGTTTATATATAACTACTATAAGCTAAGTAGTCATAGAAGGAACTGGTATTATCATACTCTTTCAAAGAAAATATAGGATTTTCTTAAGGAACACATTCATCACATCTTAAAGGATCATACGCTAGAGTGATATACAATGAGAATCCGACATGCAGTGGAATGCATGGCTTTCGCCTCATTTCCTGTTCCTTGCTTGGTTGTGGGCTTGGGGCAGAACCACACAATCGATTGTCTGTTCGATCTGGATTGTACATAACTTGTATACACTAAGTACTCGTAGAAGGAACTAGTATGAGTCATTTTACATACCATTCATCACATCAGAAAATATAGGATTTTCTGGATCAACACTTCATGTTTTACAAAGAACAAAGAACCTGTTTGCTAAAACAAAACGCTTATGAACTCACCAACTTTAATGTTGACCCTCTTTCAAAACCGCTTATATTCTCAGGACACTAGTAGACAGGTATACTGTCACACCCCGAAACCGATGGCAGAAACGTTCCGGGGCGGAGGACGTTATGTATAGCATCACAACCAATATATATAGCAACCATAGCAACATAACCATCACAGTGTATACATATATGAAAATGTTTACATCAGTTTGACAACTTGTTTGAATTACATCAGAGAGTATATATAAAATATAAACATAAGACTCATATTGCTCCGGCTTCTCAAAAATCCAGCAGGTACCTGTCTACTGATTTCCTAAGAATACAAGCAGTTTGAAAATATCAGCATAAAGCTGGTGAGTTCATCAGCGGTAGTTTGTAATGAAAACTCGTTGATGAGCTTGTAAAAAGTATTTTGTATAGCCTCAAGAAAATCCGATATTTTCTTTAAGTGAAAATGTAGCGTTACACGTTCCATATAAACCATGAACGTTCGTTACTGAAAACTGTAGTGATATGTGAGAATACTACTTCATGTGAGTAGCTAAGGGTAATCATGAAGTATAAGTATATTGTATATGAAATCCTTGCATAATCGATTTTGGTTGAAAACCCTGGCTTCAGCCTTTATACGTAGTGTGTTAGTTCTATTTAGTAAAAATAAAACTGTTGAAGAGTGACAGGTTGTAAACTAAAGGTGATTTATACATAATGTGAGTCGTATAACCATGCTTGATATGACTAGAGACCTTTCCAACGTTCTTCAGGCGTCGAGTTAAATGACATTTGTCACCCTGGGCATGCCTGTCTAACTGTAGCTAGCAGTTCGGGTGTGGGATTGTCAGTCCCGAATAGATCTATTCACAAATCTCACGCTCTCCCTCCAGGAGACTCTGGTTACACTATGATAGGATTTATCCCTGTACACCTAAGGGTACAGTAGCGAAGTAGCGCCTCACAGTATCGTACAATCTAGTTTACATGTAGTGATAATTACAGTTATGGATACCATGATAAAGTAGTGATGCAACCTGTAAACTATTGCTGTCTTAATGCATATGTTTAGTAGTGAAAGTTTCTATACTTGTTACATGTAAAAAATCCCAAACTATACCGATTATAGTTTGCATGTAAAACGTAGTGAATAGCGAGTCCGAAAAACTATGCAATTTTATTGAAAACGTCCCTTATGCTCAACACAGTACAAAAGGGTTAAAGTATGAGAATTGCATGAGTTTTGAAAAGATTTATGTTTAGCTTGTATCCCCCCCCCCCCCGCTGAAAACATTAAAAATACGGAAAATGTAGGGGTATGAACTCACCTTGAGCGAGTGGTTTGATGGAAGGATCGATACGGAAAGCTGGGTGTTCAAGTGAAGCCTTGAACACGATTCGATCCTAAATAACATGCCCATACACATAAACGAGTCAAATGAAGGTATTTCACCACTATAAGTGATGGAAAACCACTCTAGAGACTTGGATCTACTAGCACTAAGTGTTTGGACCTTGTAGGGTTGCATGAGGGGAGTGTATGGCCACCTTAAAGGTGTGTACGGCCATGGGTGTGCGGTCAGCATGTGTGTGCGGCCGTACAGAGGGCGTGTGCGGTCGTACAAGGGAGTGTGCGGCCGTACATAGAGGTGTGCGGCCGTACATAGAGGTGTGCGGCCGTACATAGAGGTGTGCGGCCGTATATAGAGGTGTGCGGCCGTGCACTCTTCATTCACGCTAAAAATGATGATTTTCAAGCGTTTCCAAGTCAATACCAAGTCCAACTAGCAAATAGAGGCCAAACTCTCACTTTGGAGAGTCTTTCAAGAGTGTGCGGCCACCCTTCTGAAGGTGTGCGGCCGTACACCTTCATATGATGAAGAAAACGATGAAACTTTGATGATTAACGGCTTAGATCAATGGGTCCTTCATGTATGATAAGCTAGGTGATGGAAAACTTACGTTTTTGAGGCCTTGAGAGTGTTATTGGATGAAGTTTTTAGAGAGAGAAAGTAGAGAGAGAAAGTAGAGTGCAGCCAAATGAAAGGAATGAGTGAAGGGGTCACCCTGTATAAATAGGAATGAGTGTGCGGCTGGAGGATGGGTGTGCGGCCGTACACTCATGTGTGCGACCGTACACTCATGTGTGAGGACGTACACTCATGTGTGCGGCCGTACACACCTCCCAAGAGGGTGTATGGCCCGGTTTTCTCACTATGGGACGTGCTGACTCTTTCCTAACTCAACCTTGGTCAAATGCAAGCTTAGAACACTTAAATGAACCCTTGAATGGCACCAAAAATCGACAAAACGAGTTGAATATTGATTGAATCGACTAAGTGTACATGATTGAAGTTCCGGGTTGTTACATCATCCCCCCGTTAGAGGGAATTTCGTCCCAAAATTCAAGAATAAAGTACAATCATGAACTTGGAAAGAGATGGGGGTACTTCTGCTTCATTGAATCCTCGCGCTCCAAAGTGAATTCAGGACCCCGCTTGGCATTCCAGCAGACCTTCACTATCGGGATGCGACTCTGTTTCGTACGTTTGACTTCCTGATCCATGATTTCGACAGGTTCTTCCACAAAGTGTAGACCGTCGTCCAATTCGATCTCGTCGAGAGGGATCACAAGTGTCTCATCGGACAGACACTTCTTTAGGTTCGACACGTGGAAGACAGGATGGATGTTGCTGAGCTCTCATGGTAACTGAAGTTTGTATGCTACGGGACCGATCCTAGCAAGGATCTCAAATGGTCCAATGTACCTTGGGTTTAGCTTATCACGTTTTCCGAAACGTATCATGCCTTTCCAGGGCGAGACCTTCAGAAGGACGCGGTCACCGACCTGGATTTCCAAGGGTTTTCGTCGCCTATCGGCGTAGCTCTTTTGTCTATCTCGTGAGGCTTTCATTCGTTCTTGGATTTTCACGATCTTTTCAGTCATCTCTCGGATAATTTCAGGACCAGTGAGAGTGCCGTCCGGGACTTGAGCCTTGACTAGCTACGTGTCACCCACTTCAGCCCAGCACAGGGGGGATCTACACTTGCGGCCATAGAGGGCTTCAAACGGCGCAGCCTTGATGCTGGTATGGTAGATGTTGTTGTAGGAAAATTCGACCAAAGGAAGATGGGTGTCCCATGACGTGCCGAAGTCGATGACGCAGACTCTCAACATATCTTCCAATGTCTGAATTGTTCTCTCACTCTGTCCATCAGTCTACGGATGATAAGCCGTGCTCATATCTAATTTAGTTCCAAGAGCCTTTTGTAGTGATTGCCAGAATCTTGAGGCAAACATGCTATCTCGATCGGAGATAATGGATACAGGTACCCCACGAAGGCGAACTATCTCTTGAATGTAGATCCGTGTGAGACTCTCCATCTTGAAGTTTTCTTTGATTGGTAGGAAGTGGGCGGACTTCGTCAACCGATCGATAATTACCCAGATGGCGTCGTGCCCACTCGGTGATCTAGGTAACTTAGTTATAAAATCCCTTGTTATATTTTCCCACTTCCACTCAAGTATTTCTGGCTGCTGAAGTAAACCTGAGGGCTTCTGATATTCCACCTTCACCTTGGCGCAAGTCAAGCACTTGCCCACGAATGTTGCAATCTCCACTTTCATGTTTGGCCACCAATAGAGCTATTTGAGATCCAGATACATCTTATCTGAACCTGGGTGAACGGAGTATTTCGTCTTGTGAGCCTCATTCATGACAACCTCTCTGTACCTGCCAAACTTTGGGGTCCAGATCCGGTTCATGAAATAGTAAACTCCGTCACCCTTGACCTCTAAGTTCTTATCCATTCCCCTCAAGGCTTTATCCAAGATGTTTTCTGGTTTTAAGGCTTCCCACTGAGCCTCTCTGATTTACACGGACAGATGGGAATGGATAGTCATTATTAGTGCCTTCACCTTACGCCCTGAATACTCCTTTCGGCTGAGGGCATCTGCTACCACATTGGCCTTGCCGGGATGGTAACGGATTTCGCACTCGTAGTCACTGAGTAGCTCTACCCATCGTCGTTGTCTCATGTTTAACTCCTTCTGATCAAAGATATGCTGGAAGCTTTTATGGTCGGTGAAGATAGTGCACTTGGTTCTGTAGAGATAATGTCTCCAGATTTTTAACGCAAAGACCACTGCTCCCAACTCCAAATCGTGAGTTGTGTAATTGACTTCGTGTGTTTTCAACTGCCTCGAGGCATAGGCGATGACCTTTCCTCGCTGCATGAGCACACAGCCTAGGCCCTGATTGGATGCGTCACAATAGACCATGAAGTCTTCCGTCCCTTCGGGAAAGGACAAGATAGGTGCGCTGCATAGGGCCTGCTTCAATGTTTGAAACGCGGTGTCTTGCTTGGATCCCCAACTAAAGTTTACCCCTTTTGTGTCAGGGTAGTTAAAGACTTAGCGATTATGGAGAAATTTTGGATAAACCTGCGATAATAGCCTGCGAGACCCAAGAATTTCTGGATTTCTGTGGGTGTATTTGGTGCAGACCAATTCTCTATCGCTTTGATTTTGGAAGGGTCCACGTGTATACCTTCCTTGCTAACCACGTGTCCAAGGAAATTTACCTTCGGATCCAGAACTCACACTTTGACAATTTTGCTTATAGCTTCTCCGCCCTTAATGTTTCCAGCACCTGCCTCAAGTGCTGTTTATGATCGTCCTCACTCCGTGAATAGATAAGTATATCGTCGATGAACACGATCACGAACTTGTCTATGAAAGGGCGGGACACTCGATTCATCAGGTCGATGAATACTGCCCATGCATTGGTCAGACCAAAGGGCATTACTACAAGTTCGTAGTGTCCATAGCGAGTTCGGAATGCTGTCTTGGGCACATCATTCTCGTGAACTCGCAACTGATGGTACCCTGATCTTAGATCTATCCTTGAGAAATAACTGGCTCCTTTAAGTTGGTCGAAGAGATCATCGATTCTAGGTAAGGGATATCGGTTCTTGATGGTCAACTTGTTCAGTTCTCGGTAGTCAATGCACATCCGAAAGGATCCATTTTCTTTTTCACAAATAAGATCGGAGCTCCCCAGGGTGAGGAACTCGGCCTAATGAACCCTTTGCTGATCAGCTCATTGAGCAGGCTGGATAACTCTTGCACCTCCGCTGGCGCTAAACGGTAAGGAGACTTAGCTACAGGAGTAGCTCCGGGTATTAAGTCAATACGAAACTAGACTTGACGTTCGGGAGGGATTCCTGGAAGATCTTCAGGGAAGACGTCAGGAAAGTTACAGACTTCGGGAATGCTCTCGAGGTCTTTAACTTTTTGCATCTCATCGACAACATGAGCTAGGAATGCATGGTACTCTTTCCGCAAATACTTCTGGGCTCGGATGCATGAAATGATACGAAGATTTGAACTGAGTTTATCACCATAAATCATGAGGGCTTCGCCAGAGGGAAGGTTGAGACCGATAGCCTTCTCGTAGCAAAGGAAATCAGCACGATTGGGGCTCAACCAATCCATACCGATAATGACATCGAAACTCTTAATAGACACCGGCATAAGATCGATAGGAAAGGAATGATTGCCTAAGGTAAGAGTACAACCTATGAATATGTCGTTCGCACTTTCTTTCTCTCCGTTAGCCATTTCGACGGTGAACGTTTCGGTTAAAGGTTGGGATTTACATTTGATTAGATGTTTGAATGCATGACTAACAAAACTCCTCTCTGCACCAGAATCAAAAAGAATGCATGCATGAGAGTTGTCAAGGAGGAACGTACCCGTAACAACGGTAGGATCAACGACCGCTTCCTCCTGGCCCATCGCCAGAACTCTTCCCGTATTGCCACCTGTTGCTTCCTTGGGGTAGTTTCTCCTGAAGTGCCCAACCTCTCCACATCCATAACAAGCTTGACCAGCACCTGCTCCCGCAGCCTGGTTTGTTGGTTGGGTTGGCACCTTGAAGTATCGAGCTGTGTGTCCCTTCTTTCCACGGCTATTGCAACTTAACTCATGGCAGGGTACGTGATGATGGAAGTTACACTTGTTGCACAGGGGTAGTTTTCCAGCATATCCACCGGTAGGAGATTGAGTGGTTGGGACAGTAGCTGGAGCAGCAGCAGGAGCAGTAACAGCATCAACTGCTACTGTTTGTTGTTTCTTGGAGGGATCCTGCAAAGACTGACCCTTGTGTTTGTTCCATGATTTCTTCTTCTTCTCTCCACTCTCCTTTTGTGGCTCGGAGACAGCTGCCACCTCATCCAGATCGATTCCATGATCGATCAGAGTCTGTGCCAGATCCTTGGCGCTTTCACATGTAGCTGATCTAGCAGCCAAGACATTCCCCTTGGTTGGTTGCGTCAATCCCCAAATGTACCTCTCAATTTTCTTGCTTTCCGGGGTGACCATTCCCGGACAGAGGAGAGCCAGATCACAGAATCTCGCGGTGTAGGCAGCGATGTCGGAACCCTTCATCTTTAAGTTCCAGAGTTCATGCTCCAACTTTTGCACTTCGCCCCCATGCTGTATTCCGCAAGCATGAGTTCCTTCAGTCTTTCCCAACCCATGGCATTAGCCACTGGCAGGGTTAGGGTTTTGACTCAACCATTCCACCAGGTCAATGCTCTGTCGGTGAAGGTGCAGGCGGCGAACTTCACCTTGTTTGCTTCGGAACAAGCGCAAATTTCGAAGATGGATTCGATCTTCTCGAACCATCGAGTCAGAGCGATGACACCTCCATTTCCGTCGAAAGACTTGGGTTTTGCAGTCATGAAGTCCTTGTAGGAACACTCCTTTTGATGTCCCTGACTTCCATCTGGTCTCTGTGGATCGGTTCCACCTCCAACCCCACCAGCATTCACTTGTGCCATTGCTGCAGTCACGACGGCTGTAACTGCTGCCTGAAACATGACGGGGTCGAACTGAGGGGGTGGTGGTGGTGGTGGAGTGTTGTCGTTTCTTCTGATGGGTCTTGGTCGGGGAGGCATCTTTTTCTAGAAACAATCAGGAAGAAGAGGATGGTAAGTCCTCAAGATATATGAAACAAGATATATCTATCCCGGTAATAAAAGAGTTTTTACCAAACAATAACCACTAAAAGGTTACTAATGCAAGCAAGTTATCGCTTAAGGAAGAAGAGGTAGCAATACTTAGAGTGATTCTGTATACTGAGTTTGGCTCTAGCTAAAATACTCCTATAGTATTTTATGTGAGATAATTTTGGTAAGTTTTAGGCCTGCTGTAACACTGCAGTCACTCCTAAGCACATGTTGGTCATGTCTCGACTGAATATAGTTGATCAGGCTATATTCACCATAGACATGATTGCATAACTGCCCAGGTTTAACCGCAACGTCCCAACATCCAAATACTTTTGTTTCGTTCTACTAGTGACACGAATTCTGTTATGTATGCATGCTCGTATACTTTTTATAAAAATACTGATATTTTGAAAGTATACTTTTAGTGTAGAGCACTTAGCCCCCTTAGTGTTTATAGTTGCATACCACGTAAGGTTCGGTATACTAGTTCGCTATAAACAAGGGCTCTGATACCAATCTGTCACACCCCGAAACCAATGGCGGAAACTTTCCGGGGCGGAGGACGTCATGTATAGCATCACAACCAATGTATAATAGCAACCATAGCAACACAACCATCACAGTGTATACATATATGGAAATGTTTACATCAGATTGACAACTTGTTTAAATTACATCAGAGAGTATATATAAAATATAAACATAAGACTCATATTGCTCCGGCTTCTAAAAAATCCAGCAGGTACCTGTCTACTGATTTCCTGAGAATACAAGCAGTTTGAAAATATCAGCATAAAGCTGGTGAGTTCATAAGCGGTAGTTTGTAATGAAAACTCGTTGATGAGCTCGTAAAAAGTATTTTGTATAGCCTCAAGAAAATCCGATATTTTCTTTAAGTGAAAATGTAGCGTTACCCGTTCCATATAAACCATGAACGTTCGTTACTGAAAACTGTAGTGATATGTTAGAATACTACTTCATGTGACTAGCTAAGGGTAATCATGAAGTATAAGTATATTGTATATGAAATCCTTACATAATCGATTTTGGTTGAAAACCCTGGCTTCAGCCTTTATACGTAGTGTGTTAGTTCTATTTACTAAAAATAAAACTGTTGAAGAGTGACAGGTCGTAAACTAAAGGTGATTTATACATAATGTGAGTCGTATAACCATGCTTGATATGACTAGAGACCTTTCCAACGTTCTTCAGGCGTCGAGTTAAATGACATTTGTCACCGTGGGCATGCCTGCCCAACTGTAGCTAGCAGTTCGGGTATGGGATTGTCAGTCCCGAATAGATCTATTCACAAATCTCACGCTCTCCCTCCAGGAGACTCTGGTTATACTATGATAGGATTTATCCCTGTACACCTAAGGGTACAGTAGCGAAGTAGCGCCTCACAGTATCGTACAATCTAGTTTACATGTAGTGATAATTACAGTTATGAATACCATGATAAAGTAGTGATGCAACCTGTAAACTATTGCTGTCTTAATGCATATGTTTAGTAGTGAAAGTTTCTATACTTGTTACGTGTAGAAAATCCCAAACTATACCGATTATAGTTTGCATGTAAAACGTAGTGAATAGCGAGTCCAGAAAACTATGCAATTTTAGTGAAAACGTCCCTTATGCTCAACACAGTACAAAAGGGTTAAAGTATGATAATTGCATGAATTTTGAAAACATTTATGTTTAGCTTGTATCCCCCCTGAAAACATTAAAAATACGGAAAATGTAGGGGTATGAACTCACCTTGAGCGAGTGGTTTGATGGAAGGATCGATACGGAAAGCTGGGTGTTCAAGTGAAGCCTTGAACACGATTCGATCCTAAATAACACGCCAAGACACATAAACGAGTCAAATGAAAGTATTTCACCACTATAAGTGATGGAAAACCACTCTAGAGACTTGGATCTAATAGCACTAAGTGTTTGGCACTTGTAAGCTTGCATGAGGGGAGTGTATGGCCACCTTAAAGGTGTGTACGGCCATGGGTGTGCGGTCAGCATGTGTGTGCGGCCGTAGAGAGGGCGTGTGCGGTCGTACAAGGGAGTGTGCGGCCGTACATAGAGGTGTGCGGCCGTACATGGAGATGTGCGGCCGTACATAGAGGTGTGCGGCCGTGCACTCTTCATTCACGCTAAAAATGATGATTTTCAACCGTTTCCAAGTCAATACCAAGTCCAATTAGCAAATGGAGGCCAAACTCTCACTTTGGAGAGTCTCTTAAGAGTGTGCGGCCACCCTTATGAAGGTGTGCGGCCGTACACCTTCATATGATGAAGAACATGATGAAACTTTGATGATTAACGGCTTAGATCAATGGGTCCTTCATGTATGATAAGCTAGGTGATGGAAAACTCACGTTTTTGAGGCCTTGAGAGTGTTCTTGGATGAAGTTTTTAGAGAGAGAAAGTAGAGAGAGAAAGTAGAGTGCAGCCAAATGAAAGGAATGAGTGAAGGGGTCACCCTGTATAAATAGGAATGAGTGTGCGGCTGGAGGATGGGTGTGCGGCCGTACACTCAAGTGTGCGACCGTACACTCATGTGTGCGGCCGTACACTCATGTGTGCGGCCGTACACACCTCCCAAGAGGGTGTATAGCCCGGTTTTCTCACTATGGGACGTGCTGACTCTTTCCTAACTCAACCTTGGTCAAATGCAAGCTTATAACACTTAAATGAACCCTTGAATGGCACCAGAAATCGACAAAACAAGTTGAATATTGATTGAATCGATTAAGTGTAAAGGATTGAAGTTCCAGGTTGTTACATATACGCACAGGTTCCTAGAAGACGGAGCATAGTATCTTCAAGTCCTTACTTTTCCATTTACTTTTGGAGTCAATCATATATGATTCGAATACAATGTAAACATTTTAATATCAATACAATGGTTGTTGTTGCTTTGATTACTATTATTCAGTTGTTGTGATACTGTACATGACGTCCTTCGCCCTCGAACGTTTCCGTCATTCCGGTTTGGGGGTGTGACAGATTGGTATCAGAGCATTGTTTATAGTGAACTCATTATGTCAACCCATAAAAGATATACAACTATAAATACAATGGGGCTGAAGTGCTCTGACTAAAAGTATACTTTTAAAATATAAGTATTTTACGAGAAGTATACGAAGAAGCATACATATAAAGAAAAAGTATCACATGAAGAACAAAACAAAAGTATTTAGATGCTGGACACTACAGTCAAACCTAGGCAGTTATGTAATCATATCTGGGATAAATATAGCCTGATCAACTATATTTATTTGAGATACGACCAACATGTGTTTGTGAGTGATAATGTGTTACAACGAGTCTAAAACTTACCAACTCTACATACAAAGGATCTCTAGAACAAAACCTAAATTTAAAATACTATAGGAGTATTTTATGGTACTATAAGATAACAACACGTATGAAAACCTACCAAGTCCATATACCAAGAAACTTTAGAAACAATCATACAATTAAAATACTATAGGAGTATTTTAGGCACTATAACTAACTTATGTGAAAACTAAAAGACTCTTACTGGCAGGTCTATAATTGCGAAGTGTATGCTTCCAGGGTTATATATAATTGGGATCTTATAGACTTAGAATTTGTGATCTTCGCTCTACTACCTGTTCCTTGTTTGGTTGTGGTTTTAGAGTAGGATCACTTATTCGAAGGTCTATTTGATCTTGGTTATATACAACTTGCACGCACTGCGTGGTTATAGGAGGACCCAGTTTGGATCACCAAAAACTTCAGAATAAATGTTTTACTTAATCTCAAAAGATTTTTTAGACATTCCCACTCTGGCACAAACAACCTAGATAGATATAGCCACTCCACCACAACAACCAACAAAGTAGACAAGGAAGAACAAGAAAGGATTCATGGGGAGGATTCCGAGAAGGAATCATACGAGGAGTCAGACTTCCCATCATGAAGTGATGGAGATCAGTGATAAAACTCGAAGCATGACAGAGTAAGGATTCAACACACCTATGAAGAACAAGAACACCATAGGAAAGTCCAGAGACAACAAATTCCCACAGCTGAAACCAGAACAATCAAAACTAGGACAGAGAACAGAGGAAACCACTCATGAGGCGTGCTAGGTGGTAGAACAGCTCATGCGTCACACTAATAATTAACCAATTAACATAACCTAGTGAGTCAGTGATTACGCTACTCACATTATGTGTTAGGATTATCGCCACTTCAGTAACAACAAGTAACAGTAAACCAAATCACAGGATTTCACTTAAAAGGTAGTTACTACAAAAAAATTCATAAGTCTATTATACATAGACCTCTGTTATGAATTGCTTTCAAAAGTCAGAACATGATACATTCATAACTAAGATAACTTAGATTCAAATAACACTCGACTAGTAACCACTACTAAAGGCTTACCACCGTTTCATATTTTAAACCTTATGGCACAAAGATGCTACCGAAAAAGTCGAACAGAAACAAAAACAACGCACCACCACCACCACATCCACATTATGATCCGGTTGTCTTTCAAGCGGCAGTAATAGCCGCAGTCACAACTGTCATGACTCAAATCCACACAAGTGGTACTAGTGGATCGGGTAGTGGTACTAACAAATCTAACCCCAAGGAAAGCCACAGACACACAAGAGAGTGTTCGTACAAAGACTTCATGAATTGTGGACCCAAATCGTTCGATGGAAGTGGGGGAGTCATCACCCTAATGTGATGGTTCGAGAAAACAAAGTTGATTTTTGAGATATACGCGTGCCCAGAAGGGAGCAAGGCGAAGTTTGCTGCATGCACCCTCTCTGACAGAGCCTTGACATGGTGGAATAGCCATGTCAAGTCACTGACCCTACCAGTGGCAAACGCGATGGGCTGGGAGAAACTAAAAGAGATGATGCTGGAAGAGTACTGCCCGAGGGGCTAGATACAAAAGCTAGAGCAAGAGTTGTGGAACCTTATCATCGCAGGCTCAGACATACTAGCCTACACCGATAGATTCAACGATTTAGCCATGCTATTCCCTGGGAGGGTTACCCCGGAGAGCAGGAAGGTAGAGAGATACATTTGGGGACTACCTCCTCGAACACTGGTGGACCATGGAGTCCGCCAAGGCATAATGACCCCCGTTCCTGAGTCAACCAAAGGGTGTGACGATAAACAAAAATCCGGGAGCAAGAAGAAAAGACAGTCAAGACAAGAGCCCAATAATGGACAACATATGATTGCGGTTCATGCTGCCACGATACCAGCCACTCCAGCACCTGACAGTCGATATGTTGGAACCCTCTCGAAATGTAATAAGTGCAACCTCCATCATACCGGAGTGTTCCGGAAGATGTATTGCAAGAACTTCCTCAGGAGGGGACATACTATCCGTTTCTGCAAGGCACCGACACGACCAATCTCTCAAGTCCCATACGACACAATAAGCCAGGCCTGTTACAGGTGTGGCGAAACTGGACACTTCCAGAGGGATTGTCCAATAACAAGGGACTCTGGAGAAGATGGAAGAATACTAATGATTACCACAGGAGAGACTATCCCGGAACCCCTGTGAATAGCGGTACGTTTCCCAATAAATATATGTAAAGCTTAAATTTTTACTAAAACTGGCGCCAATTAAGAAGTAATTATAAATAACTCTCTCGTCTGAACAAAACACATCGTTCATAGAAAAACTAAGGATCCTTGCAGGTGAGCTATGATGGCTTAGTGTATATATTAGGGTCATTTATAATTAATATTTGTAGACTTATAGTGAGTGAATTCACCTTATTTCCTGTTTCGTGTCTCGTTGTGGATTTAGGGCAGAGTCACTCAGTCGACTATCTTTCCAATCTTAATTATATATGACTTGTATACACCAAGCGATTATAGAAGGACCTGGTAGGGATTATATTATAAAAATTCATCATTTAAAATTATTAGAAACACTCATATTGTTAGTACTCACTTAATGCAGTACAAAATGCTCGTAGTAGTAATAACAAGGATAAATTTGAAAGCACTAGGAATGTACACATAGAATGCATTGTCGCTCTAACAAACACTTCTACCGAATCAGATAAACACGTGTGTCAATAAGAAGTTCCGACATCGCCAGCCGACATGGGTTGGCTTGGTCTTCACCATGTCGATCGCATGCGCTACCAAAATGACACCTCACCTTAATTGACCGACTAATGAAACTCTCGTCACTCATAACAACAAACCAGATACGAACCTCAAAATCATCTCTCGTTTCAAAAACACCGAAGTACTCATGCGAGGAGTACTTTATCTTCCAAAACCTTCTCCAAGTATTCCCAGCAGATCTTTTGGGAATACCAAATATGAAGCAAGTCAAGTTCAAGCACAGAGGCTAGGGACAAATACGGTTAACCTATCACTGTTAAGTGTATACGCGAGGGTGGTATATAATTAAGATTTTAAGGACTTAGGATGTGTGTTTCCGCCCTATCTCATGTTCCTTGTCTGGTTGTGCACTTGGGGCAGAGTCACCCATCCGACCATCTTGTCAATCTTAATTATATACGACTTGTATACATGAGATGATGATAGATGAACCAGGTATGAGTCCTACCATGAACTTCAAGACAAAAACTGCCCAGGATTATGAGCGTGTATGCTACCATATTAATGAACATAGAAAAGTGAATCAAACCCACACATTTCCTACCAATTGAAACAACAAACGCAATAGTGAAGATCCGCTGAACCGCCAAGCGAGGATCAAAATTCACTTGGGAACAAGAAGATCATATAGAACCAAAGTACCTACCTCTTTCCTAATTCCTAGTAGCCACTCAGAATTTGAATTTCGTGATAAAATTCCCTCTAACGGGGGGATGATGCACAACTCGGAATTTTTAGATCAAGTAAAGCCCGAACTCTAACCAAGTACAAGTGAAACAACATTTCAATTCTTGTTGCATTTTGTCATCTATAGCCATATGGCTTGTTTAATGAGTTAACAAAGAAGTATGGATTGAAAGCTAAGCTAATTTAGGGTGTCAGAAATAAACATAAGTTAAAAGACTAAGGGTTTAAAACATAAATGTAACCATTAAATGAGTTTTCACCCATGTAATCAATGCACATATGTGTTCACGGTCCAAAAAATTAATATTCAAAGTGTTCACGGTTTGGAAATCAATTCCATAAAGGAGTTCACGGCCAAAACAAATAAGGGTAAAGGTGTTGACGGTTGGGATTTTAATTCACAAAGGTGTTTACGGTTTGCCAAATCTGAAAACACTCTTTATTGGGCCGAAATCACACAATTAGCCCACCTTAGAACCGTAAACACAAAAGGGATTGGCCCATTATGAGCCATAAACACCCCTATATATGTATTCATCTGGAAACAATTTCATTTCTCACATTTTCCAGCCATAAACACTCCCATATTTGCTCTCAACTACCATCTGTGAACCTTCCTAATTTCATAAGATTTTGCCTAGATCTTCAAGTTTTCACCAAGAACATCAAGAACATTCAACCATATCTTCAAATCTTCAAACAACCACCAAGAACACACCATGAACCCAATTATCCAACCGTAAACCCCTTTTTCAACCGTGAACCCATTTCGAACATCCCTAACAATTCCAAATAAATATTGTAAGTATCACCTTAACTAATTAAATCACTATTTAATTATTATTTAAATTAATATCTTATTAATTTAAATACGACATCGGGGATAATTATTTTTAGGATAAGACTGTTGTCACGTATTCTAATCCGAGGATTACAGTTAGTACTTCGCAACTCAACCGAGCACACACATTGAAGGTGAGTTCATACCCCCATATTTTTCCAAGCTTTTTCAATGTTTTTATTGGGGGGGGGGGGGAATACAAGTAAAACACAAGTAATCTTGTGTTTAAAAATATAAGTTTGGTTATTATATTTTCTTTCTGTTAATATGCTTTTGAACGTGAAACCTATTAAATACGGGAAAGATTGTGACTACTAGACTTACAAACAATTTACAAAACATGTTAAGACACAATGATTTTACAAGTACAGATTTTAACATGAAAAAACAAACTTATAAACTATATTAAGTTTAGTTTATGGAACGAAAGTACTACTTTTAGAAATTTATATGTTATTAACAAAAAGGGTTTTCATTGTATTATTCGTGAATTCGTTGAGGGAACAAATTTGTGAGAGACGTTTTCGAGTACTTACCTAAGTACCAAGGGAAGTCTAACCTTATGAACCAGAGCCTCCTGGAGGGAGAGCGTGAGTTTGTGTATAGATCTATACGGGACTGACAATCTCGCGCCCTGACTATTAGCTACAGTCGTTCTGGGTGACAAACCTCATTAACATTAATGACGTACGAAGAACGTCGTAGGGTTTAACGTCCATCAATATGGTTATAAGAACTCACATGGATATAACATGGCCTCGTTCACATAATAATATACTTAACAAATAGTCATCCGGGTTAGTAACTACGTGATTATTTATTATATACATAAGGGTGATATGAAATTAACATCCGACATGCAGTGAGATGTGTCACTTCTGCCTCACTTATTGTTCCTTGTTTGGTTGTGGGCTTGGGGCAGAATCATCCAATCGACTGTCTGTTCGATCTAGATTTCTATAACTCCTAGGTACTAAGTGATCACAGGAGGGTATTAACATCACTTCCAGTTTACAGAACAAACACGTTTTTGGCTAGTTTTATTTAATAATAAAGCTACACTTTAACTACTTAAGTATGGGAAAATACTTCTACTTTTCATTTTTGGAACATTTAAGACAACAACTCACTTTTATGGAGAATATAGGATTTTCCAGGACAAACATCAGTATTTTACAAGCAAACGGTTTACCATTCAACTAACATGCAATCATTATTAATTCTATAATTCCTTAGTTTATACATCAAGGTTAGGTATGAAGAATATTTGATAGGCAGTGGAATGTGTGACTTCCGCCTCATTTCCTGTTCCTTGTTTGGTTATGGGCTTGGGGCAGAGCCACACAATCAACTGTCTGTTTGTATTATTGGATTAAAGGCCCAAGGAGGTTGTCACACCCCCAAACCAAGGATGGCGGAAACGTCCGGGGGTGGAGGACTTCATATATAGTATCACAACAATGAGTATAATAATGCTCAAAGTAAATAAAACCATCATGGATATAATTGAAAAAGTTACACCATAGTGGTTGATTTCCTATTTCACTGAATTCCTGAGAATACAAGTAGTTTGAAAAAGTGTCAACAATTAAGTTGGTGAGTTCATAAGAGTTTTATTTGAGAATGAAGCCGTTTTCCTTGTAAAAAGCGATAGAGTATGATTTCAGAAAATTCAATATTTTTCTTTATTAAACGCGAAATGAACTCTCCTATGTTATGCAATAATGTACCCTAGAAAGACCTGTAGATTCCTTTTATAATCACCCAGTGTATATAAGTTATATAAAATTTAAGTTAAATAAACTGTCGAATACAATGGTCTGCCCTAGGTCCACAACCAAACAAGGAACATGAAGTAAGGCGGGCCCACCAATTCTAGGTCGATTGCGACTAAATTCATATATAGCTCTAACATGCACACTTAGCAAATTATAGCTGAAGTCTAACAATTCTAGATGAAACGTAGTTTTAATATCATGAAAGCCATTTAGTATTAAATCTTGTACTTTGTCATGTATACTTCAAGAAAATCCCTTATTTTCCTTATATAAGTTATGTAGCCTTAAATCCCAAGACCGAGAATATGAGTGTGTGTTTTGTACTTATGATGTTTATAATCGTAATGCGTTTTCCCAAAGGAAATCCAATATTTTCCTTATATAAAGTTATGTACCCTTAAATCCCAAGACCGAGAATGTGAGTGTGTGTTTTATACTATTAATGTTCACGTAGTTTTAAATAGACAAAACCCCTTTTCAAAGTGGAATTTTCCCTGTAAACTTGAAAGATTGTTAACTCCCTATGTGAGTCGTTATAACCATACTATGACGAGAAATAACCTGCAACAACGTTTTTCAGACGTCAGGGTCTTATGACTCTTGCCACCCGCAGACCTGCCGGTCCGGCTGTAGCTAGCAGCGAGGTGTGGGGTGTCAATCCCAATATAGATCTATACACAATTATCACGCTCTCCCTACAAGAGACTCTGGTTATAACTTACAGGATTTTCGAACCCGTACCCTAAGAGTACGATAGAGAATGTCTCACAACTTACGTTAACTAGTTTACATATAGTTTGAGTATAAAACCTCTTCCGTGGTGGAAGTGATATCACCTTCTATGAAATAAATTAGTGATATGAAATCCATAAACTATTACTATTATAGTTTATCATGTAGTATATGAAAAACCCATTTGTTTTGAGAGTAAAACCTTTTCCATGTAGTATGCTTTTATCGGAAATTTCATAAACCATACTTATTATAGTTTATTATATGTGTTCGTAATGAATGGAAAAACCTTAACATGAATGACTAATTTCTGTTTATGATGGTAAACTAACAAGAACGCATCCAAATATTTAGAAACTTATTGTTATGCACTTTTCTCAACATACTACAAAGTGCTATTAATATGGTAAGCTATGTAACTAGTTTTTACTCTTTCTGCACTGTTTTGAAATCATCATAGAAAAATCATACGAAGTCGAAAACTAACTCCGTAAACTCTGAGAGTTTAGAAATTATGTCTAGTTTATTCTTAATTTTTATTATGATTTTTAGAATTCTCTAACTTATGTGAAAGTGTTCATAATCTCAGACTGGTCCGAATTCATTTCTGAAATGATAGATAGTTTTGTAAAAATCACCATAAATCGTAGAAAAATCATATCGAGATGTACAAGTAGTCATTTTAAAGGTATAAACCTGAACTACATGCATATTAATCAGTTTTGAAAAATATTAAGTTTAAGTTGGGTAAAACAGTTCGTGAATAGGTCACAACTTTTCTATGGTAAGCTGTCAAGTTAACTTTCAAATATGTTTTGGTGTTTTAACTTGTATTCCCCCTGAAAACTGAAGAAAACTAGAAAATGTAGGGGTATTAACTCACCTTGAGTGATTTCTTGAAGAGTGGAAGGTTGAAGTCAAGGAGTATCAAGTCAAGAACACTTGATGAACATGTGAAGACTTGGATGATCCTAAGAACGATTTTTGGTGTTAAGATATGAGTCGATGATCCAAGAGTCTTATGAAATTATGGAGTAACACTTGAGTTTAGATGGAATACTTACCAAAAAGTGCAGTAGCAACTCAAGAACACTTGCACAAAGTGGTGGGAAGTAGAGAGAAAATGAGGCTCTCTTGAAGTTGTATGAGAAGTGTGTAAGTGAAGGACTTGGTCAAAGTGAACAAAGAAATCTTCCATGGATTTATTTATATAGAAGTTAATGGAGCAAGTTGTGAGTTTGAAGTGATGTGTGCCTTGGTTTGTGTGATGTGGATAAGGTGGCAAATGAGAGGATGACACATGGAGGGCAAGTGGGCACACTTAACCCACTTGATAAGCTATTTAAATTAATAAATCCTTGAAAAATAATTAAAATAAGAGTTCTGGGGGTTAAAAATGATAAAAATATGAATTTGGTGAAAAAATCTCGTTAAAATAATCAAAAACGGGCTTAAAACGGAGTCGGGGTCGAAAACCAGGTGGAAGATGCGAAACTGCAAAGCTTCTCGGATTAGGCCGAAGGTTCGGTCCCTGCTGCTGGGCCCGAAGGCGATGGCAGGAAGATAAGCGAAGGCAAAGTTCGGTTCGGTCTGCTGAGCTTCGGTCCGAGAAGGGTGCTTCACTTCTGACAGGCTTGCTTCTGACAAGCTCGGTTCCTAAGAGGTTCGGCTCTAATAGAAGGGTTCGACTCCTAAGAGGTTCGACTCTAATAGAAGGGTTCGACTCCTAAGAGGTTCGGTTCCTAAGAGGTTCGGTTCCTAAGGAGGGTTTCGGCCCTAATTAGTTGTTTTTCGATATAACTCTCCGTTTCAAGCGGTTTTTGGCCAAGTTAAGGGTCGGGATGACTAAAAAAAAGTTGAGAGAGATCTTGAGAGAGATTTGGGAGAGATTTCACATAGTTGGAGAGATTTGGGAGATATTTCACATACTGGGAGAAATTTCACATACTTGGAGAGATTTCACATACTTGGAGAGATTTTGGAGAGATTTTACATACTTGGAGAGATTTGGGAGAGATTTCACATACTGGGAGAGATTTAACATACTTGGAGAGATTTCACATACTTGGAGAGATTTGGGAGAGATTTCACATACTTGGAGAGATTTGGGAGAGGTTTCACATACTTGGAGAGATTTGGGAGAGGTGACCGTAGTCATTATTATCGTATAATCTCGTAATGCAAGGTTCGTGAACCCCGTTATGCTTCGTTTATGATTGTTTTAAGTCCCCACTAGGGTCCGTAGTCGTGTTTTGATGCGTTTAACTCCCTTTTTAGGGTTTTTACATTGTTAACACATAGATTCTTCAAGACACTTGAATTCTTGACATACAAATGCACATTTTTAGACATAGAATAACTTTTAGCATACAAGTACTAATTAAGTCTTACCGGTTTGACTTGTTGACCTTGACTTGTTGACTTTGACTTGAATTTGATGGTTCTTACATAAGTGGATTAGGGTTTACAAGTTGAAACTCTTGGAATTATACACTATAAGTGTAACCCCTAAAACCCTAAAATTGGCACTTGTGCATTCCTAGAAGAAGCTAGCCGTTTTTGGTGGTTCATAACCTCTCTCACATTTATCCTCCTCTTGCTCTTGGTGTTTTGTGAACCATTTGAGGCATCAGACTTGAGGTGCTAAGCTCTTGAAAGGCCAAAACTCTACAAGCTACAACAAAGAGGTAATTGTCTAACTTGTTTTATGTTTCAAATATCAAGTTGTATGCTAGTTATAGGTTTCATGCTTTGGATATTTTTTTGTTGCGTGTATAACTAGAGAAAACTTAGATCCAAAGCATTAGGGTTGTATGTGCACCATGAGAGTGTTATAGTATATAAAACCCAATAGTGGTATAAGAGCCATGTTGTTTTCTGTTATATTGATGCATGGCTAATTGTTCAAAGTTGAAGCAAGTCAAAAAACGACACTCTAACAGAAGGATTCGACAAGTCCATACATGAACTGAATGAGTTCATGGTGAACTCAACGAGTCCATAAGCTGACTCGGCGAGTCGGACAGCCTGATTGTAGTTTTTCGAGTTTTTTGGCCTGTTTTGGATTAGGATCATTACCACAAACTGTTTTGGTTCATAAAATTTGATTTTGTTGATATGGTAATGATTATCCCCATCCAATAACATGATGATTTCCAAATTTTAAGATAATTACTTGATTTTGTGAAAAACTAATTATTTGTAAAATTTGAATCATTTTGCTATAACAGTTGCAATAGGTCAAATTGGTAAAAGATAAAGATTATATGATTGTTTTTATTAGTATTAAATTTGATCTAAATGTTTTAAGAGGTTACAAAACTTGTCATCAGGTTTTGGAACTCAAAAGTTTTTAAGGAATTACAAAATTAAGTCCAAAAGTTATGGAATCCAAAGTTTTTCAAGAGTTTCATAACTTGCCCTCAAATTATGGAATATGAAAAGTCTCATTCATGAAAATATTAACTCTTGTAATTGAAAGGTTTCAAAAGATGCAACTCTGAGGTTCATAACTTAAAAATTAATTAAATAGTTTCTGATTTTGAATTTTTTATATTTAGCACCTTGATGTTTTGAATAGTTCAAATTACATCTTTATGGATTTCATTAAATTAAATAAATGTTTAATTAAAAGAGAAGATTAATAAATCCATAATCACATGGCTTAAGTTTAATTAAATTAAGAGTATAGTCTAATTAATAGATTAAACCACAAAGTATTTTAAAAGCTTAAAATACACCCTTATACTATATAAAATTAAAAGTTTAATATATATATATATATATATATATATATATATATATATATATATATATATATATATATATATATATATATATATATATATATATATATATATGTGTGTGTGTGTGTGTGTGTGTATGTGTATAAGTTAAAAAGTCAGTCTTACCGTTAGTAGGCCTCATTTACGAAGCTGGTCTATAAGGGGTGTTTAAGGAAGCGGCCTGTAAAATGACCGCCATTGGGTATCCACTCTTACCCACGACACCCTTGACCTGTAGAGGGTCATTATCCGAACGGGTTTGATAGGACACTTAAATCCTCATTAAAAGTATAATGAAATACAAAGTAACTAAACACTTTATAAATTCCCAATTTTAGTTACTTTAGGAAAAGTGTGAATTTGATGCTAACCCATGAAATTGCACATTGCACCTTATCGGTTAGTTAGTGGAGCGTGTGTGGTTAGACGGCACACTAATATGGACTAATAAAGGATGGCAATGGGTTTCTCCTAAATTATCATTGATCAATGGAGCGTGTGTGGTTAACCGACATATTGATTGGGTGATTAAATGACATCGAGAGTACCAAGCTAATTTGCCTGGTTATTCACACCTTGTTTGTGATCCTCGGTATCCTAGTCACAAACTTGAAGGGCATAATCGAGATTAAACATGCCATTGAAAACTTCAATGAATCTCAAAAGAATCTAGGAATTTCAATTCATTTAAAACCTAATATTCATTTTCGTTTTTCATGGTGGAAGTTGGTAAATCGTCATTTACCAACCTTCAAATATTTTGCAACTGGATTATGGCATCCCTCTTCCGAATTGCATAATATTGTGTTGGGTCCTAGCCTTAATACTTCATTTTGGGTGTTATATTAAGGACTTAAATCAACTATAACTTGAATTTCTCCCTTGTAGATGTCTAGTTCTGACAACTATGGTCTTCCTGAATCTTATGGAAAAAGATTTCATCATGAATATGATGTTCCCAAAAATCATACATCACTTCTTCCACCCCATCCTATAATTTTCCCTGAACCACATGTTCGTCGACTTGAAAAATTTCAAGGTCATTCAAACCATATTGGCTAGCAAACACAAAGATGGAAGGTCTGTGTATGCACACGTCTTGGAGATGAATTCACACATTGACAAGCTGGGAATGTTAAGTGTCGTTGTCTCTGTTGGATAAGGTGTATAAGTCCATAACTATTTCTGGTATGTACTTGACCCGACCCGGCATGGTCCATTTGGGTTGCATGGCACCATGCAATTGGATAAACTAAAATGAGAGAAATAACACTTATGGTTTATTAATATATTATAAGTTCTAATATATTAATAATATTATTTAATTAGTTTGATCAAGAATTAATTTAGAATTAATTAAGTGATCAAAAGATAACTAATTAAATATATGGGTAGATTATGTAAATATTCCATATCTTATATAGTGGGCTAAGAGGCTCCATGGATTATCAAGTTGGGTTCCACCCATAGGATGCTCCATGGATGCTCCGTGGGAGTTACAAACCCATGGGTCATGGAAATGAAGAGTCATGCCACATTAGGGTTTACATGGTGTAACCATAGATGTGACACACTATATAAGCAACATGTTCTCCACCAAAATCGGCGACACTAAGAAACAAGAGGGCTAGAGCCGATTTTGCAAGTGTAAGATTCTCTCAAAGTTTACAACTTTGCATTTGGTGTTGTGTGAAGCATTTGAGGCATCACACTTGGGGTGCTAGGCTCACAAGGTTTCAAGGATCATAATCAACAACAAGGTAAGTTATTCTATCTTTCATTCAAGTTAAAAATGTTCCCCATGTATGCTAGATAGGAATATAACCTTGGAATTCAACTTTGCATGATTATTAGACAAACATAGATCCAAGGTTATTAGGGTTGCATGTACACTTAGAAAGTGTTAGAATGCTCAAAACCCATCAGTGGTATCAGAGCCTAGGTTTGTTTGTTGTTTTTTTTTCTGTGTGCAAACAGCTTGGAAAAAAATCGTTTTTCTGTTTTCTGCATGTGTGAAAGTTTGCACATTTGTTGCTGGAAATGGACTAGAAACATTACCCTAAACTGTTTTGATGTTTTAAAGCTTGTTTTAGATGGTGTAATGTTTATGCTAATCCATTTACAATGGCAATTATTAAAATTACAAGTTTTTTTAAGTGTAATTTTTGATTCTTGAAAGTGTTCATATTCATGTTCTTGAACTTATGAAGATTAGATGATCATAGGAATTGTTTGTAACCTTCATGGTTGTTTAATTCATGATCATAATGTGTTTTAATGGAGTCCATAACTTGTCCTCAAGTTATGGAAAACCAAAAGTTTCACTTTTATTAAAGCCATTAAAAGAACACAAGAGTTATAAAAATGAAGAGTCTTCATTTTTATTACTCAATTAATTCATAAGTTATAAGAAATGAAAAGTTTTGGAAGTTTACAAAACTTGCCCTCAAGTTTTGGAACATGTAAAGTCTTGATTAAAACTTTAGTTCCAACCCTTAGAATTTTGAAAGTTAAAATTCAACCCTTATACTTTATAATATTATAAGTTACTAATATATATATGTATAACGTCAAGTCGTCTTACCGCTAGTACGCCTCATTCACGAAGCCGGTCTATAAGGGGGGTATAAGGTTGTTGCCTACAAAATGGCAACTTAATGGGTGTCCACTCTCACCCACCGCTTCCTTGATCGGTGGAGGGTCGTTAGCCGAACGGGTAGGACAAGGACTTATAAATTCTCATTAAAAGTATGATGAATATTATAAAGTAACTAAATGCTTTTATTAAATTCCCAATCTTAGTTACTTTAGGAAAATGTGAATAAGGTGCTAATCCATGAAATTACACTTTACACTTTGTTTAAGTCGTTAGTGGAGCTCGTGTGGTTAACCGGCACACTAACTTGGACTTAACAAGGTAGGTAAAGGGTGACTTAAAGTTTATTATAGGTCAGTGGAGCTCGTGTGGTTTACCGGCACATCGATTGATTGATAAACCTTGAGGGTACCAAGTGATTTGCATGGTTACTTCACACCTCGTTTTGTGATCCTCGGTATCCCAGTCACAAAACTTGGAGGGTACACTCGAGATTGAAACATGCCTTTGAAAAGTTCATTGAATCTCAAAAGAATCTAGGAATTTCTAAGAACCAATTAAAAACCTAATATTTATATTTCGTTTTTCATGGTGGAAATTGGTGAATCGTCATTCACCTACCTTTCAAATATGTTATAGCTTGGATTACGGCATACCTCTTCTAAGTTATAATATATTGTGATTGGATCCTAGCCTTAATATTACATTTGGGTGTTTTATTAAGGACTCTCTTAATATCTAAACTAATCTTGTTCTCTTCTTTCAGATGTCTTCAAACAATGCTGCTTCTGGCTCTAATCCTAATGGCTCCTTTATCCTTATGAACTTGTGTGGGAAAGTCACTTTTGATGGATCCAACTTCAATGAATGGATCAGAAACATCAGGATGATTACCCGCTACGAGGACAAAGAATATGTCCTTGACAAGGAGCTTAAGGAGATTGATGAGACCACTGCAACTCCCCAGGAGATCGCTGACTTCCGGGCACATGAAAGGGATGCTACAAAAGTGGCATGCATCATGTTGGCCACCATGACAGCGGAACTCCAAAAGTCCTATGAGGACTTCTACCCTTTTGAAATGCACCAAGATCTGATGGAAAGATACCATCAAAGTGCACGACAAGAGAGGTATGAAATCATATGCTCTATCATAACAACCATGATGAAGGACGGGGAATCTGTCACGAGCCACATGCAGAAAATGCAAAGGTATGTGGATCGGTTGCTGAAGCTTAATGTGAACTTCCCTGAGGAGCTTGCAATAGATATCATTTTGCACTCCTTACCATCGTGCTATGATCAATTCCGCATGACATATCACATGAATAAGGAAGAGGTCACACTCAGCAAACTTCAGGGACTCCTCAAGACCGCAGAAACAGGTCTTAAGGGTAAGTCGGTTGTTAACACTCCTACTCTAAACTCCGCCCCGGTTTTGGCAATCGGGAAAGGTAGAGGGAAGAAGAGGAAGAGCTCTTCGAAAGGTACCAAGGCTAGGACCCTTGATGGCTCTTCTTCAAGTGGAACCAAGAAAGGTTTTGTCACTCCTTCTTCTGACCCTAAAGAGGCTGAATGCTTCTATTGCCATGAAAAGTCACATTGGAAGCGGAACTGCCCAAAGTACCAGCAAGATGTGAAGGATGGGAAAGTTAAACCCAACCATGCAGGTATTTAAACTATCTTATCTAATAACTCACCCCATTCTAACTCTTGGGTCCTTGATACCGGTTGTGGTATTCATATATGTTCTGATTTGCAGGGACTAAGAAGAAGTGAGAATGTGGAGCATGGAAGAATAAACTTAATCATGGGGAATAGGAAAGCTTTACTTGTCACCAAGATTAGAGTTTATACTTTATCACTAGGTAGTGGGTTTAGTTTAGATTTGAATAAATGTTGTTATTCGCCAGAAATGGCAAGAAATATTATTTCCTTTCATGCATTGTATAAACAAGGTTTCACCTTTTAATTTGATAATGAAGTTGGTTCGATTAATGCTTTCTTTAATAATGTTCTTTATTTTAAAGCATTACCTTGTGATGGTGTGTATGAAACTGTATCTGTGGTTGATAACTTAGGAAATAATGTATTGTGTATTGATTCTTTTAATGATAATAACTTGGATAAAGCATCATTATGGCATTGTCGTCTTGGACATATAAGCAAGAAACACATAGGCCAACTCCAAAAGGATGGAGTATTGGAGTCATTTGACCTAAAGTCAGATGATAGTTGCGAATCATGCTTACTTGGAAAAATGTCAAAGTCACCCTTCACAGGTTCTTGTGAGAGGGGTGAAGGTTTGTTGGATCTTATACACACGGATGTGTGTGGGCCCTTCAAACATGCCACAAGGGATGCAAATCGTTATTATTTGACTTTTACTGATGATTACAGTAGATATGGATATGTCTACTTAATCAAGCATAAGTCAGAGACTTTTGAGAGGTTTAAAGAGTTTAAACAGGAAGTCAAGAATCAATTGGGCAGGAACATTAAGATGATTCGATCCGATCGAGGTGGTGAGTATCTTAGTTCAGAGTTCCTCGACTATCTTAGGGAATGTGGGATTGTCTCACAATTGACACCTCCCAGGACACCGCAGTTGAATGGTGTAGCTGAAAGGCATAATCGAACCTTGTTGGATATGGTTCGTTCCATGATGAGTCGAGCTTCACTACCAATCTCATTTTGCGGGTATGCCTTAGAGACTGCCGCACATATCCTTAATCTAGTTCCCACAAAGAAAGTTGCCAAAACTCCTCATGAGATGTGGACTGGTAAAGTACCCAAACTATACCACATTAAGATTTGGGGTTGCGAGGCTTTCGTGAGACGCGAGACTCATGATAAGCTCGAACCTCGAAGTGAGAGGTGTATTTTCATCGGCTACCCACATAAATCCTTTGGTTACCTCTTCTACAGACCTAGTGAGAATGTGGTCTTTGTAGCTAGGAAGGCGTTCTTTCGAGAGAGAGAGTTCATAAGCCAAGGAGACAGTGGGAGGCAAGTTGACCTTGAAGAAATTCAAGAGTCAAGTGGTGAAGGAACTTCAAACCCTAGCACTCAACTTGAGGAGGAAACTTCTGTTGAGCCAATTGACAAGTCTGTACCTCTGAGGCGTTCCACAAGGGTTAGGAATGCACCTAAGCATTACTATGGATTCCATATTACTGCGGAAGGTGATACACTTATCAGTGATGAGACACTGATAGGTCTGGATGAACCTAACAGTTACGCGGAAGCCATGGCAGGCCCTGAGTCAGCCAAGTGGAAAGAGGCAATGGACAGCGAGATACAATCCATGTATGACAATCAAGTTTGGAACTTGGTTGAGAATGTACCAGGTCGTAGGACTGTAGGGTGCAAATGGATCTTCAAGAAGAAGACCGACATGGATGGTAATGTACACACTTATAAGGCACGACTGGTTGCAAAGGGTTTCTCACAAACTCCGGGAGTTGATTATGATGAGACCTTTTCTCCAGTAGCCAAGATTAAGTCTATTAGGGTTCTGTTAGCCATAGCTGCATTTCATGATTATGAAATATGGCAAATGGATGTCAAAACCGCTTTCCTTAATGGAAAGTTGGCTGAGGATGTTTACATGAGTCAGCCAGAGGGTTTTGTCAATACAGAGTACCCTAATAAAGTGTGTAAGCTTGAGAAATCCATTTATGGTTTAAAGCAAGCACCTCGCAGATGGAATCTTTGCTTTGATAAGAAAGTCAAAGAATTTGGCTTTTCTAGGAGTGAAGATGAATCTTGTGTATATGTCAAGGCTAGTGGGAGTATAGTTAGCTTTTTGGTATTGTATGTGGATGACATACTACTCATAGGAAATGACATCCCAACTCTACAGGAAGTTAAGTCCTGGCTTGGGAAGTGTTTCTCTATGAAGGACCTAGGAGAAGCTGCCTATATTCTAGGGATAAGGATCTTGAGAGACCGGAGTAAAAGACTAATTGGACTTAGTCAGAGTACTTACATGGATAAGGTGTTGAACACATTCGGCATGCAGGACTCCAAGAAAGGAGAGTTACCCATCCAGAGTAATGCCAGATTGAGTAAGACACAAAGCCCTAGTACTGAGGCTGAGATAGCAGAAATGAGTCGAATACCTTATGCTTCGGCTGTAGGATCGATCATGTATGCTATGACGTGTACTCGACCTGATGTAGCCTTTGCTTTGAGCATGGTTAGCATGTATCAGGGGAACCCTGACAAGGCACACTAGACTGCGGTAAAGAATATCCTCAAGTACCTACGGAGGACTAAGGACTGGGTCCTTACCCTCGGTAGGAGTGAAGACTTGAGAGTTGTAGGGTATAGTGATGCTAGCTTTCGGACTGATAGGGATAATTTCTGCTCTCAGTCAGGCTGGGTCTTTACCTTAAATGGAGGAGCAATTTATTGGAAGAGTTCCAAGCAAGAGACAGTGGCTGATTCAACTTGCGAATCAGAGTATATAGCAGCTAGCGAGGCAGCAAAGGAGGCGATATGGCTGAAGAACTTCATTGGAGACCTTGGAGTTGTACCAGCTATTAAAGAGCCAATTGAAATTTTCTGTGATAGTGAAAGTGCAGTTGCCTTAGCCAAGGAACCAAGGGATCACGGGAGATCCAGACACATCGACAGAAAATACCATTTCATCAGACATCGAATAGAAGAAGGATTCCTCGTGGCAAAAAGGGTATCATCGGATGAGAATCCAGCAGATCCCCTCACGAAGGGACTGACTCGGGTTAAGCATCTCCAGCATGCTCGGAGCATAGGGCTGAAGGATGATATTAGATTTAGTAGTTAGATAACCTTGAAATTTGTAAAGTGTAATTGACATTAGATGATGAATAAAAGGTGTTTTATTTATGAGTAAAGTGTTGCTATCTCTTGTCGATCGTTTACTATATTTCTTTTGCATGTTTTGACTTCCAGAATAATTATGTTTGGTATATCATATTATTCGAACCTCCACAGTTGGTCATATGTCGAAAGTAGGTATGAATCAAGGCTGTCATGATTGGTTGCAGAGGTCTAAGTTGTTGGACATGGCTACAACACTCATGAGTGCTCATAAGTTCTGAGCATTGGACTCAACCCACGCTCACTGGAATCACTTCATGGAATTTATCTCAAGTGATCATGAGACGATAATATCATATAAGTCTTCAAACCTAGAGATATGATTTGTTACTTATGAGTTGGTTATGCATTGATTTTACGTTAACGCATTGGTAACTCGGTGTTATAAAACGTGCTTTTGTGTATAATTCAATGAGTGGTAGAACAAACATATGAGTCGAAGTTTATCTGTTCCTTCTTGGATTAGAAGCTGATATCTGGGCCCCTCGATGATTTTGTTTTGACCTATGTATCGGGCCCGGTCAGAACTAAGTTGATGTGTTCAATTGAGTTCCATGTCAAACAAATCGGAAATCGGGAAAAAAACTACTGGACACAAAGTAAGACACTGTTCCATGTATTTGTCCGGCTGATATCTAGAACAGAGGATATATGATCACTTATCTGAAATGGCGTATCATCATCTTCTCAGTTCCGAGAAACCTTGAAAAGAGCTATGATTGCTGATCGGTTCCTGAAGTCATACTTGCAGTTATAGTTATTAGACTTATCCAAGTGGGAGACTATTGGATAAGGTGTATAAGTCCATAACTATTTCTGGTATGTACTTGACCCGACCCGGCATGGTCCATTTGGGTTGCATGGCACCATGCAATTGGATAAACTAAAATGAGAGAAATAACACTTATGGTTTATTAATATATTATAAGTTCTAATATATTAATAATATTATTTAATTTGTTTGATCAAGAATTAATTTAGAATTAATTAAGTGATCAAAAGATAACTAATTAAATATATGGGTAGATTATGTAAATCTTCCATATCTTATATAGTGGGCTAAGAGGCTCCATGGATTATCAAGTTGGGTTCCACCCATAGGATGCTCCATGGGAGTTACAAACCCATGGGTCATGGAAATGAAGAGTCATGCCACATTAGGGTTTACATGGTGTAAGCCTAGATGTGACACACTATATAAGCAACATGTTCTCCACCAAAATCGGCGACACTAAGAAACAAGAGGGCTAGAGCCGATTTTGCAAGTGTAAGATTCTCTCAAAGTTTACTCCTTTGCATTTGGTGTTGTGTGAAGCATTTGAGGCATCACACTTGGGGTGCTAGGCTCACAAGGTTTGAAGGATCATAATCAACAACAAGGTAAGTTATTCTATCTTTCATTCAAGTTAAAAATGTTCCCCATGTATGCTAGATAGGAATATAACCTTGGAATTCAACTTTGCATGATTATTAGACAAACATAGATCCAAGGTTATTAGGGTTGCATGTACACTTAGAAAGTGTTAGAATGCTCAAAACCCATCAGTCTCGAGGAAGTTGGCTGTTGACTTGGTTCTTCTATCACTTCCTAAGTCATATAGTGAGTTTGTTAAAGATTACTATATGACAGACACTAATTGCTGCTGAATCAGAAATGATTTGGCGCACTGGTAATGCAAATTTGATTGGAAGATCTACTTCCCAAACTTCCATGGACATTGACAATGGCGAAATTGGAAGTCCAGAAAAGCTTTCTCTTCCCAATGGAAAGGGATTGGCCAAGGTCAAACCGTTTGACCAAATGGTAAAGAGAAAGGCTAAGTATGAGATTGTCCCGTGTGCCATTCCAAAAGATTTTGTTTCTTACTACTGCCAAGAGAAGGGGCGTTGGTTGCAAAGCTGCCTTATTTACCTGAAGGATCACAAGGATGGTAAAGTCAAAGTGGTTGACTCTGCTTCAAGTAAGTCCACTATCTAACTCTATTAAGTTCCTATTTGAAGATTCTTAATACATGATGTGATGAAATCACATTTTGATGTTTTGTGGGATCGAAGAAGAGAAAGGAAGCTTAAAGAAAGAGCAAGTTGAGTCTGATCATGAAAAGATGGATTTCAATCACATGATTCGATGATCATAATTGTGAGCTGCTACTTATGAGTTATGATAGATTGCTTAGAAATAAGTAGTAACATAGTTTTTATTTGTAATTGCATTGTAAGAACAAGTTTTTCCGCAGTTTTATAAATAAATAAAATTTTGATTTTATCTTATTTTTATATTTCCTTACAATGGCATTTGTGAAAACTGATGTTTGTATGTATCTATTTTTTTAGCAATATGGATTTAATTCTTTCGTTTGTGGTAGTGTCAAAAATTTACCAAATAAGGAAAGATTCTCATCACCAAGTTTCAATTGGACAAAAACTTGGAATCATGCAACTTGTATTGTATGATGAATGAGAACCTTCGGCTTTGGGAAATTAAGAATAATTCCTTATTCACATGTATATGTGAGTCAAGTGAAGGACTAGGGGATCAGGTACACGTGGGTGTGCACTGGTCAGGTTCACCACAAAGAACGATAAGACTATTCGTCATGATTTACTAAAGGTTTAGTATATATGGTTATGCTTACAAGATTAAATGTAATTCCGAATCATTGAAAAAGCTTCAATGTATGGCAGAACGAATAAGAAGAATCAATTAGACAGAAAAGATAAAAAGTTTCTCCAATCTGAAAGGAAAGGATAGTACTTGAGTATCATGTTTTATGATCATCTTAGTGATTATGAAACCATATCACAATTGATCCTCTAAGGACATATTGGTGCAATTGTATGGCTAAGAAGAGGAATCGTGAATTGTTGAAATGGTTAAACCAAGAAGATGACTCATACTTCGTTCCAAAATCAAGTCTTAGAGTCATACTCCAAGATTGTGACTTGAGTGACATATGTTAATATGGTTTATAACACAATTACAATTGGTAGTTGTGATGTATTTAAGAAAAAGACCAACTAAGACCAATTATATGAAGTGTTTTTCCTTGATAAGAATCCGCACTAACTCTTGAATATTTGTTTGTCAAGGAGTGTTTCTTGACAAGAGAATCTTATATGTTAAGAGATCAGTGGGAGTCTTAAAGATCTTGGAAAGTTTCAGGAACTAATCAAGAATAAACCTATTGTGTATCACTAGCTCACGACTTGAGGTTTGTAACCTATCGTATTAACATATTCTTGTTTATGTGCCCATTCCAGTTGAAGTTGACTATGCATGTGAGTTCTATAAGTTCTCAGTTGATTGCATAACGCAATGCACCTTGATCAGTGAAAGCTCATTGATCAGTAAGGGTGAGCTGCTTAGCAACTTGGAAAACATGGTAGGCCCTTGTGCTGCCAAGTGGAAATAAATTAAGATTGAACAAGTTCAGTCCATAGTTTGAATTTGTCATAGACCTTGTCTTATGATAATGGTTGGAAATGACAGATTCACATGGATAGGAACACATACACCATTAAATCTAAGTGGTAAGGTTTCTCTCCAATTCATGAAAATGATTGTGAGGAAACGCTTTCACTAAGTAGATTTCAAAGAGTTAGTAATTGTGATATTTGCTGTAAGGTCCTAGAAACAGGATCTTAACTAGTGATCAAGCAATCTAACAATCAAACAAGAAGAGAATTGAGTAGAAGAAGAATGAATCAAAGCTTGCACATGTTTGTATTAAGGAAACGTCTGGTACAACTCTGACTGGCCATAAACTACTATGAATCAACAACTGACAAAAGACTCAGACCTGCCCTATATATAGTAGACACTGGTCGCAAACAGGTTTACGGCCGTAAACCTGTTTGCGGCCGTAAACACATCATCGGGCCTTAAACACCCCAACAACCTACAAATGCATAAAAATGACTCAAAAGGACTTTTACATTGGAAAGCCTAGACCAAACCATAAACTGGACCCTTCAATCTCCCCCTTGGTTTGGTGCTAGCTTTGACCCAGTCTTTGTCGACAAGAAGAACATCTGATCTCCCCATAGACCCGTTCCACATCCTTTTCCTGATAATATCAGCAACCATAGAAGTATACTCTTTAGCAGCAGGCTCGAAAATGTCTTCAGCGACCTTGATTTGATGAAGAGCAAGCTGATGAATGTCCCATCTTCCAAATTGAAACAAATCCCTTTTGTCATACAATCGAATGCATCCATCTTGAAGTTTTATGACAGCAGAGGCTGTGGTTTCATCAAAAACCCAGTAGAGCATAGACTTCAAAGATCCATCTGGATAATTCTGCAGCACAAGAATCTGTTTCACTTGGCTGGTGGCAGGCCACATCACAGTTTCAAAAGGAAGATTGGTTTTGGGATCAAGTATATCGGAGTATTGTTTAATGATTGACTTTGCAGTCTTCATCTCAGGAAAACCCTTCTGCACTTGACTCTCCAAATAAAGCTTGAAATGTGTTGCCTTGGGATCATTTGAAGGATTTGCAAAAGGAGCATTCGATAATTCTGAGAGATCAACCCTGGTCCAGGATTGGAAATATTGAAAAGTTCTATAAAACTCCGTATTTCCACTCTTGTGTCTCACGAGCCACATGTTTAGTGTATCATGAAAGCCCCATGATACAATTCCTGACCTATCACTGTATATGTGTCCAAAACATCTTTCTTCAAGATCAGTAACGGTGATTTTAGGCTGATCTCCAGAAGCGTTTTGATCTGAGCTCCTTTTGAATAAAAGTTGCTTTTTCTCAGTGGATTTGGCCAATTTGGCACGCTTGAGATCAACAATGTTTGGTGCTTGAGCAGGTTCTTTCTCAAATTGATCAACGATCCGAGATGTATTCACAGGTGGGGGAGCAACAGGAGGATCTTGAGAGGGCTGACCAAATCTCAATTCTTCAACAGAAGATTTGAATTTGTCTCCAAGTTCTTCTGCCAACAACTTCTTTAAATCATAGTAACAAGCAGTCATTAGCCCAAAATGAGTCTAAAGATCAGAAATCTGCTTTGTTTTCATAACACTATCCGCTTCAAGATCTTCAACTTGGATTTTAAGTTGAGCTTTCTCAGCTTCTAGCTCAGCCACACGGATATCAAGCTCTATATTCTTCTAATTAAGCACCCCGATTTATTTTTGAAGTCCAAGATTGGTAGGATCATCTTCTCTGGAGCGACCTTCCTCAATAAAAATTCATTTAGCTCGGGAGGATGGCCCTGAGCTTTGTTCATGGGCCAAGTGCATAGCAAGTCTCTCAGATGCAACATCATGAGAGGGCCTAGGAGGAGAAAATTCAGGGGGAGCTGAGGAGCCACCAACATCAAAGGTGGTGCCAGGTTCTTCATGGTGTGGTCCAGATGAGTCTGTTGCAATAGTAGTTGATGGATGAGTTGGAAGGCCTTGAGATAGTTCTTGAACAGAAAGTCCCTGCCTTGGATCGCGTCTTCTTCTCTTTAAAGGAGGTTGGGAGGTCTGAGTCGTTATAGGATCACTCACAAGTGGCTCTGTGGTAGGAGGAACATCATCAAGAGGAGGAATTATTTAAGTTGTCTCCATTGGAGTTGAAGTTTCAGCCATTATGTTGGTGGTAGGAGGCGTTGTTTCTGAAGGGTTTTGAGCATTCTAACACTTCCTAAGTGTACATGCAACCCTAATAACCTTGGATCTATGTTTGTCTAATTATCATGCAAAGTTGAATTCCAAGGTTATATTCCTATCTATCATACATGGGGAACAAATTTTAACTTGCATGAAAGATAGAATAACTTACCTTGTTGTTGCTTATGATCCTTGAAACCTTGTGAGCCTAGCACCCCAAGTGTGATGCCTCAAATGCTTCACACAACACCAAATGCTTTTGGAATGACTTTAGAGAGAATACACACTTCTAAAATCGGCCTAGCCCTCTTGTTTCTTATGTGTCGCCGATTTTGGTGGAGAACATGTTGCTTATATAGTGTGTCACATCTAGGGTTACACCATGTAAACCCTAATGTGGCATGACTCTTCATTTCCATGACCCATGAGTTTGTAACTCCCATGGAGCCTCCATGGAGCATTCAATGGGTTTAACCCAACTTGATTATCCATGGAGCCTTTTAGCCCACTATACAAGTTATGGATGATTTACATGATCAACCCATATATTTAATTAGTCATCTTCTGATTACTTAATTAATCCTAGATTAATTCTTGATCAATACTAATTAAATAATACTATTAATATATTAGAACTTATAATATATTAATAAACCACAAGTGTTATTTCTCTCATTTAGTCTATCCAAATGCATGATGCCATTCAACCCAAATGGACCATGCCAGGTCGGTTCAAGTACATACCAGAAATAGTTATGGACTTAGACACCTTATCCAACAGTCTCCCACTTGGATAAGTCTAATAACTATAACTGCAAGTATGACTTCAGGAACCGATCAGCAATCATAGCTCTTTTTTCAAGGTTTCTCGGAACTGAGAAGATAATGATACGCCATTTCAGATAAGTGATCATATAATCCTCTGTTCTAGAGATCAGCCGGACAAATACATGGAACAATGTCTTACTTATTGTCCAGCAGTTTGTTTCCCGATTTCCGATTTGTTTGACAAAGAACTTAATTGAACACATCAACTTAGTTCTGACCGGGCCCGGTACATAGGTCAAAACAAAATCATCGAGGGGCCCAGATATCAGCTTCTAATCCAAGAAGGAACAAATAAACTTCGACTCATATGTTTGTTCTACCATTCATTGAATTATACACAAAAGCACGTTTTATAACATCGAGTTACCAATGCGTTAACGTACAATCAATGCATAACCAACTCATAAGTAACAAATCATATCTCTAGGTTTGAAGACTTATATGATATTACCGTCTCACGATCACTCGAGATAAATTCCATGAAGTGATTCCAGTGAGCGTGGGTTGAGTCCAATGCTCAGAACTTATGAGCACTCATGAGTGTTGTAGCCATCTCCAACAGCTTAGACCTCTGCAACCAATCATGACAGTCTTGATTCATACCTACTTCTGATATATGACCGACTGTGGAGGTTCGAATAATATGATATACCAAACATAATTATTCTGGAAGTCAAAACATGCAAAAGAAATATAGTAAACGATCGACAAGAGATAGCAACACTTTACTCATAAATAAAAGACCTTTTATTCATCATCTAATGTCAATTACACTTTACAAATTTCAAGGTTATCTAACCACTAAATCTAATATCATCCTTCAGCCCTATGCTCCGAGCATGCTGGAGATGCTTAACCCAAGTCAGTCCCTTCGTGAGGGGATCTGCTGGATTCTCATCCGATGATACCCTCTTTGCCACGAGGAGTCCTTCTTCTATTCGATGTCTGATGAAATGGTATTTTCTGTCGATGTGTCTGGATCTCCCGTGATCCCTTGGTTCCTTGGCTAAGGCAACTGCACTTTCACTATCACAGAAAATTTCCATTGGCTCTTTAATAGCTGGTACAACTCCAAGGTCTCCAATGAAGTTCTTCAGCCATATCGCCTCCTTTGCTGCCTCGCTAGCTGCTATATACTCTGATTCGCAAGTTGAATCAGCCACTGTCTCTTGCTTGGAACTCTTCCAAGAAATTGCTCCTCCATTTAAGCTAAAGACCCAGCCTGACTGAGAGCGGAAATTATCCCTATCAGTCTGAAAGCTAGCATCACTATACCCTACAACTCTCAAGTCTTCACTCCCACCGAGGGTAAGGACCCAGTCCTTAGTCCTCCGTAGGTACTTGAGGATATTCTTTACCGCAGTCCAGTGTGCCTTGCCAGGGTTCCCCTGAAACCTGCTAACCATGCTCAAAGAAAAGGCTACACCAGGTCGAGTACACGTCATAGCATACATGATCGATCCTACAGCCGAAGCATAAGGTATTCGACTCATTTATGCTATCTCAGCCTCAGTACGAGGGCTTTGTGTCTTACTCAATCTGGCGTTACTCTGGATGGGTAACTCTCCTTTCTTGGAGTCCTGCATGCCGAATCTCTTCAGCACCTTATCCAAGTAGGTACTCTGACTAAGTCCAATTAGTCTTTTACTCTGGTCTCTCAAGATCCTTATCCCTAGAATATAGGCAGCTTCTCCTAGGTCCTTCATAGAGAAACACTTCCCAAGCGAGGACTTAACTTCCTGCAGAGTTGGGATGTCATTTCCTATGAGTAGTATGTCATCCACATACAATACCAAAAAGCTAACTATACTCCCACTAGCCTTGACATATACACAAGATTCATCTTCACTCCTAGAAAATCCAAATTCCTTGACTTTCTCATCAAAGCAAAGATTCCATCTGCGAGGTGCATGTTTTAATCCATAAATGGATTTCTCGAGCTTACACACTCTACTGGGGTACTGTGTACTGACAAAACCCTCTGGCTGAACCATGTAAACATCTTCAGCCAACTTTCCATTAAGGAAAGCGGTTTTGACATCCATTTGCCATATTTCATAATCATGAAATGCAGCAATGGCTAACAGAACCCTAATAGACTTAATCTTGGCCACTGGTGAAAATGTCTCATCATAATCAACTCCCGGAGTTTGAGAATAACCCTTTGCAACCAGTCGTGCCTTATAAGTGTGTACATTACCATCCATGTCGATCTTCTTCTTGAAGATCCATTTGCACCCAACTATCTTACGATCAGGTACATTGTCAACCAAGTTCCAAACTTGATTGTCATACATGGACTGTATCTCGCTGTCCATTGCCTCTTTCCACTTGGCTGACTCAGGGGCCTCTTTCCACTTGGCTGACTCAGGGCCTGCCATGGCTTCCGCGTAACTGTTAGGTTCATCCAGACTTATCAGTGTCTCATCACTGATAAGTGTATCACCTTCCGCAGTAATATGGAATCCATAGTAATGCTCAGGTTCATTCCTAACCCTTGTGGAACGCCTCAGAGGTACAGACTTGTCAATTGGCTCAACAGAAGTTTCCTCCTCAAGTTGAGTGCTAGGGTTTGAAGTTCCTTCACCACTTGACTCTTGAATTTCTTCAAGGTCAACTTGCCTCCCACTGTCTCCTTGGCTTATGAACTCTCTCTCTCGAAAGAAAGCCCTCCTAGCTACAAAGACCTCATTCTCACTAGGTCTGTAGAAGAGGTAACCAAAGGATTTCTGTGGGTAGCCGATGAAAATACACCTCTCACTTCGAGGTTCGAGCTTATCACGAGTCTCGCATCTCACGAAAGCCTCGCAACCCCAAATCTTGATGTGGTCTAGATTGGGAACTTTTCCAGTCCACACCTCGTGAGGTGTTTTGGCAACCTTCTTTGTAGGGACTAGATTAAGGATATGGGCGGCAGTCTCTAAGGCATACCCCCAAAATGAGATTGGTAGCGAAGCTCGACTCATCATGGAACGAACCATATCCAACAAGGTTCGATTACGCCTCTCAGCTACACCATTCAACTGCAGTGTCCTGGGAGGTATCAATTGTGAGACAATTCCACATTCCCTAAGATAGTCGAGGAACTCTGAACTAAGATACTCACCACCTCGATCGGATCGAAGCATCTTAATGTTCCTGCCCAATTGATTCTCGACTTCCTGTTTAAACTCTTTAAACCTCTCAAAAGTCTCTGACTTATGCTTGATTAAGTAGATATATCCATATCTACTGTAATCATCAGTAAAATTCAAATAATAACAATTAGCATCCCTTGTGGCATGTTTGAAGGGTCCACACACATCCGTGTGTATAAGATCCAACAAACCTTCACCCCTCTCACAAGAACCTATGAAGGGTGACTTTGTCATTTTTCGAAGTAAGCATGATTCGCAACTATCATCTGACTTTAGGTCAAATGACTCCAAGACTCCATCCTTTTGGAGTTGGCCTATGCGTTTCTTGCTTATATGTCCAAGACGACAATGCCATAATGATGCTTTATCCAAGTTATTATTATTAACAAAATCAATACACAATACATTATTTCCTAAGTTATCAACCACAGATACAGTTTCATACACGCCATCACAAGGTGATGCTTTAAAATAAAGAACATTATTAAAGAAAGCATTAATCGAACCAACTTCATTATCAAATGAAAAGGTGAAACCTTGTTTATACAATGCATGAAAGGAAATAATGTTTCTTGCCATTTCTGGCGAATAACAACACTTATTCAAATCTAAACTAAACCCACTACTTAGCAATAAAGTATAAACTCCAATCTTGGTGACAGGTAAAGCTTTCCTATTCCCCATGATTAAGTTTATTCTTCCATGCTCCACATTCTCACTTCTTCTTAGTCCCTGCAAATCAGAATAGATATGAATACCACAACCGGTATCAAGGACCCAAGAGTTAGAATGGGGTGAGTTATTAGATAAGATAGTGTAAATACCTGCATGGTTGGGTTTAACTTTCCCATCCTTCACATCTTGCTGGTATTTTGGGCAGTTCCGCTTCCAATGTGACTTTTCATGGCAATAGAAGCATTCAGCCTCTTTTGGGTCAGAAGAAGGAGTGACGAAACCTTTCTTGGTTCCACTTGAAGAAGAGCCATCAAGGGTCCTAACCTTGGTACCCTTCGAAGAGCTCTTCCTCTTCTTCCCTCTACCTTTCCCGATTGCCAAAACCAGGGCGGAGTTTGGAGTAGGAGTGTTAACAACCGACTTACCCTTAAGACCTGTTTCTGCGGTCTTGACGAGTCCCTGAAGTTGCTGAGTGTGACCTCTTCCTTATTCATGTGATATGTCATGCGGAATTGATCATAGCACGATGGTAAGGAGTGCAAAATGATATCTATTGCAAGCTCCTCAGGGAAGTTCACATTAAGCTTCATCAACCGATCCACATACCTTTGCATTTTCTGCATGTGGCTCGTGACGGATTCCCCGTCCTTCATCACGGTTGTTATGATAGAGCATATGATTTCATACCTCTCCTATCGTGCACTTTGATGGTATCTTTCCATCAGATCTTGGTGCATTTCAAAAGGGTAGAAGTCCTCATAGGACTTTTGGAGTTCCGCTGTCATGGTGGCCAACATGATGCATGCCACTTTTGTAGCATCCCTTTCATGTGCCCGGAAGTCACCGATCTCCTGGGGAGTTGCAGTGGTCTCATCAATCTCCTTAAGCTCCTTGTCAAGGACATATTCTTTGTCCTCGTAGCGGGTAATCATCCTGATGTTTCTGATCCATTCATTGAAGTTGGATCCATCAAAAGTGACTTTCCCACACAAGTTCATAAGGGTAAAGGAGCCATTAGGATTAGAGCCAGAAGCAGCATTGTTTGAAGACATCTGAAAGAAGAGAACAAGATTAGTTTAGATATTAAGAGAGTCCTTAATAAAACACCCAAATGTAATATTAAGGCTAGAATCCAATCACAATATATTATAACTTAGAAGAGGTATGCCGTAATCCAAGCTATAACATATTTGAAAGGTAGGTGAATGACGATTCACTAATTTCCACCATGAAAACGAAATATAGATATTAGGTTTTTAATTGGTTCTTAGAAATTCCTAGATTCTTTTGAGATTTAATGAACTTTTCAAAGGCATGTTTCAATCTCGAGTGTGCCCTCCAAGTTTTGTGACTGGGATACCGAGGATCACAAAACGAGGTGTGAAGTAACCATGCAAATCACTTGGTACCCTCAAGGTTTATCACTCAATCGATGTGCCGGTAAACCACACACGCTCCACCGATGCTATAGTAAACCTTAACTTGAGGACAAGTTATGGACTCAATTAAAACACATTATGATCATGAATTAAACTACCATGAAGGTTACAAACAATTCCTATGATCATCTAATCTTCATAAGTTCAAGAACATGAATATGAACACTTTCAAGAATCAAAAATTACACTTAAAAAAAACTTGTAATTTTAATAATTGCCATTGTAAATGGATTAGCATAAACATTACACCATCCAAAACAAGCTTTAAAACATCAAAACAGTTTAGGGTAATGTTTCTAGTCCATTTCCAGCAACAAATGTGCAAACTTTCATACGAGCAGAAAACAGAAAAACGATTTTTTTTTCAAGCTGTTTGCACACAAAAAAAAACAATAAACGAACCTGGCTCTGATACCACTGAAGGGTTTTGAGAATTCTAACACTTCCTAAGTGTACATGCAACCCTAATAACCTTGGATCTATGTTTGTCTAATTATCATGCAAAGTTGAATTCCAAGGTTATATTCCTATCTAGCATACATGGGGAACAAATTTTAACTTGCATGAAAGATAGAATAACTTACCTTGTTGTTGCTTATGATCCTTGAAACCTTGTGAGCCTAGCACCCCAAGTGTGATGCCTCAAATGCTTCACACAACACCAAATGCTTTTGGAATGACTTTAGAGAGAATACACACTTCTAAAATCGGCCTAGCCCTCTTGTTTCTTATGTGTCGCCGATTTTGGTGGAGAACATGTTGCTTATATAGTGTGTCACATCTAGGGTTACAACATGTAAACCCTAATGTGGCATGAGTGTTCATTTCCATGACCCATGGGTTTGTAACTCCCATGGAGCCTCCATGGAGCATTCAATGGGTTTAACCCAACTTGATTATCCATGGAGCCTTTTAGCCCACTATACAAGTTATGGATGATTTACATGATCAACCCATATATTTAATTAGTCATCTTTTGATCACTTAATTAATCCTAGATTAATTCTTGATCAATACTAATTAAATATTACTATTAATATATTAGAACTTATAATATATTAATAAACCACAAGTGTTATTTCTCTCATTTAGTCTATCCAAATGCATGATGCCATGCAACCCAAATGGACCATGCCGGGTCGGGTCAAGTACATACCAGAAATAGATATGGACTTAGACACCTTATCCAACAGTTTCGAGAGCGTCTTTTGTTTCCCCTATCTCCGTTGCTGGATGAGCAACATCATGGATATTGTCAAAAAAATATGTCGAGGTCAACATTTGACAAGAGGTTATCATTTCTTCCAAAATTCAAGGAAATGTCATCCTTGTCAAAACCAGTAAGATCCAGGCCAGATCCCTCATTGTAAGCACTCTCAACTTGAACAGAGTGTAGATCATGCTCTTCAGTTGCCATCGCGACAGGAGCAACAACTTCTTCTTCATGATCTGAAACAGTAATAACATCATCTTCTGAAAACACCTATTCTGAAGATATACGCTCGGAAGATACTCTGTCAGAAGACCCGTAAGATTCAGAGGGCTCATTCACTTCAGCAAACTTGCCAAACTTTACCATAGGAAATTTCCCTTGAAAAACGACTTTTTTTGATTTTGTTTGATCAACCCAACAGTGTGTGGACCAAGAGATTTCATATCTAGGGTTTCTCCGTCTTTGACTATTTCAGGAAACTGCACATCAATGAACACCTGGATAAACCTGGGATACATCAAGAATGTGTCTCTAGTCTTTGCGTTGATGTTCACGACAAATTCGTCCAAGATGATCTTTGAGAAGTTGAAATTGATTCCAGCAACAAGAGCAGTAATGGCTCCTGTGTTTCTTAATGAGATCTCATCAGCACCAGTCCGTCTGCCGGATATGCAGTTCACAAAGATGTGAGCCAAGAATCTCCAATAAGGTGGCATAAGTTTCTTCATTGTGGGAGGAAAAGCGCCTTCATATCCCATCTTGTCAAGAATTTCTTGAGCTTCATCAAGGGCTATTTCAGTAGGGTAGGATGATTGATCGTCAATTTGTAAGGCATCTCTGATAGATTGCTCTGTTATGATAACTTTGCACCCTTTCACATCAGCTTCAACAGACACATATTTATCATCTCCTCTCTTCAACTTGGCAGACTTCCAGAACTCTTTGATGATTTCTTGATAGACCACAAGACTCACGGTAAGAGCAGTAGACAAGCAGCATTCCTTTAACCCATGGATCATTGACTTGAACTCTCCATGGGCAACAGGAGGTTCAGCAAGAATGATTGCCAGATTGTGACTGTAAGCAAATTTTAGTACTTCCATTTCAGTCTGCACAAGAAAAGACCAAGTGAGAAAAAAAATATATTTAATCAATTTAAGTTTATGTTATTCTCAATAATCATTTTAGATAGGCCTTTAAATGAAAAAGTCAAAATTTGATTGACCAAAAATAGTTTACGGTCAACAGTGTTGGAGCATGGAAATGCTCTACAAATAATGAGTGATAGTTAGGTTGTATTTTCCCTTTATTGTATTTATGGTGTAAATACTCTCCCTCCTATATAAAGGGAGAGTTGGTCATTTCTTACTTTAGCTAGCTCACTTTTTCTTAGTTAGTGATTACTTTTGTACTTCTCACAATGTAATCTAGAGAGAAAAGTGGTGGGTTCTCCCACCCATGGAGAGTTTCTCTCCCACCATGTTCTTCATGCATTAATATTATTATCTCTCTTTGTTCTTAGCCTTTTTCCATGAACTCATAATATGTTCTTCGTGTTCATACTTACAAAAACACGATTAACCTCGAGATATCTTACTTCCGCATTCACCGTTCGTATAAAAATAGGTCTCTACAATTGGTATCAGAGCTTGAGTGGTTGTCCTTTGAATCCATAAGATCAGATTATCGTTGGCTTGAATTTACCTTGGTATTTCAACCATTTCTGTGTTAAGGATAAAAGTTCTTCTATATACCACTTAAGCTTGAAGATATCTTGACTTCAATGGCTGCTTCAAATCCTCAGCAAATGATTTCAATGCAAATCGCAAATAGCGTGGGTGGCCCTACACGTGCTCCATTGCTAGTTGTGGAAGAATATGATCATTGGAAAGTTAGAATGGAAAGGTTTTTACTAGCCAAAGAAGAAGAGGAGTAATTTGAAGAGGAACACATTCTGGAGCTAATCCTGATGTCCGAAATGTATGCTGATCTGGATCAAACTTTCATCTCCGGAATAATACTTGTCCGGAATGAAGTCTTTCTGTCTTTAGTGCATTTATTACTTTTGTCTTATATTTGATGTAACGTTTCATAGGACTTAGTCTAAAGTTGCTTTAGGACAATCGGAATGTCAGACTTATATCTTTTGTCCAGTCTTATGTAAACACTTGGGTTAATTCGCTGTAACATTCATTCCTTTAAATATGAGCTTTCAATACAAGTCAACAACGAATCTTCCACTTACTTTTGGCATTTACTCTTATCACATTAAAACATTCTTCTTGTTCTTCATTTATTAACTTTACCTTGATCATTATCTACTTGTTCTCAATTAATGTCTTGATCATTTGTTGAACTGATTATCTAAGACTTGACTGGTCTTTCCACTCTAGACTTGAGCATCCCTTATCAAGCAGACATTGATCTCAAGCATTCACTCAAGGTTTGAGCTTTCAAACCTTTTCCCTGCGCATAGATCTTGTTCTCACAATTGGTATCAGAGCTTGAGTGAATGCTTGAGATCAATGTCCCAATTGTGAGAACAAGATCTATGCGCAGGGACAAGGTTTGAAAGCTCAAACCTTGAGTGAATGCTTGAGATCAATGTCTGCTTGATAATGGATGTTCAAGTCTAGACTAGAAAGACCAGTCAAGTCTTAGATAATCAGTTCAACAAATGATCAAGACATTAACTGAGAACAAGTAGATAATGATCAGGGTAAATTTAATGTGATAAGAGTAAATGCCAAAAGTAAGTGAAAGATCCGTTGTTGACTTGTACTGAAAGCTCCTATTTAAAGGAGTGAATGTTACAGCGAATTAACCCAAGTGTTTACATAAGACTGGACAAAAGATATAAGTCTGACATTCTGATTGTCCTAAAGCAACTTTAGACTAAGTCCTATTAAACGTTATATCAAGTACAAGACAAAAGTAATAAATGCACTAAAACAGAAAGACTTCATTCCGGACAAATATTATTCCGGAGATGAAAGTTTGATCCGGATCAGCATACATTATGGACATCAAGATTAGCGCCGGAATGTGTTCCTCTTCAAAATATTCCCCTTCCTTCTTCCTTCTTCCTTCTCCTCCCCTCCCCTCCTCTTTTTTCCTCCTCTCTCATCAGCCCTCCCCCTTTCTTTTTAACCCTCTTATTTTTTTTTAAACATCATTTTTTTTCTCTATTCAGCCTTTTTATTATTATTATTATTATTATTATTTTCAATTAATTTTTTTAACACCAATTATTTATTATTCAGCTAATTATTTTTTTTAACACCAATTATTTTTATTTAGCCAATTTTTTTATTAAAACCAATTATTTTTTTTACACCAATTATTTTTTTTAACACCAATTTTTGCCACAACCGAACCTTGGATTGTCACATTGGTTCATTTCATGCCGATTATTTTTGGAAGAATACTCCTACCGCAGTCGGACTTCGTATTATTCTTTGTGACGCTTGCACCGCAACGGCGATTGATCAACAAAGTTGTTTCGCATTCTTCACTTTATGGGATATTATGACTTGGCGCTTTTGATTTTTGGTTGACGAATCATGTATCTTGAGCATGTGGACTTTATTCTCTATTAAAGACCACTTCAAGTGTTCCGGCACCGCAATTTGGATATTTGGATATTATTTTTGGCACAACATATTATTTTCTCAGCACAGCTTCAGCAACTATGTCACCCGCCTCCTCATGACTGCAAGAGTATCTCTTTTACTCTTTCTCGTTTCTTATCGAGACCCTTCATACATCTAGGGAGAGCTTCTCTATTAGCTCTTGGTATCCGACACTCTCCATTCGATGATTTGTTGATTTTTGATATCCGGTCATTGGTTATCAAAAATAGGGAGAGAATATCATCCGGATTTGGTTATTATGATTGTTTGAATTTGGATTTTTGAATACTTCTGAAGACGATTATTTATTTAGTGATGCGATGTGGCACTTCTTTTTGGTCTTTACGGATCAAAATTTTGGCATTACTCGATGTTTTCCGATTCAGATTATTTATTATTTGCACTCTACCACATGATGATTTTGTGTTCGCATCCGGTTCAGATCTTATGGTTTCACGAGTTTGGATTTGTGATATGTTGAAGACGAAGATTATTTTGGCGATGTGACGTGGCACTTATTTTTGGTCCTTGGTTCAAATTTTTGCCATTGCTGGACCATGTCTTTGGACTCACATTATTTTTATCCGGACTTCATTTTATGGATGCTTCACATTTTAACATGTTATTCTTTGAAGAATTTCGATGTCTTATGATTCGAGAACTCGAGATGTTTTTCAGACTTTTGAAGCCGAAGTGTTTTTTTATTGGATCTTCTACTTTGCTCATGGTGACCTCCTTCTTCGGGTGATTATGACTGGTTTGAAGATTTGGATCTTATTTTTTCTGCTTCATTCGTGGTGCTTTGAAGCCGAAGACCTTCATTTCAGAGATTAATGACCAGTTTCAGACTTCACAGACACTTCAAAGTTTCAGAGACATTTCAGCACTTGGTTTCATTTTATTACCACACTTGCTAGTCGGATTACTGTATTATAGCCTTGTATCACTTATTAGATCTCTCATAATTTGTAAGCATTTAGGGAGAGAATGTTGGAGCATGGAAATGCTCTACAAATAATGAGTGATAGTTAGGTTGTATTTTCCCTTTATTGTATTTATGGTGTAAATACTCTCCCTCCTATATAAAGGGAGAGTTAGTCATTTCTTACTTTAGCTAGCTCACTTTTTCTTAGTTAGTGATTACTTTTGTACTTCTCACAATGTAATCTAGAGAGAAAAGTGGTGGGTTCTCCCACCCAGGGAGAGTTTCTCTCCCACCATGTTCTTCATGCATTAATATTATTATCTTTCTTTGTTCTTAGCCTTTTTCCATGAACTCATAATATATTCTTCGTGTTCATACTTACAAAAACATGATTAATCTCGAGATATCTTACTTCCGCATTCACCGTTCGTATAAAAATGGGTCTCTACAAACAGGGGTTTACGGCCGTAAACTCATGGCCGTAAACAGAGTTTACGGCCGTAATCTCCTGGCCGTTTACGGCCAGGCCGTAAACGCCGAAGATGAACTTTCTTCTATTAAACCCTTAATATTCGTCGATTTGATACGAGAATGGCATGACTGTGATCGGAATTAGCATACCTATGGAATCAACGAATCAATTTCTCGAAAAGTCACAAATTTTTTATTTGAGAGAGAGAGAATCTGGGGAGTTTGCGGCCGAGTACTCAGAAAATGGGAAGGAAGAGTTGTATTCGGATGAAAACTCCCTTATATACCCAGTTGGAAAAGTTGGGCTACAGTCCACAATGCGTAAAAATACAGTCCAATACCAAAAAATTTAAAATAAAACATTTTGAGCATAAAAAGAAATAATAATAAAAATAAAAATAAAATAAAATAAAAATAAAATAATTTCCAAAACTAAAAGGTTAGAAAATTAGAAAATAGAAAATAAAAATTAAAATTAAAATTAAAATTAAAATTAAAATAGATTAAATGAAATAAAATTTGTTTCACCTCAACTAACACTAAAACTATCTTTGTGATTCAGGGATCAAAGTTGTTAGACAACCTTAATCCACTTATCAGTACCTTTAACTTCATGTCTATATCTGGTCGATCGTCGGTATTGTGGTCCACCTAAACACGAAAGATTTGTGATAAGTTTTTAACAAGCTAAGAGTGACAAGACCTTAGATTCTATGAATCTAGATATACATCCTAAGGACGGTTTAGCTGACGACAACCAAATATATTGTTGTCCACCTAAATTGAGCAGCGAGATCTACAGACAATCTAAACATGTTTTAGTTGTATTAGAACGCGTTTCCCGCTTCCTGGTATACTCCAACAATCAAGGAATTCCAGAATACTCCTTACTTCAGGTGAGCAGACAATTATTAAGGGGAAAATAGATTTAGAATGCATATGTTGTTCACTCAGGTCGGATCTCTTCCAATCACGTAGAGAGTGAAACATATGACTGACTAGAGTTTAGAGGGATTGAGAAGTAGAAGGTTGCATATACTGTGTACCAGGTCGGATTGTCAATCACGCAAAGGAGACAGTATATGGCTAACAGATAGAAAGAATAGCATAGAAGAAGATGCAGAGAGACAGAGTTGCATATGTTGCATTCCAGGTCAGATATATTCCAATCAGCAGAGGAAGCAACATATGACTAACAGATAGAAAGAAAGAAAACAATTTTCTACAGACCTAATTTATCGGAATTCCCCAGTTGTCCCATTTATATCGTAATTAAGGATAAAGTCCGTACATCAAGGAAAAGTAAAACCATAGTTCAAAATATAGATTTCTTTAATGAGACCGATGGATTCTGATGTATATCTCCCTACTCAACCTAACCGAGCGTCGTATTGTCAGGCTAAACGGATCTATCTAAGTCAATTTTTGTCAGGAGTGTAGATTCCTTAAGTTCATCTGATCCTAGACAAGTCCATTTTGAAAATCTTTCGTGCCTACCAGCGCATCGAGCACAGAGCTAAGACAATTCGACTTTGGTACGTTACGCAGATTCAGATTACCCGTTATCACTTGATGATATCACTTACCAACACATCACCTGCAAGCACATTTCATTAATAACATATTTTTAATTTTCTGATTTTTTTAATGTTTTTGAAAAATTTTATTTTCTAATTTTTGTTTGGTTTCTCCCCCTAAATTTGTGCATGGGTGAGAATGAAATCAAAATGCGCAAATTTAAACTAACCTAAAACAAAAATTAGTCCTCAAAACGAATCATTTTCAGAAAACTCACAAGCACATCGAATCGAGCTTTGTTAAACGGCTTTGTGAACAGATCTGCCACATTATTAGCAGTGCGAACCTGTTCCAGCCGAATGAGCGAACGCTCATAACAATCTCTGATGAAATGAATTTTGATGTCAATGTGCTTGGTTTTTGAGTGTTGAACTGGATTTTTAGCAATCTGAATTGCAGCCTCATTATCACAGAATATAGGGGTTTCTAAATAATTCAAACCGTAATCCAACAGCTGATGTTGGATCCATATAACTTGAGAACAACAGGCAGAGGCAACAACGTATTCCGCTTCTGCTGTTGAGGTTGAGACGGTGTGCTGTTTCTTGCACTGCCAAGACACCAGCCGGTCACCAAGGAATTGACACCCCCAGACGTAGATTTCCTGTCAAGCTCACAGCCTCCATAATTACTGTCAGCAAATGCATATAAATCAAATTCAGAATTTTTCGGATACCAAAGACCCAATTTTGGGGTGGCTTTGAGGTACCGAAAAATTCTTTTGACAGCAATAAGATGTGAAAGTTTAGGATTAGCCTGATAACGAGCACATTGACAAACTGCAAACATGATGTCTGGTCGACTTGCAGTTAGATACATCAACGAACCAATCATTGATTTGTAATGAGTTTGATCTACGGATTCGCCATCAGTATCTGGAGTCAGTAGGGGTCTTTCAGCCATTGGCGTCAAGGCAGGTTTTGCGTCTTGAAACCCGAACTTCTCAAGTATATCGACCACATATTTTGCTTGATGAATCAGGATTCCGGTTGAACTTTGTTGGACCTGAAGCCCCAAAAACATGGTCATTTCGCCTAACGAGCTTATCTCGAACCTCTTCTTCATCACGCCTTCGAACTCTTTGCAGAGCTGTGGACTTGTGGACCCGAAGATAATGTCGTCAACATAGATCTGGACTAGTATCTGATCATTACCCACATGCTTGATAAACAAAGTTTGATCGATAGTACCGCGAGAGTATCCATGTTCGAGCAAGTGCTTTGTGAGAGTTGCATACCACGCTCGAGGAGCTTGATATAACCCATACAACGCCTTGTCCAACTTGTAGAGATGATTGGGAAGCTTCGAGTTAAAAAACCCAGGGGATTGATCGACGTAGATTTCTTCCTTCACTTTTCCATACAAGAAGGCTGTCTTGACATCCATCTGATAAACAGTGAAGTTCCTGTAAGAAGCGTATGCAAGGAAGATACAGATAGGCTCCAAGTGAGCCACCAGAGCATAAACCTCAGTGTAGTCAAGACCCTCGACCCGTCTAAACCCATGAACCACCAATCTTGCTTTGTTACGCACTATGACTCCGGAATCGTCTTGCTTATTTTGATAAACCCAGCGAGTGTCAAGAGACTTTTTGCCTTTAGGAAATTCAACCAGCTTCCAAACCCCGAGTTTTTCAAATTGGTTTAGCTCTTCATGCATGGCATCTACCCAGCTGGGCTCATTCAAATCCATTTCAACGTTCTTTGGCTCTATTTGAGAGATAAAGCAAGAATAGAGACATGTATTGACATCTCCACTCTGGCTTCTCGTTTTAAACCTGTCACCCAGCTGGCCAATGGCATTCTCGATCGGATGATCACGTTGAATACGTGAAGGTATCTCATGGCTGATGTCAATAAGTGAAACAGGAAGATTGTGAAAATTAATAACTCCATCATCTGTCGAAGGTTCCACATCAGAAGGATCAGTCTCATTAGTCGGATCTGCCACAAACTCATTTGTAATTTGCTCAGGAAAGAGAAGTTCCATAAAAGTTTGAGTAACAGCGGAAGCATCTCGTGACATGAACTCTCTTTCATCAGGGGTAAGAGGAGTGGCATCAGCATCTGGAGTTTGTTGTTGACTAGGAGATTATGGACTAGGAATTGGAACAGATGACTCCACCGAGGGAATTGCAGAAGAGACAATCGGCGGTCTGTAAACAACTTCTTCGTCTTCATCTTCAGCTACAATCTTCGAACCAGAAGTAGAACCAAATACACTATCTGAACACATATTGAACGATTTGAATAAAGATGCATAATCAAATAGCCAATCAGGACCCACTCTAGCATCTGTTTCATTCTCCTCCAGCCAACCCACATCAAAGGATTCTACAATTTGCTTTGTTCTTTTGTTGTAGACCCTGTATGCGGTGCAAGCAACATACCCCACGAAATAGCAGTAATCAGCTTTGGCATTAAACTTCGGGTTGGACTCCAGGTGAAGAAGCGTACAAGGGCAGCCAAATACACAGAAATGGCTGACAGATGGCTTGTGACCGTATAGAATTTCGTATGGAGTCTTCATCTAGGCTTTGTTGATTAAAACACGATTCTGAACATAGCAAGCAGTGTTAATCGCCTCAGCCCAAAAGAAAGCTGGTAACTTTGAGTCACACAGCATCGTCCTTGCAGCGTCTTGTAACGTTCGATTTCTTCGTTCAGCAACACCATTTTGTTGAGGCGTGCGAACTGAACTGTATTGACACACAATTCCCTTTCTGTGCAAAAATGATCAAGAACTGCATTCTTGAAGTCTGTTCCATTATCAGTTCTAAGCGCCTTCACCCGATTATTTGTTTGGTTCTCAATCATTACGATGAATTTCTTGATCAAATCAGATACCCCAGCTTTGTTGTTCAAGAAGAAAACCCACGTGAAATGAGAGAAGTCATCAATCACAACTAGACAGTATGAGTTTCTATTTATGCTTAGGACATTGACTGGACCAAATAAATCCATATGCAACAATTGGAGCACCTGGCTGATTGAGTTGATTTGCTTTGGCAGGTGTGGTTTCCTGTGATGCTTTCCTTGTGCACATGACAACACTTTTCAAATGTAATAAAGTCTCTGACAGGCAGGCCACGCACCATTTCGTTTTTAGCAAGACGATTCAGATTCTTAGCGTTAGCATGGCCGAGTCGTCAGTGCCACAACATAGCGTTTTGTTCTGAGACTTTTGAAAAGAGGCAGGTGACTTGCTCAGGTATGTTGCTATTCATGTCTATAATGTAAGCATTTCCATCTCGCTTCGATTTGACAAGAATCCACTCATCCGGAATGACAATGCCTGGCTTTAAGATCCGACACTCTTTATCAGTAAAATGCGTTGAATAACCTTTGTCGCAAATCTGAGAGACGATTAACAAGCTATGCTTTAACTCAGGAGCATAGTTGACGTTCTCGAAACTCAGCACTCCGTTTGTTACAGTTCCTCTCTGATTAATTTTTCCGCCATCACCACCGGCAAAGGAAACAAATCCCCCGTTAAAAGTCTGAATGTTGTTCAATTGGGATATGTCTCCTGTCATATGCCGGGAGCAGCCGCTTTCGACATATCATGGTCTGACGACATTCCTCCGCAACTATCCCTACAAAATGAGCGGGATCATTTAGATTTGGGGACCAGGTCATTTCTTTCCTGGGTGGACCCTATACGATCACAAATTTATCTTTTAATCCTTTTGATTTTGTGTCACCATGTGAAACATTTTCAAAGGATGATGATGCTTGATTGGAGGATAATTTGGGCACCCACTGGCATTTAGGTCTCTTAAAATTCACGGGTGATTTTGAAACACTTTTCTTTTCAGTTTGTTTTGAGCATTTGGATTTTCTACCAGAAGTGGTTGAAGATCCAAATTCACTCTTTGACGAAACCAACCTTGGCTTAGCCGAGTTCGATTTTGGCAAACTTTTTGTGACTTTGTTATTGAAAACCTGTTTGTTCTTTTGAAAAACTACCTTTTTCTTGTTTTTATTAGCCCTCCAATCATCATCTCGAGGACGAGATATTGAAGACTTTCTAGTTAAATACATTCCTCGAGACTCGTTCTCTCCTCTTTGAGACAAAAAATGCACAAATGCCCTATTAGGACAATTCCTAGCGATGTGACCGGCAGTATCACAGTTAAAACAAATTCGCTTATTATTATTGTAACTGGTACTGCCTTTATCTGATTTACTTTCTTTGCTGACACCCTTACTTTTCCCACAAGAACATGAGCAAGAATTAGATTGTGTGATAAATGAGGGTGAACCAGGTTGTGTGCTTGGTGAAGTGGATGTGTTAGCACCAGATTCAATAGATTTTACAAAAACAACATCAGAAAAATCAGAAGCATTTAAGTTTGACATCATTTTCTCACAATTAGACAGATCAGGTTTAACATCAGACACAAACTCATCACAAACACGTACACCAAACATAGACACTAAATTATTAGACTCAAACTTCTCATCCTCTTGCTTTCCTTGGTTTACTGACACATCTACATTTGAAGCAGAAATGTTAGTATCTAAAACCCTAACACTAGGTCCTGTAACCTGTTCAGCAGCAGGTTTGCCATAAACCATATAAGGTTCTCTGTCGATCTCTTCTTTTGTTAAAGGAGTAACATAATATGAATGATTAAATGGAGGGGGGACACTCTCATATCCTATTCCTGCTTGTTTATTATCTTTCCATTTCATTTGTTTTTCAATAATAGTTGCAACCTTCTCACTTGACACATCGAATTTTTTGAAATTAAAATCAGCATTTTGAAAACGAGTTTTCAATGTGTCAAGTTCTGCAGTTACATCAGCAAGTTTGCCTTTAATGTGATCATAATTTACACACTTGTTGCTGTAATCTTCTTGCAATTTCCTGAAATCCTTTGTTTTGGCCTCTAATTTTTCTTTTAATGGTTTTTGTTCTTTCCTAATATTATATCTCTCATATTTTAAATCCTCATTTTCTCTTTTAATCAATTCAATTTGATCACGTAAGAATTTGACAGTCTTAATACAAGATTGAGAACAGACAGTTTCACTAACCTCCGATTTTGCAGGCTCCGACGTGGTTTGAACCATGAATGCAAATTGCAGTGCCATCATTTCTGATTCTGGGTCTGTTTCAGCTTCTTCTTCAGTAACATCATGAATTTTGACGAGATGAGCATTTTCAGGTCTTGAAATATTCAATGCCTGAATCTGGTCCTCCCAACCAAAATACTGAGCAACTACTGCCAGATTAGCAGTTTCACTATTGATAGCAGCACTTCCACGATTATTGCCCACTAGAACCATTGTTCTATCATTGCTTACTCTTCTGTCTGGCTTTGGACACGCACGCGCAAAATGACCTGGCTCGTGGCAATTGTAACAACGTAACTTTCCCTTGTTAAACCCTACTTTCTTATCCCCATTCAATCCCCAGTTATTCTTTCCTGTTTTCTTAGAAAATTGCTTAGCCCTGAACACAGCCATAGCAATTTGCCAAGTAATGTCCATTTCCTCCACATCCTCTGGATGAATTTGATCCAGGTCAGCAAATGAAAGTTGTGGAGAAAGTTCTCCAGCTACAAAAGCATTGTAGCAATTTACAAGTCCAGTAGCAAGAGCTAAGTTCTCATCAGTTTCTTTGGAATGAGGAACTGAAGCTATAACTTGTGCACTTGAGGAGGAAACAGTTTGAGGAACATCGAAAGATTGACTTTGTTGATGAGAAACAGATACTGGAGCAACATGTGGATGGGAGACAGCTGCTGAAGCAACATATGATGTGGTCGATGGAGTGATAAATGTTTGATTCTGAGGCTGTTGAATGGCAAAAGCTTGACTTGGAGAGGTAAAAGATGAAAATGCATTATTTGAAGAAATCCCAAGATTTGCAGCCGAATAGGAATTCACGTGATTGATTTCTCTTTGCTTATCATCAAGATCACAGGCTTTGATGATTGCCATAGTTTCAGCAAGACTGATACGATTAATATCTTTCGTCTTTTTGATGACCGCCACGTTCATATCCCAAGTCTTCGGAAGTGAATTCAGCAACTTCTTGTTTATCTCAGACTTAGTCACATAAACCCCGACTGAACTCATTTCAGTGGTAAGTGTGGTAAAACGCTGCAACTGGGCTTCTAGAGTTTCTCCAAGAACATCATTAAAAATATTGAATTTTTGCCTCAACATGTCTTGGGGACTCTGTTTCATATCTTCATTACCCTCATAAACTTCAATCAAAGCTTCCCACAAAGCCTTTGCTGAAGTGTATTCTCTAAATCCCTGTGGAATCTCAGGAGATAATGCCATTGTGAGAGTAGCCAGTGCTCTTTCTTGCTCTTCAATCTTTTCGAAATCTTCATCGGTGTAGTGTTCAATCGTTTTCTCAACAACTGTTTCATCTTCGATTGTTGTAGTGATACGAATTGGTCCCCTTAAAATACTTCTCCAAACCTTGAAATCTTTCATTTTGATGTATTTCTCGATTCTGTACTTCCATTCTGGGAACCCTTCTGCGGACAACAATAGGGGAATACGAGTGGTTGTTCCCATGATGGAATCCAATTCATGATGATGTGCTTGACCTTGAGAATCCATTTTTTTTATTTTTTAATTAATAATGACTTGGAAAAATTAACTAAAATGCCAAAAAGATAGTTTGAGGTCAAACAATTACCGCCGTAAACACAAGTTTACGGTCAATATTCGTAGTTGGAAGTTTACGGTTGAAGGTTTACGGTGGAGTTTACGGTTGAGGGAGTTTGTCTAGTTTACGGTCAATGAACATTTCCTCTTTACGGTCAATGTATATCCTGTTTACGGTCATAAACTGTTGACCGTAAACACCAAGAGTTTGATGAAAACTTGAATTGCAAGCAGATCTAATCCCCTTATGTCATGAAACCACCAAATGCAGTCTTGAAAAACGATGAAACTGGGCTCCTTTGACCGAAAAGGTGATTGAAAGATTTATTGACACTAGACTTGCTCTGATACCAATTGTAAGGTCCTAGCAACAGGATCTTAACTATTGATCAAGCAATCTAACAATCAAACAAGAAGAGAATTGAGTAGAAGAAGAATGAATCAAAGCTTGCACACGTTTGTATTAAGGAAACGTCTGGTACAACTCTGACTGGACGTAAACTACTATGAATCAACAACTGACAAAAGACTCAGACCTGCCCTATATATAGTAGACACTGGCCGCAAACAGGTTTACGACCGTAAACCTGTTTGCGGCCGTAAACACATCATCGGGCCATAAACACCCCAACAACCTATAAATTCATAAAAATGACTCAAAAGGACTTTTACATTGGAAATCCTAGACCAAACCATAAACTAGACCCTTCATTTGCATTCTCAAATTCGGTTATGATTACGACATCCCTATTCATAGTTCGAGTCGTGAGAAATGGCAAATAGTTTGAACATTCGGGACTTACTGTCGTAAGTTCTAAAATAGTTTAGACACGCATATGAGCTTTCTAATAAAAGGTGTATGAGCTTAGATAAAGGTTTATCGAAGCATCTCGTATCAAAAATCTGAACTTTGGTAAGAAAGTCAATAAGTATTGATTTCTAGAAGTCCAGCTCATTTTTGGGTACATGTCAAAGCTAGTTGGAGCATAAGTGTTATGCTTGTAAGATAATAATTATTATGCCAGTAGGAGCATAATTATTATGGTAAGTGTTGCTATTTAGCAATGCTATTTATAGAAAACAATGTTCTAATTTGCAAAGTTGTAAATGTTGAAAAGTTGTTTCGCTATAGTATGGGAGAGGATACTTATAATTTATTTCGAATCTAAAAGTTTAGATTGAAGTATTAATTAAACTTAGTCATGGATATATATGAATACCATGTTGAAATATTTCAACATTGGAATTTCTATATATGGAAATCTTATAGCAAAAGACAGGTCAAGTATCATGTCTTTGTGTACGACATTATGAATCGTGTCTCATATGCTTTGGGTATAGGATCGATTGCATATGATATAATATTCACGTGTTCTAATTTTCCAAATGCCTAGGGCATTAAGAGGGAAAAAGGACTAGAACCGGATATGACTATAGTGATTAAACAACTGTCAAGGACAATCTAAGGTTCGTTAAGGATTGGTTGCTTAAGGACAGTTGGAAATATAGTAATGGATGGACCATAAGGACATTATTATGAATACACAGAATACTATTAATAATGCATTGTAATATGGCAAATATGGAAATGTTTTCATAAAGGGAGTTGGATATTAAGAATCTATGTGTAAGTTAGAAACTTTCATGCAATAAGGATATTCAAAGGAATATACTTTGAATATTAGACTTCGTATCTGTGGAATTGCCTTGTAACAATCTCCAGTAGAGTATTTCGTAATATCGTTGGCAAAGTCTCTGTGACTTTGGTACCTCGACATTACAAAAGATACATTGCATGATAGTTTAGAATCTAACACATTCTTATAGTGGCAAGAATTAGGTATTCTTACACTAAGTAATAAGGATTTGGAAGTGTGAAATAAGCATCATTGAAATGCTTTCAATATACCTATTTCACAAAGTAAGGACCATATATATAAACATAGTGTGCATGTTTGGAGCATGGGATAACTATTGTTTTAATTCAAGTATTAAGTTCATTAATCGAAATATTATAAATGAATAATGTGTAATCAATGTGGTGATTAAATAAAATTTACCTCGACATTACAAAAGATACATTACATGATAGTTTAGAATCTAACACATTCTTATAGTGGCAAGAATTAGGTATTCTTACACTAAGTAATAAGGATTTGGAATTGTGAAATGAGCATCATTGAAATGCTTTCAATTGACCTATTTCACAAAGTAATGACCATATATATAAACATAGTGTGCATGCTTGGAGCATGGGATAACTATTGTTTTAATTCAAGTATTAAGTTGATTAATCGAAACATTAAACAATGAATAATGTGTAATCAATGTGGTGATTAAATAAAAGGTGCTTTATTTATATTCAAAAGTTTTGAGACCATATTGAATTCGATTATTCTTGTGTTTAACTTTGCATGTTTTAACTTCCCGAATAATAAGATTATTCAAACTATCCACAATCGATCATACTTTGGAAGTAGGTATTGAGGTAAGACTGTCATGAATCCGTCTATAGATTGTTTAAGGTTTTAGACAAGTTTGTTATAGTGTTCATGAGTATTCCTGTAATAAGATTTGAGTATTGGATTAAACCCACACTCATCTGAATCACTTCATGGATTTTGTCATGAGTGATTAGTGAGACGATAATATCTTATATTCTTCAAATAGAGACATATAGTTGTAGTTTACAAGTTGGTTGCACATTGATGATATGAAAACGCATCAGTAACTTGGTGTTATAAAATGTATCATTGTGTGTAATTTGATGAGTAAATAAAGCAAGCATGTATGTCGAAGTTTATCCGTTCCTTTTACCCTAAGAGGGATAAAAGCGATATATGTGGGCCCCTTGATGATTTGGTGATGACACCCCTAAGCGCTTGGCCAAGCCTGGAATGATTTGATTTGTTCAATTAGTCGGTCGTCATAAATCGGAAATCGGGAAACAACACATAAACAGAGAGAATGATTATAATCCATGCCTCAGTTCATACGATATCTAGAATGGAGGAATATATGATCCCTTATCTAATGGACGCGTTAGAGTTTGACAGCGGCTTTTGTGAGCTACGATTGCTAGTTAGTTTTTCAAGTCGTACTTGCAGTCATAGTTATTAGACTTATCCAAGTGGGATACTGTTGGATTAGGTGTCTAAGCCCATAACTATGATTGGTATGTACTTAACCCGAGAGTAGCATGGTCCATTTTGGGTTGCATTCACCGAAGCAATTTGATAGGAAGGATATTTGAGAAAGAGGTTATTTGTGATTTATTAATATATTATAAGTATAATATATTAATTGAGAAATCATATTATTTAATTAGTATTGATCAAGAATTAATTTGGAATTAATTCAGTGATCAAAAGAGACTAATTAAATTAACGGGGTCTGATTAAGTAAATCAGTGATACTTATAGTTTGGGCTAATGATCCATGTTGATTATGTGGACCAAATATTTGTGGAGTCCATGAAGATTTAGTCCAAAGGGCTTATCATATGGATTATTGGATTAAAGGCCCAAGGAAGTGGATTAGGGTTTACAAGTTGAAACTCTTGGAATTCTACACTATAAGTGTAGCCCCTAAAACCCTAAAATTGGCACTTGTGCATTCGAAGAAGAAGCTAGCCGTTTTTGGTGGTTCATAACCTGTGTCTCATTTGTCTTCCTCTTGCTCTTGGTGTTTTGTGAACCATTTGAGGCATCACACTTGAGGTGATAAGTTCTTGAAATACCAAAACTCTAGAAGCTACAACAAAGAGGTAGTTGTCTAACTTGTTTTATGTTTCAAATATCAAGTTGTATGCTAGTTAGAAGTTTCATGCTTTGGATATTTTCTTGTTGCATGTATAACTAGAGAAAACTTAGATCCAAAGCATTAGGTTTGTATGTGCACCACAGGAGTGGTATAGTACATGAAACCCAACAGTTATAGGCATTACGAGTTCGTGGTGATGCCATTCAGGCTCACCAACGCGCCTGCGATATTTATGGATTTGATGAATCGGGTATGCAGGCTGATGCATGATCGTTTGGTTATTGTATTTATTGATTATATCTTGGTATATTCCAAGACTAGAGAGCAACATGAGGAGCATCTTTGTGAGCTTCTGGGGGTTTTGAAGCTAGAACGACTTTATGATAAGTTCTCGAAGTGTGAGTTTTGGTTACGGGAGGTTCAGTTCCTTAGACACCTCATTAACCAGGACGAGATATTGGTCGATCCGGCCAAGATCGAGGCGGTGATGCAGTGGGAGGTTCCGAAATCTCCCTCAAATATCCGGAGTTTCTTGGGGTTGGTAAGGTACTATCGGAGATTTATTCAGGATTTCTCTAAGATTGCAGTACCCCTCAGTCGTCTAACGAGCAAGGGGGTGGATTTCCGTTGGGGCCCTGAGCAGCAGTCAACATTTGAAACGCTTCAACAGAGGTGATGTGAGGCCCCAATTTTGACCGTCCCAGAGGGAATTGAGGATTTCGTGGTATTCTGTGATGCTTCCATCACTGGTTTGGGGAGGTCCTCATGTAGAGAGGACGGGTGATAGCATATACTTCTCGACAGCTGAAGCCGCACGAGACGTGGTATGCCACGCATGATCTGGAGTTGGGGGCAGTGGTTTTTGCCCTTAATATTTGGATGCATTATCTTTATGGGGTCCGATGTACTATCTACACATATCACAAGAGTTTCAGGCATATTATGGATCAGCCGAACCTGAACATGAGGCAACGCAGGTGGCTAGACGTAGTCAAGGATTATGAATGCGAGATCTTTTACCATCCGGGTAGAGCGAATGTGGTGGCAGATGTGTTGAGCCGCAAGTCGGCTGGGTCTTCAGATGGGGTATCTTGTATGAGGATATTAGTGGATTCTCCTCTTTTGGGTTTGATTAAGGAGGCTCAGGCCGACGGTGTTCGGGAAAAGAACTGGAAGATAGAGAGGATCAGGGGTGAGATCGCCATATTTGTTCCGCATACTCGTGGATTGTTAACCCATTTTTATGCCTGGTGGGGTCAGCCAAATTGTGTTGGAGGAGGCTCATAAGTCTCGTTTTTCTATCCATCTCAGGGGCCACAAAGATGTATCGGGATCTGAGGTTGAGTTACTGGTGGCCGTGTATGAGGAGAGAGATAGCCTAGTGCGTGGAGAGGTGCTTGACCTACAGGATGGTCAACGTCGAACATCAGATGCCTCATTGCAAGATGCAGCGTCTGGAGGTTCCTAAGTGGAAATGGGAGCAGATTTCGATGGACTTCATCACCAAGTTTCTGAAGACGCCAAATGGTTTTGATGCTATTTGGGTCATTGTGGATCAATTGACCAAGAGTGCCCACTTCCTGGCGATTTGGGAGAGTTCTTCGACTGAGAAATTGGCCGATGTGTATATTCGCGACATCGTTGCTCTCCATGGCGTTCTGGTCTCTATTGTTTCAGACCGTGATGCTCGGTTTAGCTCCCATTTTTGGCAGCAACTGGGCACAAGGTTGCACTTCAGCACACTTATCATCCGTAGACCGACGGCCAAAGTGAGCGGACGATACAGACCCTTGAGGATATGTTGTGGGCATGTTTCATTGATTTTGGTGGGAGTGCGACTTGATGTGTGTAAAATGCACTGGTTTTAATCCTACTTTTGAGTTATAAATTAAGCACACAAAGGCAGTGAACCTGTCTTTTAGTGGTATAGTTGGGTAAGTAGAGTGTCGAACTCAGGGAACGGTAAATTAAAACTAAAGACTAATTTTATATAAATTAAATAGTAAATATGGGTTTTCTCTAGTTTTACAAGACTAGAAACTTACTAATACTACTTAGGCTAAGAACTAGAAAAACAAAGATTTAACTGAATTTAATAATAAAAGGGACTTCTGTTTAGTTCAACTCAATTTATCCTATGGTTGATATTATGGTAATAGTGCAATGAATTAATTCTTCTATTGGCTACCGATTCAAGTGATTAGCCTTGCGTTTGCTACGATAATCCTTAGAAAACAAACTAACTCAAACAGTGATCAGTTGTCTAATTTAATTTAATTCACTAGATTATTTATTCGGGTTAATTTAGACTTGTAATAGCTAACTAAATTGGTCCTTTAGTTAACCTCTTGCTAATGGTCATCAAACAAGCTCACACATGAATTTACCTAATTTTTCTTATTAATTCTAGTTTCACGTTCGTTAGTCCTAGACATATGATAAAGTGGTCACATAAACATATGGGGTTGATAATTTAAAGATGTTCATACTATTTAATTATCTTCCTATTAACAGAAAATTAGTTATCATTCACACACAAGGTTCTTTAACAAGCTAAAATTAACAAAATCACCAATATTTAATTAATCCTACCATTAATCAAACCATAATATCAATTTTGTATCCCAAACAGAAGTTTAAGAGTTTTAGCTCATGATAGAGGTAATTAACAGCAATCAAACGAATTCTAATTGTCTAACCATAATTGAGAAACAATAGATTAAGTAGAATGATGAGAAGGTGCCTCAAATCTTCTTCGGAATTGGATTCTAGGTTGTATCTTCGTTCTCTAGGGTTCTTCTGGCTCTTCAATCGCAGCTTGCTTCTCCCCAAAGGTTCCAACCGTCCTTCCATCGGATTAAGACCCGCTATTTATAATTATCACAAAACAGGGGCTACTCGGCGAGTAGGCCGTGGACTCGCCGAGTACATGCGTGGACTCGCCAAGTAAGTGTGTAGTTTTCCCTTTTCCTTCATTCTTTGGTCTCTAATTGCTTCTCCTTTTTCCTTTCTGCTTCCAAGCATGTCTTTTGGACTGAAAACACAATATAAGCATTATTAAGTACCTTTTGTCCATATTATGCATATAATTAGCCAAAAATGAATAAAAATATATGTTAAACATATGATTAGTTATGCACATATCAAAATACCCCACACTTGACTTTTGCTTGCCCCCAAGCAAAACTGAATTTTAACACATTAGAATCACAAAGGACAACTCACGTCGAACCCAGCCATTATGCCAAGACCGCAACGCGCACATTTGTGTCTAAAATTCCTAATAACCCCCCATACTCTAAATACTCTCAATCCTCATAAACATTCGCCCACTCACCCCGAACTATGCTCATTTTATGCATCCCTCCGAATCCATCCTCAGAAAACCTCTTAACCTCAAGGTGTTTTTGGTTGAGTAACCCAAGCATACATAATCTAGATAATTACAATTTATGATTACCACATTGGAGCTCTTTGGAATTCTTCATTTCTTTGGCATTTGATCTTTGATCTCTTTGAATTCACCACTTTGTTGTTTGGTTTTTGGTATCTTCAACTTTTTGAATTTCTTGGAATTTTTGATCTTCTAATTTCATATTTGACTTTGATGCTCCAAAAATTCTTACAACTTTTCTTTTGTAATTCTCTCTGTTTTTTTTTCATGTAACTCACTTTTTTCTTCACTCAATACCTACATGCTTAAGCAGGGGCACTCAACTTCAACCTTTATTGATTAATGATAACAATTTTCCTGGATACATTTCAAGTACACGATGCTAAACATATTGCATCCTTCGGGCTAAGCGAGGTTGTGTTTTTGTCCCATGATTTCACTAGAATAAAGGAGGCCACAAATGCACTATAACGTATATAGGCTCAACTAAACATTTGGGTCCTCATAGAATCTTCAAATATAATACTAGCATGATCCTTGATTGCTTTACCAAAATTTTCTAAATTAATCCTAGCAAATTTTATGCAAAATTTTAAAATTTAACTACTGTAACCAACCCCCTACCCCACACTTAATTTATGCAATGTCCCCATTGCATATTATGCATGATAAAGAACAATAAAAATAAGGAGAGAATTGGAACAAACTCCCCTGGGATAGCAGTGGCGAGGCTGATCATCTTCAATTTAGCTCCATCTTTGAATGACTTTAAACATGGGAACAGCTCATCCATGTCTTGGGTGTCATGTCGCGTGTGGTAGACTTGCAAATGACTCAAATATGTAGGATACAGCTCCTAGAAACCTCCAGCAATGATCCTCTATGAAAGAGTTGGATAAAACTACAACGAACGTGCCCAAAACAACTCTGGAATCCGAAAAAATGATGATGGACTCGGCGAGTAAGTCGTGTACTCGGCGAGTATGTTGCTAACTTGCAGAGAAGTCGTGAATTTGTCCATGCACTCGCCGAGTAGGATATGTGCACTCGGCGAGTAGGCGCTGAGTTTTCCTTTCGACTGAATTGCTGAATCGGGGTAATTCAGTGACTCTTTTTCTAATTACTTCAGTAATAAAGCACTCTACACTCCCAACTCTAAGGGACTCGAACTTAATGGAAAAGACTTCGCACTCTCAATTGAACATTCCTTACTTGAACCTTGACCCATAAGACTTCTAAATGTATCCTAACCTTCCAATCCTGAAAAAAAAAATGCAGACAAGAGTGAAAGCAACCAAAAGTCCTAACAAGAAATAAAATAATCCAAGTTTAACAAGTTGTCCAAATCAAACATCACGAAAATAAATTAAAAACACAAAAGAAACATTCTTCATTCTTCATCATCCATGTCGGCTCCTCCAGCTCCACTTCCTCCTCCTTCATTTCCTTTCCTCATCCTTTCTTCCCAACTCATGATGTGGGGGTAGCCGGGTCCAGGTCTCGGTGCGATGTTCATTTGTTGGAAGAGATAGCCAAATGATTGATTGTTATAGTTAACTCCTCTTCCAATATCATCCAAGTAGCGCCGGTACTCCAGTTCATTCCATCCATCGTTCTCTTCTTCCACCGGAATAACCGGTGGGTCTTCCCGTACCCGCTCGCTTCTTTTCCTCACTCGCCTTCCCGGCTCCTCGGGGATAGCCGGCTCATCCGCATGAGGAATAGAAAAAGAATCACCAAACTTTTCAACAATCCTTGCCCTCCTATATAATGCGGTGTTGAACGGAGGGGGATAAATGACCGTCAGCGCCCTTGACTCTTGCAAATCTAATACCCCAAATGACCTTGCAAGCCTCGTCACAAACATCCCTCCATTAATCTTGGAGTTCATCTTCTCCTTAACAGCCCCTTCAGCAAGATACTTGGCTACGCGATAGGGGAGATTGCAGAAAACATCGGGAGTAATAATACTCCAAAGATAAAAGATGTCAAGGGTCGGGACCTTGTCCCAGTCCTTTCGCATATTAATCATGCTGGCAATGAACCGATGAATGAGACGGTGGATCGGTGAACGTATGTGACCCTCCTGTGCGGTAGATGGGATGTACACTCGGTTAGCAATAGTATTCCACCAGGTAGAAGCAACCACTCCCTCGGGGAGATCTTTGTGGCAATTCTCTAAAAAAACTTCAAAATCTTCATTCAACATAGTGCTTTACTCATAGATTCCAAGCCTCCATGAAAATTCAGCCATGCTGCATTGTCGCAGCTCCCCACCAAGAGAAAAGGAAACTACATTGGGATTGTAGTACTCACTACCACCTCGGAATGAGATGGTAGCAAAAAACTCCCAACATAATTCAGCGTAGACTGGTTCTTGAATTTTGAAAAGCTATAACCAACCATCACATATGATGGTTGAATCCCCCAAATTACATTCTTTCACCAAATATGGTGTTAGCTCTTCTTCCAAACCAACTTTCCCCATCCAATCCCAATCCACTGCATTGGGTAAATGAATCTCTTTCTGTTTTAAAGCCTCTAACTTGTTTTTGGCACGGGCTTGAGACGATTTGGATGTGATTTGGCAGAACGAGAGCCATGGGATGTCCCCTTGGCTTCCCCCTCTTGAAGACTGACCTCGTCTGGACATGGTACCTGCATGACAACATTAAGAAAGCACAAACAAACAACACCCAGTAATTAAAATTGAATAAAACAGATCTGTATAGCCTCCTACTCGCCGAGTTCATGTCCTACTTGGCGAGTAGGATGAACATCGGAACCAGAATCTGTCGAACACATATGGGTCACTTAAAACACCCAATTTTGCACAGGGGTTTGCTGTACTAAGTCCATTAACCACTAAATCAAAAGAAAATTCTCCTAACAACTCCTAACTCATGGTAAAATTAAAACCCTAGAATTTGAGGAAACCCCCAAATCCAAATTTAGATTAAATAGGGCAAATCAGTGATAAAGCTTGAACCTTTGATGAGTTTTTAAGTGTAAAGATCATACCCTTTCCCTTGAAAGTCGAGGATTAAGCCAAAAATCACAGAAATCGCTTGAAGGAGGCTGTGCACGGCGAGTGTGTGGGTAAAATGGGTAAAAACCCTTATTTCTCAGATTTTTATACCGTCTGTGTAAGTTGACTACTCGCCGAGTAGAAACGGGCTACTCGCCGAGTACAAATGCTTTTACGCGGTTTTTTGGTTATTTAGGCAAGCACTCGCCGAGTACTCGTACCTACTCGGTGAGTAAAGCTTGCAGTTTGACAAAAATTGAATTTAATTTTTTTTTAACCCACCACCCCACATTCTAGGCATTGCTTGCCCTCAAGCAATCATTTAGAACATATTTCCAGAAGAAGATGAATGAAAAAGATCCTAAGGAATTAAAAAGAAAGTAAAGGAAAAAGAAATGCAAACTCTAAACTCGGGTTGCCTCCCGGAAGCGCTTCTTTTTAAGGAGTCATTAGTTGGACTCCTCCCATTCTACGTGGCTGCAATCCCTTCCAGCAACATCACCTCTTCCATGCCTTCATTCCTTGGAACTCCTTCTTCATACTTTTTGACTCTATGTCCATTGACCTTGAACGGGGTGCCATCTTTTGACAATAGCTCTATAGCACCATGTGGAAACACCTTCTTCACCAGAAAAGGACCATCCCATCTTGACTTGAGTTTGCCCGAGAAGAGTTTTAACCTTGAATTAAAGAGCAACACCTTTTGCCCTTCATGAAATTCTTTATTTTCCTTGATCCTCCTGTCATGCCAATTCTTAGTTTTCTCTTTATAGATCAAAGAACTAGTGTATGCATCATTTCTAAATTCCTCAAGAGCATTCATTTGCATTAACCGGTTGTTCTTGAGCTCCTCCATGTTGAAGTTGCACATCTTTAAAGCCCAAAAAGCTTTATGCTCTATCTCCACCAGTAAATGACATTGCTTTCTATAAACTAACCTATATGGTGTAGTACCAATAGGGGTTTTGAAAGCTGTACGGAAGGCCCAAAGTGCATCGTCTAGCTTATCCGACCATTCTTTTCGATTGCTCCCCACCGATTTCTCCAAGATTCTCTTTAAAGCTCGATTTGTCACTTCGGTTTGTCCACTAGTTTGTGGATGGTAGGATGTTGAAAATTTATGGGTTACCCCATATTTACTTAGCACCTTCTCTAGTTGATCATTGGCAAAATGAGTGCCTCGGTCACTTATGAGAGCTTTCGGGACCCCAAATCTTGAAAATAACTTCTTTAAAAACCTCACCACTACCCGACCGTCATTAGTTGGCAAGGCTTGTGCCTCCGCCCACTTGGATACATAATCCACAGCCACCAATATGTATTTGTTGCCTTTGGATATGGGAAATGGTCCCATGAAATCGATCCCCCACACATCAAATACTTCGCACACTTGGATACTATGTTGTGGCATTTCATTTCGAGATGAAATGTTTCCCGCTCTTTGACATGCATCACATTCTTTGACAAATTGGGTTGCATCTTTAAAAATCGTGGGCCAGTAAAACCCAATGTCAAACATCTTCTTAGCAGTGTAATGTGCTCCATGATGTCCACCCATGGGCCCGCTATGACATTGCTCCAATATTTTCCAACTTTCATTCCCGAACACGCATCTTCGTATGATTCCATCCGCGCAGCTTCGGAAAAGATATGGTTCATCCCAAAAGTAATACTTTATCTCGGAAAAGAATTTCTTCTTTTGTTGACTTGTGAGATCTTTTGGGAGGTAATTGCTAGCTAAGTAATTAGCTATATTTGCAAACCATGGTTCTTCTCCCACAGTCACCATAATATACTCGTCCGGAAAATCATCTCCAACTCTATCTTCTTGCAATCGCGGGTTTTCAAGCCTTGACAAGTGGTCAGCTGCTACATTCTCCATTCCCTTTTTGTCGCGTATCTCTATGTCAAACTCTTGAAGAAGTAGAACCCATCGTATCAATCTTGGCTTGGCATCCTGTTTGGCAAACAAATACTTGATAGCAGAGTGGTCAGTAAAAACAGTTGTTTTAGATAAAACTAAATAAGGGCAGAATTTATCAAAAGCGTACACCACAGCTAATAATTCCTTTTCCGTGGTGGTGTAGTTTTCTTGGGCTGGATTTAAAGTCTTGCTAGCATAATATATGGGTTGGAAGTGCTTATCAACCCTTTGACCAAGGACAGCTCCTAATGCAAAATCACTAGCATCACACATTATTTCAAATGGTAAATTCCAATTTGGTGCAACAATGATCGGGGCATTAGTCAATTTTTCCTTCAAAAATTCAAATGCCTCTAAACACGCTTTAGTAAAATTAAATGGTGCATCTTTTGGAGTAATTGTGTTAGAGGTCTAGTTATTTTAGAAAAATCTTTGATAAAACGCCGGTAAAAACCCGCGTGTCCTGGAAAACTTCTAATACCCTTCACATTAGTTGGTGGAGGTAATTTGGCAATGGTGTCAATCTTTGCCCGATCCACTTCAATTCCCGATTTGGAAACCTTATGGCCCAAAACTATACCCTCCTTAACCATAAAGTGTCATTTTTCCCAATTAAGGACTAAGTCGGTCTTTTCACACCTAGCAAGCATTAGGTCAAGATTTGTGAGACAATCATGGAAGGAAGATCCAAAAACAGAAAAATCGTCCATAAAGACTTCCATGAATTTTTCCACCATGTCGTGGAATATGGCTGTCATGCACCTTTGAAATGTCGCGGGTGCATTGCATAGCCCAAAGGGCATGCGTCGATAAGCAAAAGTCCCACTTGGGCAAGTGAATGTGGTCTTTTCTTGGTCCAATAATAACTATGGCCCGATAATCTTTCTAACATTTGATCAATAAAGGGTAAGGGAAAATGGTCTTTACGAGTGGCATTGTTTAGTTTTCGATAATCAATGCACACTCTCCAATCGGTTACCGTTCGTGTCGGAATAAGCTCATTCTTTTTGTTGGTTATGACTGTCATCCCTCCTTTCTTGGGCACCACTTGAACCGCAATCACCCACGGGCTGTCGGAAATGGAATATATAATCCCCGCATCTAAAAGCTTGACCACTTCTTTCTTGACCACCTCTTGCATATTTGGGTTTAGTCTTCTTTGGTGCTGCACAACCGACTTTGCTCCTTCTTCCAAGTTAATCTTGTGTGAACAATAAGAGAGACTTATTCCCTTGATGTCGGTAATGCTCCATGCTATGGCCTGTTTTCGCTTCTTCAAAACTTGCACTAGTTCTTCCTTTTCAGAGTTGGAAAGGTCAGAGGCTATAATGACTGGCTTTTGATGGCCATCTTCAAGGAAGGCATACTCCAAATGTTCTGGTAACTTTTTGAGCTCAGTTTTTGGGTTCTGTTTGTTGTACTCGCCGAGTGTAGGTAAGGGACTCGGCGAGTTGGTAGCTGACTTTACGAATTCTGTTTTTTTTTCGCTTGGACTCGGCGAGTAGATCGGCCCTACTTGGCGAGTTGAAGTGTCAGATTGCCTCATCAACTCTTCAAACTCAGCTTCTTCTAGCAGCCTCTCGATGTCCATTAAGTCTTTTTCTGCATCAAATTCTTCATAAAAATTTGTGAACTTGCTGGAATCTTCACTTATGCATTCCTCCAATAATTCATCAAGCATGTCAATTTAGAATGCTGTGTCATCACTATTCCGTGCATACTTCATAGCTTGATCAACCCTAAATGTGACTGAATCTTCTCCTACCCGCAAAGTGAGCTTCGAGTCCCTCATGTCTACTATAGCACTTGCCGTGTTGAGGAAGGGTCTTCCAATGATGATTGGGACTTGAGGATCCGCCTCCATGTCTAGAATTATGAAATCAGCGGGAAATACAAACTTGTCCACTTTGACCACTAAGTCTTCACATATTCCTCTTGGAAAAGTGATTGTCTTGTTAGCTAAATGAATCGCCATACGAATTGGTCTTGGTTCCGGGAGATCCAGCTTCTTGAAGAATGAATAAGGCATTAAATTCACACTTGCTCCTGAATGAGCCAAGGCATGAGTGGTAGCTAAATTGCCAAATTGGCAAGGTAAAGTTAAGCTCCCCGGGTCACCCTTCTTCTTTGGTAGTTTGTTGAGCATGGCGGCTGCGCAATTCTCATTGAGGACTACCTTCTTCACTTCCTCCATCTTCCTTCTATTAGTGAGAAGTTCCTTAAGGAACTTTGCATATTTGGGCATTTGTGTGACTGCTTCGATGAAGGGTATGTTGATTTGAAGAGCCTTTATATGATCTAGAAACTTCTGGTACTCCTCTTCCTGCTTCACTTTCTTAGCTCGGGCTGGGTATGGCAGTGGACTCGCCGAGTCCATATTCTGTACTCGGCGAGTAGAGCTGTCAGATTGAAGATTTTGATTTTCTGCTTCCTCCTTCTGTGATTCTTTGGGTGCTTCATTCTGAATAGGGGCCAGAGGAGTGATTATTTTCCCACTTCTTGTTGTGACTGTGTTTATGTGCGCGCCTCGTGGGTTGTTTTCGGTTTTGCTAGGAAGTTCGCCCGGTGATCTTTGGTTTATTTGTTGAGCAAGTTGCCCTAGCTGCGTTTCTATGTTGTGGATAGATGCTTGCTGGTTTCTAAGCATGGTCCTTGTTTCTTGAATTGCAGCATCATGATCACTATGTCTTTTTTCTGAAGCAGCTACAAATTTGGTAAGCATTTCTTCCAAACTTGGTTTTCTTTCTTGTGATGGCTCCTCCTTTTGGTAAAAACCCCTTCCCTTTTGCTTGAACTTCTCCTCCTTAGCCTTCTTGTACTCGTCATAAGGGAGCCACTCTTTCTTTGGTCTACGCCAATCTTCATCATATCGGTCCCCACTTGAGTAACAAACTTGCACCTTTTTGTTGCCATTCTCATCCAAATCGCAGTCTCTAGTAAGGTGAGACCCATTGCAATTTTCGCAACCCACCCGAATAGCATGTAGCGTTTGGTCCATTTTATCCATCCTCCTATCCATGGTTTTTAGCATACCCATAACTGCTGACAAGTCTCCTGAAGCTGCATAGGCGGCCCCCCTCGTCACATCATTTCTTGGATTGTGGTATTCTCTAGAATGCTTAGAGAATTCTTCAATTAGTTGCTTTATCACTGGAGGTGCCTTTTTCGTGAGTGGACCTTGCGAGTCAAGTAATTGCCTAGTGGTAACATTTACTCCATCATAGAAGATGGAGACTTCTTGTTGACTATTGAGGTCATGATGTGGGCAATTCCTTAGCAGGCTCTTGTATCTCTCCCACGCTTCATATAGTGATTCTCCAGCTTGTTGTACAAAGTTAGCTATGGCTTTCTTTAGCTTGGATCTCTTGGATGGCGGGCAGAATTGATCAATGAACTCTTCTTTCATTTGGGCCCATGTAGTGATAGATCCTGGGGGCAATCTTGAGCCAATCCTTGGCAGCACCCTTCAAAGTAACCGGAAGCATGCGAAGTAGCTGAGTTTCCCGAGGCACATTTGGAACATTGAAATAATCAGCTACATCATTGACTTCGTCCAAGTGTTTGTAAGCGTCTTCGTGGTCTTTGCCTGTGAAGGGGATCTCCTTAAGTAGAGCCAGGATGTGACCCTTGAGCTCAAAAGTAGCAGTAGCGGGGATTTCGGGTTGCACAAGTCCCGGTCCGGTATCATCGCGTATCCTCTTCTTCCATTCCCCCATGGGGACTTCATCAATGTTAGCCATGAGAATAGCTAATTCGTCGTCGGAATCGGAAACGTGACCGAATGTAGGGTCTTCTTCTTCCTCGGTCTCGTACTCGGCGTCTTCTTTAGTAGGGTCTTCGATTATCAAAGAGGCGCTGGATGCTCCTGATTTGCTGCTCTTCTTCTTGCTGAAAACGGACTTTAGGTTCTTTAGTGGCGAATTCGTTGAAGAGGCGGATTCTCCAACAGATTTTCCTTTGTTCTTCCTTAGGGCGGATTCCGGGTCGTCTAGAGGAGGGATCAAAGGTGTATCAGATCCTCGGGTCATGAAACAACTGCAAATAAAACAAGAAAAACGCGTAAAAAGAACAAAAATAAAATAAAAGCTAAAACTGTGAACAGTGATGGACTCGCCGAGTTTCGTCGAGTGCACTCGGCGAGTTCAAGGTAAAAACAGAAAAATTTTCTACTTAATTTATTAAAACAGGGATTGATCAAAACCTATACTAACTACTAAATTACCTCAGAATTAACTTTGTGTAAGATAAATCCCACACAAATGATCGATAAAAATAGAAATTAGTGCTAATTTAGAACCGTTCCCCGGCAACGGCGCCAAAAACTTGATGTGTGTAAAATGCACTGGTTTTAATCCTACTTTTGAGTTATAAATTAAGCACACAAAGGCAGTGAACCTGTCTTTTAGTGGTATAGTTGGGTAAGTAGAGTGTCGAACTCAGGGAACGGTAAATTAAAACTAAAGACTAATTTTATCTAAATTAAATAGTAAATATGGGTTTTCTCTAGTTTTACAAGACTAGAAACTTACTAATACTACTTAGGCTAAGAACTAGAAAAACAAAGATTTAACTGAATTTAATAATAAAAGGGACTTCTGTTTAGTTCAACTCAATTGATCCTATGGTTGATATTATGGTAATAGTGCAATGGATTAATTCTTCTATTGGCTACCGATTCAAGTGATTAGCCTTGCGTTCGCTACGATAATCCTTAGAAAACAAACTAACTCAAACAGTGATCAGTTGTCTAATTTAATTTAATTCACTAGATTATTTATTCAGGTTAATTTAGACTTGTAATAGCTAACTAAATTGGTCCTTTAGTTAACCTCTTGCTAATGGTCATCAAACAAGCTCACATATGAATTTACCTAATTTTTCTTATTAATTCTAGTTTCACGTTCGTTAGTCCTAGACATATGATAAAGTGGTCACATAAACATATGGGGTTGATAATTAAAAGATGTTCATACTATTTAATTATCTTCCTATTAACAGAAAATTAGTTATCATTCACACACAAGGTTCTTTAACAAGCTAAAATTAACAAAATCACCAATATTTAATTAATCCTACCATTAATCAAACCATAATATCAATTTTGTATCCCCAAACAGAAGTTTAAGAGTTTTAGCTCATGATTGAGGTAATTAACAGCAATAAAACGAATTCTAATTGTCTAACCATAATTGAGAAACAATAGATTAACTAGAATGATGAGAAGGTGCCTCAAATCTTCTTCGGAATTCGATTCTAGGTTGTATCTTCGTTCTCTAGGGTTCTTCTGGCTCTTCAATCGCAGCTTGCTTCTCCCCAAAGGTTCCAGCCGTCCTTCCATCGGATTAAGACCCGCTATTTATAATTATCACAAAACAGGGGCTACTCGGCGAGTAGGTCGTGGACTCGCCGAGTACATGCGTGGACTCGTGTTCGGCAAGGAATCTTGACTTTTCTTTCGGGAACATTCTAATGAACTCGCCGAGTACATGCGTGGACTCGCCGAGTAAGTGTGTAGTTTTCCCTTTTCCTTCATTCTTTGGTCTCTAATTGCTTCTCCTTTTTCCTTTCCGCTTCCAAGCATGTCTTTTGGACTGAAAACACAATATAAGCATTATTAAGTACCTTTTGTCCATACTATGCATATAATTAGCCAAAAATGAATAAAAATATATGTTAAACATATGATTAATTATGCACATATCACGACTCCTACCTACCTCTTACGGAGTTCTCCTACAAAAACAGTTTTCACTCCAGCATTTGTGCTCCGCCTTTTGAGGTCTTGTATGGCGGAGATATCGTACCCCCGGTTTGCTGGGGTGAGGTTGGTCACAGGGTTATGGGACGGACCGAGGTGGTCCTTCAGAATACGGAGATGATTCAGCAGATCAGGCAGAGATTGCCGACTGCTCAGAGTTGGCAGAAGAGCTATGCCGACCGACACCGATCTGATTTGGATTTTCAGCTTGGCGACATGCTGTTAGTGAAGGTATCACCTTGTAAAGGTGTGATTCGCTTTAGGAAGAGGGGGAAATTAGGTCCCCGATATATTGGGCCATTTCGGATTATTTCCAGGGTTGACAAGGTCGCCTACAGATTGGATCTTCCTGAGGAGCTTAGTCATATTCACAACACTTTCCATGTTTCGCAGCTGCGAAAGTGCGTATTGGATGAGGATGCAGTGGTTTCCTTGGTTGACATTCAGGTTGATGAGCTCCTTAACTATGTTGAGACACCGGTAGATATTCTGGAAATGAAAGTAAAGGTTTTGTGCAGCAAGGGAGTACCTTTGGTAAAGGTACGATGGCAACATAAGAGGGGCTCCTAATAGACCTATGAGCCGGAGGCTAAGATGCGGGAACATTATCCAGATTTGTTCTTTGTAGCAGACTTCAAGGATGATGTCTAGTTAAAGTGGGGGAGAGTTGTAACACCCTGGTTTCCAGATATTTTCAAATCCCTCATTTGGTTTTAATTTATGTCATTTTGGTCCTTGGATTGAAAGGAAGTAGCCTTGGGAAGCCCTAAGGGGGCAAGACTGTAATTTTGGGGCAGGAGGTGTACGGTAAGCGTACATGTGCGTACGCTAAGCGTACTAGGGCACGCCCTACTATGCTGGGCGTACTCATGTCCGAATGAAAACCCTAATTTGTAGGGTTTGTAGGCTATTTAAGCTTCTTTATGGACCATTTACCCCCATTTTTGTCACACCCCCAAACCAGAACGGCGGAAACGTTTGGGGGCGGAGGACTTAAGGTAAGTATCACAACACATGTAACATAGTAATCAAAGTACAAACAACCATTGCATTAATAAGTATAAGTTTTACATAAGTGTTTAAACATTACATATTCAAACACTAAAGTAGGTACAGTAGAAGACAAGAGCCGCAGTATGGTACTAGGTAGTCTTCTCAAACGCTTCTGGAGTGTACATGTCTACTGGATTCCTGAGAATACAAGTTATTTGGAAAGAGTAGATCAGCATTTAAGCGTGTGAGTTCATAAGTATTTTAGTTCTGTTAAGTATACCCTAAGTTCTTTGAATCAGTTCGCTGGTTTCTCTAGGAAATCCTATATTTCCTGAGGTGATTAACTGATAACCTCAATAGTTTCCCTCTGTAATTACTTAGTTTATACTGATTATACATAACACCATATTGAACGGACAGTCAATTGGGTGTATCTGCCCTAAGCCCACAACCAAACAAGGAACAGGAAGTAAGGCGGAAGTCACACATTTCACTATCAATCAGATATTACTTATGTATAACTATGATGTAATAACTAAGGAATTATAGAATTAACCACTAAAGGTCTTTTATGTTATACTAGTTTACAGAGATTGAATGACTAAGTTCCATTTGATAAGTGGTTTAATCCCATCAACCGTTCTCTTTGTATTACTGTTTTGTATTTGTATTCCTTTCTGAAAACTTGTATTTGAGAGTGTGCCTGGCTCCACCAGGTGTTAATGAAAATTGTATTAAACCATTGTATTTTGTATGCTATAAACTAGTACTTTAAAGGTGTACTTTCCTTTATTTGTTTATACACTTAACGTATTGTTAATATCTTTTTAATGAGTAGTTATTATAACCATACTATGACTGATGGCCTGAAACAAACGCTTTGTGGGCGTTTAAACTGGTGATAATAATTGTCACTCATCTAACTGTAGCTAGCAGCCTGAGTGCGGGGTTGTCTATCCCGATATAGATCTACACACACTTGTTTCGATCCCTGGCTGGAGATTCTGGTTATAATGTCAAGACTTTCCTATGTTGTCTAAAATGAGTTAGACAACCTGAATATAGAGTCTCATAAAAAGCATATTAAACGTTACATGTATATTAATTTTGAAAACCCAATCATTCTGAAATAATGATTGACAGTATATTATTAGTTTTCCAAACATGTATTTGATAAGTGTAAACCCTTGATTTGTTTTGAATCAAAACCCTGGTTTCTTGTAATACAGTATATTCTAGTATACTTGAATTATGAATTATTACCTCGTGTTTGCTAACTCGGGTACTCTGTATAGTACCTTTGCTAATGCAAACTCGGCAGGATGTATTATTACCCCGTGTTTGCTAACTCGGGCACTCTGTTTAGTACCTTTGCTAATGCAAACTCGGCAGGATGTATTATTACCTCGTGTTTGCTAACTCGGGCACTCTGTATAGTACCTTTGCTAATGCAAACCCGACATTACCACATATTTGCTAACCCTGGTACTCTGTATAGTACCCTTGTTAATGCAAACTAGGTATGATGTATCTTTACTTCTTTAATATGTTGTTCGTATATTAAAGGTATTATACATATCTTGGTATAGTTGAATGTATTTTAGTAATTTCCTTGGAAAGTATACAGTCGTGAATCATACTTGTATATTTAGTTTTGAATCATAAATTATACCTATATGTTCTATCTGATTAGCATGAATTCTCATGGAATATCACCTTTGCTCAGCCTGATACAAAGGTAATGATACTAAAAGGAGTAGCCTTTTAGACTCATATATGTATAATATATATATAATTCAGAAGGAAATGACCTTCGGACAAATAACACAACCTTAATTCCACATCCAAACAAGGAAAAGTATATAAGATAATTCATTAATCCTAAGCCCTTCAAGTCTTATTTATATATTTATACGTATATAAACATGATTTTGGCATTTACAATTTGAAATAGTTTATAAAACGTTTTTCAAAGAATTTAACATGGCTTTACGTTATTTTGGAAGTATTTGGTAATTCTTAAAAGCATTACGGAAACTTTCTGTGTGATTATTATCACACACAGTTATTAACACAATTTATTATTGTGTTAAACATGTATTCCCCCCTAAAAAGCATTTAAAACCATTTAAAAAGGTATATTATAGGGGTATGAACTCACTTTGATAAGCGCTGATTCCGGCAGCGTTTCGTTTCCCGTAAAGAGTTTATTTAACGAGAAACCGGTTCAAACCGGGCAGAGTTTCGATAGGAGAGAGGATGACTTCTTGAGAATTACGGGGCTCCGAGGTTTGCTTCGGGCTTTAGACATGATACCGGGGCCTTCGGGGGTCGTGAGAAAGTCGAGGGGGTGAAATGGTGCAAAATGGGTGAAAAATGGGGTGAAAAATCCTCTCTAGCCGAGAAGTCTCACACCCTTTATATAGGGGTGCGAGGGTGTGGTCCGAGGTGGCAGCTGGCAAAGGCGCGGATGAGTCAGCAGCTACGTGGCAGTTAGCAGCGAAGCCACGTGCGAAGTCTGAGGCGGTGCGCAATTTCGGACAGATGCAGCCTTCTAAGTGGACCGGACTTCGGTCCAATGGGAAAAGGAGGTGAGGACTTCGGACCTATCAGGAGACGACACGCGAGGCTGCGGTCCAATGAGAAGCGAACACGTGGAGGCCTCGCATGCGAGGTGACGTGTCCGAGGAGTGAGTCAGCGAAATTTCCCGGTGTTCTAGATTTTCTTGATTTTTGTGCCAAAAATTTGCGAAAATCATAACTTTCGCATACGAGCTCCGTTTTTGACGTTCTTTATATGCACGCGTAGGTAAAATCATACTCTACGACTTTTGTTTAGACTTCATCGGCTAATTTTGATATTATTTTTAATACTATTATTTTAAACACACCGGGACGGGAATCCGTTAAAAATTAATAACTTCTTCATCCGACGTCCGTTTTCGTCTGTCTTTTTACCATTGTGCTACTTTTGACGAGACCTTCGATTCTCGTTTAAGTTGCGTTGGCTAAATATCGATCGATTTATATTTCGAATTTTTAGCTGTCTACTGTTAAGCCGAAACTTCGAAAAATCATAACTTCCTCATACAAAGTCGGATTTTCACGTTCTTTTTATGAACGTTCTAGGTTTAACATATTCTACAAGTGTAATTTAGATTGTTAAGGCTAAAAATCCTTTTATCGAAAATTCACTTTTGTACACTGAATAGTGTTTTACCGGTTTTGACGCAGATTTTCGATTGGTCATAACTTCTTCGTTATAACTTGGACTTTAGTGTTCTTTATGTTTTTGGAAACCTTGTTACAAACTCTACCACTTGGTTCATCCTAATTATGATTATTGATCAATTTATTTTTGACCAAAATTTGACTGGTGTCACATTATCCCCCCGTTAGAGGGAATTTCGTCCCGAAATTAAGTCTAAAGTGATACTCATGGACTAGGTCTAATCTTTCCTATCCCAAGTGAATTCAGGTCCCTGGTTTGTAATCCAGCAAACCTTCACTAACGGGATGAGACTTAGCGTGGTTGTTTAGATTTCCCTATCCATGGTTTTTATTGGTTCTACTACAGAGTGTAGACTTTTATTTAACTTGATTTCATCGAGTGAAATAACAAGTGTTTTATCGGATAGACACCTCTTTTGATTAGATATGTGAAAGATGGGATGAATGTTATTAAGTTTTTGGTGGTAGTTTAAGTTTAGAAGTATAAGACCGATTCTGGTAATAACCTCAAATGGTCTTATGTACTTTTTTGTTTTGTATTTTACGCTTTCTCAAGCGCATCTTGTCCTTCCTGAGTGAGACCTTCATATGACAAGGTCGTCAATTCTGGAATTCTAAGCGTTTTCTTTTATCGAAGTTGTAGCTTCTCTGGTTAACTCCAGAAGCTTTATGGCGCTTACCGATTCGTATTTTGTTTTTGGTAGTTTCTCAAATGAATTCCAGATCATCAAGGGTGCTGTGTGGAAATTGGATCTCTAGCTAGTTGTGTATTACCTAATTTAGTCCAATGCAGATAGGATCTGCACTTGTGACCACAGAAGGTTTTGAATGGAGCAACTTGAATGCTAGTGTGATAATGGTCTCGACTAATTGGTAAATGGGTATCCCATTCTCTACCATAGTCGATCCCATAGAATCATGACTACTCTGGTTCCTAGAGATTTTTGAGTGACGGCCTGAACTGGGAGATGATTCTATTATCTCAGTGGAGATAATAGATATTGGCATACCGTACACTCACACGTTCTAGTTATCTTGCCACATTTTTAGGTTTCAAGGCTTCCTGTTGAGCCTCCTTACTCTATGTGGATAGATTTGAATGAGTTATCATAGTCCATGATTGGCACTATGACCTGGGTACTCCTTCCGACTTAGGGTGTTAGTTACTATATTTGCTTTGTCGAGATGATAACGAATTTCGAATTCGTAGTCATTTAGTAGCTCGACCCACTGTCGTGGTCTAATGTTGAATTCCTCCTGGTAGAATACATGATGCAGGCTTTTGCTCCGAAGTTCATGATAAGACTCATACTTGGCTCATCCACCATCACCTCGTGTATACAAGTCGTATATAATTTAGATTTCACAAAACGTCCGGATGGGTGACTCTGCCCCAGGTCCACAACCAAACAAGGAAAAGGAGATAGGGCAGAATCACACATCCTTAATCTTGTTAAGTCTAACTTATATACCACTCTCGTGTATACACTGAGCAGCGATAGATTAGCTTAATGAGTTCTTAGTCTCTATTCTTGAACTTGACCTACGGTACAATGATTTTCCTACGAGATCTATTGAGATACTTCGGTAGTTACCGACTTTTATGACTACTTCGGTGCTTTTCGTTCGAAGTTTCCTGTCTACTGAGTAGGCTAGAATGCCATGGTACTCTTCGCATGGATACTTCTGAAGTTTTGAAATGAGAGACAACCTAAGGGTTTTGCGTATAGATTGGAAGAATTTCATCTTACGGCTGATTAAGGAAAAGTTCTCTTATACAGCATAAGAATTTTCACATGGTAAGGGCCAGGCCAACCCACGTCGAATGAGGATGTCGGAATTTTCTCAATGAAATAGATATTAACTCGTTCTAGGAGGAATGATTACTAGGATGATATCTTATGAACCTAAGTTTTCAATGTTTCTGGTTTTATTCTGTTATTATCACTACGAAACCCTTTTTGATTCGAAATTGGCAGGTACTACCAATACGAGGGTTCTTATAATTTGAAATTATGATCTTTCATGAAACGATCCTTACTAGGTCCCTCTATAATCGCTTGGTGTATACAAGTCATGTATAATTAAGATTGGTGAGACCTTTGACTGAGCAACCCTGCCCTAAATCCACAACCAAACAAGGAACAGGAAATGAGGTGGGATTACTCACTCTAAGTCTACAAATCTTAATTATAAATGACCCTTATGTATACACTAAGTCATCATACCTTACCTGTTAGGGTTTCAAATTTTATATAATTGTTGTGATTTAATTTGAATGAGAGAGTAATCATAATTATAGATAATTATCGGGGTTTGGAAGCATACCAAATATATAGCAGGGTTCTTTGATGCTATCCCATGTATTGGGATCAAAATCCTCTTGCTCCCCCGTCGTTCTTCTCTGTTGGACAGTCCCTCTTGTAATGTCCTATTTTACCACAAAGGTGACATATGGGAATGGTTCCAACATTGGCAGTTGAAGTGATGAACTCAACCAGAGTTCTACAGATGCGGGCGATATGCCCCTTCATGTTGCATCTATTGCAATGCAGCTCTCGGCAAACTCCATGATGATGGTAGTTGCACTTGCTGCAGTGTGGGAGGTTTCCTAAGTACGGCTTGGTAGGTGCTACAATAACATGGCTGATGGGGGTATTGACTGCCCCAGTTCGTTGCCCTCTGTTAGGTTCTTGAGTTGAACAACTCCCTTCCTTGTTCTTGAACTTTCGTTTCAAGATATTAGGCTTAAGGTTCGAGGTGCTCTTACAGGTAGGTGCTTGTGGCTGTACTTGGCTATCACCACTATTGGATTTACCGATAGCATTACTACTAACATTTGCATTGTTAGCATTCAGGTGTGCCATGACAGCTGCTACAGCTGCTGTGACCGCAGCTTGAAATGTAGCCGCATCTATCTGAAGGATTGGTGTTTCGCTGGTGGGTTGGTTACACTTCTTGGGAGGCATGATTCTGTTACATGATAATAAAATGAGCTCATGAGCGACTATCATGTCTCTAGATGTATTCTAACCATTTGTATCTATGTATTAATCTTTTGTTTTGTTATATTGTTCTCAATGATTCGACCTGTATCCCTATGATGCAGTCCTGGTGAGGAACAGGAATAAGTTTCTAGAATGGTTCTGAACCGAGTATTATCCAAACTAAGTTACCTTTGTTTGGTGGATATCGTTTCCCAATTTTCAAAAATATTCGAAAATAATTCGTAACAGTGTCTACATAAAATAGACTTATGAATTTGAGAAGTAATCACTATCAATTAAGATTCCGTGATCTGATTTATTGTTATTAGCCGTGACAAGAAAAGAGGATAAGCTCCAAACCAAATGTGAGTAATGAAATCACTAACTCACTAGGTTGAATTGATTTACTATTTATTACTTAGATGAAAAGGTGTTCGAACACTTCACATGAATCATGCGTGGTTTTCCTTTGATCTATTCTGGGTGGTAATGATTTGTTCTCTCCTGGTATCTATAGGGTGTCCTTCTCCTCTGTAGGTATATTGAATTCCCGGGCTATCTTATTTCCGATTCTGACACTGATCCCCATTACTTCGTAATGAACATTTTGAATCTCGGAAGTTCATGCGAATATCTCATTGGTGTCCTTAATAGGGTAAGGGCACTAAATGATTTCTATAGTTCGTTTACTTCTCCTATGTATCTTCTTTGGATTCTCTTAATGAAATTTTGTTGGATCCTCCTTGACTCTTCTATTGATTGCTGGAGTAACTATGTTTATCTAACGGGTTTATACGAGAACGGGAATGTCTAAAGAATCTATGAGAAAATCTTTACGAAGGTGATTTTTTATGGTCCTTCTATAATCACATGGTGTGTACCGATTATATATAATCCATATCAAATAGACCTTTGAATAAGTAATCCTACTCTAAAACCACATCCAACCTTTGAATAAGTAATCCTACTCTAAAACCACATCCAAACAAGGAAAAGGAAGTAGAGTGAAAATCACATATTCTAAGTCTATAAAATCTCGGCTATATATAACCTTAACGTATCCACTTAGTAATTATAGACCTATCAGAAAGGATCTTTTTAACATTTTCCTAAAGGTATGTAACATACCTCCATGTTATTTTAGTTATGAGTTTGATTCTTGGACTTCTAGATACAAGAACTTAACAAGTTTTCAGTTTCCTTGTTATAGCATCCTAAAATACTCCCATAGTATTTTAGTCTTTGGTTCTAGAATTCTTCTGGTACTTAGGTACGTTTTAGACCAGTTGCAACACTACAATCATTCCCCTAAACACATGTTGGTCATATCTCGGATGAATATAGTTGATCAGGCTATATTGATTCTAGATATGATTACGTTACTGTCTAGGTTTAACTGCAATGTCCAACATCTAAATACTTTAGTTTTGTTCTTCTTGTGATACTCATTCTGGTATATATAATCTGCATGTACTTATACTTTTATAAAATATTGATATATTTTTAAAGTAGAACTCTTGGTCAGTGTGTTTTTATCCCAATGGGTTTATAGTTGTATATCTTTTATGACTGATATACTGAGTTCACTATAAACACTGCTCTGATACCAATCTGTCACACCCCCAAACCAGAACGGCGGAAACGTTCGGGGGCGGAGGACTTAAGGTAAGTATCACAACACATGTAACATAGTAATCAAAGTACAAACAACCATTGCATTAATAAGTATAAGTTTTACATAAGTGTTTAAACATTACATATTCAAACACTAAAGTAGGTACAGTAAAAGACAAGAGTCGTAGTACGGTACTAGGTAGTCTTCTCAAACGCTTCTGGAGTGTACCTATCTACTGGATTCCTGAGAATACAAGTTATTTGGAAAGAGTAGATCAGCATTTAAGCTGGTGAGTTCATAAGTATTTTAGTTTTGTTAAGTATATCCTAAGTTCTTTGAATCAGTTCGCTGGTTCCTCCAGGAAATCCTATATTTCCTGAGGTGATTAACTGATAACCTCAATAGTTTCCCTCTGTAATTACTTAGTTTATACTGATTATACATAACACCATATCGAATGGACAGTCAATTGGGTGTATCTGCCCTAAGCCCACAACCAAACAAGGAACAGGAAGTAAGGCGGAAGTCACACATTTCACTGTCAATCGGATATTACTTATGTATAACTATGATGTAATAACTAACAAATTATAGAATTAACCACTAAAGGTCTTTTATGTTATACTAGTTTACAGAGATTGAATGACTAAGTTCCATTTGATAAGTGGTTTAATCCCATCAACCGTTCTCTTTGTATTACTGTTTTGTATTTGTATTCCTTTCTGAAAACTTGTATTTGAGAGTGTGCCTAGCTCTACCGGGTGTTAATGAAAACTGTATTAAACCATTGTATTTGGTATTCTATAAACTGGTACTTTGAAGGTGTACTTTCATTTCTTTGTTTATACACTTAACGAATTGTTAATATCTTTTTAATGAGTAGTTATTATAACCATACTATGACTGATGGCCTGAAACAAACGCTTCGTGGGCGTTTAAATTGGTGATAACAATTGTCACTCATCTAACTGTAGCTAGAAGCCTGAGTGCAGGGTTGTCAATCCCGATATAGATCTACACACAGTTGTTTCGATCCCCGGCTGGAGATTCTGGCTATAATGTCAGGACTTTCCTATGTTGTCTAAAATGAATTAAACAACCTGAATATAGAGTCTCATAAAAAGCATATTAAACGTTACATGTATATTAGTTTTGAAAACCCAATCATTCTGAAATAATGATTGACAGTATATTCTTAGTTTTCCAAACATGTATTTGAGAAGTGTAAACCCTTGATTTGTTTTGAATCAAACCCCTGGTTTCTTGTAAACCAGTATATTCTAGTATACTTGAATTATGAATTATTACCTCGTGTTTGCTAACTCGGGTACTCTGTATAGTACCTTTGCTAATGCAAACTCGGCTGGATGTATTATTACCCCGTTTTTGCTAACTCGGGCACTCTGTATAGTACCTTTGCTAATGAAAACTCGGCAGGATGTATTATTACCTCGTGTTTGCTAACTCGGGCACTCTATATAGTACCTTTGCTAATGCAAACCCGGCATTACCACGTGTTTGCTAACCCTGGTACTCTGTATAGTACCTTTGTTAATGCAAACTAGGTATGATGTATCTTTACTTCTTTAATATGTTGTTCGTATATTAAAGGTATTATACATATCTTGGTATAGTTGAATGTATTTTGGTAATTTCCTTGGAAAGTATACAGTCGTGAATCATACTTGTATATTTAGTTTTGAATCATAAATTATACCTATTATAATTTATATGTTCTATCTGATTAGCATGAATTCTCATGGAATATCACCTTTGCTCAGCCTGATACAAAGGTAATGATACTAAAAGGAGTAGCCTTTTAGACTCATATATGTATAATATAAATATAATTAAGAAGGAAACAACCTTCGGACAAATAACACAACGTTAATTCCACATCCAAACAAGGAAAATGATATAAGATAATTCATTAGTCCTAAGCCCTTCAAGTCTTATTTTGGAAGTATTTGGTAATTCTTAAAAGCATTACGGAAACTTTCTGTGTGATTATTATCACACACAATTATTAACACAATTTATTATTGTGTTAAACTTGTATTCTCCCCCTAAAAAGCATTTAAAACCATTTAAAAAGGTATATTATAGGGGTATGAACTCACTTTGATAAGCGGTGATTCAGGCAGCGTTTCGTTTCCCGTAAAGAGTTCATTTAACGAGAAACCGGCTCAAATCGGGCAGAGTTTCGACATGAGAGAGGATGACTTCTCAAGAATTACGAGGCTTGCTTCGGGCTTTAGACGTGATACCGGGGCCTTCGGGGGTCGTGAGAAAGTCGAGGGGGTGAAATGGTGCAAAATGGGTGAAAAATAGGGTGAAAAATCCTCTCTAGCCGAGAAGTCTCGCACGGATGAGTCAGCAGCTACGTGGCAGCTGGCGAAGGCACGGATGAGTGAGCAGCTACGTGGCAGTCAGCAGCGTAGCCACGTGTGAAGTCTGAGGCGGTACGCAATTTCGGACCCGGTGCGAGCACGTGATTTCGGACAGATGCAGCCTTCTAAGTGGACCGGACTTCGGTCCAATGGGGAAAGGAGGTGACGACTTCGGACCTATCAGGAGATGACACGCGAGGCTGCGGTCCAATGAGAAGAGAACACGTGGAGGCCTCACATGCGAGGTGACGTGTCCGAGGAGTGACTCAGCGAAATTTCCCGGTTTTCTAGATTTTCTTGATTTTTGTGCCAAAAACTTGCGAAAATCATAAGTTTCGCATACGAGCTCTGTTTTTGACGTTCTTTATATGCACGCGTAGGTAAAATCATACTCTACGACTTTTGTTTAGACTTCGTCGGCTAATTTTGATATTATTTTTAATATTATTATTTTAAACAGACCAGGACGGGAATCCGTTAAAAATTCATAACTTCTTCATCCTACGTCCGTTTTCGTCTGTCTTTTTACCGTTGTGCTACTTTTGACAAGACCTTCGATTCTCGTTTAGGTTGCGTCGGCTAAATATCGATCGATTTATATTTCGAATTTTTAGCTGTCTACTACTAAACCGAAACTTCGAAAAATCATAACTTCCTCATACGAAGTCGGATTTTCACGTTCTTTTTATGAACATTCTCGGTTTAACATATTCTACAAGTGTAATTTAGTTTGTTAAGGCCAAAAAGCCTTTTATCGAAAATTCACTTTTTACACTGAACAGTGTTTTACAAGTTTTGACGCGGATTTTCGATTGGTCATAACTTCTTCGTTATAACTCGGATTTCAGTGTTCTTTATGTTTTTGGAAACCTTGTTACAAACTCTACCACTTGTTTCATCCCAATTATGATTATTGATCAATTTATTTTTGACCAAAATTTGACTGGTGTCACAATTTTTTCAGCCTCCAAGCCCTTGAGTTGTTTTTTTGGAAAACCCTAACCCCATAAGAGTGCATTTTGAGCTAAAAGTGTGTCCTTTATGTGCTAAAGGAAGAAAGAGTTGCATCAAGGAGCTTAAAAGTTGAAGCAAGCTTGTGGATCTTTGATCATCATCTTCTTGGGAAGCTCCAGAAAGTAAAAAGTCTTCACCTTGATGTTTTGTTTGCTTCAATCTCATTTTGATAGCTTTTTGTGCTTCTTCTTGTCCTATAAGTTCTATTTCTATGCATGTTTGGTTTTGAACAATTTGGGCTGTCCTTTCAGACCCTAGGAAGGGTCCCAAGCCATAAAAATGAGGTTCCTTTAGCTATTTTGGTTCCATGTTTCTTGTAGAAGGTATTAATGGATTAAGACCTTGCATTAAGGACTTTATGGACGTGTAAAGTCATAAAGTTGGAGACTTTATGACTTTATAGTACATTTGGACCGCAGATTTGAAATATGAGCTTAAGTGCATAAGCCATTAAGCAATTAATGAAGATTTGAGGGCTTCGAAGTTACGCCCAATGTAGGTTGGAGTAGGCCCCGCGTACTCTGTCAGCCACCTCGTAAGCTGGTCAATGCGAGGTTCCTTGTACACTCAACGGACCACCAGAATACGCCCCACATACTCGGGCCAACCCATGTTGAGTTGACTCGGTTGGGTTCACTCCGCTGTGTTGAATAAGTGCGTTTTTGGACTTTGACTAGTTGACACTGAGTTTTACCAGGTTTGACCATGTTTGACCAAGTTTTGATTTTTGAGGGGTATTTTGTGTATTGTTGGGATTTTGGTGGAATTGGTCACTTGGTAGTTGTAGGCATTTGAGTTGAGAGTTGAGATTCGGAGTCGGGCCTTATCAGTTCAGTGCTGCTTATGAGGTGAGTTTTCCTCACTATACTTTCGGGTCAAGGAACCAATGTCGGCCCATTGGTTTGGTGACCTGATATTGTTGATATGCTAAGTATGGAATAGATATGCATGCTAGTTTTGATATGTTAGTCTGGTAGATCTGTAGGACTACTTGTGATACTGTCTATTTATCTGTTTGTGATATTATATGTTATATGTCGACATATTGTATGGGTTGGGTTTGAGGTCGTACTATTTTTTGCTATAGCCAACAAACCTTGGAGCAAGCCAGATATGAACTGAGAACTGGGGAGGGCATGCCAGACTTATACTTCGGGCTCATGAGGATTCCAGATATAAGCTGAGGGTCGGGAAGGGCATGCCAGACTCGTACTAAGGGCTCAGTGGTACTCAGTCCGAGGACTGATCAGGTCGGGGAGAAATTCAGACATAAGCTATGGGCCAAGGGCAAGCCAGACTTATGTTGTGGACTCAGGGGTAATCTAGTCTGTTAGTTGTGGACTCATTGCATGATGTTATTATATTTTGTGTTATTTGTTTTTGTATTGGTATTTTAGGGGAACTCACTAAGCTTTGGGCTTATAGTTTTGCATTATGTATCAGGTACCTCATAGCATCGCAGGAAGGCGAAGTCGTGATCGTGCACCTCCTCATGTTTGTTTCATGATTTTGGGATTACTCTGATATTGAACCTGTTTTGAAAACTATTTGTAAACAATGATGATTTTTGGGTTGTTTTAAAAGTTTAATTTTTTCATGAATTTTATGGATGTTGCAATAGCAAGAAAATCATCCGTACACATCCTTACAAAAAATCTTAGGAAATAGGAAAAATATAATATTATTATATTGAAGGGTACTACCCTTGCAACCTATGGAGAACTTTATAACACGGTTAGAGAAGCAACTGCTCAGACTCTGTTGTCTGTATATAAGAACCTCGATATACATCAGTAAGGCGAAAACATTCTCACCCTAAGCAATTTAGCAATACTCGTAATCGACATCCAACTTAGGGAAAGGAGAGCAATACATGTGTCCATCCATTGGTATCACTTTTTAACCTAGCATTTGTCTAGCTTTTTTGAAGTGTGCCTTCATTTTTGTACATTAGAAGAGGGCACTACCAATCTAATATCATACATCCGGGAGGCTATGTAGAAACATTGACACCATATGTATTAAACATGTAATAAAAACAACATATCTCACGTCCCTTGTGTTTTGGTCAAAAATTACTCAAGTGAAACTCAACTAAATTGAATGAGAGGCTGTGGTGTTTGAATTGATGTAAGCAAAAAATTGTAATCAAGACAACAGGAGGGTTTACAAGAAAAGCCATTGATCCTTTCTAGGATCTTCGACACAAAACCTAGGGAGGTGATAATGATCACCCGCCTTGATGATTTAATTGATTAAAAATGTTGATTACAGAGATGAAAGTGTAAATTTAAGTACAAGTATCATGGATGAGCTAATCGTGTCTGTAGTGTGATGAATACAAGTGTTATTTATAGTCTAATGCTAATAACAAGAAGTTCGATAATTCTGGGATCCTCCGAGAATCATCATATGAACGTTGTTTGACTTGGTAATCCATGTCGTTTGCCTGGTTGACATGATTCTCTATTGAGAATAAGTCCTTAGTTGACTAATTCTGCACATGTGAGAAAAATAAAGAAGAATACAACCGTTATAGATGTTAGGAAAATAAATGATAATAATCAGGATCCTGAAGTATGTTTAAGGATCCCGAGGCTTTGGAAATAGTGAGGATCCTGAATGCAATTCTAGGATCCTGACCCCTTAAAAATTGCTCCCAAATTATTCCTGCGAAATATTTGAGGTTAGTTATCCAATATTTAAAGGGATAATTTAGGTAACTTAAAAATAATTAAGAGAAAGAGATAGGAAATTTGAATTTCAAATCTTAATTGGATAGGATTTATCCGATCAAGAGTAATCATTGCTTCGTCAAATCATATCTTTTTTTCTTCTGCGGCTAGGTTAATTAGGTCGAGGAACCATCATTTTCTTTCACCTTCTTTACGATTCCCTACGATCACCCATAATCGTCTTCAGAGGTAATTCCCTTCTTCCTTCTTTTCCTTTGTTTTTTTTATAGTCCTCCATGGGAAAAAACATGACTCGTTCGTGCACCAGTATTTTTGCTCCACCGGAGAGCAATTTCGTAAATCAGGGGATCCTCACCTACAATGAGCTATGTTCCTTTGATGATGAGGACATGAAATACCTTAAGTCTATAGGAGCTTTCCATCCCGACGTCGTTTTCAAACCTTTTGATGCCTCTATTCAACCCGATTTTGCGTCTTCCTCATGGGTATGTTTTCCGGAATACTCTTTTTCCCTTGGTTTAAAGTATCCGTATTCTGGCATTGTCTCCAAGTTCTTTCTGTTGGATATAGTGTCTAAGTCCATAACTATATTTGGTATGTACTTGACCCGACCCGGCATGGTCCATTTGGGTTGCACTTCACCCGAACAATTTATGGATAATCGTTTGAGAATAGTATAAGTTATGATTTTAATATATTATAAGTCCTAATATATTAATATAAAATCATATTATTTAATTAGTATTGATCTATAATTAATCTAGAATTAATTTAGAGATCAAAAGTATGACTAATTAAATATGGGCTCTTGTATTTATACAGTGTGGGCTAATGCTTATTTGGAATGGGCTAGGCTTGCATGGAAAGTCCATGGATACTCCATGGAGCTTTAACCCATGGATCTCATGGAAATGAAAAGACATGGGTATTAGGGTTTACATGGATGTAACCCTAATCCACCACACTATATAAAGGAGGCTTTGGTTCTTGAAATCACATGACTTGTGGTGAGTAAAGTAAGAGGGCCGATTTCAAGAAGGTGATTACTATTCTCTCAAAGTTCCAAGTTTGTGGTGATTTGTGATTTCCATTTGAGGCATCCACACTATTGGTGCTAGGCTCTAAAACTCCAAGCAGTCAACTACAACTACAAGGTAAGTAATTCTACTAGCTTTATTTGATTCAAGTTCCCCATGCCATGCTAGATAGGATAAGAACCTTGGAAAAATAATTATTTGCATGTATCATAGTCAAACATAGATCCAAGGTTTCTAGGGTTTCATGTACACCATAGGAGTGTTAGAATGCTCCGAAAACCCATCAGTGGTATCAGAGCCTGGTTTGTTTATTTGATACTTGATGCAAAAAAAAAAAAAAAAAAAAAAAAAAAAAAACTTGAAAATCGAAGTTTTATTCAAAAGCTCGTATCAAAATTTCAACTTTTGTATATCTACTTACGATTCTTGAAATTTTTGATATGAACATTCATAAACATATGAGTTTAGAAGATCATAGAAATTATGTGCTAATAATTGATTAGATTAATTCTTGATCTTTATGTGTTTTAATGGAGTCCATAACTAGTTTTTAAGTTATGGATAACCAAAAGTCACATTTATAAATAACCATTAAAAGAACACATAGGTTACAAAAAATGAAGAGTCTTCATTTTTAATAACCATTAACTCATAAGTTATGAGAAATGAAAAGTTTTGAAAGTTTACAAAACTGGCCCTCAAGTTTTGAAACATGTAAAGTCATATTAAAAACTTTAGTTCCAACCCCTAGAATTTTAAAAGTTAAAATTCAACCCTTATACTTTATAATATTATAAGTTTAATAATATTTATATATGTATAAGATCAAGTTGTCTTACCGCTAGTACGCCTCATTCACGAAGCCGGTCTATAAGGGGGGTATAAGGTTGTTGCCTATAAAATGGCAACTTAATGGGTGTCCACTCTCACCCACCGCTTCCTTGATCGGTGGAGGGTCGTTAGCCGAACGGGTAGGACAAGGACTTATAAATTCTCATTAAAAGTATAATGATAATACTAAAGTAACTAAACTTTATTGAATTCCCAATCTTAGTTATTTTAGGAAAATGTGAATAAGGTGCTAATCCATGAAATTACACTTTACACTTTGTTTAAGTCGTTAGTGGAGCGTGTGTGGTTAACCGGCACACTAACTTGAACTTAACAAGGTAGGTAAAGGGTGACTTAATGTTTATCATAGTATCGATGGAGCGTGTGTGGTTAACCGACACATCGATTGAGGGGTAATACATTAAGGGTACCAAGTAATTTGCATGGTTACTTCACACCTTATTTTGTGATCCTCGGCATCCCAGTCACAAAACTTGAAGGGCACACTCGAGATTGAAACATGCCATTGAAGAAAGTTCAATGAATCTCAAAGAATCTAGAAGTTTCTAAACCAATTAAAACCTAATTAAATATTTCGTTTTTCATGGTGGAAATTGGTGAATCGTCATTCACCTACCTTCAAATATCTTATAGCTTAGATTATGGCATCCCTCTTCTAAGTTATAAAATATTGTGTTGGGTCCTAGCCTTAATATTACATTTGGGTGTTTTGTTAAGGACTATCTCTATATCTAATCTAATCTATTCCCTCTTCTTTTCAGATGTCTTCCAATAACAATGCATCTGGCTCAAACCCTACTAGCTCCTTCTCTCTCATGAATCTTTGTGGGAGAGTCATCTTTGATGGGTCCAACTTTACAGATTGGATCAGAAACATCAAGATGGTCACTCGGTATGAGAAGAAAGAATATGTTCTCGACAAGGAGCTGAAGGTACCCGAGCCAACTGCTACTCCTGAAGAGCTTGCTGAATATGAGGTACATGAAAGAGATGCTACAAAAGTGGCATGCATCATGATGGCCACCATGACAGCCGAGCTCCAAAAGTCCTATGAGGACTATTATCCTTTTGAGATGCACCAGGACTTGATGGACCGCTACCATCAAAGTGCTCGTCAAGAGCGATATGAAATAATCTCCTCCATGATAACAACCCGAATGAAGGATGGTGAACCCATCACGGGCCACATGCAGAAAATGCAAAGGTATGTGGACCGTTTACTGAAGCTGAATGTGAACTTCCCTGAGGAGTTAGCAATAGACATCATTTTGCACTCCTTGCCATCGTGTTATGATCAATTTCGCATGACATATCACATGAACAAGGTGTTGGGTTATGAGCATTCTAACACTGCTAAGTGTACATGCAACCCTAAATACCTTGGATCTATGTTTTCTCTATTATACATACAATTATGAACATCCAAGGTATTATACTAATCTAGCATACAAAATAATAAATATAACAAGATAGAATACATACCTCTTTGATGTAGAATGTCTTCATGAAGCTTGAGTGCCTAGTGCCCCAAGTGTGACACCTCAAATGGTTCACACAACACCAAATACACTTGGAATAACTTGAGAGAAACTTGAACACTCCTTGAAATCGTCTAGCCCTCACACTCACACATTAGTGCACGATTTCTTGAGCCATGGGATTGTTTTATATGGTGGCTATTAGGGTTACACCATGTAACTCATAACTTTACCCATTCCTTATGCTCCATGGATTTTAACCTCCATGGAGTATCCATGGGTCACCCCATGGACTTAGTCCAACATAAGGAATCTTGGATCACAAGCCCACATATATAAGAATGAATGATTTACACAATCAACCCATATATTTAATTAGTCTCCTTTTGATCACTTAATTAATTCCAAATTAATTCTTGATCAATACTAATTAAATAACCTTATTAATATATTAGAACTTATAATATATTAACCAACCTTAAGTGTTATTTCTCTTATTATAGTCTATCCAAATGCATGATGCCATGCAACCCAAATGGACCATGCCGGGTCGGGTCAAGTCTTACCAATTATAGTTATGGACTTAGACATTAATCCAACAGTCTCCTACTTGGATAAGTCTAAAACTATTATTGCGTATGACTTCAGGAACCGATCAGCAATCGTAGCTCTCAAAAGCTTCTGTCGAACTCTGACCTTGTCGATGAACTCTGACCTTTGTCAATGACTTGTCCATTAGGTAAGGGATCATATATTCCTCCATTCTAGATATCATATGGACTGAGACATGGATTATCAATCATTCTCTCTGTCCATTTGTTGTTTCCCGATTTCCGATTCATGATGACTGACTGATTGAACAAATCAAATCAGTCCTGGCTTGGCCAAGCACTCACATGTATCATCTTAAATCATCGAGGGGCCCACAGATATCGCTTATATCTCGAAGGTAAAAGGAATGGATAAACTTCGACTCATATGGCTTGTTCTACTACTTGTTGAATCATACACAAAGGCACGTTTTATAACATCGAGTTACCAATGCGTTTTCGTGCAATCAATGTATAACCAACTCATAGTAACAACTCATATCTCTAGCTTTGAAGAATATAAGATATTATCGTCTCATAATCACTCGTGATAAAATCCATGAAGTGATTCAAATGAGCGCGGGTTGAATCCAATACTCCGAACTTATGAGCACTCATGAGTGTTGTAGCACCACTTTGTCCACCAACTTGGACCTCTACAAACCAACCCATGACAGTCTTGATTCATATCTACTTCCAACATATGACCGACTGTGGATGGTTTGAATAACTTAATCATTCAGGAAGAGCGACTTAGTTATTCTGGAAGTCAAAACATGCAAAGTGAAACACAAGAATAAATGAATCAAATATGGTATCAAACCCTATGAATATAAATAAACACTTTTATTTATCACCATACTGATTACTCATTATTCATTGTTTCGGTTTTATCAACTTTATACTTGAATTTAAAACAATAGTTGTCCCATGCTCCAAGCATGTACACTATGTTTTCTAAACACTAGTCATGCCATACACCAAGTATGCATACTATGTTTGTCTATGATCTTTAATTTGTAAAATAGATCAATTGAACATCACTCCAATGATCCTCTTTTCACAGTCCCAAATCCTTACTGCAAATGCAAGAATTCCAAATTCATGCCATTTACTGAAATCTGTTAGATTCTAAACTTATATGCATTGATCCTCTTAATGATTATGCACGAAGTCAGAAAGACTTAACAACAATCATTACAGAGCATTCCAAAGGAGATCAGCTCCTTGGAAACATCCTTCTTTCTTTAAGTTTCCTAATCTTACACAGATTGAATAATTTCTAACTTTGAAACATTTCCAAATTCCATTTTGACTATCACTTCTGAACAAGAGTTGCCTCCTTACAGATTATGTCAATATGGTCCTTCCAGAATTAACATTATACTTCCAACTGTCCTTGAGCAACCAATCTTTGGTAAACCTTAGATTGTCCTCGACAATTGCTTAATCATTTTAGTCATATCCAATTCTAGACCTTTTCCCTTCATAATGCCCCAGGCATTTGGAAAATTTTAGAAAGGATGAATATATCACATGTAATCGATCCTATATCCGAAGCATATGGGACACGATTCATGATGTCTCACATAAAGACTAAACCAGTCTTTTGCTATAATATTTCCATTTCAATTTGCCAAGTTCTCAAAATTCAGATTATGAAAAGGGATGCCGTAATCATAATCGAATTTTAGAACGCAAATAATGGACCCATATATAGAATTTCCTTATGTTGAGCCATTCCAACATGAAATTCATTTATATATCCTTGATTAAATACGATTAAAATCTCAATCTAAGCTTTTAGAATTGAAATGAAGTATAATTTCCTCTCCCTTAATTATAGCAAAACAACTTTTTCAACCCCTGCAACCTCACGAATTGAAACTTTTGTTTTCTATAATTAACATTGCTAACTTGCAACCTTTGTCATAATTATCATGCTCCCACTAACATGATGATTATTAGCATAACACTTATGCTTCCACTAGCTTTGACATGTACTAAAAAATCAGCTGACTTTCTTAACAAAGTTCATATTTCTGATACTAGATTGTTTTGATAAAACTTTATCAAAATCATACACCTCTCTTAGATAGCTCACATGTGTGTCTAAACAATTTTAGAACTATGAAAAGGGATGCCGTAATCACAGTCTCAATTGTTTAGACCTTTGCCACTTCTCACAAGTCCATGTTAGTGTGCCGGTAAACCACACACGCTCCACTAACGACTTTGAGAATGCAAATATCACAATTGCTATCTAGCTAAAATCTACTTAGTGAAAGTGTTTCCTCACCATCATTTTCATGAATCGGAGAGAAACCTTATGACACTTAGATTTAATAGTGTATGTGTTCTTATCCATGTGAATTTGTCAAAACCATAATCACAAGACAAGGTTAGTGACAAATCCAAACTCATATTGATTAAACTTGTGCAATCTTAAATTCTTGCCATTTGGCAGCTCAGGTGCCTGCCATTGCTTCCAAGTAGTTGTGCAACCAATTGATAACTCTCAGAACTCCTATGCAAAGCCAACTTGAATAGGCACAAAAATTTCAACATGATAGGTTATAAACCTCAAGTCGTGTGCTAGTGAAGGACTTTAGGTTTTATTCTTGATTAAGTCTTGAAACTTTCAAGAGCTTTAAGACTCCCACTGTCCTCTTGACATATAAGACTCCCTTGTCAAATATTCAAGAGATAGTGCGGATTCTTTATCAAGACTAACACTTTACACAATTGGCCTAAGTTGGTCTCTGTTTTATCCAAAACATCACAACTTACCAATTTCAAATGTACAAGAGTAGATAACCTTTTACTCTTATATTTGACTAGTGTTAACAAACCCTCTTTAAGATATGTCACTCAAGTTACAATCTTGGAGTATGACTCTAAGAATTGTTTTGGAACGAAGTATGACTCATCTTTTTGATTTAACCATTTCAACAATTCATGACTCCTCTTCTTAGTCATAAGAATGCACTAAGATGACTTTAGAGGACCAATTGTGATATGGTATCTTAATCATTAAGATGATCATAAACATGATACTAAAGTACTCTCCCATCTTTTTAGATTTGAGAAACTTTTATCTTTATGCCATACTTTGATTCTTCTTATTCGTTCTGTCTCACATTGAAACTTCTCCAATGCTACAGACTTATATTTAAACTTATAAGTATAACCATATTTACTGAACTTAAGTAAATCATGACGAATAGTCTTCTTGATCTTTTGTGGTGGACTTGACCAGTGCACAAGAATGTGTACTCGATCCCTTAGTCCTTTCCTTATTCACATAAGGAATTAGTCTTAATTTTCCAAGCTGAAAGTTCTCATTCATCATACTATACAACTTGCATGATTCCAAGTTTTGGTCCAATTGAACCTTGGGTGATGAGAATCTTTCCTTATTTGGTAATATTAGACACTACCACAACCGAAAGAATCAAATCCATTTTTCCAATATTGCTATCAATGGAATCTTATAAGCAACAACTTTTCACAAATGCCATTGTAAGGATACTTAAAATAAATAAAAACAATGGACTTTACCTGAAGTAGAGCCAAACTTATTGACTTTAACATCCTTAGGTAAATTTGGCAGCTTTGTAACCAATGCCCCTTCCTTTGGCAATAGTTACCTATGGACCCTTGATAATGGGACTATCTCAGACTTCGCCTCTCTCTTTACCATTGGGTCAACCGAGTTGACTATGGCCGATCCCTTTCCATTAGGAAGAGAGAGCTTTACTGGATATCCAATGTCATCATTGTCAATGTCCATAGCGTTTTAGGAAGTTGATCTTAGCAAATAGATAAGATCATTAAGGGTCTTGTCTTAGTCTGTTTCATAGGATTCCCAAAAGAACTCACTATGTGACTTAGAAAGTAGTTGAGCCACCAACTTTCTCAAGACTTTGACACCTAACTCTCCCGGCTTGTCAATATGTGACTACATCTCCAAGATGTGATCACACCTAGACCTTGCCTTGCCAATAGGGCTTGAGTGACCTTAAACTTTTAAGGAACTTGTGGGTTAGGGAGAATAATTGGAGGAGGTGAAAGAAGTATGATATCCATGGGACATCATCTTCATTTAGGAAAGCTTGTTTCAAGAGATTTGGGAAGATCATAAATGTCTAGACCATACATCTTTTTGGGAGATATTCAAGATAGTTGATTTAAAGTCCTTAATATGACACCCAATATGAAATATTAAGGCTAGGACCCAACAAACTATTTTATAACTTAGAAGAGGGATGTCGTAATCCAAGCTATAAAATATTTGAAGGTAGGTGAATGACGATTCGCCAATTTCCACCATGAAAAACGAAATCATTTATTAGGTTTTAATTGGATTTGAAAGTCCTAGATCTTTGAGATTCATTGAACTGTTCAAAGGCAAGTTTCAATCTCGAGTGTGCCCTTCAGATTTTGTGACTGGGATGCCGAGGATCACAAAACAAGGTGTGAATAACCATGCAAATATACTTGGTACCCTTAATATTTACCCCTCAATCGATGTGCCGGTTAACCACACGAGCTCCACCGATACTATGATAAATATAAAGTTACCCTTTGCCTACTTTGTTAAATCCAGGTTACTGTGTCGGTTAACCACACACGCTCCACTAACGGTTTAATCAAAGTGCAAAGTGTAATTTCATGGATTAGCACCTTATTCACATTTTCCTAAGTAACTAAGATTGGGAATTTATAAGTGTTTAGTTACTTAGTATTTATCATTAATACTTTTAATGAAGGGAGAATTATAGTCCTTGTCCTACCTGTTCGGCTAACGACCCTCCACCAGTCAAGGAAGCGGTGGGTGAGAGTGGACACCCATTAAACTGCCATTTTATAGGCAGTAACCTTATACCCCCCTTATAGACCGGCTTCGTGAATGAGGCCTACTAACGGTAAGACTGACTTGCTCTTATACATATATTTATTATTAACTTATAATACTATAAAGTATAAGGGTTGAATTTTAACTTTCTAAATTCTAAGGGCTAACTTGGAATTAAAGTATTCATGGGGAAAACTTTACAAATTCCAAAACTTGAGGGCAAGTTTTGAAAATATTCAAAACTAATTAATTCCATAACTTATGTGTTTAAAGTAGTTTTAATTAAAAAAAAAACTCTTCAAGTTCCATAACTTGAGGACAAGTTATGGAAGACTTTAAACTAATTAATAAAAAAAAATAACTTTTCTTTATTGTAACTTATGGAACTAATTAAGGTTACACTTTTTTTTAATTTAATGAAGAGACTCTTGAACCTCCATAACTTGAGGACAAGTTATGGAGTCATAAAACCATTTAATTAGAACTAGACTCTTCATTTTGTAACCTTTGCCAACTTTTATGAGTTTTATGATTCTTAAATGTGACTTTTCATATAACTTGAGGACAAGTTACAAAAACACACTTTGGAATCAACTCTTAGATTAAAATGGATTGAAAACAACTATTTCACACAACTTTTCTATTAATCTAAGAACCTCATAAGAACAAGATAATTCAAATCATCAATCTTCAAGAAATTAGCATGAACATACAAACTAATACAAATCTTGAAATTATGACAATTATCTTAGAAATTGGATTAGCATGAACATTACCACATCAAAAACAAGTTTATAAGTCCAAAAAACATCTTAGGGTAATGTTCCTAGTCCAATTCCAGCCAAAACAATCGAATATATGCATCCAACTCGATTTTTCAGCTACTTTTGCAAGTATAACAAGAAAACAAGCCTAGGCTCTGACACCACTGTTGGGTTATGAGCATTCTAACACTCCTAAGTGTACATGCAACCCTAAATACCTTAGATCTATGTTTTCTCTATTATACATACAATTATGAACATCCAAGGTATTATACTAATCTAGCATACAAAATAATAAATATAACAAGATAGAATACATACCTCTTTGATGTAGAATGTCTTCATGAAGCTTGAGTGCCTAGTGCCCCAAGTGTGACACCCTCAGCAAACTTCAAGGACTCTTGTAGACCGCCGAAAGTGGTCTAAAGGGTAAATCGGTTGTTACTACTCCTACTCCTACTCCAACTGCGGCCAATGTCTTGGAAATCGGGCATGGCAAAGGGAAGAAGAGAAAGAACCCTTCTAAGGGTACCAAGGGTAAGACCCTTGAAGGCTCCTCTTCAAGCAAAACCAAGAAAGGTTTTGTCACTCCTTCTGCTAACCCTAATGAGGCTGAATGCTTCTATTGCCATGAAAAGTCGCACTGGAAGCGAAACTGCCCAAAGTACCAGCAAGATTTGAAGGATGGGAAAGTAAAACCCAACCATGCATGTATATACACTATATTGTCTAATAACTCACCTCATTCTAAGTGTTGGGTCCTTGATACAGGTTGTGGTATTCACATATGTTGTGATTTGCAGGGACTAAAAAGAAGTGAGAATGTGGAGCAGGGAAAGATAAACTTGATCATGGGAAACATGAAAGCTTCACCTGTCACCAAGATAGGAGTTTATTCCTTAGTGCTAAATAGTGGGTTTACATTAGATTTGAATAAATGTTATTATTCGCCAGAAATGGCAAGAAATGTTATTTCCTTTCATGCATTGTATAAACAAGGTTTTACCTTTTATTTTGATAATAATAATGGTAGTATTGATGCTTTCTTTAATAATGTTCTTTATTTTAAAGCATTACCTTGTGATGGCGTGTATGAAACTGTATATGTTGTAGATAATCTAGGAAATAATTTATTGTGTATTAACTCTTCCACTAGCTTAGATAAAGCATCCTTATGGCATTGTCGTCTTGGACATGTAAGCAAGAAACACATAGGCCAACTCCAAAAGGATGGAGTCTTGGAGTCATTTGACCTAAAGTCAGATGATAGTTGTGAATCTTGTTTGCTTGGTAAAATGACAAAGTCACCTTTTACTGGCACTTGTTCTAGGGGTGAAGTTTTGTTGGACCTCATACACACGGATGTGTGTGGACCCTTCAGAACCGCCACAAGAGATGCTAATCGGTTCTATGTGACTTTTACTGATGATTTTAGTAGATATGGATATGTCTACCTAATCAAGCATAAGTCAGAAACCTTTAAGAAATTCAAAGAGTTTAAGCAAGAAGTAGAGAATCAGTTAGGCAGGAACATTAAGATGCTTCGATCCGATCGTGGTGGTGAGTATCTTAGTACTGAGTTCCTTGACTATCTTAAGGAATGTGGGATTGTCTCACAATTGACATCTCGTAGGACACCACAGTTGAATGGTGTAGCTAAGAGGCGCAATCGGACCTTGTTGGACATGGTTCGTTCCATGATGAGTCGACCTTCGCTACCAATCTCATTTTGGGGGTATGCCTTAAAGACTGCCGCCCATATCCTTAATCTAGTCCCTACAAAGAAGGTTGCCAAAACACCTCACGAGGTGTGGACTGGAAAAGTTCCCAATCTAGACCACATCAAGATTTGGGGTTGTGAGGCTTTCGTGAGACGCGAGACTCACGATAAGCTCGAACCCCGAAGCAAAAGGTGTATTTTCATCGGCTACCCACAGAAATCCTTTGGTTACATCTTCTACAGACCCAGTGATAATGTGGTCTTTGTAGCAAGAAGAGGATTCTTTCGAGAGAGAGAATTCATGAGCCAAGGAGACAGTGGGTGGCAAATTGACCTTGAGGAAATTCAAGAGTCAAGTGGTGAAGGAACCTCAAACCCTAGCCCTCAACCTGAGGAGAAAACTCATGTTGAGCCGACTGAAGAATCTATACCTCTGAGGCGTTCCACCAGAGTTAGGAATGCACCTGAGCATTATTATGGTTTTCATATTACTGCAGAAGGTGAGACACTTATCAGTGATAACACACTGGTAAATCTGGATGAGCCTAATAGCTACATGGAAGCCATGGCAGGCCTGAGGCTGCTAAATGGAAAGAGGCTATGGATAGCGAGATACAGTCCATGTATGACAATCAAGTTTGGAACTTGGTTGACAATGTACCTGATCGTAAGATAGTTGGGTGCAAACAGATCTTCAAGAAGAAGACCGACATGGATGGTAATGTACACACTTATAAGGCACGACTGGTTGCAAAGGGTTATTCTCAAACTCCGGGAGTTGATTATGATGAGACATTTTCACCAGTGGCCAAGATTAAGTCTATTAGGGTTCTGTTAGCCATTGCTGCATTTCATGATTATGAAATATGGCAAATGGATGTCAAAACAACTTTCCTTAATGGAAAGTTGGCTGAAGATGTTTACATGGTTCAGCCAGAGGGTTTTGTCAGTACAGAGTACCCCAGTAGAGTGTGTAAGCTTGAGAAATCCATTTATGGATTAAAACAGGCACCTCGCAGATGGAATCTTTGCTTTGATGAGAAAATAAAGAATTTGGCTTTTCAAGGAGTGAAGATGAATCTTGTGTCTATATCAAGGATAGTGGGAGTATAGTCAGCTTTTTGGTACTGTATGTGGATGACATACTACTTATAGGAAATGACATCCCAACCCTGCACGAAGTAAAGTCCTGGCTTGGGAAGTGTTTCGCTATGAAGGACCTTGGAGAAGCTGCCTATATCCTAGGGATAAGGATTTTGAGAAACAGGAGTAAAAGACTAATTGGACTTAGTCAAAGCACCTATGTGGATAAAGTGTTGAAAAGGTTCAACATGCATAACTCCAAGAAAGGAGAGTTACCCATCCAGAGTAACGCCAGATTGAGTAAGACACAAATCCCTAGTATTAGGCTGAGATAGCATAAATGAGTCGAATACCTTATGCTTCAGCTGTAGGATCGATCATGTATGCTATGACGTGTAATCGACCTGATGTAGCCTTTGCTTTGAGCATGGTTAGCAGGTATCAGGGGAACCCTGGCAAGGCACACTGGACTGCGGTAAAGAATATCCTCAAGTACCTACGGAGGACTAAGGACTGGGTCCTTACCCTCGGTGGCAGTGAGCACTTGAGAGTTGTAGGGTACAATGATGCTAGCTTTCAGACTGACAGGGATAATTTCCGCTCTCAGTCGGGCTGGGTCTTTACTCTAAACGGAGGGGCAATTACTTGGAAAAGTTCCAAGCAGGAGACAGTGGCTGAATCCACTTGTGAATCAGAGTATATAGCAGCAAGCGAGGCAGCAAAGGAGGCTATATGGTTAAAGAACTTCATCGGAGACCTTGGAGTTGTACCAGCTATAAAGGAGCCAATGGAGATTTTCTGTGACAGCAATAGTGCGGTTGCCTTAGCCAAGGAACCAAGAGATCATGGGAGATCCAGACACAATGACAGAAAATATCACTTCATTAGACATCGAATAGAAGAAAGAATCCTCGTGGCAAAGAGGGTATCATCGGATGAGAACCCAGCGGATCCCCTCACGAAGGGACTGACTCGGGCTAAGAAATTCAAAGAGTTTAAGCAAGAAGTGGAGAATCAGTTAGGCAGGAACATTAAGATGCTTCGATCCGATCATGGTGGTGAGTATCTTAGTACTGAGTTCCTTGACTATCTTAAGGAATGTGGGATTGTCTCACAATTGACATCTCGTAGGACACCACAGTTGAATGGTGTAGCTAAGAGGCGCAATCGGACCTTGTTGGACATGGTTCGTTCCATGATGAGTCGACCTTCGCTACCAATCTCATTTTGGGGGTATGCCTTAGAGACTGCCGCCCATATCCTTAATCTAGTCCCTACAAAGAAGGTTGCCAAAACACCTCACGAGGTGTGGACTGGAAAAGTTCCCAATCTAGACCACATCAAGATTTGGGGTTGTGAGGCTTTCGTGAGACGCGAGACTCACGATAAGCTCGAACCCCGAAGCAAAAGGTGTATTTTCATCGGCTACCCACAAAAATCCTTTGGTTACATCTTCTACAGACCCAATGATAATATGGTCTTTGTAGCAAGAAGAGGATTCTTTCGAGAGAGAGAATTCATGAGCCAAGGAGACAGTGGGAGGCAAATTGACCTTGAGGAAATTCAAGAGTCAAGTGGTGAAGGAACCTCAAACCCTAGCCCTCAACCTGAGGAGAAAACTCCTGTTGAGCCGACTGAAGAATCTATACCTCCGAGGCGTTCCACCAGAGTTAGGAATGCACCTGAGCATTATTATGGTTTTCATATTACTGCAGAAGGTGAGACACTTATCAGTGATAACACACTGGTAAATCTGGATGAGCCTAATAGCTACACGGAAGCCATGGCAGGCCCTGAGGCTGCTAAATGGAAAGAGGCTATGGATAGCGAGATACAGTCCATGTATGACAATCAAGTTTGGAACTTGGTTGACAATGTACCTGATCGTAAGATAGTTGGGTGCAAACATATCTTCAAGAAGAAGACCGACATGGATGGTAATGTACACACTTATAAGGCACGACTGGTTGCAAAGGGTTATTCTCAAACTCCGGGAGTTGATTATGATGAGACATTTTCACCAGTGGCCAAGATTAAGTCTATTAGGGTTCTGTTAGCCATTGCTGCATTTCATGATTATGAAATATGGCAAATGGATGTCAAAACAGCTTTCCTTAATGGAAAGTTGGCTGAAGATGTTTACATGGTTCAGCCAGAGGGTTTTGTCAGTACAGAGTACCCCAGTAGAGTGTGTAAGCTTGAGAAATCCATTTATGGATTAAAACAGGCACCTCGCAGATGGAATCTTTGTTTTGATGAGAAAATCAAAGAATTTGGCTTTTCAAGGAGTGAAGATGAATCTTGTGTCTATATCAAGGATAGTGGGAGTATAGTCAGCTTTTTGGTACTGTATGTGGATGACATACTACTTATAGGAAATGACATCCCAACCCTGCACGAAGTAAAGTCCTGGCTTGGGAAGTGTTTCGCTATGAAGGACCTTGGAGAAGCTGCCTATATCCTAGGGATAAGGATTTTGAGAAACAGGAGTAAAAGACTAATTAGACTTAGTCAAAGCACCTATGTGGACAAAGTGTTGAAAAGGTTCAACATGCATAACTCCAAGAAAGGAGAGTTACCCATCCAGAGTAACGCCAGATTGAGTAAGACACAAAGCCCTAGTATTAGGCTGAGATAGCAGAAATGAGTCGAATACCTTATGCTTCAGTTGTAGGATCGATCATGTATGCTATGACGTGTACTCGACCTGATGTAGCCTTTGCTTTGAGAATGGTTAGCAGGTATCAGGGGAACCCTGGCAAGGCACACTGGACTGCGGTAAAGAATATCCTCAAGTACCTACGGAGGACTAAGGACTGGGTCCTTACCCTCGGTGGCAGTGAGCACTTGAGAGTTGTAGGGTACAATGATGCTAGCTTTCAGACTGACAGGGATAATTTCCGCTCTCAGTCGGGCTGGGTCTTTACTCTAAACGGAGGGGCAATTACTTGGAAAAGTTCCAAGCAGGAGACAGTGGCTGAATCCACTTGTGAATCAGAGTATATAGCAGCAAGCGAGGCAGCAAAGGAGGCTATATGGTTAAAGAACTTCATTGGAGACCTTGGAGTTGTACCAGCTATAAAGGAGCCAATGGAGATTTTCTGTGACAGCAATAGTGCGGTTGCCTTAGCCAAGGAACCAAGAGATCATGGGAGATCCAGACACAATGACAGAAAATATCACTTCATTAGACATCGAATAGAAGAAAGAATCCTCGTGGCAAAGAGGGTATCATCGGATGAGAACCCAGCAGATCCCCTCACGAAGGGACTGACTCGGGCTAAGCATCTCCAGCATGCTCGGAGCATAGGGCTGAAGGATGATATTAGTTTTAGTAGTTAGATAATCTTGAAATTTGTAAAATGTAATTGACATTTGATGATAAATAAAAGCTGTTATTTATGAGTAAAGTGTTGCTATCTCTTGTCAATCGTTTACTATTATTTCTTTTTGCATGTTTTCACTTCCAGAATAATTATGTTATGGTTTATATGATATTATTCAAACTCTCCACAGTCGGTCATATGTTGGAAGTAGATATGAATCAAGACTGTAATGGGTTGGCTTGTAGAGGTCTAAGATGTTAGACAAAGCGGGGCTACAACACTCATGAGTGCTCATAAGTTTTGAGTATTGGATTCAACCCACGCTCACTTGTATCACTTCATGGAATTTATCTCGAGTGATCGTGAGATGGTAATATCATATAAGTCTTCAAACCTAGAGATATGATTTGTTGCCTATGAGTTGGTTATGCATTGATTGCACGAAAACGCATTGGTAACTCGATGTTATAAACCGTGCTTTTGTGTGTAATTCAACAAGTAGTAGAGCAAACATATGAGTCGAAGTTTATCTGTTCCTTCTAGGATTAGAAGCGATATCTGGGCCCCTCGATGATTTTGTTTTGACCTATGTACCGGGCCCGGTCAGAACTAAATTGATGTGTTCAGTTAAGTTCTATGTCAAACAAATCGGAAATCGGGAAACAAATGCTGGACAATAAGCAAGACCATGTTCCATGTATTTGTCCGGCTGATATCTAGAACAGAGGATTATATGATCACTTATCTAAAATGGCGCTTCAGAGTTCAACAGAGTTTAAAGAGCTATGATTGCTGATCGGTTCCTGAAGTCATACTTGCAACTATAGTTATTAGACTTATCCAAGTGGGAGACTGTTGGATATAGTGTCTAAGTCCATAACTATATTTGGTATGTACTTGACCCGACCCGGCATGGTCCATTTGGGTTGCACTTCACCCGAACAATTTATGGATAATCGTTTGAGAATAATATAAGTTATGATTTATTAATATATTATAAGTCCTAATATATTAATATAAAATCATATTATTTAATTAGTATTGATCTATAATTAATCTAGAATTAATTTAGAGATCAAAAGTATGACTAATTAAATATGGGCTCTTGTATTTATATAGTGTGGGCTAATGCTTATTTGGAATGGGCTAGGCTTGCATGGAAAGTCCATGGATACTCCATGGAGCTTTAACCCATGGATCTCATGGAAATGAAAAGACATGGGTATTAGTGTTTACATGGATGTAACCCTAATCCACCACACTATATAAAGGAGGCTTTGGTTCTTGAAATCACATGAGTTGTGGTGAGTAAAGTAAGAGGGCCGATTTCAAGAAGGTGATTACTATTCTCTCAAAGTTCCAAGTTTATGGTGATTTGTGATTTCCATTTGAGGCATCCACACTATTGGTGCTAGGCTCTAAAACTCCAAGCAATCAACTACAACTACAAGGTAAGTAATTCTACTAGATTTATTTGATTCAAGTTCCCCATGCCATGCTAGATCGGATAAGAACCTTGGAAAAATAATTATTTGCATGTATCATAGTCAAACATAGATCCAAGGTTTCTAGGGTTGCATGTACACCATAGGAGTGTTAGAATGCTATGAAAACCCATCACTTTCAAGCCCCTAAACCTCATTTGTTCAAACCATGCCTGTAATCTGGAGTATTTTGTCTTGGATTGACCGAGTAAATCTTTCCCGTGATCAATACATAGGTCTTCCTAAGTTGGCTTTCGTTTATGCACTTTCTGTTAGATTAGGTGTCTAAGCCCATAACTATAACTGGTACGTACTTGAACCCATAGTAGCATGGTCCTTTTGGGTTGCCTTCACTAGTGCAATTTGACAGGATGGACATTTGAGAAATAGGTTATTTATGATTTATTAATATATTATAAGTATAATATATTATTTGATAAATCATATTATTTAATTAGTATTGATCAAGAATTAAATTTGAATTAATTTAGTGATCAAAAGAGATTGATTAAATATACGGGGACTGATTAAGTAAATCAATAATTCTTGTAGTGTGGGATAATGATACATGGTTGATTAGGATGGGCTAAAAGGTTTAACCCATGCAGCCTAAGAAATATGAAGGGTCATGGTGCATTAGCTTTTGCATGGATGAAACCCTAGTCTTTGCCACATTATAAAAGCAACCCCTTAGCCCCTAAAATCGATGCCCATACATTCTAAGAGAGTGATAACCGATTTTGAGCTAACTAGCCTTTTCTCTCAAGCCTCCTCTTGCATTTGGTGTTTGTGACACATTAATAGCATCACACCTGAGGTGCTAAAGCTTTCTACGGCCAAGAACTACTAACTACATCAAGAGGTATTCAACTAAACTGTTTTAAGTTATATATATCCTCTATTGTATGCTAGTTAGGATGTATGCTTTGGAGAACTGAAATTGCATGTATAATTAGTGAAAACATAGATCCAAAGCATCTAGGGTTGCATGTGCACCATATGAGTGTTATTGTGCTTAAAACCCATCAGTGGTATCAGAGCCTAGGATTGTTTTCTCTTATATTGATGGTTGATTATTTTTCAAAGCTGAAAAAAATCAAATTTTTGGCATCTGACTGATGAACTCGCCGAGTCCATGATCTGACTCGACGAGTTCACTCATTAAAAAGGCACCTCGACGAGGCCAGTTCATGCACTCGTCGACTAGAGCCTTCTGTGTGTAGAATTTTGAGTTTTTGGCCAGAATTGGATTAGGATCATTACCACAAACTGTTTTGTATCATAAAAAATTGTATTTTCTGATTTGGTAATGACGATCCTCATCCAATTAAAGGACAATTGTCAAATTTAAGATAATAAGATAATTATTTGTATTATTTGATATGAATTACCTTGCTATATGAGTTACATTAGATCAATAGTAAATTATATGATAATGTTCTTAGTTAAAATTGATCTAAAATTGTTCTTGAAGTGAGTTTTGCAACTTGTCCTCAAGTTATATGAAAAGTCTCATTCATGAACATTAAAACTCATAAGTTTTCATAAGTTATGGAAACCAAAAGTTTTAAATAGTTACAAAACTTGCCCTCAAGTTTTGGAATTTGTAAAGTCTCACTTATGAAACATTTAATTCCAAACCTTAGAATTTTAAAAGTTTAAAATTCAACCCTTATACTATTATAATAATATAAGTTTAATAATTATATATATGTATAAGACAAGTCAATCTTACCATTAGTAGGCCTCATTCACGAAGTCGGTCTATAAGGGGGGGTATAAGGTTACGACCTATAAAATGGTGGTTTAATGGGTGTCCACTCTCACCTACCGCTTCCTTGACTGGTGGAGGGTCGTTAGTCGAACGAGTAGGATAGGACATTAGTTCTCGTTATAAGTATAATGATAATTATAAAAGTAACTAAATGTTTTATTAAATTCCCAATCTTAGTTACTTTAGGAAAAATGTGAAAATGCTACTATTCCATGAAATTGCACTTTGCACCTTGTTGAGTCGTTAGTGGAGCGTGTGTGGTTAACCGACACTCTAATTTGGGACTGGCAAGGGTGGCAAAGGGTAGCTTGATGTTAATCATAGATCAATGGAGCGTGTGAGGTTAACCGCACATTGATTATGTGATTTGTAACATTAAGAGTACAAAACACATTTGCATGATTATTCACACCTTGTTTGTGATCCTCGGCATCCCAGTCACAAACTAGAAGTGCATAATCGAGATTTAAACATGACATTGAAAAGTTCAATAAATCTAAAAAGAATCTAGGAATTTCAATCCAATTAAAGCTTAATAATCAATTTCGTTTTTCATGGTGGAAATTGGTAAATCGTCATTTAGCTACCTTCAAATATTTTGCAATATGATTACGACATCCCTCTTCCGAATTGCAAAATATTATGTTGGGTCCTAGCCTTAATATTTCATTTGGGTGTTATATTAAGGACTCTTATCTAATCTAAACTTGGTCTTTTCTTTTCAGATGTCTATCCCAAACAATGCTTCAGGATCAAACCCTTCTAGCTCATTCTCCCTCATGAACTTGGTTGGGAGAACTATCTTCGATGGGTCAAACTTTAACGATTGGATTCGAAACATTCGTATATCCCTTCGCTGTGAGGACAAGGAATATGTCCTTAATAAAGAGCTGAAGGAGATTGATGAACAAACTGCTACTCCCGAGCAAATCGAGGAATACAGGGTTCATGAGAGGGATGCGACAAATGTGTCGTGCATTATGATTGCTATCATGATTGGTGAGCTTCAAAAGTCCTATGAGGACTTCTGGCCCTTCGAGATGCACCAAGATTTGATGGAAAGATACCATCAAAGCGCTCGACAGGAAAGGTATGAGATCATTGCCGCCATGCTCACATCCAAAATGAAGGATGGAGAGTCCATCACGGCCCACTTGCAAAAGATGCAAAGATTTGTGGACCGCTTGCTGAAGTTGAATATGAACTTAGATGAAGGGTTGACTATTGATATCATCCTACATTCTTTGCCTCCTTGTTATGATCAGTTCAGAATGACTTATCAAATGAACAAATAGGAAGTCACTCTGAGCAAGCTTCAAGGCCTTCTAAGAACTGCAGAAAATAATTTGAAAGGCAAGGTTGTTGTACCTACTCCTACTGCTGCTGACCCTGTTCTGGCAATTGGACATGGGAAAGGGAAGATGAGGAAGGCTCCTTCTAATAGCCGCAAGGGAAAGTGTCTTGATGGATCCTCTTCCAGTGGGGCAAAAGCTGGTTCTGTTAATCCCTCTACCAATCCAAAGGATGCAGAGTGCTTTCATTGTCATGAAAAAGGGCACTGGACACGAAGCTTCCCTATATACTTGTAGGACATTAAGGATGGGAAGATAAAGCCCACCATCACAGGTATTTACACTATTCTATCTAATAAATCATCGCATGCTAATTCTTGGGTCCTTGATACAGGTTGTGGATTACACATTTGTTCTGATTTTCAGGGACTAAAAGGAAGTAGGGATGTGGAGCACGGGAAGATAAACTTAATCATGGGGAATAGGAAAGTGTCGCCTGTGGCCAAGATTGGAGTTTATTCTTTATTTCTTAGTAGTGGGTTAAATTTAGATTTAAATAATTGTTGTCACTCGTCAGATATGGCGAGAAACATTATTTCTTTTCATGGTTTCTATAAACATGGTTTTAGATTTTCATTTGATAATGAAATTGGTTCTATAAATGCTTTCTATAAAGGTGTATTTTATTTTAAAGCATTGCCTTGTAATGGTATATATGAAACTGTGATGGTTGTAGATAACTTAGGGAATAATGTGTTGAATATTGATTCATCCAATGGATTGGACAAGGCATGATTGTGGCATTGTCGTCTTGGACATGTCAACAAGAAGCACATAGCCCAACTCCAAAAGGATGGAGTCTTGGAGTCATTCGACTTAAAATCGGATGACACTTGCGAATCTTGTTTACTTGGAAAGATGACCAAGTCACCCGTCACTAGTACTTCTGAAAGGGGTGAAGGTCTGTTGGATCTCATACACACCGATGTGTGTGGACCCTTCAGATCCGCTACAAGGGATGGTAACCGCTTCTATGTGATTTTTACTTATGATTACAGCAAATATGGCTATATCTACTTAATCAAGCATAAGTCCGATCGAGGTGGTGAGTATCTTAGTATCGAGTTTCACGACTATCTTAATGAATGTGGAATTGTTTCACAGTTGACGCCACCTAGGACACCGCAGTTGAATGGTGTGGCTGAGAGGTGCAATTGAACTTTATTGGACATGGTTGGTTCCATGATGAGTCGAGCTTCATTACCTATCTCATTCTGGGGGTATGCCTTAGAGACTGCCACCCATATCCTTAATCTAGTCCCTACTAAGAAGGTTGCCAAAACACCTCACGAGATGTGGACAGGGAAGGTTCCCTCGTTAGATCACATCAAGGTTTGGGGTTGCGAGGCTTTCATAAGACGAGAGACTCACCACAAGCTCGAACCTCGTAGTGAGGGATGTATTTTCATCGGCGACCCACAAAAATCCTTTGGATATCTCTTGTACAGACCGAGTGATAATTTTTTCTTCGTTGCGAGGAGATGGGTTTTCCGAGAGAGAGAGAGAGAGAGAGAGAGAGAGAGAGAGAGAACTCATATGCCAAGAGGACAGTGGGAGGCAAATTGACCTTGAAGAGCTTCAAAAGTTAAGTGATGAAGGAACCTCAAACACTAGCGATCAACCTGAGGAGGAAACTCATGTTGAACCAATTGATGAATCCGTACCTCTGAGGCGTTCCAATAGAGTTAGTGTTCCACATGTGTTATATGGTTTCCATATAACATCTGAGGGTGATACATTTGTTAGTGATAGCACACTGGTAAATTTGGATGAACCTAACAACTACAAGGAAGCCATGGGAGGCCCCGAGTCTGCAAAGTGGAAAGAGGCTATGGAAAGCGAGATTCAGTCCATGTATGAAAATCAAGTTTGGAACTTGGTTGACAATATAGCAGGTCGCAAGGCAGTCGTATGCAAATGGATCTTCAAGAAGAAGACCGACATGGATGGGAAAATACACACATATAAGGCGCGACTGGGTGCGAAGGGCTTCACTCAAACTCATGGAGTTGACTATGATTAGACCTTCTCAACAGTAGCGAAGATTAAATCTATAAGGGTTACGTTAGCCATAGCTGCATTTACTGATTATAAAATATGGCAAATGGATGTCAAAACCGCTTTCCTTAATGGAAAGTTGGCTGAAGATGTTTACATGTGTTAGTCAGAGGGTTTTGTCAATGCAAAGCACCCTAATAGAGTGTGTAAGCTTGAGATCTCCATCTATGGATTAAAACAAGCATCTGCAGATGGAATCTTTGTTTTGATGAAAAAGTCAAAGAGTTTGGTTTTTCGAGAAACGAGGATGAGTCCTACGTATATGTCAAAGCTAGTGAGAGTATAGTTAGCTTTCTGGTATTGTATGTAGATGACATACTTCTCATAGGAAACGACATCCCAACCTTGCAGTAGGTTAAGTCCTGGCTTGGGAAGTGTTTCGCTATGCAGGACCTTGGAGAAGCTATCTATATTATATGTATAAGGATATTGAGAAACAAGAGTAAAAGACTAATAGGACTTAGTTAAAGTACCTACTTGGAGAAGGTGTTAAAGCGTTTCAGCATGGAGAATTCCAAGAAAATGACTTAGCTATCCAAAGAAATACCAAACTGAGTAAGACTCAGAGTCCGAATACAAAGGCTAAGATAGCAGAGAGGAGTCGAGTACCATATGCTTCCACAGTTGACTTGATCATGTATGTTATGACTTATACTCGCCCAAATGCGGCCTTTGCTTTGAGCATGGTCAGCAGATATCAAGGGAATCCTGGTAAAGCTCATTGGACTGCAGTAAAGAACATTCTTAAGTACCTGCGGACGACTAAGGACTGGGTCCTTATCCTCGGTGGGAGTGATGACGTGAGAGTTACAGGGTATTGTGACGCCGTTTTTCAGACCGATAGAGATAATTTGCGCTCTCAGTCGGGCTGGGTGTTTATCCTAAATGGAGGAGCAGTAACATGGAAAAGTTCCAAGCAGGAGACTGTGGTTGATTCAACGTGTGAATCAGAGTACATAGCGGCGAGCGAAGCATCGAAGGAGGCGATATGGTTGAAAAAATTCATTGGAGACCTTGGAGTTGTACCATCCATAAAGAGCATGTGGAAATTTTCTGCGATAATTAAGGGGCGGTTGCCTTAACCAAGGAACCGAGAGATAATGGTAGATCCAGACATATCTACAGAAAGTACCACTTAATAAGACACTGAGTAGAAGAAGGACCCCTAGTAGTTAGGACGGTATCAATAGAGGATAACCCATCAGACCCCCTTACGAAGGGACTGAGTATGGTTAAGCACTTGCAGCATGCTAAGAGTATCGAGCTGAAGGACGATATTAGTTTTAGTGATTAGATAAAAATATTTAGAAACTTCTAATAGCTAAAATATAATTGACATTTGACGATTGAATAAAAGGAGTTTTATTCATAAGTAAAGTTACTATCTTGTGTCAATTGTTTACTATTGTTTCACCTTGCATGTTTTGACTTCCGGCATAATAAGATTATTCAAACTATCCACAGTCGATCATACTTTGAAAGTAGGTTATGAGGTTAGACTGTCATGAATTGGCTTGTAGATTGTCTAAGGTGTTAGACATAGCAAAAGTGTGCTACAACGTTCATGAGTGCTCCTGAAATAAGATTTGAGTATTGGATTAAACCGAAGCTCACATGAATCACTTCATGGAATTTATCACGAGTGATTGTGAGACGATAATATCATATAGTCTTCAAACCAAGATATATGAGTTGTTGACTACGACTTGTTTGTGCGTCGATGATATGAAAACGAATCAGTAACTTGATGTAATAAAACGTATCGTTGTGCATGATTTAACGAGTAGTTAGTACAAGCATATACGTCGAAGTCTATCTGTTCCTTTTATCCTAAGAGTATTAAAAGCGATATCTTGGGCCCCTCGATAATTTTTTTATACTTATGTTTTGTGCCCGGTAAGGACTAAATTGACGTGTTCAGTTGTGTTCAATGTATGACAAATCGGGAATCAGGAAACAAACTGCAGGACAATAAGTATGACTATGCTCCATGTATTTGTCCACACGATATCTTGTAGAACAGAGGATGGTATGATCCCTTATCTAAAGGACGCATCACTAACTAGGTCAGAGTTCGACAGCGGCTTTTGAGAGCTACGATTGTTAATCGGATTTTGAAGTTGCAGTGGCAGTTATAGTTATTAGGCTTATCCAAGTGGGAGACTGTTGGATTAGCTGTCTAAGCCCATAACTATAACTGGTATGTACTTGACCCGATAGTAGCATGGTCCTTTTCTGTTGCCTTTACCAGTGCAATTTGACAGGATGGACTTTTGAGAAAGGTTATTTATGATTTATTATCATATTATTAGTATAATATATTAATTTAGAAATCATATTATTTAATTAGTACTGATCAATAATTAATTTAGAATTAATTTAGTGATCAAAAGAGACTGATTAAATATACGGAGACTGATTATGTAAATCAATGATTCCTGTAGTGTAGGTTAAGGATCCATGGTTGATTAGGATGGGCTAAAAGGTTTAACCCATGGAGCCTAAGAAATATGAACGGTCATGGTGCTTTAGGGTTTGCATGGATGAAACCCTAGTCTTTGCCACACTAAAAAGCAACCCCTAGCCCCTAAAATTGGTACTCATACATTCTAAGAGAGTGATAACCGATTTGGAGCTAACTAGCCTATTCTCTCAAGCCTCCTCTTGCATTTTGTGTTTTTGACACATGTCTAGTGGTTTGCTTGCTATAAAGAAGGGACAGATCCCACCTTCTGCTCTCGTCAAGAAGACCCAGCTTGACCTTCCTGTGAAGCCTTCCTAATCTCGCAAGAGAAAATCTTTCGATATCTGGGATCTTGAGAATCTAGGGACAGATGAAGCACTATGACAGCTGATTTCTCTCTCCCAATCTGTAAGTGTTTTCGTGTTCCCCTTGTTCGAATTGGATTTTCTACTTATTGTTGCTTTTTACAGGTGGTTGATCATGTCTCTTATTCTAATGAGGATTCCAAGGAAAAGGTTGCTCAAACAGAGCGTCCCTTGAGGGAGGAAGAGGAGATCAACAAGGAGCTTCTGCAGAGGGTGGAGATGTTGTTCAAGGAGAAAGCTGATAAGGAGGAGGAACGTGTGGCTGAGGTGAAAGCTATTCAGGGTCCTGCATTGCAGCTGAAGGAAGGAGAAGAGAAGGACAAGATGGAGGTGGTTCCGGGTGGTGGCGATCAATCTGTAGTTTTATATTGATTTGGTTTTCTAAAAACAATTTGAATGAATTTGGGTTGGTAATACAATATTATTACTTCCTTCTTTTGTGTAGTGGGTGGGCAATCCTTTTAATGTTATGGTTGCTTTATCCTTCTTTGCATGCTTGATTGACTTGCATCGATTTAGCAGTAGGATTTCCGAGGATCCATATAATCAGGATCTTAAAGAGTTCAGTATTTGCAAGAACTCTCAGGATCTGAATAACCTGAAAATAGTTAGTAACCCATTTTGGATCTCAAAATAATTGAGATCGTTTTGGGATGATAAATATTCAATCGTCGCATAAGAAGGGACAACTTAAAAATAATGATAGATAGAACCTGATTATCTTTAGGCTTCTTGACCTTTAAAATTCACTTTCTTCTGACTTTGGAGAAGTGTAGAGTTACGATCCCCTTTGTTCCATAGGATCCTGAAGTTCGTATATGGAAGGATCCTTGCTTTATGAGTTCATCAAGGAGGATCCTTGATTGTCTTTAACTTAGTAAACTTTAGGGAGGATCCCCCCTTAGGAATCAACTGGAAATTACTCCAACTTGGAAATAACTGAGGGAACTTTTGTTTTGCAACATGATAGTGCTATAACTCTTTCATATTTTCCGGGGAGTATCCCATCTTCAAGCAATACATTGGTATCAGAATTCTTGAAAAACCTTACGGGAAAATCCCAATCTTAGCAAATTACTAGGGAAAATTCCAATTGTGAGATAACATGAAAATGTTATGAACCTTAGGTATTTCCTTGGGAAGATCCCAACTTAAGATAACATGCCAATGTTATAAACCTTAGGAATCATCTGGGGAAGATAGCAACTTGATATCACATGTCAATGTTATAAACCTTAGATTTTAACATTAGGATCTTAACTTATGTTTAGAAATGAGAGAGTTCCCAATCCATTAAAGCATGAAATGATCCCCTCATTCACATCCCATAGTTAGATAATGTGCGTCCAAGCGAGGTGTAGAAACCTTAACTCGTATGAAAGAGGTAATTAACTCTTTAAACCTTAGAGGGTATTAAGTACCCTAATTCGTAGGAGAGATGATCAATCTTTATTCTTACTTACTAGGCTACTTGCGTATTGCAATCGTTAAGAATTATAGAACGTTGTAGCTATGGGACTCTTAAGTGCTAGGTTCCTCAAATGTCAAGATCCTTGTATGTCAGGATCCTTGAATCTTCATGTATCAGGATCCTTGACTCCCTGTGTCACACCCCTAAACCAGAACGGCGGAAACGTTCGGGGGCGGAGGACTTCAGGTAAGTATCACAACACATGCAATATAGTAATCAAAGTACAAACAACCATTGCATTAATATGTATAAGTTTTACATAAGTGTTTAAACATTACATATTCAAACACCAAAGTAGGTACAGTAGAAGACAAGAGTCGTGGTACAGTACTAGGTAGTCTTCTCAAAACCTTCTGGAGTGTACCTGTCTACTGGATTCCTGAGAATACAAGTTATTTGGAAGGAGTAGATCAGCATTTAAGCTGGTGAGTTCATAAGTATTTTAGTTCTGTTAAGTATACCCTAAGTTCTTTGGAAAAGTTCGCTGGTTCCTCCAGAAAATCCCATATTTCCTGAGGTGATAAACTGGTAACCTCAATAGTTTCCCTCTGTAATTAATTAGTTTATAGTAATTATATATAACCTAATATCAAATGGACAGTTAAATGGGTGTATCTGCCCTAAGCCCACAACAAAACAAGGAACAGGAAGTAACGCGGAAGTCACACATTTCACTGTCAATCGGATATTACTTATGTATAACTATGATGTAAGAACTAAGGAATTATATAATTAACAACTAAAGGTTCTTTATGTTATACTAGTTTACAGAAAGTGAATGACTAAGTTCCCAATTGTAAAAGTGGTTTAATCCTATAAACCGTTTCATTTGTGAAAGTGGTTTAATCCCATAAACCGTTTCCTTTGTAAAAGTGGTTTAATCCCATAAACCGTTTCCTTTGTAAGAGTAGTTTAACTCCATAAACTGTTTCATTTGTAAAAGTGGTTTAATCCCATAAACCGTTTCATTTGTAAAAGTATTCTTAGTTATATCCGTTTTACAGTAAAACCTTAGTATTAATCCTGGAAAATATTATATTATCCATAATACTGCCTTGTGGTTTTAAATGTTCAAAACCAGAAGTACAAGTATATTTACCATACTTGATTTCATGATACGTAGTTTTTACTGTAAGTAAAAACTAACCGAAGGTATATTTGGTCATGATGTAATTATCTTTTCTTACTGTTTTAAGAGAAGTAATTTACTCGTTGTTTTATCCATGTGAGTTCTATTAACCATACTAATATGACTGATATGCCAGCGGCAACGTTCTTCAGACGTCGGAAATGATATGATATTTGACACCCTAGGCCTGCCGGCCAAACTGTAGCGAACAGTAAAGGTGCGGGATTGTCAGTCCCATATAGATCTATACACAAATTCACGCTCTCCCAACAAGAGATTCTGGTTAATAAGTCAGGACTTAAAGTCATACTTAGATCAGTACACCATGAAGAGTCTCACAAATTTATTGTTTCAACAAGATTTACGATGTATTATTACCCCGTGATTGCTAACCCTGGTACTTTGTATTGTACCTTTGTTAATGCAAACCCGGTATGATGTATTATTACCCCGTGATTGCTAACCCTGGTACGTTGTATTTGTACCTTTGTTAATGCAAACCCGATATGATGTATTATTACCCCGTGATTGCTAAGCCTGGTACGTTGTATATGTACCTTTGTTAATGCAAACCCGGTATGATGTATTATTACTTCTTTAATATGTTGTTCATATATTAATGGTATTTTACATATCCTGGTATAGTTAAATGAATTTTGGTAATTTCCTTGGAAAGTATAAAATCGTGAATCATACTTGTATATTTAGTTCTGAATCATAAATTATACCTATTATAATTAATATGTTCTATCTGATTAGCATGATTTCTCATTGATAAACACCTTTGCTCGGCATGATACAAATGTAATGATACCGAATGGAGTAACCTTTTGTGTATATATATATATATATATATATATATATATATATATATATATATATATATATATATATATATATATATATAAAATTAAGAAGGAAACGACTTTCGGACAAATAACATCACCTTAATTTCACATCCAAACAAGGAAAAGGAATAAGATAATTCATTACTCCTAAGCCCTTCAAATCTTATTTATATATTTATACATATATAAACCTGATTTTGGCAATTATAATTTGAAATAGTTTATAAAACCTTTTTCAAAGAGTTTAACGGAGTTTACATGACTTTAAAGATTTAACATGGCTTTAAGTCATTTTGGAAGTATTTGGTAATTCTTAAAAGCATACAGAAACTCTTTGTGAGATTATTATCACATACAATTATTAACACAATTTATAATTGTGTTAAACTTCTATTCCCCCCCTAAAAAGCATTTAAAAACCATTAAAAAGGTAAATTATAGGGGTATGAACTCACTTTGATAAGTGGTGATTCGGGCAGCGTTTCGTTTCTATAGATGATTTTTCTCGAAGAAACCGCGAGTTTTTAAGTAAAAACCGGGCTTTATGCGGGCAGCACTTCGATTGGAAAGAGGTTATCTTCTCGAGAATTTCGGGGCTTCGGGGCTTCCTTTGGGTCTTAGACACAATACCGGGGCCGTGGGGGGTCGTGAGAAAGTTTACGGGGATGGAAAATGTGAAAAAGGGTGAAAAATGGGGTGAAAATGGTGAAGGAGTCGGGAAGTCTCGCATGCCTTATATAGGCCGCAGCCCCGGATCCAAAGCAAGGAGGGTGCGACGCGTGTTCGGACAGATGCCGAAGGGAGGAGGCTCGCTTCGGACAGCTGGCTCGCAGGTGGTGGCTTCGGATTGGACCCAACTTCGGTCCAATGGGAAGGCGTCACGAAGGTCCGAGGGGTGTCCGGGGGGTGTCCGGGGGTATGAACTCACTTTGATAAGTGGTGATTCGGGCAGCGTTTCGTTTCTATAGATGATTTTTCTCGAAGAAACCGCGGGTTTTTGAGTAAAAACCGGGCTTTATGCGGGCAGCACTTCGACTGGAAAGAGGTTATCTTCTCGATAATTTCGGGGCTTCGGGGCTTCCTTTGGGTCTTAGACACAATACCGGGGCCTTGGGGGGTCGTGAGAAAGTTTACGGGGATGGAAAATGTGAAAAAGGGTGAAAAATGGGGTGAAAATGGTGAAGGAGTCGGGAAGTCTCGCATGCCTTATATAGGCCGCAGCCTCGGATCCAAAGCAAGGAGGGTGCGACGCGTGTTCAGACAGATGCCGAAGGGAGGAGGCTCGCTTCGGACAGCTGGCTCGCAGGTGGTGGCTTCGGACTGGACCCAACTTCGGTCCAATGGGAAGGCGCCACGAAGGTCCGAGGGGTGTCCGGGGGGTGTCTCATGCGAAGGTGTCCGAAGGTAAGTGGACCTCGGCTTTGGTCGAATCAGAAGGCGCCACGCGAGACTGCGGTCCAATCAGAAGGTGACACGTGGAGGCCTCGCATGCGAGGTGACGTGGCCGAAGAGGGTCCATGCGAAATTTCTCGGTTTTCTAGATTTTTTGATTTTCGTGCCAAAAAGTTGCGAAATTCATAACTTTCGCATACGAGCTCCATTTTTGACATTCTTTATATGCACGGGTAGGTAAAATTATACTCTACGACTTTCATTTAGACTTTCGTCGGATGATTTTGATTTATTTTTTATATTATTATTTTTAACAGACCAGGACAGGAAATCCGTTAAAAATTCATAACTTCTTCATCCGACGTCCGTTTTCGTCTGTCTTTTTACCGTTGTGCTACTTTTGAGGAGACCTTCGATTCTCGTTTAAGTTGTGTCGGCTAAATATCGATCGATTTATATTTCGAATTTTTAGCTGTCTACTGCTAAACCAAAACTTAGAAAAATCATAACTTCCTCATACGAAGTCAGATTTTTACGTTCTTTTTATGAATGTTCTCGGTTTAACATATTCTACAACTTTTATTTAGATTGTTAAGGCTAAAAAGCCTTTTATGGAAAAGTCACTTTTTACACTAACAGTGTTTTGCCAGTTTTGTCTCGATTGGTCATAACTTCTTCGTTATAACTCGGATTTCAGTGTTGTTTATATTTTTGGAAACCTTGTTACAATCTCTACCACTTAGTTCATCCCAATTACGATCATTGATCAATTTATTTTTGACCTAAATTTAACTGGTGTCACACCCTGCGCACATCAAACATTAGCTAGGGGTGGGCGTGAGTCTAGCTAAGGCCCTTCCCATCGAGAGTAACTAACCAGTATGCCCCCTTTCCTGCTTTGGCATCTATGAGATATGGTCCTTCCCACTTAGGTGCCAGTTTACCTACACTAGGATCCTTGGTGTTTTGGAATGTTTTCCTTAATACCAAGCCTCCTATCTGGAATCTTATAACTTTTATATTCTTGTTGTATGCCTTGGTGATTCTCTGTTGATGAGCAGCGATGCGGATCTTGGCAAGATACCTAAGTTCATCATTAGTATCAAGATCCTGGGCCAGGATCCTATCGTTGTTTTCTTGACTTTGAAGTAGGTATCTTGCTGACGAGATCACTACTTCAATAGGGATCATTGCTTCTGCTCCGAACATCAAGGAATATGGGGCTTGGCATGTGGCTACTTTGGAAGTGGTCCTATCTGCCCATAGGACGAAAGGAAGTTATTTTGCCCATTTTCCTTTCTTTTCATCTAACCTTTTCTTTAAGTTATTGACTATGATTTTGTTGCTAGATTCTTCTTGACCGTTGGCTTGAGAGTGAACAGTAGTGGACATTATCATTTTGATTCCCCAACTCGTACAAAAGTCTCTTGTCCTGCTCCTAATGAACTGGGATCCGATGTCACATATGATTTCGGAAGGGATCCTGAAACTGGTCAATATATTGTATTTAATAAATGAGACTACCTATTTGTATCTTACCTAAACAAAAGCTTCGGCTTCTATCCACTTCGAGAAGTAGTCGTTCATCACTAGCATGGAGACTTTTCCTCCAGTAGTTACCGACAATTTTCCCACTATATCCATCACCCACTTAATGAATGGCCAAGGGGAGATGATAGGATGTAGAGGTTTCCACTGGTTGATGGAGGATGTTGCTATTTCTTTGACAAGCATCACATTTTTGAGCATGTAGGAAGGAATCTTTTTTCATGGTTGGTCAGTAGTATCTTGTTCTCAACACTTTGGAGCATAAGCATCTGCCGCTAGTGTGATTGTCGCAGTGTCCTTCATGTATATACTTTAGAACTTATGTAGCTTTATGATCTTCTAAGCATCTAAGGTACGGACCTGACATAGATTTTTTATATAATTTACCTTTTATCATTACAAACCTTGAGGCCCTTGTTCTGAATGATCTGTCGCTTTTTTCCTCTTTTAGGATCGTGCCATTCTGGAGGTATTCCATAATAGGTTGGATCTAGGATCTTGAGGTTGTGGAAGGATCCTTGATGTTAGGACCCTAATAAGGAATTTGAGAATCGGGGTCTTCGATTACAGCAAAGTTGGTAGTTTCTTCGTGATTGTCGGGATCCTTCAGTCTTTTGGCAGGATCCTCGATCGCTGGGGTCAACACGTGGAATATCCGGATTCTAGTTTCTGGCAGGTTCCTAAGAGAAGATCCTAGATTGGCTAAAGCATTTGCTTTACCATTGTGTTCTCTAGGAACTTGGTTTAGGCTGAATGATTTTAATTCGGAGGCGAAATTTTTAAGGATATAAAGATATAGTGCAAGTCTTTATCCTTTTACTGCATAGGATCCAATAAAATGGTTAGTCAATAATAAAGAATCGACGAATACCTGAAGATCCTTGATTTGAAAATCATTGGCTAACTGCAATCCCATTATTAGTGCCTCGTATTCTATCTCATTTTTGGTTGCATTGAACTCACAGCTGATTGCTTGGGGTAGGATATCCCCCTATGGCGATTTTAGTATGATCCTTAGGCCAGTTCCTCTTTGGTTTGGCGCTCCATCTGGGAATAGTGTCCATATTCCCATTTTTTCTTCTTCTAGAAGTTATGCGACTTCTATTTCTACTTAAGCTTGTAGATCATCACTAAAGTCAGCCACAAAGTCTACCAATGCTTGAGACTTTGTAGCGGATCTTGGCTCATAGTTTATGTCATATGTTCTTAGTTTCATGGACAAATTTTCCATCCTTCTTGAAATTTATGGTTTCCTCATAACATTCTTAATCGGATAATTACTTCATACATTTATAGGATGTGTTTTAAAATAGTGTGTTAATTTAGTAGAAGCAGTTACTAATGCAAGTAGAAGTTCTTCAAGGTGGGAGTATCTGGTCTAAGGATCCAAGAGAATTTTATGTACATAGTAGATGGGATGTTGGGCCCCGTTAAGATCCTTAGCTAAGACTACACTCACCGCGTTTGAGGATACTGAAAGATAGGGAAGAGGTGGTTCCCCATCTAATGGTTTTACCAATAGGGGTGCTGAAATTAAATATTTTTTAAGTTCCTGGAAAGCATCTTCGTGTTCCTTGGTCCACTTGAACCTATTGTTCTTCTTTAATTTCTATGCTTGTTGTGGTATTGTTGAAGATTTCATCGAAGTCTTGTAGCATTCTTTGGATTCTTGTTAATATCTTGTGATCTTCACTGTCCCCCATGGGGTGGGCATCTTCACACACTGATGATATGTCGATGGGACAACCTTCATTTTGTGAATCCATTGTCTACCAAGTATAACATTATAAGAGGTTAATGTATCAATTACACAAAAAAACGTTGCATAGAGTTTACCTCATCTATGTAGATAGGTAGCTTTATCTCTCCGACTGTGTGTTTGGTTTTGCCACTGAATCCAATCAGCACTGAGGATCTTCTAACTATTTCGGACTCCGGGATGTTCATTCTTTTTAATGCGTCCAAGAGTATAATGTTGACTGATGATCCTCCATCGACAAGGATCCTTATAATGAAATGGTTGGCGATGTAATGAGTGATCACCAATATGTCATGGTGAGGATCCTGGATGTCTTGTGTATCTGCTTCGTCGAAGGTGATCTCTTTCTCGTTTGTGATTGACGTATTCTTCCGTGGCCCTCTTCCATTTTTGACACCTAGACGTGCTTCTTTGCTGCAGTTGAAGAGCTACCACAAATGTCAGATCCTCCAGAGATCACATTGATTACCTTGGCGTCAGCAGCAGGGGATCCTGGTTTATCGAGGATCTTCTGAGGATCCTGATCTTTCTCTTTGGATATCTCCTTTCTTTCTTCCAAGGATTTCTTTGAGATATCCTTTGCCTAAGAGGTAGCTAATCTCCTTCCTAAGAGCTATGCAATCCTTTATGATATGACCAAAGTCTTCTTGATACACACACCATTTGGATTTTTCTTTCCAAGTGGAGGATTTTTCTCCCTTTCTTGGCCATCTTGGTTTGTCTCCAAGATCCTGAATAGAAAATATTATACCTGAAGTATCCACAGAAAAGCAATATTCGGTAATCTTAGGAAAGTCTTCTTCCTCTCCTTCATCTTCAAGGGGATTAACCCTGTGATGATCAGGTTTGGAATATGATTTTGACTTATAGGATCTTTAGGCCGAGGATTTTGCCTTCCTATTGGGGTGATCGTATGAGCTTGATGGATTGCTCCTCTTTTGGATCTCCTTGTCTTCTTCGAGCCTTATAAACCTTAGTGCTCTTGCCCTAACTTTGGAAATCCTTTTGCATGGAGTCCTTACGAGGTCTTCGTAGAAAGGAGAGTCCTTCTTTAAGCCCATTTTAAAGGCTTCAATTGCAGTCATCATCTCAATGTTGGGGATACCTGGAGCTTCCCTGCCAAACCTATTCACAAAATTCCTAAGGGATTCCTTAGGATCCTAAACCACTCGATAAAGATCAATAGTGATATTTTTTAATGTTCTGCTACAAGGAAATTGATTGTTAAATAAATTAACTAACTGAACAAACGAAGTAATAGAGTAAGGAGGAATGTTAAAAAGCCATTTTAAAGCTGATATTGGGAGGGTTGAACCAAAACCCTTGTACAGGCAGCCTTCCTTTATGTGTGCGGGAATGGAGATGATCATCATTCTTTCCTGTACTGTGACACGTGCTCCTCAGGATTTGTAGTCCCATCAAAAGGCTTCATGTTGTGGGTTTGGAAGCACTTTGCGACTTCGGTGTCAACTATTTCCTGAACAAATCTTGAGATCATGTGGCTTTTGGGGGATACTTCTGGTATAGGTTGGACCACTCTGGGCACGCTCAAGTTCATTCTCCTGAATTTTTGAATTTCCTTAGCCATGATTGGGCTTAAACCTGTATCAAGGTCCATAAAGCCAGTGTTAAAAGCATTATTATTACGAAGTTACCATGATCCTTAGTATATGGCTTAAGGAAGGTTTCATTGGGATCCACGGTCACATGAGCTCGCTCGTCTGGAAATGCACCCCAGACAGGAGCGATGTAGGTACTGAGGATCCTATCTCCCGACGATTCCGGAGGATCCCGTGCTATCGAAGTTTAGGATCCTGGGTTGCAGGATCGAGGGTGCATCTTCTTGAGATTTGCGGATCTCTACCCTCATTCTTTCCACTTCCTTGAGCACCGTCCTGTTATCCTCTTATTGCCGAGTCGCCTGTTGTTCCAGCCTCCTCATCATGGCAAAAAGTTTATTTTTGGAGAATATTACCAGAGGATCCTAGAATCTTTGAGTAGTGACTGGAGGAGTGTTTTTCTTTGGCACATCGTGAGTCTTTTTGGGACCTCCAGCTGGAGGTGGTGGAAGGTTTTTGCAGGAAATGGGAGGAATTGAGGAAGAAGACAGGGTCGATTGCGTAGATATGATTTTCCGAAATGTTTTGAACACCACGACCCCACGGTGGGTGCCAAATTGTTTTGGTCAAAATTACACAAGTGAAACTCAACCAAATTGAATGAGAGGTTGTGGTATTTGAGTTGATGTAAGCATAAAATCGTAATCAAGAAAACACAACAGTTAACAAGGAAATCTCTTGATCCTTGCTAGGATCTCCGACAAAAAACATGGGAGATGAAGGTATAAATGTAAGTACAAGTATCGTGGATAAACTAATCGTGTCTGTAATATGATGAATATAGGTGTTATTTATAATCTAATGCTAATAACAAGAAGTCTGATAATTCAGGGATCCTCCGAGAATCAGCATATGAACGTTTTTTGACTTGGTATTCTGGGTCTTTTGCCTGGTTGAAACGGTTCTTCGTTGCGAATAGGTCCTTAGTTGACTAATTTTGCACATGTGATTAAAATAAAGAAGAGTATAACTGTTATAGATGTTAGGAAAATAAATGATAATAACCAGGATCTTGAAGTAAGTTTAAGGATCTTGAGGCTTTGGAAATATTGAGGATCCTGAATGCAATTCAGGGATCCTGACCCTAACACCTTGTTATACTCACCCTTTAACCAAATTAGCTTAATCCTAACATTCACTCTAATTACAACGACAACACCAAACACTACACCACAATCGGTAACCCCATCTCAACCAACAACACACAACTTATGTTGGGAGAATGTGCAGGCTAAAGGGAAGCCAAACAGACAATCACCTACAAAAAAAAAAAGGCTAGACAAGCAATATTTGTCATGGTAGAAACAACATGAAGCTCCAGCACAGGAGAAACAAACACGTCCTAAAAACTTGTAACATCCGGATTCCCAGGTATCTTATTTTAAGTATTTATCTTGAGTTTTAAGGAGGGACTCGGCGAGTAGGCGCTCAGACTCGACGAGTAGGATCGCGAATTCTTGTCTGGATTAATGAGAGACTCGACGAGTCGATACGTGGACTCGGCTAGTCCGCGCTGTAAAGTGAAACCCTAAATCTCAGGGCCTGAGCTCTATTTAAAGGCCTTTATGGCCTCCATTTGCGGCTACCAGTCCAGAGAGAGATACCCTAGCGATTGTGAGCGAGTTGTGAGAGAGTTTGAGCCTTTTGATCATTTTTGGTGTGATTTTGCAAAGGAGAAAGTGTTTGCAGCAAGAAGAGGTCAAGAGGATTGCATTTCAGTGAGTTTTCGGCTTGGATCTTCAAGTTTGAGGTAGCTATTTGATCCTATCCTTCTGTTTTGCTTAAGGGCATTGAATTTAGGGTTTTCTATACACTTTTATGACTTGTTTAGTTGTGTATAGTGTCCCATTGAGTGCTAAACTCTAGATCTGGACCTTTTGAGGTCCAGAGGGCCTGAACCATGCTGCTTTTTGTGGTTCTATGGAGGAAATGGGCATAGGTTGCCATGTTAGAAGGGATTTCACTGAAATAAGCCTTGGGAGCATTGTATGTGTAGCAAGATTCGACCTTTACGTGTTTATTGGTCATGGGGAAGTCAGATCTATAGATTAGAGAGGCAGATCTGACCTCAAGAGGTCAGATGAGTGTTGTCATGGGAGGAACTCGCCGAGCCCATAAGGGACTCGACGAGTCGAGTCGGGTTGCCCCGCGATTCGCGACCGGTGATGACCCGTTGAGTGTAGGGTTGACTCAGCGAGTCGAGTGAGGACCAGGGGCGAAGAGGACATGCATGGACTCGCCGAGTCACACGAGTGCACTCGCCGAGTCTGGTCAAAGTTTGACCGTGATTTCATTGACTTTTAGGGTTGGTCAACAATTGGACTTGTGGACCATTGAAGGGTAAAATGGTCTTTTAGCCTTCTTAGAGGATATGGAAGAGACTAGTCTAGCCTGGAAAGCCGTTATTGATTCGAGATAATTGTTTACGTGTTTAGGCGGAGGCTAGATCAGTATACGTGTGCGAGATTATCCGAGATAGCCGAGGTGAGTCTTCTCACTATACTGTACCTAGAGTGGTACCTATGTGTGACCGGAAGGTCTTGTATGCAATGAGATGTATGTGCTATATGTTGTTATGTGGTATGTATGTGTTATGTATGTTATGTATGACATGGACCGGAAGGTCAGGAGGTTACGGACCGGAAGGTCAATACGGGTAGGACCGGAAGGTCTACCGGAATTCGGGACGGAAGTCCCCTGAGACACTTGGATCGGAAGATCCTACAGAGTTATGACCTGGAAAGGAGTATGTGTTGTATATGATATTTTGGGGAACTCACTAAGCATTTATGCTTACAGTTGCTGTGTTATGTGTTTCAGGTACTAGCGAGGGTCGCGGGAAGGCGCCGACATGATCCGTACACACTCATAGAGATTATGTTTTGAGATTATGCGATTTGTTTGTTATGATAACATTGGACATAGTTGTTTGATATTGTTTTGATGATTGAAAATATGATTTAAAAATGAAAAATTGGTTTTGAAAATTTACGTTGTTACAAGTTGGTATCAAAGCCATGGTTTGAGGGATTCGGATGCACCTTCGGGTGTATCTGAACTCAAACTGAGGATTTCAGAAAGTTTTTCATAAAAAGGAACAATTTTTCTGACAGAGTAAAAGATTTTGAGAAAAGTAGAAAGGAGCAGTGTGTACGATCAGCCAGCGCCCGAACGGTGATTTCCCAAAATACCCTTATATTATGTGTTATGAGATATGTTATGATATGCATGCTAGAGTAGGCTAAGTATTCATATTAGGACTAGAGTGGCCTGATTTGTGATGCCTTAGCCTAGGAAGATTTTTGCTACTATGTGATGCTTGAGAGTGAGTATGTAGCAGTGAGGAGCTTATGAAGGGTCTACTGAAGGGTAGCCTATGCCAGCGAGATGTAGGGTGCTTGTGATCTGGGATCGAAGGAGGAGGACTTAGGGTGAATACTGATGCGGTGTGGACGGTAGTATAGGGCCCGTACTACTGAAGACACCGGAGTAGTGCGCACTCTAAGTAAGAATCCTTTGGGAACTAAGGAACAAGTAGGGTCGAGTTATCGAGTGCGAGTATGCTCGAGCGAGTCTCTGATATTATTATGTTGTATTTCAGAGACATCATGGTTGGGACACGCCACAGACCTGGGCCGAGCGGCAGGAGTGACGAGGAGCTTCGTCAGATGATCCACGATGAGGTGGTAGCGGCGATTCGAGCCGAGATTCCGGAGATGTTTGGGTCTATCAAGACCATATTGATTGAGACTTTTGATGAGCGGTACGCAGCAGTGACTGAGGCTGCGGCTGCTGCAGCTACTGCAGTTGTGGCTGCTGCCAGGCCATTGGGAGGTGACTCGGAGTTTAGCAACACGAAGCCACCAGAGTTTGATGGGACGTAGGATCCGATCGCTGCGATGAGATGGATTTCTGATATCGAGGGATGCTTCTACATGTGTTCATGTCTGGAGCATCTGAGGGTACGGTTCGCGCTGAACCAGCTTCGCTTGGGAGAGAAGGACTGGTGCAAGTTCGTGACGACGAGCTTCAGTCTTGCAGAGATTTCAGAGGTGACATGGGAGAGGTTCACCACCATGTTCAGAGACGAGTATGTTCCCCTAGTGGAGATGGAACGGTTGGTTCAGGAGTTCTTGACCCTCAAGCACGCATGAGCCGGTATTTGCGCATTCTGAGGAGGGATATTCGGGAGTTCGTATCGAACACGACTTACCGGACATTTGCTGAGCTTCAGGCGAATGCCCGGAAGAGGGAGATTGAGTTGGAGACTCAGGCCAGGGAGGAGGCCGAGTCTCAGGGGATGGATCGGCGGCCGGTGCAGTCTCAGCCGGCAGTCAAGCGGGCAAAGCCCGCCGATTCGAGATCTGGAGGCCAGAAGGGCCACACTTGTGGGAAGTGCGGCAAGGGATATGATGGGGTTTGTTGATCGGGTACTTGCTACAAATGTGGCAAGGAGGGGCATATAGCCAAGGATTGCCCCAAGGGATTCATGGTTTGCTTTCATTGCAACCGTACGGGCCACCAGAAGGCCGAGTGTCCGCAGCTGCGGGGGACAGCACAGGGAGCACATCAGGGATCGGCCCCCGCTGCCGTACGAGCTACTGAGGTTCGGCCGGTGAAGGCCGACGCACCGAAGGCTCGCGGGAGAGCCTTCCAGTTGACAGCAGAGGAGGTCCGCACAGCGCCCGATGTCGTGGCTGGTATGTATTCTTTCATTTATTTATGCTGAGTTATGAGATCTTGTGCTTATATTATGATATTCGTAGGTACTTTTCTTGTAAGTTATGTACCTGCTTTGGTGTTATTCGACTCGGGTGCGAGTCGGTCATTTGTGTCTTTAGCGTTTAGTCAGCACATCAGTAACCAGCGGGAGGCATTGAGTCGACCGCTACAGGTTTCCATAGCTGACGAACGAGCGGTGTATGCTACGGATGTGATTCGAGGTTGTGCACTCGAGATCTTCGGTGTTGAGTTCCCGATAGATATGGTCCCAATTGCGATGGGGGATGTGTGTGTGATAGTGGGCATGGATTGGTTAAGCCGTTTTGGGGCTGTTATAGACTGCGAGCGACAGTTGGTGACGATACGAGACCCTAGTGGGGGAGTTCTTATGGTGGCCGGCGAGGGCACCCGTTCAGGGTCATCATTCTGTTCGGCTGCGAGGGCGAGGCAGAGTCTACATCAGGGCTGTAGTGGGTTTGTGGCTTATGTGATGGACACACGAGTAGCAGCGGAGAGGTCTAGTTCTGTTGATGATGTGCCGATAGTGTGTGAGTTCCTGGATGTTTTTCCCGAGGAGCTGCCGGGTGTGACTCCCGAGAGGCAGGTAAAGTTCCGTATCGATTTGGTTCCGGGGGCAACGCCTATCGCCAAGGCGCCTTATCGCCTTGCGCCACCAGAGATGCAAGAGTTATCCTCACAGCTTCAGGAGCTGTTGGGGAAAGGATTTATCAGGCCGAGTAGCTCACCTTGGGGAGCGCCGATCCTTTTTGTCAAGAAAAAGGATGGTTCACACCGGATGTGCATTAATTACCGGGAGTTGAACAAGTTAACGGTCAAGAACCATTACCCACTACCGAGGATTGATGATCTGTTTGATCAGTTGCAGGGAGCATCTTGGTTGTCCAAGATAGATTTGAGATCGGGATATCACCAGATGAGGGTGCGAGATGAGGATATCCAGAAGACGGCGTTCAGGACTCGTTATGGGCATTACGAGTTCGTGGTGATGCCTTTTGGGCTCACCAACGCACCGGCAGCGTTCATGGATCTCATGAACAGGGTGTGCAGACCGATGTTGGATCGTTCGATAATCGTATTCATTGACGATATACTGGTGTATTCGAGATCCAGAGAGCAGCATGAGGAGCATTTGAGAGAGATCCTTGGAGTATTGAGGTCGGAGAGGCTTTACGCCATATTCTCCATGTGCGATTTCTGGATACGATAGGTCCAGTTCTTGGGGCATCTCGTTAACCAGAAAGGGATATTGGTCGATCCGGCCAAGATTGAGGCTGTGATGAGTTGGGAGGTACCGAGGTCCCCCACCGAGATCAGGAGTTTTCTAGGATTGGCCGGATATTATCGGAGATTTATCTGGGATTTCTCCAAGATCGTCGTGCCTCTCACCAGGTTGACCCGGAAGGGTGTTGCTTTTTCGTGGGGTCCGGAGCAGCGGACCCCGTTTGAGACACTTCGCCAGAGATTATGCGAAGCCCCTGTGTTAGCCCTCCCAGAAGGGATGGAGGATTTTGTGGTATATTGTGACGCATCGATATCAGGGTTGGGTGCAGTACTTATGTAGAGGGGGCATGTGATAGCATATGCATCGAGGCAGCTGAAGCCTCATGAGACGAGGTATCCCACCCACGATCTGGAGCTGGGGGCAGTGATGTTCGCCATCAAGATCTGGCGTCACTATTTGTATGGGGTTCGGTGTACCATATAGACGGACCACAAGAGCTTGAAGTATTTGATGGATCAGCCCAATCTGAATATGCGCCAGAGGAGATGGTTGGACGTGGTAAAGGATTACGATTGTAAGATCCTGTACCACCCGGGCAACGCTAATGTTGTAGCTGATGCCCTGAGCCGTAGGGAGGAAAGTGCCCCGATTCGAGACATTTGTATGCGGTTGACAGTGATGACTCCGGTGTTGGACACCATTCGGAAGGCCCAGGCAGGGGCTGTGAGACCGTAGAACCGCAAGAGAGAGCGGGTGATTGGGCAGGTACCTGAATTCGTTACCGATAGCCGCGGGCTTATGACCTTTCAGGGTCGGATTTGGGTGCCTTATGCAGGCGGGGCGCGCACCACCTTCATGAAGGAGGCGCATAGATCGAGATTCTCGATCCATCCCGGGGCCGCTATGATGTATGTGGACCTGAAGAAAGACTATTGGTGGCCTTGTGTGAAGAGGGAAGTAGCATGGTTTGTTGAGAGGTGCTTGACCTGTCGCAGGGTTAAGGCCGAGCACCAGCGTCCGCATGGCAAGTTGCAGCCACTTGAGGTTCCCCAATAGAAGTGGGAACAGATTTCTATGGATTTCATCACCGAATTGCCAAGGACCGCGAGGGGTGTCAATGCAATTTGGGTGATCGTCGACCGGCTGATGAAGAGCGCCCAGTTTCTTGCTATCAGTGAGAGCTCTTCTGCTGAGAGGCTGGCAGAGTTGTATGTGAGGGAGGTGGTATCGCAGCATGGAGTGCCGATCTCGATCGTGTCGGATCGAGATGCGCGTTTCACTTCCAGGTTCTGGAAGAAATTCCATGAGGAGTTGGGTACGAGGCTGCATTTCTGTACCGCATACCACCCACAGACGGACAGACAGAGTGAGCGGACGATTCAGACGCTCGAGGACATGCTTCAGGCATGTGTGTTGGACTTCGGAGGGAGTTGGGACACGTATTTTCCGTTGGCTGAGTTTTCCTATAACAACAGCCACCATTCGAGCATTGGTATGCCTCCCTTCGAGTTGTTGTATGGGAGGAGGTGTCGGACTCCCATCTGTTCGGGAGAGGTAGGACAGCGAGTGATGGGCAACACTGAGATAGTGCTTCAGACGTTAGAACAGATACAGCAGGTCAGGCAGAGGTTGTTGACAGCTCAGAGTCGCCAGAAGAGTTATACGGATAGGCGACGATCCGAGCTCAAGTTTCAGGTCGGAGACTTCGTACTCCTGAAAGTGTCTCCTTGGAAAGGAGTAATTCGATTCAGGAAGAGGGGCAAGTTGGGCCCCGGTATATTAGGCCGTTCAGGGTGACTGCGAGGGTGGGCAGGGTAGCATACAGGTTGGAGCTACCTGCGGAGTTGAGTCAGATACATGATACCTTCCACATGTCTCAGTTGAGAAAGTGTATAGCCGACGAGTCAGCGGTGGTACCGTTGGAGAATATTCAGGTGGACGCGAGCCTGAATTATGTTGAGAGGCCAGTCGCGGTGGTGGATCGGAAGATCAAGGTTTTGAGAAACAAGGAAGTGCCACTGGTTTTGTTTCAGTGGCAGCATCGAAAGGGGTCTGAGCTGAATTGGGAGCCAGAGGCGGAGATGCGGAAGCTTCATCCAGAGCTGTTTGTAGAAAGAGACTTCGGGGGCGAAGTCTGATTCCAGTGGGGGAGAATTGTAACATCAGGATTCCATGGTATCTTATTTTAAATTTTATCTTGAGTTTTAAGGAGGGCCTCGGCGAGTAGGCGCTCAGACTCGCCGAGTAGGATCGCGAATTCTTGTCTGGATTAATGAGGGACTCGACGAGTCGATGCGTGGACTCGGCGAGTCCGCGCTGTAAAGTGAAACCCTAAATCGCAGGGCCTGAGCCCTATTTAAAGGCCTTTATGGCCTCCATTTGCGGCTACCAGTCCAAAGAGAGATACCCTAGCGATTGTGAGCGAGTTGTGAGAGAGTTTGGGCCTTTTGATCATTTTTGGTGTGTTTTTGCAAAGGAGAAAGTGTTTCCAGCAAGGGGGAGGTCAAGAGGATTGCATTTCAGTGAGTTTTCGGCTTGGATCTTCAAGTTTGAGGTAGCTATTTGATCCTATCCTTCTGTTTTGCTTAAGAGCATTGAATTTAGGGTTTTCTATACCCTTTTATGACTTGTTTAGTTGTGTATAGTGTCCCCTTGAGTGCTAAACTCTAGATCTGGACCTTTTGAGGTCCAGATGGCCTGAACCATGCTGCTTTTTGTGGTTCTGTGGAGGAAATGGGCATAGGTTGCCATGTTAGAAGGGATTTCACCGAAATAAGCCTTGGGAGCATTGTATGTGTAGCAAGATTCGACCTTTACGTGTTTATTGGTCATGGGGAAGTCAGATCTATAGATTAGAGAGGCACATCTGACCTCAAGAGGTCAGATGAGTGTTGTCATGGGAGGAACTCGCCGAGCCCATAAGGGACTCGACGAGTCGAGTCGGGTTGCCCCGCGATTCGCAACCGGTGATGACCCGTTGAGTGTAGGATTGACTCAGCGAGTCGAGTGAGGACCAGGGGCGAAGAGGACATGCATGGACTCGCCGAGTCACACGAGTGCACTCGGCGAGTCTGGTCAAAGTTTGACCGTGACTTTCGTTGACTTTTAGGGTTGGTCAACAATTGGACTTGTGGACCATTGAAGGGTAAATTGGTCTTTTAGCCTTCTTAGAGGATATGGAAGAGACTAGTCTAGCCTGGAAAGCCGTTATTGATTCGAGATAATTGTTTATGTGTTTAGGCGGAGGCTAGATCAGTATACGTGTGCGATATTATCCGAGATAGCCGAGGTGAGTCTTCTCACTATACTGTACCTAGAGTGGTACCTATGTGTGACCGGAAGGTCTTGTATGCAATGAGATGTATGTGCTATATGTTGTTATGTGATATGTATGTGTTATGTATGTTATGTATGACATGGATCGGAAGGTCAGGAGGTTACGGACCGGAAGGTCAATACGGGTAGGACCGGAAAGTCTTCCGGAATTCGGGACGGAAGTCCCCTGAGAAACTTGGATCGGAAGATCCTACAGAGTTATGACCTGGAAAGGAGTATGTGTTGTATATGATATTTTGGGGAACTCACTAAGCATTTATGCTTACAGTTGTTGTGTTATGTGTTTCAGGTACTAGCGAGGGTCGCGGGAAGGCGCCGACATGATCCGTACACACTCATACAGATTATGTTTTGAGATTCTGGGATTTGTTTGTTATGATAACATTGGACACAGTTGTTTGATATTGTTTTGATGATTGAAAATATGATTTAAAAATGAAAAATTGGTTTTGAAAATTTACGTTCATACAAGTTGGTATCAAAGCCATGGTTTGAGGGATTCGGATGCACCTTCGGGTGTATCTGAACTCAACTGAGGGATTCAGAAAGTTTTTCATAAAGAGGAACAATTTTTCTGACAGAGTAAAAGATTTTGAGAAAAGTAGAAAGGAGCAGTGTGTACGATCAGCCAGTGCCCGAACGGTGATTTCCCAAAATACCCTTATATTATGTGTTATGAGATATGTTATGATATGCATGCTAGAGTAGGCTAAGTATTCATATTAGGACTAGAGTGGCCTGATTTGTGATGCCTTAGCCTAGGAAGATTTTTGCTACTATGTGATGCTTGAGAGTGAGTAGGTAGAAGTGAGGAGCTTATGAAAGGTCTACCGAAGGGTAGCCTATGCCAGCGAGATGTAGGGTGCTTGTGATCTGGGATCTAAGGAGGAGGACTTAGGGTGAATACTGATGCGGTGTGGACGGTAGTTTAGGGCCCGTACTATTGAAGACACTGGAGCAGTGCGCACTCTAAGTAAGAATCCTTTGGGCACTAAGGAACAAGTAGGGTCGAGTTATCGAGTGCGAGTATGCTCGAGCGAGTCTCTGATATTATTATGTTGTATTTCAGAGACATCATGGTTGGGACACGCCATAGACCTGGGCCGAGCGGCGAGAGTGACGAGGAGCTTCGTCAGATGATCCACGATGAGGTGGTAGCGGCGATTCGAGCCGAGATTCCGGAGATGTTTGGGTCTATCAAGACCACATTGATTGACACTTTTGATGAGCGGTAAGCAGCAGTGACTGAGGCTACGGCTGCTGCAGCTACTACAGTTGTGGCTGCTGCCAGGCCATCGGCAGGTGACTTGGAGTTTAGCAACACGAAGCCACCAGAGTTTGATGGGAAGCAGGATCCGATCGCTGCGATGAGATGGATTTCTGATATCGAGGGATGCTTCTACACGTGTTCATGTCTGGAGCATCTGAGGGTACGATTCGCGCTGAACCAGCTTCGCTTGGGATAGAAGGACTGGTGCAAGTTCGTGACGGCGAGCTTCAGTCTTGCAGAGATTTCAGAGGTGACCTGGGAGAGGTTCACCACCATGTTCAGAGATGAGTATGTTCCCCCAGTGGAGATGGAACGGTTGGTTCAGGAGTTCTTGACCCTCAAGCACGCATGAGCCGGTATTTGCGCATTCTGAGGAGGGATATTCGGGAGTTCGTGTCGAACACGACTTACCGGACATTTGCTGAGCTTCAGGCGAATGCCCGGAAGAGGGAGATTGAGTTGGAGACTCAGGCCAGGGAGGAGGCCGAGTCTCAGGGGATGGATCGGCGGCCGGTGCAGTCTCAGCCGGCAGTCAAGCGGGCAAAGCCCGCCGATTCGAGATCTGGAGGCCAGAAGGGCCATACTTGTGGGAAGTGCGGCAAGGGACATGATGGGGTTTGTCGATTGGGTACTTGCTACAAATGTGGCAAGGAGGGGCATATAGCCAAGGATTGCCCCAAGGGATTCATGGTTTGCTTTCATTGCAACCATACGGGCCACCGGAAGGCCGAGTGTCCGCAGCTGCGGGGGACAGCACAGGGAGCACATCAGGGATCGGCCCCCACCGCCGTGCGAGCTACTGAGGTTCGGCCGGTGAAGGCCGACGCACCGAAGGCTTGCGGGAGAGACTTCCAGTTGACAGCGGAGGAGGTCCGCACAACGCCCGATGTCGTGGCTGGTATGTATTCTTTCATTTATTTATGCTGAGTTATGAGATCTTGTGCTTATATTATGATATTCGTAGGTACTTTTCTTGTGAGTTATGTACCTGCTTTGGTGTTATTCGACTCGGGTGCGAGTCGGTCATTTGTGTCTTTAGCATTTAGTCAGCACATCAGTATCCAGCGGGAGGCATTGAGTCGACCGCTATGGGTTTCCATAGCTGACGAACGAGCGGTGTATGCTACGGATGTGATTCGAGGTTGTGCACTCGATATCTTCGGTGTTGAGTTCCCGATAGATCTGGTCCCAATTGTGATGGGGGATGTGTGTGTGATAGTGGGAATGGATTGGTTAAACCGTTTTGGGGCTGTTATAGACTACGAGCGACAGTTGGTGACGATACGAGACCCTAGTGGGGGAGTTCTTACGGTGTACGGCGAGGGCACCCGTTCAGGGTCATCATTTTGTTCGGCTGCTAGGGCAAGGCAGAGTCTACATCAGGGCTGTAGTGGGTTTGTGGCTTATGTGATGGACACACGAGTAGCCGCGGAGAGGTCTAGTTCTGTTGATGATGTGCCGATAGTGCGTGAGTTCCAGGATGTTTTTCCTGAGGAGCTGCCGGGTGTGCCTCCTGAGAGGCTGGTAGAGTTCCGTATCGATTTGGTTCCGGGGGCAGCGCCTATCGCCAAGGCACCTTATCGCCTTGCGCCACCAGAGATGCAGGAGTTAACCTCACAACTTCAGGAGCTGTTGGGGAAAGGATTTATCAGGCCGAGTAGCTCACCTTAGGGAGCGCCGATCCTTTTTGTCAAGAAAAAGGATGGTTCACACCGGATGTGCATTGATTACCGGGAGTTGAACAAGTTAACGGTCAAGAACTATTACCCACTACCGAGGATTGATGATCTGTTTGATCAGTTGCAGGGAGCATCTTGGTTTTCCAAGATAGATTTGAGATCGGGATATCACCAGATGAGGGTGCGAGATGAGGATATCCAGAAGACGGCGTTCAGGACTCGTTATAGGCATTACGAGTTCGTGGTGATGCCTTTTGGGCTCACCAACGCACCGGCAGCGTTCATGGATCTCATGAACAGGGTGTGCAGACCGATGTTGGATCGTTCGATAATCGTATTCATTGACGATATACTGGTGTATTCGAGATCTAGAGAGCAGCATGAGGAGCATTTGAGAGAGATCCTTGCAGTATTGAGGTCGGAGAGGCTTTACGCCAAATTCTCCATGTGCGATTTCTGGCTACGATAGGTCCAGTTCTTGGGGCATCTCGTTAACCAGAAAGGGATATTGGTCGATCCGGCCAAGATTGAGGCTGTGATGAGTTGGGAGGTACCGAGGTCCCCCACCGAGATCAGGAGTTTTCTAGGATTGGCCGGATATTATCGGAGATTTATCAGGGATTTCTCCAAGATCGCCGTGCCTCTCACCAGGTTGACCCGGAAGGGTGTTGCTTTTTCGTGGGGTCCGGAGCAGCAGACCCCGTTTGAGACACTTCGCCAGAGATTATGCGAAGCCCCTGTGTTAGCCCTCCCGGAAGGGATGGAGGATTTTGTGGTATATTATGACGCATCGATATCAGGGTTGGGTGCAGTACTTATGTAGAGGGGGCATGTGATAGCATATGTATCGAGGCAGCTGAAGCCTCATGATACGAGGAGGTGTCGGACTCCCATCTGTTGAGGAGAGGTAGGACAGCGAGTGATGGGCAACACTGAGATAGTGCTTCAGACGTTAGAGCAGATACAGTAGGTCAGGCAGAGGTTGTTGACAGCTCAGAGTCGCCAGAAGAGTTATGAGGATAGGCAACGATCCGAGCTCAAGTTTGAGGTCGGAGACTTCGTACTCCTGAAAGTGTCTCCTTGGAAAGGAGTAATTCGATTCAGGAAGAGGGGCAAGCTGGGGCCCCGGTATGTTAGGCCGTTCAGGGTGACTGCGAGGGTGGGCAGGGTAGCATACCGGTTGTAGCTACCTGCGGAGTTGAGTCAGATACATGATACCTTCCACGTGTCTCAGTTGAGAAAGTGTATAGCCGACGAGTCGGCGGTGGTACCGTTGGAGGATATTCAGGTGGATGCGAGCCTGAATTATGTTGAGAGGCCAGTCGCGGTGGTGGATCGGAAGATCAAGGTTTTGAGAAACAAGGAAGTGCCACTGGTTCTGGTTCAGTGGCAGCATCGAAAGGGGTCCGAGCTGAATTGGGAGCCGGAGGCGGAGATGCGGAAGCTTCATCCAGAGCTGTTTGTAGAAAGAGACTTCGGGGGCGAAGTCTGATTCCAGTGGGGGAGAATTGTAACATCCGGATTCCCAGGTATCTTATTTTAAATTTTATCTTGAGTTTTAAGGAGGGCCTCGGCGAGTAGGCGCTCAGACGCGCCGAGTAGGATCGCGAATTCTTGTCTGTATTAATGAGGGACTCGACGAGTCGGTGCGTGGACTCGACGCGTCCGCGCTGTAAAGTGAAACCCTAAATCTTAGGGCCTGAGCCCTATTTAAAGGCCTTTATGGCCTCCATTTGCGGCTACCAGTCCAGAGAGAGATACCCTAGCGATTGTGAGCGAGTTGTGAGAGAGTTTGAGCCTTTTGATCATTTTTGGTGTGTTTTTGCAAAGGTGAAAGTGTTTCTAGCAAGGGGAGGTCAAGAGGATTGCATTTCAGTGAGTTTTCGGCTTGGATCTTCAAGTTTGAGGTAGCTATTTGATCCTATCGTTTTGTTTTGCTTAAGGGCATTGAATTTAGGGTTTTCTATACCCTTTTATGACTTGTTTAGTTGTGTATAGTGTCCCATTGAGTGCTAAACTCTAGATCTGGACCTTTTGAGGTCCAGATGGCCTGAACCATGCTGCTTTTTGTGGTTCTATGGAGGAAATGGGCATAGGTTGCCATGTTAGAAGGGATTTCACGGAAATAAGCCTTGGGAGCATTGTATGTGTAGCAAGATTCGACCTTTACGTGTTTATTGGTCATGGGGAAGTCAGATCTATAGATTAGAGAGGCAGATCTGACCTCAAGAGGTCAGATGAGTGTTGTCATGGGAGGAACTCGCCGAGCCCATAAGGGACTCGACGAGTCGAGTCGGGTTGCCCCGCGATTCGCGACCGGTGATGACCCGTTGAGTGTAGGGTTGACTCAGCGAGTCGAGTGAGGACCAGGGGCGAAGAGGACATGCATGGACTCGCCGAGTCACACGAGTGCACTCGGCGAGTCTGGTCAAAGTTTGACCGTGACTTTCGTTGACTTTTAGGGTTGGTCAACAATTGGACTTGTGGACTATTGAAGGGTAAAATGGTCTTTTAGCCTTCTTAGAGGGTATGGAAGAGACTAGTCTAGCCTGGAAAGCCGTTATTGATTCGAGATAATTGTTTACGTGTTTAGGCGGAGGCTAGATCAGTATACATGTGCGAGATTATCCGAGATAGCCGAGGTGAGTCTTCTCACTATACTGTACCTAGAGTGGTACATATGTGTGACCGGAAGGTCTTGTATGCTATGAGATGTATGTGCTATATGTTGTTATATGATATGTATGTGTTATGTATGTTATGTATGACATGGACCGGAAGGTCAGGAGGTTACGGACCGGAAGGTCTACCGGAATTCGGGACGGAAGTCCCCTGAGACACTTGGATAGGAAGATCCTACAGAGTTATGACCTGGAAAGGCGTATGTGTTGTATATTATATTTTGGGGAACTCACTAAGCATTTATGCTTACAGTTGCTGTGTTATGTGTTTCAAGTACTAGCGAGGGTCGCGGGAAGGCCCCGACATGATTCGTACACACTCATAGAGATTATGTTTTGAGATTATGGGATTTGTTTGTTATGATAACATTGGACACAGTTGTTTGATATTGTTTTGATGATTGAAAATATGATTTAAAAATGAAAAATTAGTTTTGAAAATTTACGTTGTTACAAAACTCCTTTAATCTCTCAGCATATTTAAAACTCATTATTCTTGTGCATTCGTATCAATGTATGTGATAGAAAGAAGCTGAGTGGGTAAAGCTTGGGAGCCTGGTGAGCACAAAAGGTTTTCAACCTACAATAACTGAATTCTTTAATTATACATTTTACATCAAACCATTAGCCGATGATCTATTCCTATTATTTTCACTCCCTGATCCTAAAATGATGATCTTGAGGGACCTATCCTAATGGACCACTATAAGTACCAAGTGGATGATACTACTTTGGGGATTCCATAGCAATGTGTGTCGGTAAGGCAACCATGGGTGGATAAAGTACACCGAATGAGCGCATAGTTCATTAACACCTACAAGTTGCAAACCTGTCAGTGTTCCACAATACTGTTTAGAATAGTCTGTTGTCGTCATCTATACTCTGTTAGATGACTATTTGTTGAATCTATATGCCCATGAATCATTATGGAGTGATATTGCTAATAATATATGATCCTATAGGATCACACCTTTATCTAGTTGGCACATTTTGTATATTTATTATTAATGTGATTATTAATAAATAATATCAATTCTTGTATTTTAATTAGGGAATAATTATTGTTTTGTGAAAATAATAATTATAAGAGAGTATTACTAGTTATTATGTCATATGGTATGATTTAATAAGTTATGTACAAAGTTTTGGACACTTTGGTTAACCATGATTAAGTTAAAGACTTACTCTACCATTGTTAATAATGTTGGAGACAATTTTTGTCTCTTCCAAGACCCATGGCCGAAAATCATAAAGGCATGGGAGGTTACTGGTCAACCTTTTTTCCTTTGTCCCCCATGCCTCCACAGTAAGGTGAATGCTTTTTTATTAATTAATGGGGTTTCTTTTCTTTTCATGGACTATATAAGAGAGTGCATGGAGCTTGTTTTTGATAAGTGGAACACTCTCTTCTTCTCCCTTTCTTCTCACCAAAAATGTAAGTAGCATGGAGCTACTTCTCTTGTTTTTCTTTTGAAGATCATTCAAGTCTTTGGTGGTTCAAAGTGCTTTTCCTTTAGTGCTTATTTGAGTTTAGCACTTAAAGGCTTAAGAAGTACTTTATACAAGAAGGAACTAGCATTCCAAGTGTCTTAATCTTGATGGTGGATACTTGTAGAGAAGATCATGTCCTTTGATCTTTACATCTGCATCAACAACCCAAAACCAAATGGGTTCAAAGGCTTCAAAGGTTATCTCTAAAACATCTTATGGTTGTTTTTATTTCATTCTAACCTCTATAAATGGATCTATGATGGTTTGGTTTTGTTATGAACTAAAAATAAACTTGTTATTTTTAATGTCTTCCGTTGCAGGTTTTTGTGAAAAACAAACTTATCTTTCGTATCAAAACCCAACGGTGGTATCAAAGCCATCTTTTTATATGTTAGAATGACTTTTTATGTTTGATAATCTTTGGTTTTTCGAAAACAAGCATGAAATTATTAAGGTTAAGAAAAAACCATATTCTTTGGCAACTTCTTGGTTAAAATTGTTTATTTTTATATATAACCATTTTTCATGCATTTTAGTTATATAAAAGTTGCCTTAGAAAAAACAAAGAGTTGTTAGTTATAATATTTGATATATTGTTGTGTATAAACAAGACATTTGGACATTTGTGTTGTGTTTGGTTGACATTTATTTACTCATAAGATGTAATAGATAAATAGGTATTTTTTCATTTGTTAACTTGTTATAATATATTAGTTAGACTATTTGCGTTTTCTTTTAAATGTGACAAGTTGGAGAAATGACCTCCTTGAAGATGAGTTAACCATTTAACACCATAATCCCAAGTTCCCAACCACAAGCTTCTACTTTTGGTTTTGGGCTTAATTATAGTCTTAATGGTTTAAGTGTTGTAGCTTTCACAACATGAAGATTTGAAGTCCTTTTGCAAGCAAGAGTTGACTTGGCAAGTGGGAGCTTGCAGACCTTTTAAAGTGTCCCTTAAGTCCTTTAGGAAAGACTTAATAATTCTTGTGATGGCTCACAAAAATTATTACTAGATATGGCTTAGTTTATACACATTATAATGCATGCTTGTGATGTTTATTTTATGTTAAATGTATGTTATGTTTTATGTATAAAAATGGTTTTTACATGTCAAATAAAATTTTTTCATAAAATAATATCACTTGGAGTTTGAGTAAAAAATATTTAAAAGATAGCATAAGATGTTTATAAATTGATATTTATAAAAACATTTTACCGGTTAAAACTAAATTTTTTGTTGAATATAGTTTTATTGTAAAACTTCTAAATACCCAACTTTAAAATATTTGAAATGGTTTAAAAGATGTTTAAACATTATATAAACTCCATGTCTTTAAAATAAATACGGAGTTTTTATTAAAAAGACTAAAATCGGTTTATAGCGTTATAACGGCAATATTATAAAACTAGTGATTATTTTTTGCGTCGAAACTTAATATATGATATTTGTGTTTTTAAACATAACGCGACATATTGATATTATATTTTATGCATGCTAAATGAGATTTAAAACATAAGTATCATCTGTCACACCCCAAAACCGGAACGGCGGAAACGTTCTGGGGTGGAGGACGTCATGTACAGTATCATTTTCCATCTTCTCAAAAGCTTCATCGGTACCTGTCTATTGATGACCTGAGAATACAAGTTATTTTGAAAGAGTTTATCAGCATTACGCTGGTCAGTTCATAAGTATTTAGTGTCATTGCTTGTAGGAAAATGTTTATAACAACGTAGTGTAAATGTTCGTAATTGTCTGCAAATGTTTGGAAATGGTTGAACTCCCTAGAAAATCCTATATTTTCTACCGAAATGTAGTCTTCTACCAAGACCCGGCCATTTGTATGTTTGTTCTTTTGTAAATGTAAGAGTTTTTCCCAGTGAAACTATCATTATAAAAATATAGTTTAAGTCATCGTTTATGTGAGATGATTACAAATAAATGTAATAGGGGAAAATAATGTTTTACCTCAGCAGTGTCACTGCTGGCTATAAAGTGATAAAAATGCAGACTCCAGGTAGTATTAAATGTACAATACACCTCGGGGAGTCTGTTTTCCTTTAATTCTTAGTCGGTTAATTAAAGGTTTAAATGTGAACTCGTATGTAACCATGATGATCGACGACTGGATAACTGATGACCCTCCGGTGTCATATGTAGTGAGGTAACATTCTGTCACCCCTTGGCCTTGTTGGCTGGGACTGTAGCTAGAAGTCGGGGTATGGGAGTGTCTGTCCCGTATAGATCTATACACACAATGCCCGCTCTCCCTCCAGGAGACTCTGGTTATAAAGTGATACAACAATGTAGTTTCGTATCGAGAAGTAGTATGTCACATTTTGATTATCGTATTCAAATGTTTGTATAGTATGTCATAGTGTAGTAATGTTTTCTCTGCACTAGTGTATAGTATATCCTCTTGTATAGTGTATAGTATGTACTGTTTCTCATTATAGTACGTATGTAATGACTCGTAACTGTACTGAATCTTGTATGTGTCGTTATAATAGTAATAGTGGGTAGTGATCTCTTAACTATACCTATTATAGTTAACTAGTATTGTTGTATGTATGCCTTTGCTACCCAAAGGTACGGAACTGAAGTGAAAGCTTTTATATCCTAACACATATATACGATATATAATTAAGGTTTCAACGACATTCGGACAAATAACAAGATACCCTAAGTCCACAACCAAACAAGGAACAGGAAATAAAGTGAGCTATCAGTCTAGATATGAGTGTGACAATAATGCATAGATATGAGTGTGACAATAATGTAAGCTTAAAACAGTTTGATAAAGGACTTAGCATTTAAAAGAGTTTAATAAAATGTTTTGAAGTGTTTGAAATCCATAAGTTTGATAACAATTTGAAAGTAATAGAAAATCTTCCTGTTTGTTCTAGTTATTAATCACATATGATTAATGCATTAACTAGAATGCTTCAACTTGTATTCCCCCCCCCCATAAAAGCATTTAAAATCATTTCAAAGGTTGATTAAGGGGTATGAACTCACCTGCAGTGAGTAGTTTGGATGGAAGTGCCGGATAGGATACTAAGTGTCAAGTGAGGACTTGAGCACACACGGATCCTATGTAACATATAATGACACATATATGTATCTAATTAGTGTTTAAGCAACTAATCAAGCAATTAACGACACCCTAGGACATGGAAAACACTTTGATTCAAGTGTTAGGAGTACACAGGGTTGCATCTCGGGATTGTAGGGCCTCACATTGGAGTTTACGGCCCAAATGGTAAGGCCCATGAGTTTACGGCCCAATGGGTTTACTGCCCATGGGTTTACGGCCCAATGGGTTTACGGTCGTAAACTCATGTCAACATGTTCCATTTTGTGTGTTTAAGGGCCTATACTCATCTTAGGGTTGTTCTAGACTCAGTTTCAAGGCTTAGGAAGGTGTTGTGGCCCCTTTTGCACCACAATTGAGAGTTTACGGCCAAGGGAGATTGTCTTGGCCGTAAACACCCTTCTGGTCATGATTTCTAGATGTTAACTAAGTGATTTGAGTATATAACAAGCTAAGGGTAGTGTACTTACGTAGTAGAAGCTTGAAAGGGTGGTTAGAGCCCAAAAACACTAGTGTGTGTTCTTGGTGTTCTTGGTGAAATGAAGAACACTTGAAGATCTACCCAAAAGAAGAGATTTCATGGATGAAATCAAGAGTGAATCAAGAAGAAGAGATGTATTAACTCATATTAGGAAGGATTCACTTACATTTTTGAAGATTTGGAGCAAAAACCTCAAGATCCTTGGGAGAGAATTCGAGTTCTAGGCTTGGAAAAGTGAAAAGTAGCTGAAAAATGACTAAGGGTCGTATATATAGCATGGAGTTTATGGCCTCCATGTGTTTACGGCCGTAAACCCATGACCCTTGGCCGTAAACTCCTCTTTTGAGGGTTTATGGCACGGTTGATGGGTTACAACTTCAATCGACGCTTCCATTTACTTATTCCTTTGATGTACTAGGCTCGGGATGCTCAAATAGACTCAAAATAATGTTAAAAGTTAGCAAGAACAAGTCTAACTTTGACTGGATTGAAAGGTTTGTACAAGATTGAAATTTCAGGTTGTCACATCATCCCCGCGTTAGAGGGAATTTCGTTCCGAAATTAGAGTCCAAGCAACTAAGTTGTCACACCCCAAAACCGGAACGGCGGAATTGTTCGAGGGTGGAGGACGTCATGTACAGTATTACAACAATGCAAAGTAGTAAACAAGTAACAACATCATCCATTGCATTAATAATATAATTTAATACCATTGCAACTAAGTGTATTATGTCAAGTTATATAGACACCAAAAATATACATCAAAATAAAAGATGAGTCTTGAACGAGCTCCATCTTCTCAAAACCTGGCACCTGTACCTGTCTACTGGTGACCTGAGAATACAAGTTATTTTGAAAGAGTTTATCAGCTTTAAAGCTGGTGAGTTCATAAGTATATTAGTTTCTGTATTTGTATGAAAGTGTTTGTAAGTCTGTAATGTATAAGTTTGAAAATGTTTGCAAAAGTTTGTAATTGTTTGAACTCCCCTAGAAAACCCTATGTTTCCTACTAAAAGTAGCCTTGTACCAAGGCATCTAGTGTCTGTGTGTGTGTCTCTTGTAAGAGTATGTATTTTCCCAAATCTGACTATCATGAACCAAAAATATGGTTTTTACATTACTTTTTATTGTGTGAATATCACAAATTGAATGCAATGGGAAAATGAAATAATACTATAGTGTTGTATTAAGTAACTACTGCTGTACTAACTACCTTAAACCAATTGTTATTTAAAGTACCATGTGATGGGCCTGTATCTTGCTACCGACTATAGAACGCGACGATGTCAGACGTCGAAAGAAATGACGTTTCACACCCGTAGACTTGTAAGTCCCACTGTAGCAAGCAGCAAGGTGTAGGATAGTCAATCCAGTATAGATCTATACACAAACTCATACGCTCCCCACTCAAGGAGATTTTGGATACAAAAACGGTCATGATAGGTAATGTCATGCCCCGTTATGTGGCTCACATAACTGTAGTAATGTTCTAGTATATGTATGTGCTAGTTGTATTGTGTGTTCCCTATCTAGCATGTATGTATGTTCTCTCTGTATGGTATTGTTTGTTTCTCATCATAGTATTCTCTATCTGTATGTTATGTTCTCTCTGTATAGTATTGACTCATGTATGAACCGACTCTTTGTATGTTTCATTGTTCTAGTAATAGTATTAGTATCTCCCTAAACTATACCTATTATTGCTTACTAGTAATGTTGTTTGAATGTATGAACATGTGTGTATACCCTTGCTACCCAAAGGTATTGAACTGAATGAAAGAAGGAACCTTTATACCTATATACATATACATAATATATAACTAGGATTCAAACGACCTTCGGACAAATAACCTGAATACCCTAAGTCCATAACCAAACAAGGAACAGGAAGTAAGGTGAGCTATCAGTCCTAAGTCCTTTCAATCCTACTTATATAACTATATCTATATAGGTACACATTTAACAGAAAATAAGTTTAAAAGAGTTTAATAAAAGTATTTGATAGGTACAAGAGTTTGTAAAACAGTTTGAAGTAGAACAGGTTGATAACACAGTTTGAAAAGTAAGAAATCCACTTGTTTGGTAGTTATTAATCACATGTGATTGATATAATAACTAAAATTGTTCAACTTGTATTCCCCCCCCCCCATAAAAGCATTTAAAAACATTTAAAAGGTTAATTAAGGGGTATGAACTCACCTGTAGTGAGTGGTTTGGATGAACGGATGGTATAGGATGCTAAGTGTCAAGTGAAGACTTAAATACACATGCGGATCCTATTTAACATATAATGATACATATATGAATACAATTAGTGCTTATAACAACTAATTATTGAAGTTGAACCATCTTAGGGACTAGTAAACACTTATTTTGAAGTGTTACAACCATATATGATTGTATATAAGGGGTATATGGCTATACAAGGGAGTGTATGGTCAAATTACACACTATTTGTGTGTGTGCGGCCAGGGTGTGTGTGCGGTCGCACACTCCCTATGGAATGTGCCAAAACGTATTTTAAGGCTTTAGGACTCATCTAGGAAGGTTTCTTACTTCATGCCTTAGCCTTATATGGAGTTCATTGCCATTTTTGGACCTAAAAAGAGTGTGTGCGGCTATACTTGGTGTGTGCGGCTGTACACATGGTGCGTGCGGCCGTACACACTTGAAGATCATATGAAATGGCGTTTTTCATGTGTAAATTCAAGTGTCTTTAGCTTATAACAAGCTACTGCAAGTGTATACCCGATTTAGAGGCTTAAAAGTGTAGTTAGAAGCCCCAAAAGTAGTGTGTGTTCTTGGTGTTCTTGGTGTTTTTGGTGATCTAACACCAAATAGGTGTTTTCACGGATCAAATCAAGGGAAAAGGCTAGTTAAGGTCATGTATTATCTATTCAAAGGATGAATCACTCACTTGATTGAAGATTGAAGTGAAACTTTGGATGATACTTGAGAGAAAACGAGTTCTAGCTTTGAAGAAGTGGAAAAAGTGTTCAAAATGACTAAGTGTTGAATATATAGGTGGGAGTGTGCGGTTGGGATGGGTGTGTGGCAGCACACTCGGGTGTGCGGCCGCACACACCTTGTGTTGGTGTGTTTGGCTCAATTGCAAGGTGTTACACTCACAATACTCATCCCACGACTCATACCTTGATTATACTAGGTTTTAACCACTCTAATTGACTCTAAATAGTGCTAGAAAATAGCAAAAACGAGTCTAACCTTCATTGATTTGAATAAGTGTATAAAATAAAATTTTCGGATTGTCACATCATCCCCGCGTTAGAGAGAATTTCGTCCCGAAATTAGAGATTTAGCAATTAAGTAGTTACAAATAATTAAGCAAAAAGATGAGGATATTTCAGTTTCATCTGATCCTCTCGCTCCCAAGTGAATTCAGGTCCTCGCTTGGCGTTCCAGCGAACCTTCACTATCGGGATACGACTTTGCTTTGTTTGCTTGACCTCTCGGTCCATGATCTCAACAGGTTCTTCCACGAAGTTGAGGCTCTCATTGATCTCGATCTCGTCGAGTGGGATTACAAGAGTCTCGTCTGACAGACACGTTTTCAAGTTCGAGACGTGGAAAGTAGAATGTACATTACTAAGTTCACGAGGTAAGTTAAGTTTGTAAGCTACAAGGGCGATCCTAGCGAGAATCTCGAAAGGCCCAATGTATCTTGGATTTAGCTTTCCACGCTTTCCGAAGCGTATCAAGCCCTTCCAGGGTGAGACCTTCAATAGAACACGGTCGCCCACCTGGAATTCCAACGGTTTCCTTCGTTTATCTCCGGACCCGTGAGAGTGCTTTCAGGAACTCGTCCTTTAGCTATCTGGGTATCACCCACCTCATCCCAGAATAGAGGGGATCTACACTTTCGGCCATAGAAGGCCTCGAATGGAGCAGCCTTTATGCTCGTGTGATAACTGTTGTTGTAGGAAAATTCGACAAGGGGTAAATGAGTATCCCATGATTTCCCAAAGTCAATCACACAGGCTCGCAATATATCTTCCAAGGTTTGGATAGTCCTCTCACTTTGTCCGTCGGTCTGTGGATGGTAGGCGGTACTCATGTCCAGCCTAGTTCCTAGGGAACTTTGTAACGACTGCTAGAACCTCGAGGTGAATCTATTATCTCTGTCCGAGATAATGGATATGGGAACACCGTGCAGTCGTACAATCTCCCGAATGTAGGTTCTTGGAAGCTTCTCCATCTTGTCTGTTTCTTTGATAGGCAGGAAGTGTGCGGACTTGGTCAATCTGTCGACGATGACCTATATGGTATCAAGTCCATCCGTTGTCTTGGGCAACTTGGTTATGAAGTCCATAGTGATCCGCTCCCACTTCCATTCTGGTATCTCCGGTTGCTGGAGTAATCCTGATGGCTTCTGGTATTCGACCTTGACCTTGGCGCAAGTAAGGCATTTACTCACGAAGGTAGCAATCTCTGCTTTCATGTTAGGCCACCAGTATAGCTTTTTAAGATCCAAATACATCTTATCTGAACCTGGGTGGACGGAATAACGAGTGTTGTGCGCCTCGTTCATGACCAAGTCTCTGAAACCACCACGTTTCGGGGTCCAGATCCGATCCATGAGATAATAAGCTCTGCCACCCTTGACTTCCAAGTTCTTATCCATCCCTCTCAGGGATTCACCCGCCACATTTTCAGGTTTCAAAGCGTCGAGCTGAGCTTCCTTAATTTGTGTGGACAAGTGTGAATGGATAGTCATAGTCAATGATTTGACTCTACGACCAGAATATTCTTTTCGACTTAGGGCGTCCGCTACTACGTTGGCTTTACCCGGATGATAACGAATTTCACATTCGTAATCACTGAGTAGCTCGACCCACCGTCGTTGTCCTATGTTGAGCTCCTTCTGGTCGAATATGTGTTGTAGGCTTTTGTGGTCTGTAAAGATAGTGCTTTTTGTTCCATACAGGTAGTGTCTCCAGATCTTCAGAGCAAACACAACTGCTCCTAGCTCAAGATCGTGAGTAGTGTAGTTGACCTCGTGTGTCTTCAGCTGTCTCGAGGCATAGGCGATGACCTTACCTCGTTGCATCAGAACACATCCGATTCCTTGATTTGACGCATCGCAATAGACGACGAAGTCTTCTATCCCTTCAGGGAGGGATAGTATTGGTGCGGTGCACAAGGCTCGCTTAAGCGTTTGGAACGCTCTCTCCTGCTTCTGTTCCCAGTCAAAGGCCACGCCCTTCTGGGTCTGTGTTGTAAGAGGTTTCGCGATGCGGGAGAAGTTCTGAAAGAACCTGCGATAGTGGCCAGCGAGACCTAGAAATTGACGAATTTCTGTAGGCGTCTGCGGTGCTGACCATCTCTCAATGGCTTTGATTTTGGAAGGGTCCACGTGTATTCCCTCTTCGCTAACCACGTGCCCTAAGAATTCGACTCTTCGGATCCAAAATTCGCATTTCGAGAACTTCGCACAGAGCTTCTCCGAACGCAGCGTTTCTAAGACTAGTCGCAGATGTTGACCATGCTCCTCCTTACTACGAGAGTAGATAAGTATGTCATCGATGAAGACGATGACAAACTGATCCAAGTAAGGACGACACACCCTATTCATTAAATCCATGAATACTGCGGGCGCGTTGGTTAATCCGAACGGCATCACTACGAATTCGTAGTGCCCATAACGAGTTCGGAAGGCTCTCTTCGGGACATCCTCCCCTATCACTCGTAGTTGGTGATATCCGGATCTTAGATCGATTTTTGAAAAGAAGCTCGCCCCTTGCATTTGATCAAATAAATCGTCAATGCGAGGCAGAGGGTAACGATTTTTGATGGTCAGTTTGTTGAGCTCCCTGTAGTCGATGCACATACGAAACGATCCGTCTTTCTTCTTGACAAACAAGACTGGAGCTCCCCAGGGTGAGAAGCTTGGTCTTATAAAGCCCTTGCTGAGCAGTTCGTTAATTTGACCGGATAGTTCTTGCATCTCTGCAGGTGCTAAACGATAGGGCGATTTGGCTATGGGGGTAGTCCCTGGAACTAAGTCGATTCTAAACTCGACTTGACGTTGCGGAGGTAATCCTGGGAGTCCTCTGGAAAGATATCGGGAAAGTCGCGTACTACTGGAATGTTCTTAATGTCTTTCATTTCTTGGCTCACATCGACCACATGAGCAAGAAATGCGCGACATTCCTTTCGCAAGAATTTCTCAGCTTGAATACTCGAGATGATACGAAGGTTAGTGTCGGGTTTGTCGCCATAAACTACTATTTCACCAGACGACAAATTAAGGCGAACAGCCTTTTCATAACACATGATGTCGGCATGATGAAGACTCAACCAATCCATGCCGATAATGACGTCGAAACTTTTAATTGAGACCGGCATGAGGTCGATCGAAAATGAATGGCTATCTAGTGTTAGGGTACACCCTATGAATATACTGCTAGTGCTCTCTGTCTTTCCATTAGCCATTTCTACAGTGAACGGTTCTTTAAATGCTCGTGATTTTTGCTTAAGTAAATGAGCAAATTTTTGGTTCACGAAACTCCTCTCCGCTCTACTATCAAATAGTATGAATGCATAAGAGTTATCAAGGAGAAACGTACCAGTGACCACTGTGGGGTCGGTAACAGCTTCCTCGTGGCCTATGGCCAGAACTCTTCCCACTCTACCGGCATTCCCTGCCTTTGGGCAGTCCCTCTTGTAGTGGCCCACCTCGCCACAACTGTAGCAAGCTTGGCCCACTCCTGCGCCGGGGACTTGGTTGAGTGGCCTTGCCGGAGCTTTGCAGAAACAGACGGTGTGTCCCTTCCTGTTGTAGTTCGAATACGGGATTTCCCGGCAGGCTCCTGTGTGGTGGAAGTTGCACTGGTAGCACTTAGGCAAGCTTCCAGCGTACTGCTTTACCGGAGCAGCAGCAGTGGCAGGTGCTATCGCAGCATGAACTGCCACGACCCGCTGCTTTTTGGCAGCCTTCTTCTTCTTGTTGTCATCCCAGAGCTTCCGCTTGGAATCAGCGGTTTTGGAAGGTTCCGAGATGGCCAGAGTTGTTGTTGCGGCCGGGGTACGAACCCCATGGTCTATAAACCGCTGTGCCAATCGCTTGGCACTATCGAATGTAGTGGGTTTTGAAGCCAAAACATTTCCCTGGAATGGAGGCACCAGCTCCCATATGAATCTCTCTATCTTCTTCCCCTCTGTATGAACCATGTTGGGACAGAGGGCCACCAGTTCACAAAACCTGGCGGTGTAGGAGACTATGTCGGAGCCCTTCATGGTTAGGCTCCACAGTTCCTCCTCCAGTTTTTGGATTTCGCCCCTCGGGCAGTACTCCTCAATCATGAGGTCTCTCAAAGTTTCCCAGCCCATAGCATTAACCACCACAAGAGATAGTGACTTTACATGCCTATTCCACCATGTCAGGGCTTTGTCTTCAAAGGTGCAAGCAGCGAACTTGACCTTGCTCCCTTCTGGACAAGAGAAGATTTCGAAAACCGATTCGGTCTTCTCGAACCATTGCGAGAGGGCAATGACTCCGCAGTCCCTCTAAAGGACTTGGGCTTGCAGTTAGTGAAGTCCTTAAAGGAGCACTCTCTCAAGCGCACAGGAGCTTCACCATGAGTAGACTGAATAGGGGTTCCTCCTCCAGTGGAACTAGAAGAATGGTATTGAGCCATGGCTGTAGCCACAGCCGCAGCTACAGCAGCATTCAGTGCTGCCGTATCGATTTGAGGAGCAGGTGGTGTTATAGTTGATGGAGGATCGCGTCTTATTGATCGACGTGGAGGCATATTTTAACTATAAGTTTAGAAAGATGTGGATATTGTTAAGAATTTAATAAGAAAATTGATGAGAATGACTCATGGACTAACTCTCCATAGCCCAACAGCACAATTGAATAGCACGATTGAATGTAGGTCTAGTACTAACAGATGATAGCATTTAGATAATAATTTCCACGAGATTAGATATCTGTCAATAATACAGGTATTACAGATGTAACAAGTTCGGGAAAAATGACCTAGAAGTAGGCCTTACATCAAACCAAGATGGAAAAATTTTGACAGAACTATGACCTAATCAAGACCTAACAGGTCTAAGATTTACAAAGATAGGAAATTAGACTAGACTTTTTACATAAACTAGGTTATATCCAAAAGAGAAGTCGGGGAGACTCTAGTGGAGACGAGAACTACTAGAGTAAGTTCTTGAATCCGACAGAAGGCGTTCTATGTCCCTCATGCGCCTTTCAGATCTTACTTGCTGAGCTCGAAGTTCCCTGACTTCAGCTTGGGTTTCAGCAAGTTCCCTCTGCAGAACTGCATTGCAGACCTGAGTCCTTTCATGAGCAGATTCTAGTTGGCGAATGCGGACTGTGTTAACGCTAGAGTTGGCGTCAATCTCCACGACTCGGTCGATAGCCGCTCGACCCTGTACGGTGTTCCGAGAAATCATACGAACCATGATGGGTAGGACCCTGTCAGCTGAACCTCCCTCGATGAGGTCGTAGAAGCTTCTGTCTCCATTGTAGGGAATGGGTTGACCCTGTTACTGACTCCATCTATTCAAGTTTGTGGCCCACAAAGGTGTGGGTCCTTGAAATGTTGGACGATGGTTTGGGTTTGGGTCTTGAGCGGCTGGGGGTAGGTTGTTGACTTCTGGCTCTGAGTCAGAACCATCAGAAAAACCTTCAGCTTCGTGATCATCCAAAGGTATTGGGTGATCATCATCTGGCTCTTCTCCCAGCCATCTATCATTGTCGTGGTTGAGATAGTACGGGTCTCCGGGGATATGGAATCCAGCCATGATCTACGCGAGAAAAGGGATATAAGAAATAACTAAATAGACGAACTAATTAGCTAATTATAAGATGATCTTTATCAGTTACTTCAACATTTGCGTAGTGCATACCAGTCATATGTAACCGAGACAGGATAGACCTTAGAATAAGTGACCCTAACTCTAAGCCCACAACCAAACAAGGAACAGGAAGTAAAGCAAAGATCATAGATTCTAAGTCTATGATATCCTAGATACATATAACTTTAGCATATCCACTCAGCAACTATTGATATACTAATAAAGACCTTTACTTCTCAGATAAGTAATTATACTAACACAAAATACTCCTATAGTATTTTAAGTTTATGTTCTGTTCTACTGTTCTCTTTGTAGTAGTGTTGGTAAGTTTTTAGACTTGTTGCAACCTCACAACCACACTTAGGCACATGCTAGTCACTCCTCGGATAATATAGTTGATCAGGCTATATCTTCCCAAGGTTGACCATATTTCTCTAAGTCTACTTGTGCTGCCCAACAATCGTAGTACTTTTGTTCTGTCCTAGTGACACTGATATTAGTATGAATGCAGGTATGTATACTTAGTTAAATATTTTATTATTTAAAAGTATAAACTCTTTATCAGAGTATTTTAATCCCGCTGCGTTTATAGTTCATATATCTTTTATGGGTTGATACACTCGATTCACTATAAACAATGCTCTGATACCAATCTGTCACACCCCAAAACCGGAAAGGCGGAATCGTTCGGGGGTGAAGGACGTCATGTACAGTATCACAACAATGCAAAGTAGTAAACAAGCAACAACATCATCCATTGCATTAATAATATAATTTAATACAAGTGTGTTCGGTCAAGTTATATAGACACCAAAAATATACATCAAAATAAAAGATGAGTCTTGAACGAGCTCCATCTTCTCAAAACCTGGCACCGGTACCTGTCTACTGGTGACCTGAGAATACAAGTTATTTTGAAAGAGTTTATCAGCTTTAAAGCTGTTGAGTTCATAAGTATATTAGTGTATGTATTTGTATGAAAGTGTTTGTAAGTCTGTAATGTATAAGTTTAAAAATGTTTGTAAAAGTTTGTAATTGTTTGAACTCCCCTAGAAAACCCTATGTTTCCTACTAAAAGTAGCCTTCTACCAAGGCATCTAGTGTTTGTGTGTGTCTCTCTTGTAAGAGTATGTATTTTCCCAAATCTGACTATCATGAACCAAAAATATGGTTTTTACATTACTGTTTATTGTGTGAATATCACAAATTGAATGCAATGGGAAAATGAAATAGTACTGTAGTGTTGTATTAAGTAACTACTGCTGTACTAACTACCTTAAACCAATTGTTATTTAAAGTATCATGTGATCGGCCTGTATCCTGCTACCGACTATAGAACGCGACGATGTAAGACGTCGGAAGAAATGACGTTTAGCACCCGTAGACTTGTAAGTCCCACTGTAGCGAGCAGCAAGGTGTAGGATAGTCAATCCAGTATAGATCTATACACAAACTCATACGGTCCCCACTTAAGGAGATTCTGGATACAAAAACGGTCATGATAGGTAATGCCATGCCCCGTTACGTGGCTCACATAACTGTAGTAATGTTCTAGTATATGTATGTGCTAGTTGTATTGTGTGTTCTCTCCCTATCTAGCATGTATGTATGTTCTCTATGTATGGTATTGTTTGTTTCTCATCATAGTATTCTCTATCTGTATGTTATGTTCTCTCTGGATAGTATTGACTCATGTATGAACCGACTCTTTGTATGTTTCATTGTTCTAGTAATAGTATTAGTATCTCCCTAAACTATACCTATTATAGCTTACTAGTAATGTTGTTTGAATGTATGAACATGTGTGTATACCCTTGCTACCCAAAGGTATTGAATTGAATGAAATAAGGAACGTTTATACCTATATACATATACATAATATATAACTAGGATTCAAACGACCTTCGGACAAATAACCTGAATACCCTAAGTCCACAACCAAAAAAGGAACAGGAAGTAAGGTGAGCTATCAGTCCTAAGTCCTCTCGATCCTACTTATATAACTATATCTATATAGGTACACATTTAACAGAAAATAAGTTTAAAAGAGTTTAATAAAAGTATTTGATATGTACAAGAGTTTGTAAAACAGTTTGAAGTAGAACAGGTTGATAACACAGTTTGAAAAGTAAGAAATCCACTTGTTTGGTAGTTATTAATCACATGTGATTGATATAATAACTAAAATTGTTCAACTTGTATTCCCCCCCATAAAAGCATTTAAAAACATTTAAAAGGTTAATTAAGGGGTATGAACTCACCTGTAGTGAGTGGTTTGGATGAACGGATGGTATAGGATGCTAAGTCTCAAGTGAAGACTTGAACACACATGCGGATCCTATTTAACATATAATGATACATATATGAATACAATTAGTGCTTATAACAACTAATTATTGAATTTGAACCATCTTAGGGACTAGTAAACACTTATTTTGAAGCGTTACAACCATATATGATTGTATATAAGGGGTATATGGCTATACAAGGGAGTGTATGGTCAAATTACACACTATTTGTGTGTGTGCGGCCAGGGTGTGCGGCCAGGGTGTGTGTGCGGCCGCACACTCCCTATGGAATGTGCCAAAACGTATTTTAAGGCTTTAGGACTCATCTAGGAAGGTTTCTTACTTCATGCTTTAGCCTTATATGGAGTTCATTGCCATTTTTTGACCTAAAAACAGTGTGTGCGGCTATACTTGGTGTGTGTGGCCGTACACATGGTGTGTGCGGCCGTACACACCTGAAGATCATATGAAATGGCGTTTTTCATGTGTAAATTCAAGGGTCTTTAGCTTATAACAAGCTAGTGCAAGTGTATACCCGATTTAGAGGCTTAAAAGTGTAGTTAGAAGCCCCAAAAGTAGTGTGTGTTCTTGGTGTTCTTGGTGTTTTTGGTGATCTAACACCAAATAGGTGTTTTCACGGATCAAATCAAGGGAAAAGGCTAGTTAAGGTCATGTATTATCTATTCAAAGGATGAATCACTCACTTGATTGAAGATTGAAGTGAAACTTTGGATGATACTTGAGAGAAAACGAGTTCTAGCTTTGAAGAAGTGGAAAAAGTGTTCAAAATGACTAAGTGTTGAATATATAGGTGGGAGTGTGCGGTTGGGATGGGTGTGTGGCAGCACACTCGGGTGTGCGGCCGCACACACCTTGTGTTGGTGTGTTTGGCTCAATTGCATGGTGTTACACTCACAATACTCATCCCACGACTCATACCTTGATTATACTAGGTTTTAACCACTCTAATTGACTCTAAATAGTACTAGAAAATAGCAAAAACGAATCTAACCTTCATTGATTTTAACCACCTGGAATTCCAAAGGTTTCCTTCGTTTGTTTGCATAGCTTTTCTATTGGTCTCTAGAGGCTTTCAATCATTCACGAATCTGAACGATCTTCTCTGTCGTTTCCCGAATGATCTCCGGACCCATGAGAGTGCTGTCAGGAACTCGTCCTTTAGATAACTGAGTGTCACCCACCTCAGCCCAGGACAGAGGGGATCTGCACTTCCGGCCATAGAGGGCTTCAAATGGAGTAGCCTTTAAGCTCGTGTGATAACTGTTGTTGTAGGAAAACTCGACAAGGGGTAAATGAGTATCCCATGTCTTCCCAAAGTCGATCACACAGGCTCGCAACATATCTTCCAAGGTTTGGATAGTTCTCTCACTTAGCTCGTCGATCTGTGGATGGTAGGTTGTACTCATGTCCAGCCTCGTTCCTAAGGAGCTTTGTAGCGACTGCCAGAACCTCGAAGTGAATCTACTATCTCTAAGGAGCTTCCATACCCTTATATTATGTGTTATGAGATATGTTATGATATGCATGCTAGAGTAGGCTAAGTAGTCATATTAGGACTAGAGTGGCCTGATTTGTGATGCCTTAGCCTAGGAAGATTTTTGCTACTATGTGATGCTTGAGAGTGAGTAGGTAGCAGTGAGGAGCTTATGAAAGGTCTACCGAAGGGTAGCCTATGCCAGCGAGATGTAGGGTGCTTGTGATCTGGGATCCAAGGAGGAGGAGTTAGGGTGAATATTGATGCGGTGTGGACGGTAGTATAGGGCCCGTACTACTGAAGACAACGGAGCAGTGCGCACTCTAAGTAAGAATCCTTTAGGCACTAAGGAACAAGTAGGGTCGAGTTATCGAGTGCGAGTATGCTCGAGCGAGTCTCTGATATTATTATGTTGTATTTCAGAGACATCATGGTTGGGACACGCCACAGACCTGGGCCGAGCGGCGGGAGTGACGAGGAGCTTCGTCAGATGATCCACGATGAGGTGCTAGCGCGATTCGAGCCGAGATTCCGGAGATGTTTGGGTCTATCAAGACCACATTGATTGAGACTTTTGATGAGCGGTACACAGCAGTGACTGAGGCTGCGGCTGCTGTAGCTACTGCAGTTGTGGCTGCTGCCAGGCCATCGGGAGGTGACTCGGAGTTTAGCAACACGAAGCCACCAGAGTTTGATGGGACGCAGGATCCGATCGCTGCGATGAGATGGATTTCTGATATCGAGGGATGCTTCTACACGTGTTCATGTATGGAGCATCTGAGGGTACGGTTCACGCTGAACTAGCTTCACTTGGGAGAGAAGGACTGGTGCAAGTTCGTGACGGCGAGCTTCAGTCTTGCAGAGATTTCAGAGGTGACCTGGGAGAGGTTCACCACCATATTCAGAGACGAGTATGTTCCCCCAGTGGAGATGGAACGGTTGGTTCAGGAGTTCTTGACCCGCAAGCAGGGTACTGATTTTGTTACTGTGGTTACCAGGAAGTTTCACGAGAGGGCGAGGTTCTGCCCTGAGCAGGTATCTACCGAGCAGGCACGCATGAGCCGGTATTTGCGCATTCTGAGGAGGGATATTCGGGAGTTCGTGTCGAACTCGACTTACCGGACATTTGCTGAGCTTCAGCCGAATGCCTGGAAGAGGGAGATTGAGTTGGAGACTCAGGCCAGGGAGGAGGCCGAGTCTCAGGGGATGGATCGGCGGCCGGCGCAGTCTCAGCCGGCAGTCAAGCGGGCAAAGCCCGCCGATTCGAGATCTGGAGGCTAGAAGGGCCACACTTTTGGGAAGTGCGGCAAGGGACATGATGGGGTTTGTCGATCGGGTACTTGCTACAAATGTGGCAAGGAGGGGCATATAGCCAAGGATTTCCCCAAGGGATTCATGGTTTGCTTTCATTGCAACCATACGGGCCACTGGAAGGCCGAGTGTCCGCAGCTGCGGGGGACAGCACAGGGAGCACATCAGTGATCGGCCCCCGCCGCCATGCGAGCTACTGAGGTTCGGTCGGTGAAGGCCGAGGCACCAAACGCTCGCGGGAGAGCCTTCCAGTTGACAGCGGAGGAGGTCCGCACAGCGCCCGATGTCGTGGCTGGTATGTATTCTTTCATTTATTTATGCTGAGTTATGAGATCTTGTGCTTATATTATGATATTCGTAGGTATTTTTCTTGTGAGTTCTGTACCTGCTTTGGTGTTATTCGACTCGGGTGCGAGTCGGTCATTTGTGTCTTTAGCGTTTAGTCAGCACATCAGTATCCAACGGGAGGCATTGAGTCGACCGCTACGGGTTTCCATAGCTGACGAACGAGCGGTGTATGGTACGGATGTGATTCGAGGTTGTGCACTCGAGATCTTCGGTGTTGAGTTCCCGATAGATATGGTCCCAATTGCGATGGGGGATGTGTGTGATAGTGGGCATGGATTGGTTAAGCCGTTTTGGGGCTGTTATAGACTGCGAGCGATAGTTGGTGACGATACGAGAACCTAGTGAGGGAGTTCTTACGGTGTACGGCGAGGGCACCCGTTCAGGGTCAGCATTCTGTTCGGCTGCGAGGGCGAGGCAGAGTCTACAGCAGGGCTGTAGTGGGTTTGTGGCTTATATGATGGACACACGAGTAGCAGCGGAGAGGTCTAGTTCTGTTGATGATGTGCCGATAGTGCGTGAGTTCCCGGATGTTTTTCCCGAGGAGCTGCCGGGTGTGCCTCCCGAGAGGCAGGTAAAGTTCCGTATCGATTTGGTTCCGGGGGCAGCGCCTATCGCCAAGGCGCCTTATCGCCTTGCGCCACCAGAGATGCAGGAGTTATCCTCACAGCTTCAGGAGTTGTTGGGGAAAGGATTTATCAGGCCGAGTAGCTCACCTTGGGGAGCGCCGATCCTTTTTGTCAAGAAAAAGGATGGTTCACACGAGATGTGCATTGATTACCGGGAGTTGAACAAGTTAACGGTCAAGAACCATTACCCACTACCGAGGATTGATGATCTGTTTGATCAGTTGCAGGGAGCATCTTGGTTGTCCAAGATAGATTTGAGATCGGGATATCACCAGATGAGGGTGCGAGATGAGGATATCCAGAAGACGGCGTTCATGACTCGTTATGGGCATTACGAGTTCGTGGTGATGCCTTTTGGGCTCACCAACGCACCGGCAGCGTTCATGGATCTCATGAACAGGGTGTGCAGACCGATGTTGGATCGTTCGATAATCGTATTCATTGACGATATACTGGTGTATTCGAGATCCAGAGAGCAGCATGAGGAGCATTTGAGAGAGATCCTTGGAGTATTGAGGTCGGAGAGGCTTTACGCCAAATTCTCCATGTGCGATTTCTGGATACGATAGGTCCAGTTCTTGGGGCATCTCGTTAACCAGAAAGGGATATTGGTCGATCCGGCCAAGATTGAGGCTATGATGAGTTGGGAGGTACCGAGGTCCCCCACCGAGATCAGGAGTTTTCTAGGATTGGCCGGATATTATCGGAGATTTATCTGGGATTTCTCCAAGATCGTCGTGCCTCTCACCAGGTTGACCCGGAAGGGTGTTGCTTTTTCGTGGGGTCCGGAGCAGCAGACCCCGTTTGAGACACTTCGCCAGAGATTATGCGAAGCCCCTGTGTTAGCCCTCCCGGAAGGGATGGAGGATTTTGTGGTATATTGTGACGCATCGATATCAGGGTTGGGTGCAGTACTTATGTAGAGGGGGCATGTGATAGCATATGCATCGAGGCAGCTGAAGCCTCATGAGACGAGGTATCCCACCCACGATTTGGAGCTGGGGGCAGTGATGTTCGCCATCAAGATCTGGCGTCACTATTTGTATGGGGTTCGGTGTACCATATAGACGGACCACAAGAGCTTGAAGTATTTGATGGATCAGCCCAATCTGAATATGCGCCAGAGGAGATGGTTGGACGTGGTAAAGGATTACGATTGTGAGATCCTGTACCACCCGGGCAACGCTAATGTTGTAGCTGGTGCCCTGAGCCGTAGGGAGGAAAGTGCCCCGATTCGAGACATTTGTATGCGGTTGACAGTGATGACTCCGGTGTTGGACACCATTCGGAAGGCCCAGGCAGGGGCTGTGAGACCGTAGAACCGCAAGAGAGAGCGGGTGATTGGGCAGGTACCTGAATTCGTTACCGATAGCCGCGGGCTTATGACCTTTCAGGGTCGGATTTGGGTGCCTTATGCAGGCGGGGCGCGCACCACCTTCATGAAGGAGGCGCATAGATCGAGATTCTCGATCCATCTCGGGGCCGCTATGATGTATTTGGACCTGAAGAAAGACTATTGGTGGCCTTGTGTGAAGAGGGAAGTAGCATGGTTTGTTGAGAGGTGCTTGACCTGTCGCAGGGTTAAGGCCGAGCACCAGCGTCCGCATGGCAAGTTGCAGCCACTTGAGGTTCCCCAATAGAAGTGGGAACAGATTTCTATGGATTTCATCACCAAATTGCCAAGGACCGCGAGGGGTGTCAATGCAATTTGGGTGATCGTCGACCGGCTGACGAAGAGCGCCCATTTTCTTGCTATCAGTGAGAGCTCTTCTGCTGAGAGGCTGGCAGAGTTGTATGTGAGGGAGGTGGTATCGCGGCATGGAGTGCCGATCTCGATCGTGTCGGATCGAGATGTGCGTTTCACTTCCAGGTTCTGGAAGAAATTCCATGAGGAGTTGGGTACGAGGCTGCATTTCTGTACCGCATACCACCCACAGACGGACAGACAGAGTGAGCGGACGATTCAGACGCTCGAGGACATGCTTCAGGCATGTGTGTTGGACTTCGGAGGGAGTTGGGACACGTATTTTCCGTTGGCTGAGTTTTCATATAACAACAACCACCATTCGAGCATTGGTATGCCTCCCTTCGAGTTGTTGTATGGGAGGAGGTGTCGGACTCCCATCTGTTAGGGAGAGGTAGGACAGCGAGTGATGGGCAACACTGAGATAGTGCTTCAGACGTTAGAACAGATACAGCAGGTCAGGCAGAGGTTGTTGACAGCTCAGAGTCGCCAGAAGAGTTATACGGATAGGCGACGATCCGAGCTCAAGTTTCAGGTCGGAGACTTCGTACTCCTGAAAGTGTCTCCTTGGAAATGAGTAATTCGATTCAGGAAGAGGGGCAAGTTGGGCCCCGGTATATTAGGCCGTTCAGGGTGACTGCGAGGGTGGGCAGGGTAGCATACATGTTGGAGCTACCTGCGGAGTTGAGTCAGATACATGATACCTTCCACATGTCTCAGTTGAGAAAGTGTATAGCCGACGAGTCGGCGGTGGTACCGTTGGAGGATATTCAGCTGGATGCGAGCCTGAATTATGTTGAGAGGCCAGTCGCGGTGGTGGATCGGAAGATCAAGGTTTTGAGAAACAAGGAAGTGCCACTGGTTCTGTTTCAGTGGCAGCATCGAAAGGGGTCCGAGCTGAATTGGGAGCCAGAGGCGGAGATGCGGAAGCTTCATCCAGAGCTGTTTGTAGAAAGAGACTTCGGGGGCGAAGTCTGATTCCAGTGGGGGAGAATTGTAACATCAGGATTCCCAGGTATCTTATTTTAAATTTTATCTTGAGTTTTAAGGAGGGCCTCGGCGAGTAGGCGCTCAGACTCGCCGAGTAGGATCGCGAATTCTTGTATGGATTAATGAGGGACTCGACGAGTCGATGCGTGGACTCGGCGAGTCCGCGCTGTAAAGTGAAACCCTAAATCGCAGGGCCTGAGCCCTATTTAAAGGCCTTTATGGCCTCCATTTGCGGCTACCATCCAAAGAGAGATACCCTAGCGATTGTGAGCGAGTTGTGAGAGAGTTTGGGCCTTTTAATCATTTTTGGTGTGTTTTTGCAAAGGAGAAAGTGTTTCCAGCAAGGGGGAGGTCAAGAGGATTGCATTTCAGTGAGTTTTCGGCTTGGATCTTCAAGTTTGAGGTAGCTATTTGATCCTATCCTTCTGTTTTGCTTAAGGGCATTGAATTTAGGGTTTTCTACACCCTTTTATGACTTGTTTAGTTGTGTATAGTGTCCCCTTGAGTGCTAAACTCTAGATCTGGACCTTTTGAGGTCCAGATGGCCTGAACCATGCTGCTTTTTGTGGTTCTATGGAGGAAATGGGCATAGGTTGCCATGTTAGAAGGGATTTCACGGAAATAAGCCTTGGGAGCATTGTATGTGTAGCAAGATTCGACCTTTACGTGTTTATTGGTCATGGGGAAGTCAGATCTATAGATTAGAGAGGCAGATCTGACCTCAAGAGGTCAGATGAGTGTTGTCATGGGAGGAACTCGCCGAGCCCATAAGGGACTCGACGAGTCGAGTCGGGTTGCCCCGCGATTCGCGACCGGTGATGACCCGTTGAGTGTAGGATTGACTCAGCGAGTCGAGTGAGGACCAGGGGCGAAGAGGACATGCATGGACTCGCCGAGTCACACGAGTGCACTCGGCGAGTATGGTCAAAGTTTGACCGTGACTTTCGTTGACTTTTAGGGTTGGTCAACAATTGGACTTGTGGACCATTGAAGGGTAAAATGGTCTTATAGCCTTCTTAGAGGATATGGAAGAGACTAGTCTAGCCTGGAAAGCCGTTATTGATTCGAGATAATTGTTTATGTGTTTAGGCGGAGGCTAGATCAGTATACGTGTGCGATATTATCCGAGATAGCCGAGGTGAGTCTTCTCACTATACTGTACCTAGAGTGGTACCTATGTGTGACCGGAAGGTCTTGTATGCAATGAGATGTATGTGCTATATGTTGTTATGTGATATGTATGTGTTATGTATGTTATGTATGACATGGACCGGAAGGTCAGGAGGTTACGGACCGGAAGGTCAATACGGGTAGGACCGGAAAGTCTACCGGAATTCGGGACGGAAGTCCCCTGAGACACTTGGATCGGAAGATCCTACAGAGTTATGACCTGGAAAGGAGTATGTATTGTATATGATATTTTGGGGAACTCACTAAGCATTTATGCTTACAGTTGCTGTGTTATGTGTTTCAGGTACTAGCGAGGGTCGCGGGAAGGCGCCGACATGATCCGTACACACTCATAGAGATTATGTTTTGAGATTCTGGGATTTGTTTGTTATGATAACATTGGACACAGTTGTTTGATATTGTTTTGATGATTGAAAATATGATTTAAAAATGAAAAATTGGTTTTGAAAATTTACGTTCATACAAGTTGGTATCAAAGCCATGGTTTGAGGGATTCGGATGCACCTTCGGGTGTATCTGAACTCAACTGAGGATTTCAGGAAGTTTTTCATAAAGAGGAACAATTTTTCTGACAGAGTAAAAGATTTTGAGAAAAGTAGAAAGGAGCAGTGTGTACGATCAGCCAGTGCTCGAACGGTGATTTCCCAAAATACCCTTATATTATGTGTTATGAGATATGTTATGATATGCATGCTAGAGTAGGCTAAGTATTCATATTAGGACTAGAGTGGCCTGATTTGTGATGCCTTAGCCTAGGAAGATTTTTGCTACTATGTGATGCTTGAGAGTGAGTAGGTAGAAGTGAGGAGCTTATGAAAGGTCTACCGAAGGGTAGCCTATGCCAGCGAGATGTAGGTTGCTTGTGATCTGGGATCCAAGGAGGAGGACTTAGGGTGAATACTGATGCGGTGTGGACGGTAGTTTAGGGCCCGTACTACTGAAGACACTGGAGCAGTGCGCACTCTAAGTAAGAATCCTTTGGGCACTAAGGAACAAGTAGGGTCGAGTTATCGAGTGCGAGTATACTCGAGCGAGTCTCTGATATTATTATGTTGTATTTCAGAGACATCATGGTTGGGACACGCCATAGACCTGGGCCGAGCGGCGAGAGTGACGAGGAGCTTCGTCAGATGATCCACGATGAGGTGGTAGCGGCGATTCGAGCCGAGATTCCGGAGATGTTTGGGTCTATCAAGACCACATTGATTGAGACTTTTGATGAGCGGTACGCAGCAGTGACTGAGGCTACGGCTGCTGCAGCTACTGCAGTTGTGGCTGCTGCCAGGCCATCGGCAGGTGACTCGGAGTTTAGCAACACGAAGCCACCAGAGTTTGATGGGAAGCAGGATCCGATCGCTGCGATGAGATGGATTTCTGATACCGAGGGATGCTTCTACACGTGTTCATGTCTGGAGCATCTGAGGGTACGATTCGCGCTGAACCAGCTTCGCTTGGGATAGAAGGACTGGTGCAAGTTCGTGACGGCGTGCTTCAGTCTTGCAGAGATTTCAGAGGTGACCTGGGAGAGGTTCACCACCATGTTCAGAGACGAGTATGTTCCCCCAGTGGAGATGGAACGGTTGGTTCAGGAGTTCTTGACCCTCAAGCACGCATGAGCCGGTATTTGCGCATTCTGAGGAGGGATATTCGGGAGTTCGTGTCGAACACGACTTACCGGACATTTGCTGAGCTTCAGGCGAATGCCCGGAAGAGGGAGATTGAGTTGGAGACTCAGGCCAGGGAGGAGGCCGAGTCTCAGGGGATGGATCGACGGCCGGTGCAGTCTCAGCCGGCAGTCAAGCGGGCAAAGCCCGCCGATTCGAGATCTGGAGGCCAGAAGGGCCACACTTGTGGGAAGTGCGGCAAGGGACATGATGGGGTTTGTCGATCGGGTACTTGCTACAAATGTGGAAAGGAGGGGCATATAGCCAAGGATTGCCCCAAGGGATTCATGGTTTGCTTTCATTGCAACCATACGGGCCACCGGAAGGCCGAGTGTCCGCAGCTGCGGGGGACAGCACAGGGAGCACATCAGGGATCGGCCCCCGCCGCCGTGCGAGCTACTGAGGTTCGGCCGGTGAAGGCCGACGCACCTAAGGCTTGCGGGAGAGCCTTCCAGTTGACAGCAGAGGAGGTCCGCACAACGCCCGATGTCGTGGCTGGTATGTATTCTTTCATTTATTTATGCTGAGTTATGAGATCTTGTGCTTATATTATGATATTCGTAGGTACTTTTCTTGTGAGTTATGTACCTACTTTGGTGTTATTCGACTCGGGTGCGAGTCGGTCATTTGTGTCTTTAGCATTTAGTCAGCACATCAGTATCCAGCGGGAGGCATTGAGTCGACCGCTATGGGTTTCCATAGCTGACGAACGAGCGGTGTATGCTACGGATGTGATTCGAGGTTGTGCACTCGATATCTTCGGTGTTGAGTTCCCGATAGATCTGGTCCCAATTGCGATGGGGGATGTGTGTGTGATACTGGGAATGGATTGGTTAAACCGTTTTGGGGCTGTTATAGACTACGAGCGACAGTTGGTGACGATACGAGACCCTAGTGGGGGAGTTCTTACAGTGTACGGCGAGGGCACCCGTTCAGGGTCATCATTTTGTTCGGCTGCTAGGGCGAGGCAGAGTCTACATCAGGGCTGTAGTGGGTTTGTGGCTTATGTGATGGACACACGAGTAGCCGCGGAGAGGTCTAGTTCTGTTGATGATGTGCCGATAGTGCGTGAGTTCCAGGATGTTTTTCCTGAGAAGCTGCCGGGTGTGCCTCCTGAGAGGCAGGTAGAGTTCCGTATCGATTTGGTTCCGGGGGCAGCGCCTATCGCCAAGGCACCTTATCGCCTTGCGCCACCAGAGATGCAGGAGTTAACCTCACAGCTTCAGGAGCTGTTGGGGAAAGGATTTATCAGGCCGAGTAGCTCACCTTGGGGAGCGCCGATCCTTTTTGTCAAGAAAAAGGATGGTTCACACCGGATGTGCATTGATTACCGGGAGTTGAACAAGTTAACGGTCAAGAACTATTACCCACTACCGAGGATTGATGATCTGTTTGATCAGTTGCAGGGAGCATCTTGGTTTTCCAAGATAGATTTGAGATCGGGATATCACCAGATGAGGGTGCGAGATGAGGATATCCAGAAGACGGCGTTCAGGACTCGTTATAGGCATTACGAGTTCGTGGTGATGCCTTTTGGGCTCACCAACGCACCGGCAGCGTTCATGGATCTCATGAACAGGGTGTGCAGACCGATGTTGGATCGTTCGATAATCGTATTCATTGACGATATACTGGTGTATTCGAGATCCAGAGAGCAGCATGAGGAGCATTTGAGAGAGATCCTTGCAGTATTGAGGTCAGAGAGGCTTTACGCCAAATTCTCCATGTGCGATTTCTGGCTACGATAGGTCCAGTTCTTGGGGCATCTCGTTAACCAGAAAGGGATATTGGTCGATCCGGCCAAGATTGAGGCTGTGATGAGTTGGGAGGTACCGAGGTCCCCCACCGAGATCAGGAGTTTTCTAGGATTGGCCGGATATTATCGGACATTTATCAGGGATTTCTCCAAGCTCGCCGTGCCTCTCACCAGGTTGACCCGGAAGGGTGTTGCTTTTTCGTGGGGTCCGGAGCAGTAGACCCCGTTTGAGACACTTCGCCAGAGATTATGCGAAGCCCCTGTGTTAGCCCTCCCGGAAGGGATGGAGGATTTTGTGGTATATTATGACGCATCGATATCAGGGTTGGGTGCAGTACTTATGCAGAGGGGGCATGTGATAGCATATGTATCGAGGCAGCTGAAGCCTCATGAGACGAGGTATCCCACCCACGATCTGGAGCTGGGGGCAGTGATGTTCGCCCTCAAGATCTGGCGTCACTATTTGTATGGGGTTCGGTGTACCATATAGACGGACCACAAGAGCTTGAAGTATTTGATGGATCAGCCCAATCTAAATATGCGCCAGAGGAGATGGTTGGACGTGGTAAAGGATTACGATTGTGAGATCCTGTACCACCCGGGCAACGCTAATGTTGTAGCTGATGCCCTGAGCCGTAGGGCGGAGAGTGCCCCGATTCGAGACATTTGTATGCGGTCGACAGTGATGACTCCGGTGTTGGACACCATTCGGAAGGCCCAGGCAGGGGCTGTGAGACCGGAGAACCGCAAGAGAGAGCAGGTGATTGGGCAGGTACCTGAATTCGTTACCGATAGCCGCGGGCTTATGACCTTTTAGGGTTGGATTTGGGTGTCGTATGCAGGCGGGGCGCGCACCACCTTCATGAAGGAGGCGCATAGATCGAGATTCTCGATCCATCCCGGGGCCGCTATAATGTATTTGGACCTGAAGAAAGATTATTGGTGGCCTTGTGTGAAGAGGGAAGTAGCATGGTTTGTTGAGAGGTGCTTGACCTGTCGCAGGGTTAAGGTCGAGCACCAGCGTCCGCATGGCAAGTTGCAGCCACTTGAGGTTCCCCAATAGAAGTGGGAACAGATTTCTATGGATTTCATCACCAAATTGCCAAGGACCACGAGGGGTGTCGATGCAATTTGGGTGATCTTCGACCGGCTGACGAAGAGCGCCCATTTTCTTGCTATCAGTGAGAGCTCTTCTGCTGAGAGGCTGGCAGAGTTGTATGTGAGGGAGGTGGTATCGCGGCATGGAGTGCCGATCTCGATCGTGTCGGATCGAGATGTGCATTTCACTTCCAGGTTCTGGAAGAAATTCCATGAGGAGTTGGGTACGAGGCTGCATTTATGTACCGCATACCACCCACAGACGGACGGACAGAGTGAGCGGACGATTCAGACGCTCGAGGACATGCTTCAGGCATGTGTGTTGGACTTCGGAGGGAGTTGGGACACGTATTTGCCGTTGGTTGAGTTTTCCTATAACAACAGCCACCATTCGAGCATTGGTATGCCTCCCTTCGAGTTGTTGTATGGGAGGAGGTGTCGGACTCCCATCTGTTGAGGAGAGGTAGGACAGCGAGTGATGGGCAACACTGAGATAGTGCTTCAGACGTTAGAGCAGATACAGTAGGTCAGGCAGAGGTTGTTGACAGCTCAGAGTCGCCAGAAGAGTTATGAGGATAGGCAACGATCCGAGCTCGAGTTTGAGGTCGGAGACTTCGTACTCCTGAAAGTGTCTCCTTGGAAATGAGTAATTCGATTCAGGAAGAGGGGCAAGCTGGGGCCCCGGTATGTTAGGCCGTTCAGGGTGACTGCGAGGGTGGGCAGGGTAGCATACCGGTTGTAGCTACCTGCGGAGTTGAGTCAGATACATGATACCTTCCACGTGTCTCAGTTGAGAAAGTGTATAGCCGACGAGTCAGCGGTGGTACCGTTGGAGGATATTCAGGTGGATGCGAGCCTGAATTATGTTGAGAGGCCAGTCGCGGTGGTGGATCGGAAGATCAAGGTTTTGAGAAACAAGGAAGTGCCACTGGTTCTGGTTCAGTGGCAGCATCGAAAGGGGTCCGAGCTGAATTGGGAGCCGGAGGTGGAGATGCGGAAGCTTCATCCAGAGCTGTTTGTAGAAAGAGACTTCGGGGGCGAAGTTTGATTCCAGTGGGGGAGAATTGTAACATCCGGATTCCCAGGTATCTTATTTTAAATTTTATCTTGAGTTTTAAGGAGGGCCTCGGCGAGTAGGCGCTCAGACTCGCCGAGTAGGATCGCGAATTCTTGTCTGTATTAATGAGGGACTCGACGAGTCGGTGCGTGGACTCGACGCGTCCGCGCTGTAAAGTGAAACCCTAAATCTTAGGGCCTGAGCCCTATTTAAAGGCCTTTATGGCCTCCATTTGCGGCTACCAGTCCAGAGAGAGATACCCTAGCGATTGTGAGCGAGTTGTGAGAGAGTTTGAGCCTTTTGATCATTTTTGGTGTGATTTTACAAAGGAGAAAGTGTTTCTAGCAAGGGGAGGTCAAGAGGATTGCATTTCAGTGAGTTTTCGGCTTGGATCTTCAAGTTTGAGGTAGCTATTTGATCCTATCGTTTTGTTTTGCTTAAGGGCATTGAATTTAGGGTTTTCTATACCCTTTTATGACTTATTTAGTTGTGTATAGTGTCCCATTGAGTGCTAAACTCTACATCTGGACCTTTTTGAGGTCCAGATGGCCTGAACCATGCTGCTTTTTGTGGTTCTATGGAGGAAATGGGCATAGGTTGCCATGTTAGAAGGGATTTCACGGAAATAAGCCTTGGGAGCATTGTATGTGTAGCAAGATTCGACCTTTACGTGTTTATTGGTCATGGGGAAGTCAGATCTATAGATTAGAGAGGCAGATCTGACCTCAAGAGGTCAGATGAGTGTTGTCATGGGAGGAACTCGCCGAGCCCATAAGGGACTCGACGAGTCGAGTCGGGTTGCCCCGCGATTTGCGACCGGTGATGACCCGTTGAGTGTAGGGTTGACTCAGCGAGTCGAGTGAGGACCAGGGGCGAAGAGGACATGCATGGACTCGCCGAGTCACACGAGTGCACTCGGCGAGTCTGGTCAAAGTTTGACCGTGACTTTCGTTGACTTTTAGGGTTGGTCAACAATTGGACTTGTGGACTATTGAAGGGTAAAATGGTCTTTTAGCCTTCTTAGAGGGTATGGAAGAGACTAGTCTAGCCTGGAAAGCCGTTATTGATTCGAGATAATTGTTTACGTGTTTAGGCGGAGGCTAGATCAGTATACATGTGCGAGATTATCCGAGATAGCCGAGGTGAGTCTTCTCACTATACTGTACCTAGAGTGGTACATATGTGTGACCGGAAGGTCTTGTATGCTATGAGATGTATGTGCTATATGTTGTTATATGATATGTATGTGTTATGTATGTTATGTATGACATGGACCGGAAGGTCAGGAGGTTACGGACCGGAAGGTCTACCGGAATTCGGGACGGAAGTCCCCTGAGACACTTGGATCGGAAGATCCTACAGAGTTATGACCTGGAAAGGCGTATGTGTTGTATATTATATTTTGGGGAACTCACTAAGCATTTATGCTTACAGTTGCTGTGTTATGTGTTTCAAGTACTAGCGAGGGCCGCGGGAAGGCCCCGGCATGATTCGTACACACTCATAGAGATTATGTTTTGAGATTATGGGATTTGTTTGTTATGATAACATTGGACACAGTTGTTTGATATTGTTTTGATGATTGAAAATATGATTTAAAAATGAAAAATTAGTTTTGAAAATTTACGTTGTTACAAAACTCCTTTAATCTCTCAGCATATTTAAAACTCATTATTCTTGTGCATTCGTATCAATGTATGTGATAGAAAGAAGCTGAGTGGGTAAAGCTTGGGAGCCTGGTGAGCACAAAAGGTTTTCAACCTACAATAACTGAATTCTTTAATTATACATTTTACATCAAACCATTAGCCGATGATCTATTCCTATTATTTTCACTCCCTGATCCTAAAATGATGATCTTGAGGGACCTATCCTAATGGACCACTATAAGTACCAAGTGGATGATACTACTTTGGGGATTCCATAGCAATGTGTGTCGGTAAGGCAACCATGGGTGGATAAAGTACACCGAATGAGCGCATAATTCATTAACACCTACAAGTTGCAAACCTGTCAGTGTTCCACAATACTGTTTAGAATAGTCTGTTGTCGTCATCTATACTCTGTTAGATGACTATTTGTTGAATCTATATGCCCATGAATCATTATGGAGTGATATTGCTAATAATATATGATCCTATAGGATCACACCTTTATCTAGTTGGCACATTTTGTATATTTATTATTAATGTGATTATTAATAAATAATATCAATTCTTGTATTTTAATTTGGGAATAATTATTGTTTTGTGAAGATAATAATTATAAGAGAGTATTACTAGTTATTATGTCATATGGTATGATTTAATAAGTTATGTACAAAGTTTTGGACACTTTGGTTAACCATGATTAAGTTAAAGACTTACTCTACCCGTTGAGTGTTGGAGACAATTTTTGTCTCTTCCAAGACCCATGGCCGAAAATCATAAAGGCATGGGAGGTTACTGGTCAACCTTTCTTCCTTTGTCCCCCATGCCTCCACAGTAAGGTGAATGCTTTTTTATTAATTAATGGGGTTTCTTTTCTTTTCATGGACTATATAAGAGAGTGCATGGAGCTTGTTTTTGATAAGTGGAACACTCTCTTCTTCTCCCTTTCTTCTCACCAAAAATGTAAGTAGCATGGAGCTACTTCTCTTGTTTTTCTTTTGAAGATCATTCAAGTCTTTGGTGGTTCAAAGTGCTTTTCCTTTAGTGCTTATTTGAGTTTAGCACTTAAAGGCTTAAGAAGTACTTTATACAAGAAGGAACTAGCATTCCAAGTGTCTTAATCTTGATGGTGGATACTTGTAGAGAAGATCATGTCCTTTGATCTTTACATCTGCATCAACAACCCAAAACCAAATGGGTTCAAAGGCTTCAAAGGTTATCTCTAAAACATCTTATGGTTGTTTTTATTTCATTCTAACCTCTATAAATGGATCTATGATGGTTTGGTTTTGTTATGAACTAAAAATAAACTTGTTATTTTTAATGTCTTCCGTTGCAGGTTTTTGTGAAAAACAAACTTATCTTTCGTATCAAAACCCAACGGTGGTATCAAAGCCATCTTTTTATATGTTAGAATGACTTTTTATGTTTGATAATCTTTGGTTTTTCGAAAACAAGCATGGAATTATTAAGGTTAAGAAAAAACCATATTCTTTGGCAACTTCTTGGTTAAAATTGTTTATTTTTATATATAACCATTTTTCATGCATTTTAGTTATATAAAAGTTGCCTTAGAAAAAACAAAGAGTTGTTAGTTATAATATTTGATATATTGTTGTGTATAAACAAGACATTTGGACATTTGTGTTGTGTTTGGTTGACATTTATTTACTCATAAGATGTAATAGATAAATAAGTATTTTTTTCATTTGTTAACTTGTTATAATATATTAGTTAGACTATTTGCGTTTTCTTTTAAATGTGACAAGTTGGAGAAATGACCTCCTTGAAGATGAGTTAACCATTTAACACCATAATCCTAAGTTCCCAACCACAAGCTTCTACTTTTGGTTTTGGGCTTAATTATAGTCTTAATGGTTTAAGTGTTGTAGCTTTCACAACATGAAGATTTGAAGTCCTTTTGCAAGCAAGAGTTGACTTGGCAAGTGGGAGCTTGCAGACCTTTTAAAGTGTCCCTTAAGTCCTTTAGGAAAGACTTAATAATTCTTGTGATGGCTCAAAAAAATTATTACTAGATATGGCTTAGTTTATACACATTATAATGCATGCTTGTGATGTTTATTTTATGTTAAATGTATGTTATGTTTTATGTATAAAAATGGTTTTTACATGTCAAATAAAAAATTTTCATAACATAATATCACTTGGAGTTTGAGTAAAAAATATTTAAAAGATAGCATAAGATGTTTATAAATTGATATTTATAAAAACATTTTACCGGTTAAAACTAAATTTTTTGTTGAATATAGTTTTATTGTAAAACTTCTAAATACCCAACTTTAAAATATTTGAAATGGTTTAAAAGATGTTTAAACATTATATAAACTCCATGTCTTTAAAATAAATACGGAGTTTTTATTAAAAAGACTAAAATCGCTTTATAGCGTTATAACGGCAATATTATAAAACTAGTGATTATTTTTTGCGTCGAAACTTAATATATGATATTTGTGTTTTTAAACATAACGCGACATATTGATATTATATTTTATGCATGCTAAATGAGATTTAAAACATAAGTATCATCTGTCACACCCCAAAACCGGAACGACGGAAACGTTTTGGGGTGGAGGACGTCATGTACAGTATCATTTTCCATCTTCTCAAAAGCTTCATCGGTACCTGTCTATTGATGACCTGAGAATACAAGTTATTTTGAAAGAGTTTATCAGCATTACGCTGGTCAGTTCATAAGTATTTAGTGTCCTTGCTTGTAGGAAAATGTTTATAACAACGTAGTGTAAATGTTCGTAATTGTCTGCAAATGTTTGGAAATGGTTGAACTCCCTAGAAAATCCTATATTTTCTACCGAAATGTAGTCTTCTACCAAGACCCGGCCATTTTTATGTTTGTTCTTTTGTAAATGTAAGAGTTTTTCCCAGTGAAACTATCATTATAAAAATATAGTTTAAGTCATCGTTTATGTGAGATGATTACAAATAAATGTAATAGGGGAAAATAATGTTTTACCTCAGCAGTGTCACTGCTAGCTATAAAGTGATAAAAATGCAGACTCCAGGTAGTATTAAATGTACAATACACCTCGGGGAGTCTGTTTTCCTTTAATTCTTAGTCGGTTAATTAAAGGTTTAAATGTGAACTCGTATGTAACCATGATGATCGACGACTGGATAATTGATGACCCTCCGGTGTCATATGTAGTGAGGTAACATTCTGTCACCCCTTGGCCTTGTTGGCTGGGACTGTAGCTAGAAGTCGGGGTATGGGAGTGTCTGTCCCGTATAGATCTATACACACAATGCCCGCTCTCCCTCCAGGAGACTCTGGTTATAAAGTGATACAACAATGTAGTTTCGTATCGAGAAGTAGTATGTCACATTTTGATTATCGTATTCAAATGTTTGTATAGTATGTCATAGTGTAGTAATGTTTTCTCTGCACTAGTGTATAGTATATCCTCTTGTATAGTGTATAGTATGTATTGTTTCTCATTATAGTACGTATGTAATGACTCGTAACTGTACTGAATCTTGTATGTGTCGTTATAATAGTAATAGTGGGTAGTGATCTCTTAACTATACCTATTATAGTTAACTAGTATTGTTGTATGTATGCCTTTGCTACCCAAAGGTACGGAACTGAAGTGAAAGCTTTTATATCCTAACACATATATACGATATATAATTAAGGTTTCAACGACATTCGGACAAATAACAAGATACCCTAAGTCCACAACCAAACAAGGAACAGGAAATAAAGTGAGCTATCAGTCTAGATATGAGTGTGACAATAATGCATAGATATGAGTGTGACAATAATGTAAGCTTAAAACAGTTTGATAAAGGATTTAGCATTTAAAAGAGTTTAATAAAATGTTTTGAAGTGTTTGAAATCCATAAGTTTGATAACAATTTGAAAGTAATAGAAAATCTTCCTGTTTGTTCTAGTTATTAATCACATATGATTAATGCATTAACTAGATTGCTTCAACTTGTATTCCCCCCCCCCATAAAAGCATTTAAAATCATTTCAATGGTTGATTAAGGGGTATGAACTCACCTGCAGTGAGTAGTTTGGATGGAAGTGCCGGATAGGATACTAAGTGTCAAGTGAGGACTTGAGCACACACGGATCCTATGTAACATATAATGACACATATATGTATCTAATTAGTGTTTAAGCAACTAATCAAGCAATTAACGACACCCTAGGACATGGAAAACACTTTGATTCAAGTGTTAGGAGTACACAGGGTTGCATCTCGGGGTTGTAGGGCCTCACATTGGAGTTTACGGCCCAAATGGTAAGGCCCATGAGTTTACGGCCCAATGGGTTTACTGCCCATGGGTTTACGGCCCAATGGGTTTACGGTCGTAAACTCATGTCAACATGTTCCATTTTGTGTGTTTAAGGGCCTATACTCATCTTAGGGTTGTTCTAGACTCAGTTTCAAGGCTTAGGAAGGTGTTGTGGCCCCTTTTGCACCACAATTGAGAGTTTACGGCCAAGGGAGATTGTCTTGGCCGTAAACACCCTTCTGGTCATGATTTCTAGATGTTAACTAAGTTATTTGAGTATATAACAAGCTAAGGGTAGTGTACTTACGTAGTAGAAGCTTGAAAGGGTGGTTAGAGCCCAAAAACACTAGTGTGTGTTCTTGGTGTTCTTGGTGAAATGAAGAACACTTGAAGATCTACCCAAAAGAAGAGATTTCATGGATGAAATCAAGAGTGAATCAAGAAGAAGAGATGTATTAACTCATATTAGGAAGGATTCACTTACATTTTTGAAGATTTGGAGCAAAAACCTCAAGATCCTTGGGAGAGAATTCGAGTTCTAGGCTTGGAAAAGTGAAAAGTAGCTGAAAAATGACTAAGGGTCGTATATATAGCATGGAGTTTATGGCCTCCATGTGTTTACGGCCGTAAACCCATGACCCTTGGTCGTAAACTCCTCTTTTGAGGGTTTATGGCACGGTTGATGGGTTACAACTTCAATCGACGCTTCCATTTACTTATTCCTTTGATGTACTAGGCTCGGGATGCTCAAATAGACTCAAAATAATGTTAAAAGTTAGCAAGAACAAGTCTAACTTTGACTGGATTGAAAGGTTTGTACAAGATTGAAATTTCGGGTTGTCACATCATCCCCGCGTTAGAGGGAATTTCGTTCCGAAATTAGAGTCCAAGCAACTAAGTTGTCACACCCCAAAACCGGAACGGCGGAATCGTTCGAGGGTGGAGGACGTCATGTACAGTATCACAACAATGCAAAGTAGTAAACAAGCAACAACATCATCCATTGCATTAATAATATAATTTAATACCATTACAACTAAGTGTATTATGTCAAGTTATATAGACACCAAAAATATACATCAAAATAAAAGATGAGTCTTGAACGAGCTCCATCTTCTCAAAACCTGGCACCTGTACCTGTCTACTGGTGACCTGAGAATACAAGTTATTTTGAAAGAGTTTATCAGCTTTAAAGCTGGTGAGTTCATAAGTATATTAGTTTCTGTATTTGTATGAAAGTGTTTGTAAGTCTGTAATGTATAAGTTTGAAAATGTTTGCAAAAGTTTGTAATTGTTTGAACTCCCCTAGAAAACCCTATGTTTCCTACTAAAAGTAGCCTTCTACCAAGGCATCTAGTGTCTGTGTGTGTGTCTCTTGTAAGAGTATGTATTTTCCCAAATCTGACTATCATGAACCAAAAATATGGTTTTTACATTACTGTTTATTGTGTGAATATCACAAATTGAATGTAATGGGAAAATGAAATAATATTGTAGTGTTGTATTAAGTAACTACTGCTGTACTAACTACCTTAAACCAATTGTTATTTAAAGTACCATGTGATGGGCCTGTGTGTTGCTACCGACTATAGAACGCGACGATGTCAGACGTCGGAAGAAATGACGTTTCACACCCGTAGACTTGTAATTCCCACTGTAGCAAGCAGCAAGGTGTAGGATAGTCAATCCAGTATAGATCTATACACAAACTCATACGCTCCCCACTCAAGGAGATTTTGGATACAAAAACGGTCATGATAGGTAATGTCATGCCCCGTTATGTGGCTCACATAACTGTAGTAATGTTCTAGTATATGTATGTGCTAGTTGTATTGTGTGTTCCCTATCTAGCATGTATGTATGTTCTCTCTGTATGGTATTGTTTGTTTCTCATCATAGTATTCTCTATCTGTATGTTATGTTCTCTCTGTATAGTATTGACTCATGTATGAACCGACTCTTTGTATGTTTCATTGTTCTAGTAATAGTATTAGTATCTCCCTAAACTATACCTATTATTGCTTACTAGTAATGTTGTTTGAATGTATGAACATGTGTGTATACCCTTGCTACCCAAAGGTATTGAACTGAATGAAAGAAGGAACCTTTATACCTATATACATATACATAATATATAACTAGGATTCAAACGACCTTCGGACAAATAACCTGAATACCCTAAGTCCACAACCAAACAAGGAACAGGAAGTAAGGTGAGCTATCAGTCCTAAGTCCTTTCAATCCTACTTATATAACTATATCTATATAGGTACACATTTAACAGAAAATAAGTTTAAAAGAGTTTAATAAAAGTATTTGATAGGTACAAGAGTTTGTAAAACAGTTTGAAGTAGAACAGGTTGATAACACAGTTTGAAAAGTAAGAAATCCACTTGTTTGGTAGTTATTAATCACATGTGATTGATATAATAACTAAAATTCAACTTGTATTCCCCCCATAAAAGCATTTAAAAACATTTAAAAGGTTAATTAAGGGGTATGAACTCACCTGTAGTGAGTGGTTTGGATGAACGGATGGTATAGGATGCTAAGTGTCAAGTGAAGACTTGAATACACATGCGGATCCTATTTAACATATAATGATACATATATGAATACAATTAGTGCTTATAACAACTAATTATTGAAGTTGAACCATCTTAGGGACTAGTAAACACTTATTTTGAAGTGTTACAACCATATATGATTGTATATAAGGGGTATATGGCTATACAAGGGAGTGTATGGTCAAATTACACACTATTTGTGTGTGTGCGGCCAGGGTGTGTGTGCGGTCGCACACTCCCTATGGAATGTGCCAAAACGTATTTTAAGGCTTTAGGACTCATCTAGGAAGGTTTCTTACTTCATGCCTTAGCCTTATATGGAGTTCATTGCCATTTTTGGACCTAAAAAGAGTGTGTGCGGCTATACTTGGTGTGTGCGGCCGTACACATGGTGCGTGCGGCCGTACACACTTGAAGATCATATGAAATGGCGTTTTTCATGTGTAAATTCAAGGGTCTTTAGCTTATAACAAGCTATTGCAAGTGTATACCCGATTTAGAGGCTTAAAAGTGTAGTTAGAAGCCCCAAAAGTAGTGTGTGTTCTTGGTGTTCTTGGTGTTTTTGGTGATCTAACACCAAATAGGTGTTTTCACGGATCAAATCAAGGGAAAAGGCTAGTTAAGGTCATGTATTATCTATTCAAAGGATGAATCACTCACTTGATTGAAGATTGAAGTGAAACTTTGGATGATACTTGAGAGAAAACGAGTTCTAGCTTTGAAGAAGTGGAAAAAGTGTTCAAAATGACTAAGTGTTGAATATATAGGTGGGAATGTGCGGTTGGGATGGGTGTGTGGCAGCACACTCGGGTGTGCGGCCGCACACACCTTGTGTTGGTGTGTTTGGCTCAATTGCAAGGTGTTACACTCACAATACTCATCCCACGACTCATACCTTGATTATACTAGGTTTTAACCACTCTAATTGACTCTAAATAGTGCTAGAAAATAGCAAAAACGAGTCTAACCTTCATTGATTTGAATAAGTGTATAAAATAAAATTTTCGGATTGTCACATCATCCCCGCGTTAGAGAGAATTTCGTCCCGAAATTAGAGATTTAGCAATTAAGTAGTTACAAATAATTAAGCAAAAAGATGAGGATATTTCAGTTTCATCTGATCCTCTCGCTCCCAAGTGAATTCAGGTCCTCGCTTGGCTTTCCAGCGAACCTTCACTATCGGGATACGGCTTTGCTTTGTTTGCTTGACCTCTCGGTCCATGATCTCAACAGGTTCTTCCACGAAGTTGAGGCTCTCATTGATCTCGATCTCGTCGAGTGGGATTACAAGAGTCTCGTCTGACAGACACGTTTTCAAGTTCGAGATGTGGAAAGTAGAATGTACATTACTAAGTTCACGAGGTAAGTTAAGTTTGTAAGCTACAAGGGCGATCCTAGCGAGAATCTCGAAAGGCCCAATGTATCTTGGATTTAGCTTTCCACGCTTTCCGAAGCGTATCAAGCCCTTCCAGGGTGAGACCTTCAATAGAACACGGTCGCCCACCTGGAATTCCAACGGTTTCCTTCGTTTATCTCCGGACCCGTGAGAGTGCTTTCAGGAACTCGTCCTTTAGCTATCTGGGTATCACCCACCTCATCCCAGAATAGAGGGGATCTACACTTTCGGCCATAGAGGGCCTCGAATGGAGCAGCCTTTATGCTCGTGTGATAACTGTTGTTGTAGGAAAATTCGACAAGGGGTAAATGAGTATCCCATGATTTCCCAAAGTCAATCACACAGGCTCGCAATATATCTTCCAAGGTTTGGATAGTCCTCTCACTTTGTCCGTCGGTCTGTGGATGGTAGGCGGTACTCATGTCCAGCCTAGTTCCTAGGGAACTTTGTAACGACTGCCAGAACCTCGAAGTGAATCTATTATCTCTGTCCGAGATAATGGATATGGGAACACCGTGCAGTCGTACAATCTACCGAATGTAGGTTCTTGGAAGCTTCTCCATCTTGTCTGTTTCTTTGATAGGCAGGAAGTGTGCGGACTTGGTCAATCTGTCGACGATGACCCATATGGTATCAAGTCCATCCGTTGTCTTGGGCAACTTGGTTATGAAGTCCATAGTGATCCGCTCCCACTTCCATTCTGGTATCTCCGGTTGCTGGAGTAATCCTGATGGCTTCTGGTATTCGACCTTGACCTTGGCGCAAGTAAGGCATTTACTCACGAAGGTAGCAATCTCTGCTTTCATGTTAGGCCACCAGTATAGCTTTTTAAGATCCAAATACATCTTATCTGAACCTGGGTGGACGGAATAACGAGTGTTGTGCGCCTCGTTCATGACCAAGTCTCTGAAACCACCACGTTTCGGGGTCCAGATCCGATCCATGAGATAATAAGCTCTGCCACCCTTGACTTCCAAGTTCTTATCCATCCCTCTCAGGGATTCACCCGCCACATTTTCAGGTTTCAAAGCGTCGAGCTGAGCTTCCTTAATTTGTGTGGACAAGTGTGAATGGATAGTCATAGTCAATGATTTGACTCTACGACCAGAATATTCTTTTCGACTTAGGGCGTCCGCTACTACGTTGGCTTTACCCGGATGATAACGAATTTCGCATTCGTAATCACTGAGTAGCTCGACCCACCGTCGTTGTCCTATGTTGAGCTCCTTCTGGTCGAATATGTGTTGTAGGCTTTTGTGGTCTGTAAAGATAGTGCTTTTTGTTCCATACAGGTAGTGTCTCCAGATCTTCAGAGCAAACACAACTGCTCCTAGCTCAAGATCGTGAGTAGTGTAGTTGACCTCGTGTGTCTTCAGCTGCTCGAGGCATAAGCGATGACCTTACCTCGTTGCATCAGAACACATCCGATTCCTTGATTTGACGCATCGCAATAGACGACGAAGTCTTCTATCCCTTCAGGGAGGGATAGTATTGGTGCGGTGCACAAGGCTCGCTTAAGCGTTTGGAACGCTCTCTCCTGCTTCTGTTCCCAGTTAAAGACCACGCCCTTCTGGGTCTGTGTTGTAAGAGGTTTCGCGATGCGGGAGAAGTTCTGAAAGAACCTGCGATAGTGGCCAGCGAGACCTAGAAATTGACAAATTTCTGTAGGCGTCTGCGGTGCTGACCATCTCTCAATGACTTTGATTTTGGAAGGGTCCACGTGTATTCCCTCTTCGCTAACCACGTGCCCTAAGAATTCGACTCTTCGGATCCAAAATTCGCATTTCGAGAACTTCGCACAGAGCTTCTCCGAACGCAGCGTTTCTAAGACTAGTCGCAGATGTTGACCATGCTCCTCCTTACTACGAGAGTAGATAAGTATGTCATCGATGAAGACGATGACAAACTGATCCAAGTAAGGACGACACACCCTATTCATTAAATCCATGAATACTGCGGGCGCGTTGGTTAATCCGAACGGCATCACTACGAATTCGTAGTGCCCATAACGAGTTCGGAAGGCTGTCTTCGGGACATCCTCCCCTATCACTCGTAGTTGGTGATATCCGGATCTTAGATCGATTTTTGAAAAGAAGCTCGCCCCTTGCATTTGATCAAATAAATCGTCAATGCGAGGCAGAGGGTAACGATTTTTTATGGTCAGTTTGTTGAGCTCCCTGTAGTCGATGCACATACGAAACGATCCATCTTTCTTCTTGACGAACAAGACTGGAGCTCCCCAGGGTGAGAAGCTTGGTCTTATAAAGCCCTTGCTGAGCAGTTCGTTATGTTGACCAGATAGTTCTTGCATCTCTGCAGGTGCTAAACGATAGGGCGATTTGGCTATGGGGGTAGTCCCTGGAACTAAGTCGATTCTAAACTCGACTTGACGTTGCGGAGGTAATCCTGGGAGTCCTCTGGAAAGATATCGGGAAAGTCGCGTACTACTGGAATGTTCTTAATGTCTTTCATTTCTTGGCTCACATCGACCACATGAGCAAGAAATGCGCGACATTCCTTTCGCAAGAATTTCTCAGCTTGAATGCTCGAGATGATACGAAGGTTAGTGCCGGGTTTGTCGCCATAAACTACTAGAGTTTCGCCAGACGACAAATTAAGGCGAACAGCCTTTTCATAACACATGATGTCGGCATGATGAAGACTCAACCAATCCATGCCGATAATGACGTCGAAACTTTTAATTGAGACCGGCATGAGGTCGATCGAAAATGAATGGCTATCTAGTGTTAGGGTACACCCTATGAATATACTGCTAGTGCTCTCTGTCTTTCCATTAGCCATTTCTACAGTGAACGGTTCTTTAAGTGCTCGTGATTTTTGCTTAAGTAAATGAGCAAATTTTTGGTTCACGAAACTCCTCTCCGCTCTACTATCAAATAGTATGAATGCATAAGAGTTATCAAGGAGAAATGTACCAGTGACCACTGTGGGGTCGGTAACCGCTTCCTCGTGGCCTATGGCCAGAACTCTTCCCACTCTACCGGCATTCCCTGCCTTTCGGCAGTCCCTCTTGTAGTGGCCCACCTCGCCACAACTGTAGCAAGCTTGGCCCACTCCTGCGCCAGGGACTTGGTTGAGTGGCCTTGCCGGAGCTTTGCAGAAACGGACGGTGTGTCCCTTCCTGTTGTAGTTCGAATACGGCATTTCCCGGCAGGCTCCTGTGTGGTGGAAGTTGCACTGGTTGCACTTAGGCAAGCTTCCAGCGTACTGCTTTACCGGAGCAGCAGCAGTGGCAGGTGCTATCGCAGCATGAACTGCCACGACCCGCTGCTTTTTGGCAGCCTTCTTCTTCTTGTTGTCATCCCAGAGCTTCCGCTTGGAATCAGCGGTTTTGGAAGGTTCCGAGATGGCCAGAGTTGTTGTTGCGGCCGGGGTACGAACCCCATGGTCTATAAGCCGCTGTGCCAATCGCTTGGCACTATCGAATGTAGTGGGGTTTGAAGCCAAAACATTTCCCTGGAATGGAGGCACCAGCCCCCATATGAATCTCTCTATCTTCTTCCCCTCTGTATGAACCATGTTGGGACAGAGGGCCACCAGTTCACAAAACCTGGCGGTGTAGGAGACTATGTCGGAGCCCTTCATGGTTAGGCTCCACAGTTCCTCCTCCAGTTTTTGGATTTCGCCCCTCGGGCAGTACTCCTCAATTATGAGGTCTCTCAAAGTTTCCCAGCCCATAGCATTAACCACCACAAGAGATAGTGACTTTACATGGCTATTCCACCATGTCAGGGCTTTGTCTTCAAAGGTGCAAGCAGCGAACTTGACCTTGCTCCCTTCTGGACAAGAGCAGATTTCGAAAACCGATTCGGTCTTCTCGAACCATTGCGAGAGGGCAATGACTCCGCAGTCCCTCTAAAGGACTTGGGCTTGCAGTTAGTGAAGTCCTTAAAGGAGCACTCTCTCAAGCGCACATGAGCTTCACCATGAGTAGACTGAATAGGGGTTCCTCCTCCAGTGGAACTAGAAGAATGGTATTGAGCCATGGCTGTAGCCACAGCTGCAGCTACAGCAGCATTCAGTGCTGCCGTATCGATTTGAGGAGCAGGTGGTGTTACAGTTGATGGAGGATCGCGTCTTATTGATCGACGTGGAGGCATCTTTTAACTATAAGTTTAGAAAGATGTGGATATTGTTAATAATTTAATAAGAAAATTGATGAGAATGACTCATGGACTAACTCTCCATAGCCCAACAGCACAATTGAATAGCACGATTGAATGTAGGTCTAGTACTAACAGATGATAGCATTTAGATAATAATTTCCACGAGATTAGATATCTGTCAATAATACAGGTATTACAGATGTAACAAGTTCGGGAAAAATGACCTAGAAGTAGGCCTTACATCAAACCAAGATGGAAAAATTTTGACAGAATTATGACCTAATCAAGACCTAACAGGTCTAAGATTTACAAAGATAGGAAATTAGACTAGACTTTTTACATAAACTAGGTTATATCCAAAAGAGAAGTCGGGGAGACTCTAGTGGAGACGAGAACTACTAGAGTAAGTTCTTGAATCCGACAGAAGGCGTTCTATGTCCCTCATGCGCCTTTCAGATCTTACTTGCTGAGCTCGAAGTTCCCTGACTTCAGCTTGGGTTTCAGCAAGTTCCCTCTGCAGAACTGCATTGCAGACCTGAGTCCTTTCATGAGCAGATTCTAGTTGGCGAATGCGGACTGTGTTAACGCTAGAGTTGGCGTCAATCTCCACGACTCGGTCGATAGCCGCTCGACCCTGTACGGTGTTCCAAGAAATCATACGAACCATGATGGGTAGGACCCTGTCAGCTGAACCTCCCTCGATGAGGTCGTAGAAGCTTCTGTCTCCATTGTAGGGAATGGGTGACCCTGTTCCTGACTCCATCTATTCAAGTTTGTGGCCCACAAAGGTGTGGGTCCTTGAAATGTTGGACGATGGTTTGGGTTTGGGTCTTGAGCAGCTGGGGGTAGGTTGTTGACTTCTGGCTCTGAGTCAGAACCATCAGAAAAACCTTCAGCTTCGTGATCATCCAAAGGTATTGGGTGATCATCATCTGGCTCTTCTCCCAGCCATCTATCATTGTCGTGGTTGAGATAGTACGGGTCTCCGGGGATATGGAATCCAGCCATGATCTACGCGAGAAAAGGGATATAAGAAATAACTAAATAGACGAACTAATTAGCTAATTATAAGATGATCTTTATCAGTTACTTCAACATTTGCGTAGTGCATACCAGTCATATGTAACCGAGACAGGATAGACCTTAGAATAAGTGACCCTAACTCTAAGCCCACAACCAAACAAGGAACAGGAAGTAAAGCAAAGATCATAGATTCTAAGTCTATGATATCCTAGATACATATAACTTTAGCATATCCACTCAGCAACTATTGATATACTAATAAAGACCTTTACTTCTCAGATAAGTAATTATACTAACACAAAATACTTCTATAGTATTTTAAGTTTATGTTCTGTTCTACTGTTCTCTTTGTAGTAGTGTTGGTAAGTTTTTAGACTTGTTGCAACCTCACAACCACACTTAGGCACATGCTAGTCACTCCTCGGATAATATAGTTGATCAGGCTATATCTTCCCAAGGTTGACCATATGTCTCTAAGTCTACTTGTGCTGCCCAACAATCGTAGTACTTTTGTTCTGTCCTAGTGACACTGATTTTAGTATGAATGCAGGTATGTATACTTAGTTAAATATTTTATTATTTAAAAGTATAAACTCTTTATCAGAGTATTTTAATCCCGCTGCGTTTATAGTTCATATATCTTTTATGGGTTGATACACTCGATTCACTATAAACAATGCTCTGATACCAATCTGTCACACCCCAAAACCGGAACGGCGGAATCGTTCGGGGGTGAAGGACGTCATGTACAGTATCACAACAATGCAAAGTAGTAAACAAGCAACAACATCATCCATTGCATTAATAATATAATTTAATACAAGTGTGTTCGGTCAAGTTATATAGACACCAAAAATATACATGAAAATAAAAGACGAGTCTTGAACGAGCTCCATCTTCTCAAAACCTGGCACCGGTACCTGTCTACTGGTGACCTGAGAATACAAGTTATTTTGAAAGAGTTTATCAGCTTTAAAGCTGTTGAGTTCATAAGTATATTAGTGTATATATTTGTATGAAAGTGTTTGTAAGTCTGTAATGTATAAGTTTAAAAATGTTTGTAAAAGTTTGTAATTGTTTGAACTCCCCTAGAAAACCCTATGTTTCCTACTAAAAGTAGCCTTCTACCAAGGCATCTAGTATTTGTGTGTGTCTCTCTTGTAAGAGTATGTATTTTCCCAAATCTGACTATCATGAACCAAAAATATGGTTTTTACATTACTGTTTATTGTGTGAATATCACAAATTGAATGCAATGGGAAAATGAAATAGTACTGTAGTGTTGTATTAAGTAACTACTGCTGTACTAACTACCTTAAACCAATTGTTATTTAAAGTACCATGTGATCGACCTGTATCCTGCTACCGACTATAGAACGCGACGATGTAAGACGTCGGAAGAAATGACGTTTAGCACCCGTAGACTTGTAAGTCCCACTGTAGCGAGCAGCAAGGTGTAGGATAGTCAATCCAGTATAGATCTATACACAAACTCATACGGTCCCCACTTAAGGAGATTCTGGATACAAAAACGGTCATGATAGGTAATGCCATGCCCCGTTACGTGGCTCACATAACTGTAGTAATGTTCTAGTATATGTATGTGCTAGTTGTATTGTGTGTTCTCTCCCTATCTAGCATGTATGTATGCTCTCTATGTATGGTATTGTTTGTTTCTCATCATAGTATTCTCTATCTGTATGTTATGTTCTCTCTGTATAGTATTGACTCATGTATGAACCGACTCTTTGTATGTTTCATTGTTCTAGTAATAGTATTAGTATCTCCCTAAACTATACCTATTATAGCTTACTAGTAATGTTGTTTGAATGTATGAACATGTGTGTATACCCTTGCTACCCAAAGGTATTGAACTGAATGAAATAAGGAACCTTTATACCTATATACATATACATAATATATAACTAGGATTCAAACGACCTTCGGACAAATAACCTGAATACCCTAAGTCCACAACCAAAAAAGGAACAGGAAGTAAGGTGAGCTATCAGTCCTAAGTCCTCTCGATCCTACTTATATAACTATATCTATATAGGTACACATTTAACAGAAAATAAGTTTAAAAGAGTTTAATAAAAGTATTTGATATGTACAAGAGTTTGTAAAACAGTTTGAAGTAGAACAGGTTGATAACACAGTTTGAAAAGTAAGAAATCCACTTGTTTGGTAGTTATTAATCACATGTGATTGATATAATAACTAAAATTGTTCAACTTGTATTCCCCCCCATAAAAGCATTTAAAAACATTTAAAAGGTTAATTAAGGGGTATGAACTCACCTGTAGTCAGTGGTTTGGATGAACGGATGGTATAGGATGCTAAGTCTCAAGTGAAGACTTGAACACACATGCGGATCCTATTTAACATATAATGATACATATATGAATACAATTAGTGCTTATAACAACTAATTATTGAATTTGAACCATCTTAGGGACTAGTAAACACTTATTTTGAAGCGTTACAACCATATATGATTGTATATAAGGGGTATATGGCTATACAAGGGAGTGTATGGTCAAATTACACACTATTTGTGTGTGTGCGGCCAGGGTGTGCGGCCAGGGTGTGTGTGCGGCCGCACACTCCCTATGGAATGTGCCAAAACGTATTTTAAGGCTTTAGGACTCATCTAGGAAGGTTTCTTACTTCATGCTTTAGCCTTATATGGAGTTCATTGCCATTTTTTGACCTAAAAACAGTGTGTGCGGCTATACTTGGTGTGTGTGGCCGTACACATGGTGTGTGCGGCCGTACACACCTGAAGATCATATGAAATGGCGTTTTTCATGTGTAAATTCAAGGGTCTTTAGCTTATAACAAGCTACTGCAAGTGTATACCCGATTTAGAGGCTTAAAAGTGTAGTTAGAAGCCCCAAAACTAGTGTGTGTTCTTGGTGTTCTTGGTGTTTTTGGTGATCTAACACCAAATAGGTGTTTTCACGGATCAAATCAAGGGAAAAGGCTAGTTAAGGTCATGTATTATCTATTCAAAGGATGAATCACTCACTTGATTGAAGATTGAAGTGAAACTTTGGATGATACTTGAGAGAAAACGAGTTCTAGCTTTGAAGAAGTGGAAAAAGTGTTCAAAATGACTAAGTGTTGAATATATAGGTGGGAGTGTGCGGTTGGGATGGGTGTGTGGCAGCACACTCGGGTGTGCGGCCGCACACACGTTGTGTTGGTGTGTTTGGCTCAATTGCATGGTGTTACACTCACAATACTCATCCCACGACTCATACCTTGATTATACTAGGTTTTAACCACTCTAATTGACTCTAAATAGTACTAGAAAATAGCAAAACCGAGTCTAACCTTCATTGATTTTAACCACCTGGAATTCCAAAGGTTTCCTTCGTTTGTTTGCATAGCTTTTCTATTGGTCTCTAGAGGCTTTCAATCATTCACGAATCTGAACGATCTTCTCTGTCGTTTCCCGAATGATCTCCGGACCCATGAGAGTGCTGTCAGGAACTCGTCCTTTAGATAACTGAGTGTCACCCACCTCAGCCCAGGACAGAGGGGATCTGCACTTCCGGCCATAGAGGGCTTCAAATGGAGTAGCCTTTAAGCTCGTGTGATAACTGTTGTTGTAGGAAAACTCGACAAGGGGTAAATGAGTATCCCATGTCTTCCCAAAGTCGATCACACAGGCTCGCAACATATCTTCCAAGGTTTGGATAGTTCTCTCACTTAGCTCGTCGATCTGTGGATGGTAGGTTGTACTCATGTCCAGCCTCGTTCCTAAGGAGCTTTGTAGCGACTGCCAGAACCTCGAAGTGAATCTACTATCTCTATCGGAGATAATGGATATAGGGACACCATGCAGTTGTACTATCTCCCGAATGTATGTTCTTGTGAGCTTCTCCATCTTGTCGGTCTCTTTGACGGGTAGGAAGTGCGCGGACTTGGTCAATCTGTCAACGATGACCCAAATGGTGTCAAGTCCACCCGTTGTCTTGGGTAACTTGGTTATGAAGTCCATTGTGATCTGCTCCCACTTCCACTCTGGTATCTCTGGTTGCTGTAGTAGACCTGAGGGTTTCTGGTATTCGACCTTGACCTTGGCGCAAGTAAGGCATTTACTCACGAAGGTAGCAATTTCTGCTTTCATGTTAGGCCACCGGTATAACTTTTTAAGATCCAGATACATCTTATCTGAACCCGGGTGGATGGAATATCGAGTGTTGTGCACCTCGGTCATGACCAAGTCTCTGAAGCCACCATGCTTCGGCGTCCAGATCCGGTCCATGAGGTATAAAGCTCCGCCACCCTTGACTTCCAAGTTCTTATCCATTCCTCGCAGGGATTCACCCGCCACATTTTCAGGCTTCAAAGCTTCGAGCTGAGCCTCCTTAATTTGTGTGGACAGATGCGAATGGATAGTCATAGTTAATGACTTGACTTTTCGACCAGAATATTCCTTCCAACTTAGGGCGTCTGCTACCACGTTGGCTTTACCCGGATGATAAAGAAATTTCGCATTCGTAGTCATTGAGTAGCTCGACCCACCGTCGTTGTCTCATATTGAGCTCCTTCTGGTTGAATATGTGTTTTAGGCTTTTGTGGTCTATAAAGATAGTGCTTTTCGTACCATACAGGTAGTGTCTCCAGATCTTCAGGGCAAACACAACTGCTCCTAATTCGAGATCGTGTGTGGTGTAGTTGACCTCGTGTGTCTTCAGCTGCCTTGAGGCATAGGCGATGACTTTACCCCGTTGAATCAGAACACAGCCGAGCCCCTGGTTGGATGCATCGCAGTATACTATGAAGTCTTCTATCCCTTCGAGGAGGGATAGTATCGGTGCGGTGCATAAGGCTCGCTTCAGCGTTGAAACACCTTCTCCAGTTTCTCTTCCCAGTTAAAGGCCACACCCTTCTGGGTCAATGTCGTAAGAGGTTTCGCAATTCGAGAGAAGTTCTGTATGAATCTATGGTAGTAGCCAGCGAGGCCTAGAAATTGACAAATTTCTGTAGGCGTCTTCGGTGCTGACCAGTTCTCGATAGCTTTAATTTTGGAAGGGTCCACGTGGATTCCTTCTTTGCTAACCACGTGACCTAAGAATTCGACTCTGCGGATCCGAAATTCGCATTTAGAGAACTTCACATAGAGCTTCTCTGATCGTAAGGTTCCTAGGACTTGTCGTAGATGATCACTACGTTCCTCCTTACTTCGAGAGTAGATAAGTATGTCATCGATGAAAACGATGACGAATTGATCCAAGTAAGGACGGCATACCCTATTCATTAAGTCCATGAATACTACGGGCGCATAGTCAATCCAAAGGGCATCACTACGAACTCGTAGTGTCCGTAACGAGTTCGAAAGGCTTTCTTCGGAATATCCTCCTCAAGCACTCGTAGCTGGTGATACCCGGATCTCAGATCAATCTTAGAAAAGTAGCTCGCTCCCTGCGGCTGGTCGAATAAGTCGTCTATGTGAGGAAGAGGGTAGCGATTTTTGACTGTAAGCTTGTTGAGTTCCCTATAGTCGATGCACATACGGAACGATCCATATTTATTCTTGACGAACAAGACCGGAGCTCCCCAGGGTGAGAAGCTTGGTCTTACAAAGCCCTTGCTGAGCAGTTCGTTAAGTTGACCGGACAGTTCCTGCATTTCTGCAGGCGCGAGACGATAGGGCGATTTGGCTACAGGGGTAGCCCCTAGAACTAAGTCGATCCTGAATTCGACTTGACGTTGGGGAGGTAAACCCGGTAGTTCTTCTGGAAAGACGTCGGGGAAGTCGCGTACTACGGGAAGGTCTTTTAGGTCTTTTGTTTTCTGGTTCGCATCGACTACGTGTGCAAGGAATGCGCGATATTCCTTACGCAAGTACTTCTGGGCTTGAATACTTGAGATGATATGAAGGCTCGTAATGGGTATGTCTCCGTAGATCAACAAGGTTTCGTTATTCGGTAGGTTTAGACGGACTGCTTTGTCGAAACACAGAATATCGGTATGATGAAGACTCAACCAGTCCATGCCCACAATGACGTCGAAACTCTTGATTGCCACGGGTATGAAGTCGATTGGGAATGAATGATTGTCTAGTGTGAGGGTACAACCTATGTAATCTCATTAGAACTCTCTGTCTTTCCGTTAGCCATTTCTACGACGAAGGTTTCTTTTAGTGCTTGCGGTGCTTGATTAAGTAAGTGTTTAAATTTTTGGTTCACGAAGCTCCTTTCTGCCCCACAATCAAATAATACACATGCATATGAGTTATTGAGGAGGAACGTACCCGTGACTACTGTGGGGTCTGCCACTGCTTCATTGTGGCCGATAGAAAGTAGTCTCCCTGCTCCTCCCGCGTTCCCAGCTTTAGGGCAGTTTCTTTTGAAGTGCCCTGTCTCGCCACAACCGTAGCAGGTCTGGCTCACTCCTGTACCAGGGACTTGGGTGATGGGTTTTGGTGGCGTCTTGCAAAACCAGAAAGTGTGGCCCTTCCGGTTGCAGTTGGTGCAGTGCAATTCCCGGCAGGGGCCGTTGTGATGGAAATTGCACTTAGTGCACTTGGGTAGGTTCCCTGCATATGGATTTGCTGGTACAGGGGCAACAAGAGTTGTGGCAGCATGGACAGCCACAACCTGTTGGTTCTTGGAAGAGGGTTGAGTTGATTTGCCCTTATTTCGGTCCCAACGCTTTCTCTTGTTGTCGGCCGCTATGTTTGGTGCTGAGACAGTAGTTGTAGTTGTTGTAGGAGAAGAAGGGACTTCGTGATCGATAAGCCTTTGGGCCAATTCCTTGGCACTATCAAAGGTCGCAGGTTTCGATGCTAGAACGTTCCCTCGATACAAGGGCACCAAACCCCAGATGTATCTCTCGATTTTCTTGCTTTCGGTGGGGACCATGTTCGGACATAGAGTCACCAGGTCGCTGAATCTGGCCGTATATGCCACTATGTCCTTCAGTGTCTCCCAGCCCATTGCGTTAGCTGCTACCAGTGAGAGTGATTTGACATGGCCATTCCACCATGTCAAGGCCCTTTCGGTGAAGGTGCAGGCAGCAAATTTTATTTTGCTTCCTTCAGGGCAAGAGCACATCTCAAAGATTGCTTCTGTTCTTTCGATCCATTCGGACAGCGCAATAATCCCTCCGGTTTCGTTGAAGTACGTTGGTTTGTAGCTGATGAAGTCTTTATAGGTACACTCCCGTGTACGTGGTTGGATTTCACCATGGCTAGATTTGGTGCCCGTCCCAGCTCCACTAACGCCACAAGAATTTACTTGAGCCATGGCTGCGGTCACAGCTGCGGTCACAGCAGCTTGAAACATCACCGCATCGAACTGTGGAGGGGGTGGTGGTGGTGGAGTTTGATTTACAGGTATGCCTCTGGTCGGACGCTTGCGGGGCGGCATCTTTTACTATAAATTCATAGAGATGATGATAATAGTAAGAATCAATTGTAAGCATGATGAGAGTGTTTCATGGACTAAATCACCATAGTCCAACCAACAGATAGAGGCATAACAATAGAGTAGAGAAACACAAAGGTAAAGACTTTCCAATAGATTAGATAACTGTCAATATTACTGGTATTAATGATGTAAATGAGTTCGAGAAAAATGACCTAACAATAGGTCTTACATCAAACCATAAGGGAAAATGTTGACAGCTTAGGAATCTAGTTAAAGTACTTGAGAGACAGGAATATTTTACAGACTACAGCTACATCGGCATAGAAAAGAAAGGCTATTCCTTAAACAAAAAGAAAGGTGGGTTAGGCATCTTCTACCGACGACGGGTATCCCTCGGGCGAACCCTCAGCTCTGCCAGCTGACGTACAGCTTCTTGAAGCTGTCGCTCATACGCCCTCTGACGCACTCGGAGTTTTATGACTTCAGCCCGGGATGCAGTTAGCTGTTGCTTCAGAGCCTCATTGGTTCTCCTAGTCCTTTCCATAGCCTCTTCGAGTTGGCGAATGCGGACCGTGTTAATTCTAGAATTGGCATCAACTTCCATGACTCGGTCGATGGCTGCTCGACCTTGCTCTACATTCCGAAATGCGGACCGTGTTAATTCTAGATCCTGCTCGAGTTGGCGAATGCGGACCGTGTTAATTCTAGATCCTGCGGACCATGATGGGCAGGACTCGGTCAGCTGAGCCTCCCTCGTTTATGTTGTAAAAGCTTCGGTCTCCGTTGAAGGGTAAGGGCTGACCCTGCTCATCGCTCCAACGGTTCAAGGTTGTCGCCTACAAGGGTGTGGGGCCTTGAAATGCTGGTCGGGGGTTGAGGTTTGGGACAGGAGCCTCTTGCGGCAGGTTGTTGACTTCTCGTTCGGAGTCAGAACCAACCGAAAAACCTTCTGCGAGGTGATCATCCAAAGGGATTGGGTGATCATCTTCTGGCTCTTCTTCAAGCCATCCAGCATTGCCTTGGTTTGGGAAGTATGGGTCGCCGGGGAGATGGAAGCCCTCCATGCTATCTACGCGTGAAAAGGGGGTATAAGAATCTTATAATAATAGACGTACTAATCTAAGATAATTATAAGATGATCTTTACTAGTTACTTCAATACTCGCATAGTGCATACCAATTATATGTAACCAAAACAGGATAGACCTTCGAATAAGTGACCCTAACTCTAAATCCAAAACCAATCAAGGAACAGGAAATAAAGCAAAGGTCACAGATTCTAAGTCTATAGCACCTTAGTCACATGTAACCTTAGCGTACCCACTTAGCAACTATTGCCCTACTAGTAAAGACCTTTTTAGTTCTCAAATAAGTAAATATAGTAACACAAAATACTCCTATAGTATTTTAGGTTTATGTTATGTTCTAATGTTCTTGTTATAGTAGTGTTGGTAAGTTTTTAGACTTGTTGCAACACCACAACTATCCTTAGGCACATGCTAGTCACTCCTCAAAAAATATAGTTGATCAGTCTATATCCTCCCAGGTTTGACTATATGTCTCTAAGCCTAATCGTGTTGTTCAACAATCGTAATACTTTTGTTCTGTCCTAATGACATTGATTTTAGTATGAATGTAGGTATGTATACTTAGTTAAATATTTTATTATTTAAAAGTATAAACTCTTGGTCAGAGTATATTAATCCCGTTGCGTTTATAGTTTGTATATCTTTTATGGGTTGATATACTCGATTCACTATAAACAATGCTCTGATACCAATCTGTCACACCCCAAAACCGGAACGGCGGAAACGTTCTGGGGTGGAGGACGTCATGTACAGTATCATAACAATGCATAATAGTAAAGACAAGCAACAACATCCATTGCATTAATATAATAATTTTAATACAAGCGTGTTCTGTATAGTTTGTACGACACCAAAATGAATGATCAAAATAAAAGATGAGTCTTGAATGTGCTCCATCTTCACAAAAGCTTCATCGGTACCTGTCTACTGATGACCTGAGAATACAAGTTATTTTGAAAGAGTTTATCAGCATTACGCTGGTTAGTTCATAAGTATTTAGTGTCATTGGTTGTAGGAAAATGTTTATAACAACGTAGTGTAAATGTTCGTAATTGTCTGCAAATGTTTGGAAATGGTTGAACTCCCTAGAAAATCCTATATTTTCTACCGAAATGTAGTCTTCTACCAAGACCCGACCATTTGTATGTTTGTTCTTTTGTAAATGTAAGAGTTTTTCCCAGTGAAACTATCATTATAAAAATATAGTTTAAGTCATCGTTTATGTGAGATGATTACAAATAAATGTAATAGGGGAAAATAATGTTTTACCTCAGTAGTGTCACTGCTGGCTATAAAGTGATAAAAATACAGACCCCGGGTAGTATTAAATGTACAATACACCTCGGGGAGTCTGTTTTCCTTTAATTCTTAGTCGGTTAATTAAAGGTTTAAATGTGAACTCGTATGTAACCATGTTGATCGACGACTGGATAACTAATGACCCTCCGGTGTCATATGTAGTGAGGTAACATTCTGTCACCCCTTGGCCTTGTCGGCTGGGACTGTAGCTAGCAGTCGGAGTGTGGGAGTGTCTGTCCCATATAGATCTATACACACAATGCCCGCTCTCCCTCCAGGAGACTCTGGTTACAAAGTGATACAACAATGTAGTGTCGTATCGAGAAGTAGTATGTCACATTCTGATTATCGTATTCAAATGTTTGTATAGTATGTCATAGCGTAGTAATGTTTTCTCTGCACTAGTGTATAGTATATCCTATTGTATAGTGTATAGTATCTATTGTTTCTCATTATAGTACGTATGTAATGACTCGTAACTATACTGACACTTGTATGTGTCGTTGTAATAGTAATAGTGGGTAGTGATCTCTTAACTATACCTTTTATAGTTAACTAGTACTATTGTATGTATGCCTTTGCTACCCAAAGGTACTGAACTAAAGTGAAAGCTTTTATATCCTAACACATATATACGATATTTAATTAAGGTTTCAACGACATTCGGACAAATAACAAGATACCCTAAGTCCACAACCAAACAAGGAACAGGAAATAAAGTGAGCTATCAGTCCTAAGTCCTTCAAACCTTACTTATATAAATATATATGTATAGATATGAGTGTGAAAATAATGTAAGTTTAAAAGAGTTTGATAAAGTATTTAGCATTTAGAAGAGTTTAATAAAATGTTTTGAAGTGTTTGAAATCCATAAGTTTGATAACAATTTGAAAGTAATAGAAAATCTTCATGTTTGTTCTAGTTATTAATCACATATGATTAATGCAATAACTAGAATGCTTCAACTTGTATTCCCCCCCCCCCCATAAAAGCATTTAAAATCATTTCAAAGGTTAATTAAGGGGTATGAACTCACCTGCAGTGAGTAGTTTGGATGGAAGTGCCGGATAGGATGCTAAGTGTCAAGTGAGGACTTGAGCACACACGGATCCTATGTAACATATAATGACACATATATGTATCTAATTAGTGTTTAAGCAACAAATCAAGCAAGTAAGGACACCCTAGGACATGGAAAACACTTTGATTCAAGTGTTAGGAGTATACATGGTTGCATCTCGGGGTTGTAGGGCCTCACATTGGAGTTTACGGCCCAAATGGTAAGGCCCATGGGTTTACTGCCCATGGGTTTACGGCCCAATGGGTTTACGGCCGTAAACTCATGTCAACATGTTCCATTTTGTATGTTTAAGGGCCTATACTCATCTTGGGGGTGTTCTAGACTCAGTTTCATGGCTTAGGAAGGTGTTGTGGCCCCTTTTGCACCACAATTTAGAGTTTACGGCCAAGGAAGATTGCCTTGGCTGTAAACACCCTTCTGGTCACGATTTCTAGATGTTAACTAAGTGATTTGAGTATATAACAAGCTAAGGGTAGTGTACTTATGTAGTAGAAGCTTGAAAGGGTGGTTAGAGCCCAAAAACACTAGTGTGTGTTATTGGTGTTCTTGGTGAAATGAAGAACACTTGAAGATCTACCCAAAAAAAGAGATTTCATTGATGAAATCAAGAGTGAATCAAGAAGAAGAGATGTATTAACTCATATTAGGAAGGGTTCACTTACATTTTTGAAGATTTGGAGCAAAAACCTCAAGATCCTTGGGAGAGAATTCGAGTTCTAGGCTTGGAAAAGTAAAAAGTGGCTGAAAAATGACTAAGGGTCGTATATATAGCATGGAGTTTACGGCCTCCATGTGTTTACGACCGTAAACCCATGACCCTTGGCCGTAAACTCCTCTTTTGAGGGTTTATGGCACGGTTGATGGGTTACAACTTCAATCGACACTTCCATTTACTTATTCCTTTGATGTAGTAGGCTCGGGATGCTCAAATAGACTCAAAATAATGTTAAAAGTTAGCAAGAACAAGTCTAACTTTGACTGGCTTTAAAGGTTTGTACAAGATTGAAATTTCGGGTTGTCACATCATCACCCAAGTTTTGGTTTATCAAAATATGACTTTTATCATAAAATGCATAAGATTGAATTTATAAAATAAAATGAGTTTATTCTACAAATTCAATAAGTCATAAGTTTTTTTATTGTTAAAAGGAAGTTTAAAATAGTGATTTTATAACTCATCCAAAACTCCAAGCCTTAAGTATAAAATAAAGTTTTATTAAGACTATTATCGGTTCTTAAAGTCGATCTACGACTAAACTTTAAAATACCGGATTTTATTTTATAGTTGATCGCGGGCAAATAAAATGAAGTTTTATTTTGCACCAAAAGAACCTCATAACAAGTTATATATGAATTTTACAAAAGGGTACATGAATTGTTGGATGCATACAATATTCATGAGACCATGTTTTTATAAACTATAACTGTAAAACATATGTAAAACTTTTTCTAAAAATGCAAGTCATTGCCGTCATTTTGAAGAACACTCATTATCATTTGAGGGTTTTAGTGTCACGGGGTCACCTGGTTACTAGGATTGGATTTTGATGTTCGGGATAGTTTTGTAGTTTCTGGTTTCTAAAGGGTCACCTTGTTACTGGTTAGATATTTGAAATGGTTTAAAAGATGTTTAAACATTATACAAATTCCATGTCTTTAAAATAAATACGGAGTTTTTATTAAAAAGACTAAAATCGGTTTATAGCGTTATAACGGCAATATTATAAAACTAGTGATTAGTTTTTGCGTCGAAACATAATATATGATATTGGTGTTTTTAAACATAATGCAACATATTGATATTATGTTTTATGCATGCTAAATGAGATTTAAAACATAAGTATCATCACCCAAGTTTTGGTTTATAAAAATATGACTTTTATCATAAAATGCATAAGATTGAATTTATAAAATAAAATGAGCTTATTCTACAAATTCAAGAAGTCATAAGTTTTTTGATTGTTAAAAGGAAGTTTAAAATAGTGATTTTATAACTCATCCAAATCTCCAAGTCTTAAGTATAAAATAAAGTTTTATTAGAACTATTACCGGTTCTTAAAGTCGATCTACGACTAAACTTTAAAATACTGGATTTTATTTTATAATTGATCACGGGAAAATAAAATGAAGTTTTATTTGGCACCTAAAGAACCTCATAACAAGTTATATGAATTTTACAAAAGGGTACATGAATTGTTGGATGCATGCAATATTCCTGAGACCATGTTTTGATAAACTATAAGTGTAAAACATATGTAAAACATTTTCTAAAAATGCAAGTCATTGTTGTCATTTTGAAGAACACTCATTATCATTTGAGGGTTTAAGTGTCACGGGGTCACCTGGTCACTTGGATTGGATTTTTATGTTCGGGGTAGTTTTGTAGTTTCTGGTTTCTAAAGGGTCACCTTGTTACTGGTTAGTTACAATGATACAAGTTGTTTCAAGTAGGATGACTTGATCGGAATCTTATGTGATAAAGGTCACCTAAGCATGAGAGGTCTGAGGCATAGATGGGATAAACATGCCAAGCTAAGCAATATTTGTTTAGGATCCCATAATCTAGGAGTTAGATATCGTATGCAAATTGGTAATCGCTGCCTACCGAGTTTGATTAAGTTTATGAGATAAAAGTCACCTAACCATTTACTTGTTTCGTTACTTGGATCCTAGACTTTAATAAATTAATGTTTTAAGAAACAATAAAAGGTATTTATTTTTAAAGACTAAATGTTGAAAATACTAAATGAAACTTTGTTAAATTCTGTTGATAGTTGTTAATAATTTTACGCTCTACAAAACCTCTCTCTTGATGAGTTTCAAGAGACAATAACATTTGATGGTTATAATTTGTATAACTGGTATAATATCTTGAGTTTCTACCTTTAAGATAAATAGAAATTAGATATACTGAAAGATCTCATACCTGAATAACCTCTGCAACAAATTAGTCTGATCATGATACTTTGATGGAAGTATTATTGTGATGATATTGATGTGTCTCACATCATACTGAAGAAATTAACCATGACTTGCATAAAGTCTTGCATAATTATAAACATATCAGATGTCTCATAAAGTAAAGCAGATATTCAATCAGAACACTAGAAATAGCTTTAAGTATGTTCAAGCATTGAATAAAAGGAAGTCTAAGAGATTGTGCACTCGTATAGACTTATAGTTCACTTAATGGAAATACAATATAAACCCAGAAATCAAGAAAGGACCAGCTGATTAGTGTAGTTTCTATTGTGGAGGAAACTGGACACCAAAGGAGGAATTTCTCCTCTCATTTCATCTAGATGAAGAAGTCTGACTTGGATAAGACTTCAGATATCTATATGATAGAACTATTTATTTTTCCATCATTCACTTGAGTATGTAATACTTCATGTGACACTAATAATTCATATTATGTTTTGATGATTGGAATAAATAATCAATTGATTACAAACCAATGGTATTTCATGTTAAAGATATAACAAGTGTTGTTATAGTCTTTTATTTAAACAATAGATGTTTTGTTCCTATCCTTATAGGGACATGTAACAGTTGTAATTTATGAATAAATCTAGATTTACTTATCGTTTAATGGATGTTCACATTCATGTTATAAAACGATGTATTCTGTGTTAAAGTATATATTCTCATAATGTAATTTATGTAGTAAATCTACAATCTTTCATTAAATTGATAGTTCTGATCATAACACCTATATAATCAAATGATAGTTAATTGAAACTAATCTATATCATAATCATCATGACAATATATAAATAAGAAATACATATACCAACTTCAAAAGGATGGAATTTTTTGAAGGCAAATGAACTTGATTCATTTGATATATGTCTATCCTATTTATATGGGAGCATGATTCGCAAGTGTCTTTATCTATTAGTAGTTATAGAATAAAGGGCTTGAGAAAGAATTACACATAAGTGATGTATGTAATCTTTTCAATCCATGAATTGATTTGGTGATAGATGTTTATTCAATTTCACTGACGACTTTTATTCGTTATTGTTGAAACCTTTGATTTTATCAAATTGTTTCATAGTGAAGATTGAAATACAACTTAATGAGATCATCATTAACCTTTGGTTGTGATAAAGAAAATGAGTTTTGTAAACCAAGTCTTTTTGGAACATATTAGGAATTGTGGAATCGATTCACAACTCATTCCGACAATAACACTAACTCGTCATTAGTATGTTTCTTATGGAACATGATCACCTGGTCAAATTGAATCTATCTCTTGATATTCTAGGCAGCCTTCGTATTCTCTAATGGGATAGGGTCACCTGGCCAGTAGCTGAATGTCGATAGTACAAGTTTTTAAAGAGGATAAAACATAGACCTTGCAGTCTATTGTATGATGTTTTAAAAGAATTATTTACTTTATAAAATTTTTAGAATTATGCTCACTACAACAAATATATATTGAACATATATATTTTCCAACCAAACAAATGAATTAAATACTTTCTTAGGCTAAGGTTGAAATGGTTTATCCTTATATAAAAGGTATGGAGTCATTCAGCTCATGTTAGATAATAAGCTTAACCACTCTAGTATCTACTAATTGAATTTATGTCGACTATCCTAAATGATTGTTTAGGATGAAGTTTTTACTAATCCTACTAATTGACATTCCATAAGAAAAGTGCTTAGAAAGTTCTTTTTCTAGGTGGGAGCAATTTGGAACTTTAAGAGCTAAAGAACCATAAGATAAATGCATTATAGTTTGGAACTAGCAAGTTTTCAACTATTCTTGAATCTCCTTAATAGTTGATCAGAAACTAATAAAACACATAGATATGCATTCATGTATGATTATCAAGTATGGGCTTTATTAATCTTCCTCGATATAGTTTGACTATAAAGAGTAAGTGAGTTTTCAAAGGAGAAAACATACATGAACGAAAATCTTTCCAAGATTTAATCTAACATCTCAAAGTAAGAATCTTCTTTTTTATAAGTTAATTGCATGGTGTGATTTAATTATGAATCTAGATGACTCTTGTGTTATCTATAAAGCTAGTGGGAGCGCAGTAACATTCCTAATGTTTTATGCAGTCGAGATATTAATTCATGGAATAAGGATCTATATAGATAGATCGTGGCAACTTAAAGGATGAAGTAAAAATGCATTAACTGTCAAGGATCTTAAAAATCTTAAGATAAAGGACTCTGAGAGAGTTATATTGTCAAAAACCACATGACATGATTTCAAGCAAAATCCCAGTGCAAATGTTTTGAACTAGATAACATGATTGTATTCCATATGCTGCTGCAATTGGAGAAATTGATTATGCATAAAGGCCAATATGTCGTATGCTTAGCAAGTCATTGTCTGACTTATAGGAACATTCTAAAGTACTTGCAAGAACTATAGAAATATTCCTAATCAACAGAGTATTTGAAAGAAAGCTATGTTAAAAGTTGTTACACATGTGCTAAATTTTCAAATAAATTTAGATGATTCTTAATCACAATCGGGCGTGTCTTCATTATGAATGAAGAGAAAGATACATGGATAGTATTTCCATGTAAATTTTAATTATAGTTACAAATCAGAGTTAGAGTACATTGTGGTTTGGAGAACCATGTACAAAAATGCTTAATGTATAGTTCATTATGACTATAAGTAAACCCATTACGCAAGTATTTGTATCTAATTCGTATTTAAGCATCTAATTCATTCTCAATAGTTCTTCTTTATACCTGAGTTATGTATAAAACTGAAAATGATTGAATTCGCAAAGTTTATACAAATCAACATTGTCAAATCTACTTAACAAATCTGCTTCATTAGCTAAAGCATGAAAGTCAAGCTGGTGCTATAGGGCATTGTTGATATAAGTAGATGTATTTGATTAAAATTGAGTATTTGGATATTGAAACAGTACGAACAACATTTATTGAAACGAATTGATATATTGGATATAAGTGATTCATTAACTAATTGTTGTGTTCTATGTTAGCATGTTTAAATCCTTGAATAACTAGGTTATTCTAAATGTCCATAGTCGTTCATAGTTGTGGGAGCATCTATGAGGTAAGACTAATATGAGTGGATTGGTGGATTGTCATGGAGATGAGAATATGAAGAGCAGCTACCAACTTCATAGATACTTGATTAAGAGAATAAGTATTGGACTCGACCCACATCAAAACCACTTTATGGGTCGTAGTCAAGAGTGATGTTTTGATCAAGGTTGTATCTTTGTATTCTTATACCTGAGATACATATTTGGGACTTGAAGTGTAGGAATTGTTGTGCTTTGACATGGTTTAACGTTGTTCCGTAAAATAGAGGTCATATGGGCCATCGTTGGTTATGACATGAACTACATTGATAAGTGTATGTAGTCAAGATGGGATTTCTCCCCCTTATTCGTTAAGAGTTAGACATCTAAGGCCTTACTAAAAGTTGAAAACTAACTGAGATTGATCGCGATCCATATCTCATGTTCAACATGATGTCTAAGACAAAGGAATAATTGATACCACATCTTTAGTAACAATTGTATATTAGAGCTCCTGGAATTGGTTGTTGATGAGATGACACCCTTCATATGTTGTTAGGGGCAGTAGCACGTTGCTAGATGTCAACTACTATCTATGGCAATCTATAATGAATCTTGTGCAAGTGGGAGATTTTTGAATCTATATGCCCAATAATCATTATGGAGTGATATTGCTAATAATATATGATCCTATAGGGTCACACCTTTATCAAGTTGGCACGTTTTGTATATTTATTATTAATGTGATTATTAAAAAATAATATCAATTCTTGTATTTTAATTAGGGAATAATTATTTTTTTGTGAAAATAATAATTATAAGAGAGTATTACTAGTTATTATGTCATATGGTATGATTTAATAAGTCATGTACAAAGTTTTGGAAACTTTGGTTAACCATGATTAAGTTAAAGACTTACTCTACCATGGTTAATAAAGTTGGAGACAATTTTTGCCTCTTCCAAGACTCATGGACGAAAATCATAAAGGCATGGGAGGTTGGTTGTCAACCTTTCTTCCTTTATACCCCATGCATCTAAAGTAAGGTGATTACTTTTTATTAATTAATGGGGATGCTTTTGCTTTTCATGGACTATATAAGAGAGTGCATGGAACTTATTTTTGATAAGTGGAACACTCTCTTCTTCTCCCTTTATTCTCACCAAAACCGTAAGTAGCATGGAGCTACTTCTCTTGTTTTTCTTTTGAAGATCATTCAAGTCTTTGCTGGTACAAAGTGCTTCTCCTTTAGTTCTTATTTGAGTTAAGCACTTAAAGGCTTAAGAAGTACTTATACAAGAAGGAACTAGCATTCCTAGTGTCTTAATCTTGATGGTGGATACTTGTAGAGAAGATCATGTTCTTTGATCTTTACAAGGCTTCAAAGGTTTTCTCTAAAACATCCTATGGTTGTTTTTTTATTTCATTGTAACCTCTATGAATGGATTCATCATGGTTTGTTTTTGTTATGAACTAAAAATAAACTTGTAATTTTTAAAGTCTTCCGTTTCCGGTTTTTGTGAAAAACAAACTTATATTTTGTATCAAAACCCAACAACTATTCACCCTTGGTATAATAGTACCTTAATCGTCACCGCCTGACCTCATTGTTTCATCTTTCACAACCCTTTTATGTCCACTATATTAAAAGTATGATAAAAAAGATATAAGATTAAATCAAGTAGAATCATGTCATATTATTTAATCTAAAACATATATCTTAAACACTAATAATAAGCACACATAGAATTATCATTTAAATACTTTATATCTATGTGTAAGATGAAAATAAGTAAATGGTCGTATTTACAACAACTTGATGAAAAAAAAAATTATTTATAAGAATTTGATCCATGAGAAATAAATATAATTCGTGTAATTAATTTGAAATTATTTATTTCATGGAAATATTAATTTTAAATGTTAAGTATCAAAACATATCATAATATATCATAAGGTATAAGTTATTACGTCATGTACATCTTTTTAGACAAAAAGGGGGTTTTTGTCTTATATGGATTTATATGTTGTAAAAGTTATAAAATTTAGATGAGTTTTTATAGAAAAACTAGCTTCTTATTTTTATAAAATATTCAAGGAGACCATAAAGTAGAAAGAAGTCTTGTTTTTGATTAATTTATTCAACACACCATGCTCTTAGAAAGAATGGCTAGTTGATTTAATAAAGCATGGGTCTTAAAGTGCTAAGACCCATGGGATAAAGGCTTAAAGTAAGGACTTAAAAGTAGTAGTTTTCTCCCTTCTTTCATAAGCCAAAAACCATAAAATTTCTTCATTCCCTTCTCCATATTCTCTCTTGTTTTGTCTCTTAAATTGTTAAGATCAAAGTAAGAAGAATTTTGATACTTTGCTTGAAACACTCCTCTAGTACGGAAGCGTTGTTTTGTTCATAAAGGCTTAAGAAATTCTTTTATTCCACAATGAAGACTAGAATCTTATCAAGTTGGCTAAATGTTGGTGGATACTTCTAGAGAGCTTCTTCCTTGGCGCTTAAATCCATCTTCATCAACTTCCCAATTGTCAAAAGGAACCCAAGTCTTCAAAACTTGTTTTGCTTTCCTTTCTATGGTTGTTTTAATCTTTCTAAATTTTGAAAAATGATCTTTTGGTGGGAATAAAACTAGTTTTATTTTGATCAAAATTTAAATCTTATGTTGCTATCTTTGTGTTTATAAAACAATTTTTGAATAAAAACCCAACAATTGGTATCAGAGCCATTTTTGCAAGATTAGTTAGATTATTTGTTAAGTTGATGAAATACTTTTTTTGGCAAATATGGATGGTTTTCTCTTTGCAAGAAAAATTCATACATATTTTCTATGACAACTTTAAAATGTTTATAATAATTATTTTTAACTAAAAGTTCACATGCATCTTTTTAGTCATAAAGGTTGTCTAAGAAAAACAAAGAGTTGTATTCTATAATTTTGAGTATATAAATGTGTACGATGTGAATAAACTAGCCATGGACATTTGTGTTGTAGCATGTGTTGAGTTTTTTGAAATGGTTGTAATTATTTGTTTATTCATATGGTATCTAATAGTTAAATAGATAGTTTTCATTTGGTAATTGTTGTAAGTAATACATTAGTTTTATAAATAGTTTTATTTCTATAAAAATGTAACAAGAATGAAGATGGTGGCCATTTTGAAGTTCAAAAGTTTATAAACTTGATTTTATTATTGTTTCTCAAATTTTATAAAATTATTTTTATAAACTTTCTACAAGGTGTGTGAAGCAAGTGGGAGTACATGAAGACTTTACAAGATAAAGGTCTATTATGTCCTTTTAGGAATGGACTTGATACTTTTCCGATGTCTCACAAAAATATTACTAGTTTATGGTTTGGTGTATGCACATATGTTTATAACATGCTTGTGTTGTTTTCTATTTATGTTATTATTATTATGTTATGGTTGATAATTAGTTTTTCAAATGCAAAATAATATTTAAATATAAATAAACATCACAAAGGAGTTCAGTTTTAATGAAATTTACTTTTTAACATAAAATGGTAGAAATGGTTTTAAAATAAAACAAATTTTATCGTTAAAACTACTAACCGGTAAAATTTATGGATTAAAATTGTGTACGTTTTAAAAAAAATTGTAAACTTATCAAACTCCAAACCTTATTTTATAAAAGGAAGTTTTATTAAACGGTTTACAAATATTCTAAAGCGCTCAAGTGTAAAACTTAATAGTAACTATTAAAATTTGATCACCTCAAATTTATAAAATCGGATTTTATAAAAAACATTGTTACAATGTGATTTTACATAAAATAATATTTTTTTTAAGTATAACATGGTTTATTGGATGCATGCAATAACCATGATATAATATGTTTTTAAAACTAGAATTATAAAAACATCAAAGACCATTACAAATTGGATGATTTGATGATAAATCTTTTGTGATGAAGGATACCTGAGCAACAGAGTTTCGAGGCATAGATGGGCTCAAACATGTCTAAATAAAATTGTCATTAGAGATCCTACAAATCTCGGAATTATATGGTAAGATATAATTGATAAACGATATCTACCGTGTTGAATTCAAATGGATGGGATAAATGATACCTAACCATTTATTTGTTTTGCAACTTAGATCCTAAACTTTGATAATTAATGTTTTTGGAAACCAAAAGGGTATTAGTTATTAAAGATTAAATATTGAAAATAATAAATGAAGTTTTTTAAAATTTTGTAAATATAAGTAATCCACTCTCATTACCATGAATAGTCATTTTCTTTAAATGACTTGATAATACAATAACATTCAATAGATATCACTTCAATGAATGGGAGACAATCTCGTGAGAGATGTGAACTTGTATACACTTAAATTTCCTTGTCCTAAACAATTTTCTTTGAGCAATACACCTGCACATGATACCTAGTAAAGGCATCATTGTGATGCTCAAGATCCTTCTTACATCATACTAGGAATAGTTACACCTAACTTCCACGAAGTCTTGGATAATTTAGACATATATCTGATGATATAACATGCTAAGAAATATTCCAATAAATATAGTGTTATTTGTTTTAAACTTGTTCAAACAATGAAATAATGCAAGGCTAAAAAGAGTCACTTTTTGTGATCTAAGAAGTCGATGTTTTTATGGACTCAACATCTTTAAGTCCAAGAAATCCAAGAAGGCCCACATAGATGGATCTTGTTTCTTTTGTGGATAAAACGGACAATTTAAGAGGAACTGATCCTCTTATCTGAAAAGAAAGTCTGGAAGAGACTAGTACTTCAAGTATCTACCAGATATGTCACATCCCCGAACCAGGACGGCGGAAATGTCCGGGGGCGGATGACGTCATTGTATAGTATGATAATAGTTGAATATAAATGAAACATAGCAACCCAAGCAACGTACATTGAAAATACAAACTTACATAGTTTACATACTGTATTTGTTCATAAGTTACACAAAAGTGACCGAAAAGTAAAATTCCATAGTGCAGCATCACTTGATCTCAAAAAGAGTTGATTGCCTGTTACTGGTTCCCTGAGAATACAAGTTATTTTGAAAAGTGTCAACATTGAATGTTGGTGAGTTGATAAGCATATCTGTATGAAAAGATTTGTAACTGCCTTGTTTAAAAATGGGTTGTATATCTCTAGAAAATCCGATAATTTCTATAAAAATAAGTTGTAAGTCTTACACCAATGACTAAAAATATATGTATGCATGTCCTTTGTTTCTTTTCCTTGTAGATGTAAACTGTATGTTCCCAGAATATCCAATATTTGTTGATGTATGAAAATTGTAGTCTTAAACCCTTAGACCATAAATGTAAACAATAGTGTACTGAAAGGTAGTATGCACTTTTATATTTTAATAAAACCGATGAAGTGTAAGCTTCCCGTAAACCAAGATAGTATTTTTAATCCCTAAGTGAGTTATTTTAACCATGGTTGATGTGATTGTTATGCCTATACGATGTTCTTCAGGCGTCAGAATCGGTAAGATATTTGTCACCCTAGACTGGCTCGTCTAGCTGTAGCGAATAGCTCGGGTGTGGGGTTGTCAATCCTGTTTAATTTTATACACAACTATCTCGCTCTCCCTCCAGGAGACTCTGGTTATAATGCAGGACTTATAGTGTACGCTAGGTAGGTACGGTGAAGTGAATGTCTCACTAGAGCATTAACAGATTTACGTGAAGTACGACTCCCTTTTTCTTATGTTATGAAATAATAACACTGTTGAAAATTTATGACACGTATTTTATGACACGTGTTTTATGGCATGTGTCTTATGACATGTGTTTTACGACATATGTTTTATGACACACAAACTATGCCGTTTGTAGTTTAACCTGTGTACCTTTTGTGAAAACTATTTATATGACTTTATATAAATAATCGGTTATAATCATGTCTAGTGGTAATATCTGTTTTTTAAACATAGCATTCTTGGGTTTTAACCTACAAAAATGACTAAAAGTACGACCACTTTTACTAGAAACGTTATTTTTAGCAAAAATTACCAAAAATTTGTAATTTTTATTTCTCATACTTGACCGATTGAAACTTATATTACAAAATAGCTTATTTTGTCAATTTTACCATAAAGGTCACGATTTTTAGAAAAATCAAATGAAGCCTCCAACATTTTTATACAAATACTTGTACCAACTTTAATTTGAAAAGTGAGACATTAATGTATTCAAAAAACAACATATTTTGACATAAGTTTTTGGTATATCCTTGTGTGTGTGTGTACCTCAAACACGATTTTTAGTATCCAAAATGGTGTTAACCACATAGATTTCGATTTTCATGTTATAAGCAAATATTATCTACTTTTTATACAAGGATTATCCCACACTCAACAAATAGAGATAGTGCATGCAAATGTCAAAAGGACAAACACATTTTGACTTATAAAACCTTATGAGTCACGATTTTTATGTATACATGTAAGATGATTTCAACATTTTATGCACATATTATTTCATAAACAAGTTGATGCATGCAAATATCCATTGGGTAAACGTAAATTTTGACTTGTCTTCCCCCCTCCCCTAAAAGCATGTAAAACACGAAAAAATTGGGGTATGAAGCTCACATTGGTTATTTTCGTGGGTGGTAGGAAGGAAAGTGAATTTAGTCCTAAATTTGCTAGTTGTGACATCATCCCCCCGTTAGAGGGAATTTTGTCACGAAGTTAGTTCTAGTGCGGGTCCTCGAGAACTCAGGAAGAGATGTGGATACTTCTGCTTCATCTGGTCTTCACGTTCCCAGGTGAACTAGGTCCTCTTTTGGCACTCTATCGGACCTTCACAATGGGATGCGACTCTGTTTCGTTCGTTTTACCTCCTTGTCCATTATTTCTATGGGTTCCTCAACAAAGTGAAGGTTCTCGTTTATTTCGATCTCATCTACTGGGAAAATGAGAGTTTCGTCAGATAGGCATTTCTTGATATTGGACACATGAAAGACAGGGTGTACATTGTGGATTTCAGACGGTAAGTAGAGTTTATAAGCCACCAGACCAATGCTAGAAAGGATTTCGAACGGTCCGATGTATCTAGGATTTAATTTCCCACGCTTCCCAAAGCGTATTATCCCTTTCCAATGAGAGACCTTTAGCAGTACACGATCACCGAGTTGAAATTCCAAGGGCTTCCGTCGTTTATCCACGTAGCTCTTTTGTCGGTCTCTGGACGCCTTATTCGTTCCCTAATCTGAACGATCTTCTCAGTTGTTTCTTTGATGATCTCAGGACCCGTGAGAGTGTTGTTGGGTACCATTCCCTTTGCCAGTTGTGTGTCTCCCACCTCATCCCAACGGAGAGGTGATCGGCATTTACGTCCATATAGAGCCTCAAAGGGAGCGACCTTGATGCTTGTGTGACAGCTATTGTTGTATGAGAATTTGATCAGTGGCAGGTGGGTATCCCATGCCTTGCCAAAGTCTATCACATAGTCTCTTAGGATATCTTCCAATGTTTGGATCGTCCTCTCACACTATCCATCTGTTTGGGGATGGTAAGTAGTACTTATATCGAGCTGAGTTCCCAATGACCTCTAAAGTGACTGCTCAAACGAGAGGTAAAACTAGTATCCCTGTCAGAGATAATAGATACTGGCACGCCGTGTAATCTCATGATATCTTTTATATAGGTCTTGGTTAATTTCTCCATTTTGTCCGTTTCTTTTATTGGCAGGGAGTGGGCGGACTTGGTCAACTGGTCGTCAATTACCCAAATAGTGTCAAGCCCGCCCGATGTCTTGGGCAACTTGGTTATGAAATCCATTGTTATCTGTTCCCACTTCCACTTGGGTATTTCTAGTTGTTGTAGTAGACCCGAGGGCTTCTGATACTCTACCTTAACTTTGGCGCAAGTCAGACACTTGCTCACATAGGTAGCAATTTCAGCATTCATATTCGGCCACCAATAATGTTGCTTGAGATCTAGGTACATTTTTTCCGAACCTGGATAGATGGAGTACTTAGTTTTGTGGGCCTTATTCATGACCATGTCTCTAAAGCCACCGAATTTCAGTGTCCAAATTCGGTCCATAAGGTAGTAGGCTCCTTTGTTCTTGATCATGTGATTCTTGTTCATCCCTCGCAAGGCTTCGTTTGTGATGTTTTCCGGTCCCAAGGCTTCCAGTTGAGCCTCTTTGATTTGTGAAGACAAGTGGGAATGGATGGTCATTGTTAGCATTCTTACTCGGCGAACCGAGTATTCTTTCCGGCTTAGGTAATCTGCCACCACATTGGCTTTGCCCGGATGGTAACAGATCTCGCACTCGTAATTGTTCAGCAATTCAACCCATCGCTGCTGCCTCATATTTAGTTCCTTCTTGTAACAACCCATTATTTCACGTCAAACATGACCTTTTGATAAAGGATTATTTAGAATAAATAAACTTATCTAAGTTGTAGTATATGTCACAAGGTTTCCAAAAACATAAAGAACACCGAAATCCGAGTTATAACGAAGAAGTTATGACCCATCAAAGTTCCGCGTTGGAACCGGCACAGCATTATGTGTCATGAAAACTGAGTTCACTATAAACAATGCTCTTATACCAATCTGTCACACCCCCAAACCAGAACGGAGGAAACGTTCGGGGGCAGAGGACGTCATGTCAAGTATCACAACACATGCATTATAGTAATCAAAGTACAAACAGCCATTGTATTAATAAGTATAAATTTACATAAGTGTTTAAACATTACATATTCAAACATCAAAGTAGATACAGTAGAAGACAAAAGACACAACATGGTACTAGAATGTCTTCTTAGGAATCAAGAATATAGAGGTACGAGCCTATAGAACAGATCTTGTTCAAGTAAGGTCGTACCTCTGTATTCTTGATTCCTAAGAAGACAGTCTAGTATCGTGCTGCGTATTTTGTCTTCTACCATATCTACTTTGATGTTTGAATATGTAATGTTTAAACACTTATGTAAAACTTATACTTATTAATGCAATGGTTCTTTGTACTTTGGTTACTATAATTCATGTATTGTGATACTTGACATGACGTCATCCGTCTCCGAACGTTTCCGCCGTTCTGGTTTGGGGTGTGACACTTCTGATTTAGAATGTGTTGGAGGCTTTTGTGATCCGGGAAAATGGTGCACTTCGTACCGTAGAGGTAGTGCCTCCAGATTTTTAGTGCGAATACGATTGCTCCCACTTCCAGATCATGCGTGGTGTAGTTCACCTTGTCGTTCTTTAGTTGTCTTGACGATAGGCTATGACTTTCCCTCGCTACATCAGTACACAACCTAATCCTTGATTGGATGCGTAGAGCTTGTTTCAAAGTCTTCTGTCCCTTCTAGGTGAGACAAGACCGGGGCGCTGCATAGAGCTTGTTTCAAGGTTTGGAAGGTAGCCTCCTATTTCCTCTCCCAGATGAAAGGTACACCCTTCTGGGTTAAGGCGGTGAGCGGCTTGGCGATCTTAGAGAAATTCTGTATGAACCTCCTGTAGTAACCAACAAGGCTTAACAACTATCTGATCTCCGTTGGGGTTCATGGGGTTGCCCAGCCTTCGATTGATTTAACTTTGAAATGGTCCACATGTATTCCCTCCTCGCTGACCACATGACCCAGATAATCCACCCTTCGAATCCAAAACTCGCATTTGGAGAACTTTGCATACAACTTCTCCGCCCTTAGTGTTTCCAGAACCTGCCACAGATGTTGACTGTGTTCTTGCTTACTTCGTGAATAGACGAGTATATCATCGATAAATACAATCACGAAGTTGTCGAAGTAGGGCCGGCAGACTTGGTTCATCAGGTCTATAAATGTTGCAGGCGCATTTGTCAGACCGAAGGGCATCACTACGAATCCATAGTGACCATAGCGGGTTCAGAATGCATTCTTGGGGATGTCTTCTTCTCGGAACCATAATTGGTGGTACCCGGATCTTAAATCTATCTTCGAAAAGTAACTTGCTCCTTGTAGCTGGTCGAATAAGTCGTCGATCCGGGGAATAGGGTACCGGTTTTTGATAGTAAGTTTGTTTAGTTCCCGATAATCGATGCACATGCGAAACGACCAATCCTTTTTCTTGACGAATAAGACCGGAGCTCCCCAGGGTGAGAAGCTTGGCCTTATACACCCCTTGTCAATAATTCACTCAATTGACTGGAAAGCTCTTGCATCTCCACAGGAGCTAATTTATATGGCGACTTGGCGATTGGTGTGGCTCCGGGTATCAAGTCGATCCTAAATTCGACTTGTCGTTCTGGAGGTATTCCTGGAAGGTCTTCGGGAAACAAGTCGGGAAAATTGCACACCTCCGGGATGTCTTTAATGTTCTTTTCCTCTTTCTTTTTATCAACCACATGAGCTAAAAAGGCGTAGTTCTTCTTGTTTAAACACTTATGTGCCTTAATACATGAGATGAGGTGAAGGTTCGTACTGAGTTTGTCGCCATATATAACCAGGGTTTCATTGTCAGGTAGGTGAACGCGAACGGCCTTCTCGTAACACATAATATCGGCACGGTGGGGGATTAACCAGTCCATGCCAATGATCACATCAAAACTCCTAATAGTAACCGACATTAAGTCGATTTGAAAAGAGTGGTTATTTAAAGTTAGTGTGCACCCTATGAATACATCGTTTTTCGTTTCTATTTTTTGCCGTTAGCCATTTCCACAGTAAATGTTTCGTTTAATGCTTGAGGATTTTGGTTGAGTAGGTGTTTAAACGTATGACTCACAAAGCTTCTTTCTGCCCCACTATCAAATAAAATGCATGCATAAATGTTGTTGAGGAGGAACGTACCAGTGACCACTGCGGGATCCTTCATTGCGTCCTCATGTCCTATTGCTAGGACTCTTCCTGTTCCCCCTGTGTTCCTGTTGTTGGCCTTTGGACAGTTTCTTTTGTAGTGACCCGTTTCTCCACACCCATAACATGCTTGACTCACACCAGAATTGGTAGGTTGGTTGGTCTATTTCTGTAGTATCGGGCGGTGTGCCCCTTCATATTGCAGTTGGTATAGTGCATCTCCAGGCATGCACCATTGTGATGATAGTTGCATTTATCACAGTTTGGGGGATTACGTGTATATGTCTTGGTAGGTGCTGATGTGGCAGGAGTGGTAGCGGCATGAACTGCCGCAATTTGTTGCTTCTTTGCAGACTCCTGATTTTGTTGCCCTTTCCTCTTGTTTCCAGAGTTTCTCTTGTGATCATTCCCCTTTTTTTGTTCAGTAACGGGAGTCATTATGCCCTTCAGTACCCCATGATCAATGAGCCTTTGAGCAAGGCGCTTGGCGCTGTCGAATGTTGTCGGATTAGCAGTAAGTACATTCCCTGGAATTTGAGGTGATAACCCGCAGATGTATCGTTCAACTTTCTTGCTTTCGGGAATGATCATTCCCCGACGCAGGATTACCAGGTCGCTGAATCTGGCAGTGTAAGCTTCAATGTCAGATCCCTTCATAGTGAGATTCCATAACTCCTGTTCGAGTTTCTGTACCTCACCCCTCGGGCAGTACTCTTCAAGCATCATGGTTTTGAGGTCCTCCCAAGTCATTGAGTTCAGCACTGGGAGTGTTAGAGCCTTGACGTGGCCATTCCACCATGAAAGGGCTCTATCGGCAAAAGTACAGGCTGCAAATTTAACTTTGCTTTCCTCCGGGAAGCCAGAGATCTCAAAGACTGACTCTGTCTTTTCAAACCACCGAGTTAGAGCTATAACACCTCCACTTCTGTTGAATGCCTTTGGCTTTCCGTTTGTAAAGTCTTTATATGTGCATGCTCGCTGAAGCCCTTGATTAACCCCATGGTTGGAACTGCCCGTTCCGTTTCCGCTTCCGCCTCCGTTTGCACCACTGCTTCTAATCTGTGCTAGAGTAGCAACGACTGCGGCTGTAATTGCCGCCTGGAATATGGCCGAATCCATTTGTGGTGGAGGCGGCGGTGACGGTGGTGTTGTTGCGTTGTTATTGCGTCGGTTGTATCTTCGGGGCGACATTCTAATGCCACAAGTGGAATTTGGTAAATTTTTGGATAAGGGTTATGATGTGGATACTATTGTAATGAAACATCGCATTTAGCTATGTCGAGTGTAGTGGTTATCGAGCATTATTTTGTACATATAATTGAAATCTTGTTATATCAAATAAAATGAACAGATAAGACATAGTAGATACCAACATCCATAAATAAAAACACATGTTTGTTTGATTAATGTTAAAGTAATGGTACATAACTTTTGGAAAATTGACCTTTATAAGGTCTACAATACATCAAGATAACAATCTGGCAGCATAACGAGCCTCTGAGTAGTGTAATCACTTAGAAGTAGGGTCGGTCCTACATATAATATAAAAGAAAGGGGTAGCACTAACGCGTACCCTAAAAATTTAGTCTACCATAGATGGTGAGTATGATGGATCCTATCACGTCGAGTATTCCCCTGCGGTGCCTGGGATGAAGTAGAAGCGCCCTCTAGTTCAGCTAGTTGGCGCTCGGCTACAAGCACTCTCTCCTCAAGAGAAGCATGTCTCTGCTGATATTCCCTTAACTCCGCTCGCACGGTAGTAAGGTCCTCAATGACTCAGTCCATAGGGTAGTAATCCATCTCGAGGTCTCGAGTGCGTGCGTCCATGACCTCTACATCAACTCTCGTCTCCATAACTCGGTTCTCTATCGTCTGAGCCTGATCTCCAACGTCTGAGATCCGACGGATCATAACGGGAAGGGCTCGGTCAGCGGGTCCTCAATGGCGGAGGTTGTAAAAACCTCGCTCCATACCATAAGCTGAGTGTTGTCTTTGATGTCGGCTCCACCTCTCAATGTCATCTGCCTAGTGGGGCGTAGGGCCATTATAGCCCCAACGATGTGTAGGTACTCTAGCCATGTAGGGATGATCGATGACTTCGGACTCCATGTCCGACTCATCCTCGTGGTCTTCCTCTTCCTAGACTTCTTCCTCAAGCTCATCCTCCGCCTCTTCCTCTAGGATCTCCTCGGGATCCTCCTTGATCCATCCTCTGTTCCCCTGGGTGGGGAAATAAGGATCTCCCAGATGGTGGAAACCTGCCATGGCGTCTGTACGAGAATATAAGCACAAGAAAATATATGAAAGATTCATAAAATGCCAAAATACTCCTATGGTATTTTATTTCATTGTGTTTTGTTCTTAGATCCTTTTGGTTTAAAGTTGGTAAGTTTTAGATTTGTTGTCCATCTCAACCACTCCTAAACACATGTTGGTCATATCTCGAATAAATATAGTTGATCAGGCTATATTTACCCTAGATATGATTACATAACTGTCTATGATTAGCTGCGATGCCCAGCTCCCCGAAAGACTTTTTAGTTGTTTCTTGTTAGGACACTACTCTTAATATGCACACGTGTAAGTATATTTTTTATAAAATACTTATATTTTTAAATTATACTTTTGGTCAGCGTGTTTTAGTCCCATTGTATTTTTAGTTGTATATCTTGTATGGTTAGATATACTAGTTCACTATAAACAATGCTCTGATACCAATCTGTCACGCCCCCGAACCAGGACGGTGGAAATGCCCAGGGGTAGATGACGTCATTGTATAGTATCATAACAGTTGAATATAAATGAAACATTCCAAACCAAGCACCATACATTGAGAATACAAACTTACATAGTTGTATTTGTTCATAAGTTACACAAAAGTGACAGAAACGTAATATACCATAGTGCAGCATCACTTGATCTTAAAAAGAGTTGATTGCCTCTTACTGGTTCCCTGAGAATAATGGTGATTTTAAAAAGCATCAACATTGAATGTTGGTGAGTTCATAAGCATATTTGTATGAAAAGATTTGTAACTGCCATGTTTAAAAATGGTTTGTATATCTCCAGAAAATTCGATACTTTCTATAAAAATGAGTTATAAGTCTTACACCAACGACTAAAAATATATGTATGCATGTCCTGTGTGTTCTTTTCCTTGTAATTGTAAAATGTATGTTCCCAGAAAATCCAATATTTCCTTATGTATGAAAACTGTAGTCTTAAACCCTAAGACCATAAATGTAAGCAATAGTGTACTGAAAGGTAGTAAACAATCTTATATTTTAATAAAACCGGCGAAATGTAAGCTTCCCGTAAACCAAGATAGTAATGTTAATCCCTAAGTGAGTTATTATAACCATGCTTAATGTGACTGTTATGCATGTATGACGTTCTTCAGGCGTCGGAATCGGTAAGATATTTTTCACCCTAGACTGGCCTGTCTAGCTGTAGCGAACAGCTCAGGTAAGGGGTTGTCAATCCCGTATAGATCTATGCACAACTATCTTGCTCTCCCTCGAGGAGCCTCTGGTTATAATGCAGGACTTATAGTGTACGCTAGGTAGGTACAGTGAAGTGAATGTCTCACTAGAGCATTAACAGATTTACGTGAACTACGACTCCCTTTTTCTTATTTTATGAAATAATAACACTGTTGAGAATTTATGACACGTATTTTATGACACGTGTTTTATGGCATGTGTCTTATGACATGTGTTTTACGACATATGTTTTATGACACACAAACTATGCCGTTTGTAGATTAACCTGTATACCTTTTGTGAAAACTATTTATATGACTTTATATTAATAATCGGTTATAATCATGTCTAGTGGTAATATCTGTTTTACTAGAAACGTTATTTTTAGAAAAAATTACCAAAATTTTGTGATTTCTATTTCTCATACTTGACCGATTGAAACTTATATTACAAAATAGCTTATTTTGTCAGTTTTACCATAAAGGTCACGATTTTTAGAAAAATCAAATGAAGCCTCCAACATTTTTATACAAATACTTGTACCAACTTTAATTTGAAAAGTGAGACATTAATGTATCCAAAAAACAACATATTTTGACATAAGTTTTTGGTATCTCCTTATGTGTGTGTGTGTACCTCAAACACGATATTTAGTAACCAAAATGGTGTTAACCACATAGATTTCGATTTTCATGTTATAAGCAAATATTATCTACTTTTTATATAAGGATTATCCCACACTCAACAAATAGAGATAGTACATGCAAATGTCCAAAGGACAAATAAATTTTGACTTATAAAACCTTATGATTCATGATTTTTATGAATATATGTAAGATGATTTCAACATTTTATTGTTGGAACCTGAAAGGGAACCTCTTGAAATCACTAACCTTTTGGCAGTTCCGAAGTCAGCCTCAGATTCCGAAATAGAAGTTGGTGCGAAATCAGTGTGTAGTTTGAAGTGAAGGTTGCGTCCGGAAGTAGAAAACATTTCGAACATTCCGGAATGGAAGTAGTGTCCGGAATGATAAGATGTAGAATCAGTCTATTGTCCGTCTGAATTAATTGTATTTGTCATTTAGCTTGATTTAACATGTCATAGGACTTAGTCTCTTTTGTCAAACCTAGATAACCAGAGTGTCAAAAATAACTCTATTATCCGGTCCTATGTTTGTATTTGGTTAGTACGATGTAATCAGTTATCTTATTTAAAGGCGCTTTCTATGTTAAATCAAGTGACGAATTGTTCAAACAAATATAGCAGTATTCTAGTTTACTTCACCTTCCAAGTTATTCTATCAAACATTCTTCTTGTTCTTCATTTATTGTCTTTACCTTGATCATTATCTTAAATCTTCATTAATATCTTGAACACTTTGTTGAATGCATTAACTTAGACTTGACTGGTCTTGCCAGACTTGACTGTAACATTCCTTAGTAAGCAGACATCGATCTTAAGCATTAAATCATGGTTTGAGCCTTCAAACCTTCTCCCTGCGCATCATATCTTTTGTACTCTCAGTTGGTATCAGAGCTTGAGTGGTTGTCTTTTGAATCCATAAGATCAGATTATAGTTGATTCGAGATTACCTTGGTATTTCGATCATTTATGTGTTCAGGATAAAAGTTCTTCTATATACCACTTTTTCTCAAGATATCATAACTTCAATGGCTGATCCTAATACCCAACAAATGTACTCAATGCAAATTACAAATAGTGTGGGTTGCCCTACACGTGCCCCACTGCTAGTTGTTGAAGAATATGATCATTGGAAAGTCAGAATGGAAAGATTTTTACTTGGAAAAGAAAAGGCTGAATCTATCTGGAGATCCGTTAAAGAAGATCCTCATGTTCCAGTTCGAACCGTTGTTAGAGATGATGTTTCAACTCTTTTGGGAAAAGATCAACAACGACAAACACCTCTCACTGCTGATGATCTTGAGAAGTTGCATGCTGATCAAGTTGCCTTTTCAGAAATGGTGTTTGGTGTTCCACCTTCTCTCTTTGAGCGCATAAAACTGTGTAAGTCTGAAAAAGAGATCTGGGACACACTTCAAGATTTGTTTGAAGGGTCAGAGAACATGAAGGATAAGCCCCTGACTTCGGTTGTCAATTAGTTTGACAATTTCACTACAACACCTGGTGAATCTGTTGCCTCAGCCTCAAATAGATATCGAATTGTTGTCAACAACATGACAGCTCATGGAATAGTCCGAACTCCACTTGAGTACAATCTCAATTTCATTAACAGTCTCGGAAAGGGATGGGGAAACGTGAAATCATGTCTTCAGAGCAATGGGTCTCTGAAAAAGCTCAAGCTCTATCAACTTTTTGATGAGCTTTAAGGTCATTAGTCAAATGTTGTTCAAACTCTACGCGAAATCACTGGAGGACCTTTAGCTCTAGTTAGTTCTTATGATCCACAAACCTCAAACCCAACCATTTCGGACCCTCTCACCGCTGTTGTTCCATATATACTGTTGTTCCATACATTCCTCCTGTTCAACCCTCACCTCCAACCGTTCTTGTTCTTACAAACTCTAACTATCAATCTATGGAAACTCTTAACCCTGATGAAATGGACTCCGAACTACGTTTTCAACAAGAATTTGCTCTACTATCCATGAAATATAATCATCCTTTCAACAAGCCTCACAACAATCGATTCCAAAATCCTCACCAAAACAGCCGTTTTCAAGCTCCTCACCAAAATAATCATCAACCATTCAACAAACCTTCCAAAAATCCACCCGCCTACAAGCCTAATCTTCATACTCTGAATCACACCTCGGAACCTCCGCAACTTCCGAAGTCTGAAAAACCCAAGATTGTGTGTCACAAATGCGTACATGCAAATCACTTTGCCAAAGATTGCTTAGCCAAAGTCCCACAAAAACCGAAGATCAAGGACTATGTTTCCAATTCATGTCGAGCGCATGAACTAGCTGAAAGTGAAAAGGCTTTTGTTACAACTGTATCAAGGGATGTGGAAGGGTATTCGTCGTCTGGATATGATGATGACGTCACTACTGGCAGAAACTCGTCTGGGTCTGAAAGAGATGATGAAGATGCTGAGCCAAACTACTACTACATGGCTACCAACGATCCACCCGGCCAAAGCATCGTTCAACAGGTAAAATCTATGATTTCTATTAATAACTTTGACTTGTCTCTTTGTGAACCGCATCTAACCCAGATCCAATCAGATATGAACATCATTTACAAATCCTATGAGTCAGCCATAGAAGCCAGTGAGAAGAAGGACAGTGAATTAAGTCAAATGTGAAATCACTTATTCTGAAAGAAATGTTTTAATTTCTGATAACAAACATCTTAATACTAAGATTGATGCCATGCACCATGCCATAGACATTCTTGAAGCAAATGAACAGATGACTCACATTTTTTGTCATCCTTGGTCAAAAGCTCCTGGTCTTGGAAGTAAGTTTCCGAAACCAATTGTTTGTCTCTTAAAGGAGTTACAAAATCTGATTTTTATGGGAGATGCTCCGAACCTTAAACATTCGCATACACCTTTTCGACCTTGTCACCCCTTCATGAGTTCCTGACAATTTTGCATCTTTTATTCCTGAGTTTAAGCCTATAGTTGTCTAATGTCCTGATTCCATGCAATTTTCGCCTCTGACATACCTGGACCTGAATCGGACCTCTGAACCCAACTCTAGTACTCCAAATTCTGTTGTTCAAAATCTGAACCACAGCCCTCCTAACAACTGTGTTGTTGAGGAAATTTTTCCGGAATCAACTGAATCGGACCTTTGAACCCAACTCTAGCACTCCAAATTTTGTTGTTCAAAATCTGTACCACAGCCCTCCTAACAACTGTGTTGTTGAGGAAATTTTTCCAGAATCAACTGAACCTGAAACTTTAGAGTGTGTTTGGGCATCTTTAGATATTGATGTTGATGAGTCAATCTCGTGTGATTCTGAACCTCAAGTGATTTCCAAAACAAACCTAGTTCCCATTAAGCTTGTGTTCAACAATCCCTCAGTAGGACAAACTTTCAAATCTTCGTCTCATTCCAAAAGAAAGCCAATGTTGAATAGGAAAGATATTGTAGATCCTAAGGTAGAAGCTCGGAATGCTCACATAAAGAAAGTTAAGACAAGACAAAATTCAAGATTCCTTGAGAACTCCAAAAAGAGTGTATCTCGGAATTCTCATTCATCAATTCATAGTCAAAACACCTTCACATCCACTAAGATCCTCAAGAGGCCTTTCGATCTTCACAGTCTTGTAGAACAAGAGAAAGTGGTCAGTCCCACTCCAAAAAAGCCAAGTGTAAGCACCAAATCTGTCCGAAACAACTTTCCACGGACTGTCTCATCCGTTCTCATTGCCAAAGCTGATGGTATAATTCTTAAACCTCAACCTTCAAAACCAAATGTGCAATCAACCAAAGCAAAAAGTGTTAAGAAAACAATATTTTCAAAATCTTCAAAACAAAACCTTGTTTGGAAAGTTAAAACACATAAGGATGAAAAACCAACTCCGGAAGACACAGTAGTTCCCACTACTCCGGAAGTTGAATGTCCAAAGAAAGTTGTTCTGAATTCTCATGTCATTGAGTATGACTACTGGATAGATGAAAGAACCATGGCCTTCTGTTTTTTTCCTATGGAATATCGGAACAAACCTTCCAAACCATCTATTGCTCAGAAGTCACCACCGAAGCCCAAGACTTGTGCCTTTGTGCCAAAACCTAACTCAGATACTAAAAACTCCACAACTCACTAATTTTTGCAGGCATTCTGTGCTTCGGAGCAAGAGACAATATTGTATATTGATAGTGCTTGCTCCATGCACATGACGGGGCAGAAGGACTTTTTGTGAGATCCGAGGCTATATCATCCTTACAAATGGCAACTTCTCCATTTCGAACGTGGCATATGTAGTTGACTTAAAGCATAATTTGATAAGTGTGGCTCAACTCACTGATGCAAATCGTTGAGTTGTTCTGCAAGAAACATAGATACGTCATGTCCGCAGATCGAAAGGAATGCTTGATCAAGTCTAATCGAAAAAAGAACATGTATTCGCTTGATATCAACATGATCATTGGCAATCCCCAACTTTGCTTACTCTCAAAAGTTGTTCCTGACGTCATTTGGTTATGGCATAGGAGGCTTGCTCACTTGAACTTTAGATATATGAATGATCTTGTTTCGGGTAAAATGGTTAGAGGTTTGCCACTCCTCAAGTTCGAAAATTATCATTTATGTGTTGCATGTGAGTGTGGAAAGCAGTCAAAGAAGGGTCATTCCGTCATCATTGAAAAATCTATCTCGGAACCATTAGAACTTCTACACATTGATCTGTATGAACCATCAACAGTAGAGAGTTTGCATCACAAAAAATACATTCTTGTGATTCTGGATGACTTTACTAGGTTCACTTGGGTCTTCTTCCGAAGGATCAAATCAGAAACAACCTCTGAGCTCATCAAATTTATCAGAAGAATTGAAGTTCTTATCAAACTCCCTGTAAGGAGGATCCGAATTGACAATGGTTCGGAATTTACCAATTCCACCATTGAAAACTTCCATACAGATAAAGGCATCGACCATAATTTTTCGGCTCCATACACTCCTCAACAAAACGTTGTAGTCGAACGACGAAACAGAACACTTGTTGAAGCTGCTCGATCCATGCTCAACTTTGCAAATATTCCACTCTATTTTTGGGCTGAAGCTGTTTGTACAACATGCTTTACTCATAATAGAAGTATCATCAATCGACGCCTCAACAAAACACTATATGAAGCCATGAACGGTCGGAAGCCATCTATCTCATTTCTTCATGTTTTCGGATGCATATGCTTCATTAAGAACAACCGTGATCAGATTACCAAGTTCCAATCTAAAGCTGATGAAGCCATCTTCCTTGGATACTCTGCTAAATCAAAGACTTATTGAGTTCTTAATAGGAGAAATCGTGTTCTGGAAGAAAGTTTTGACGTTACCTTTGATGACAATTTCGTTCGGAATTCTGGCCCAACCCACATCATGGAGTCCGATGCTCCAGCGCCAGGATGTCTGAACCAGCAAACAATTTTTGAAGTTGACTTTGATACCTTATTCAGACCCTCAGAAACGGCTCTTGATTCTGAATCTCGATCAAGACAAACCACATCCGAAGCTCCGGTCTCCCAAAATGTCTCCGGTCCGACTCGTAGTCTTCCTCCATTTGATTCCGAACCATTTCAACCTTCTCAGGTTGAGGGGGAGAATGGTTACTCTTCCCTTGAATCAAATGTGGATGGATTTCAAGATGCAGCTACTGAATTTGATTCCAACCCTATCAACATCGATGATGATGCAAATTTCTTTGAATTCCCACCTGAAGATGATGTCAACCTATCCGGTTCAGAAGTTCAGGGGGAGCATCATCCACACGTTCAAACTATTCATGGGGAGCGAAACAACCCCATTGTTGATATTGGATCATCTGCTGCACAAGAACTTCCAAGGTTACATGTTTGGACCAAGGATCATCCTCCGAACCAAGTTACTGGAAACCCAAACGCTGGTGTACAAACCCGCTCTGCCACAAGTGTTCAAAATGAATGCCACTTCTCGGCATTTATCTCAAAGGTTAAACCCAAATCCATCAAACAAGCACTTGAACATGCTGATTGGATTACAGCCATGCAAGAAGAATTGGCCGAATTTGATAGAAATGAAGTTTGGACTCTCGTCCCACCCCTTAAGAATCATCCCATTATTGGTACTAGATGGGTGTTTCGAAGTAAATTAGATGATGCAGGAGTTATCATTCGAAACAAAACAAGATTCGTAGCTAAAGGATTTACACATACAAAAGGGCTTGAATACGATTAGGCATTTGCTCCTGTTGCACGTCTTGAAGCTATCAAAATCTTTTTTGCTTATGCTGCTCTTAAAGGTTTCAAGGTTTACCAGATGGATGTCAACAGTGCTTTTCTAAATGGTGAACTTGATACTGAAGTATATCTTCAACAGCCTCCTGGTTTTGTTAATCTATCATATCCAAACTACTGCTACAAACTCCAGAAAGCTATTTATGGCCCTAAGCAAGCTCCTCGCGCATGCTACGACACCCTCACTGACTTTCTCAATCGTCCAGGCTTTCAATCTCTCTTAACCGTAAACTCTCCTAGACTGTAAACTATCCTCAACCGTAAACTCTCCTAGACCGTAAACTATCCTCAACCGTAAACTCTCCTAGACTGTAAACTCTCCTCAACCGTGTGACAACCCGAAACTTTTGTCTTGTGCAATCGACCTTTATAGCAATATTAAACTCAATTTTTATCACCATTGTACGCTATATAAGGGTCCGTTTAAGTGTTCTAAGCTTGAGTACAGTTAGGAATGAGATTAGGAATGAGTTCACATGTCGTTTAGAAACAAAATCGGGCCATACACCCTCGTGAGAGGTATATACAACCGCACACCCACTCGCCAGCCGCACACACCCTTATATATATAAGGGGACCCCTTCACTCATTCCTTTCCTTTGGCTGCACTCTACTTTCTCTCACTACTTTCACTCTCTAAAAATTCATTCAAAAACACTCTAAAGGGCTCAAAAACGTGAACTACTTCATCATTCAACTCGTTATATTGGTAAGGCATCTGAATCTAAGCCTAAAACTCATAGTGTTCTTCGTGTTCTTCATCCTTTGAAGGTGTACGGCCGCACACCTTCATCAGGTGGCCGCACACGCCTTAAAAACTCTCCAAAGTGAAGAGTTTGGCCTCCATTTGCTAGTTAGACTTGGTTTAGACTCTATAACACCTCAAAATCGACGTTTCGGACACAAATGAGGAGTGTACGGTCGCACACCCCTGTGTACGGCCGCACACACCCTCTATACGGCCGCACACTCTTGTGTGCAACCGCACACACAGTCTGGCCGCACACCCTGGCCGCACACACATACTGATGGCCGCACACTTCCTTTATTCGATCATTAATGGCTCCGACACTTAGTTCCAAGCATTTCCAAGTCCCTAGGGTGTTTTCCCATCGTGTTTTATCAAGAAATGCCTTAATCTAATACGTATAATCATTATTATATGTTAATAGGATCCACTCGTGTACAAAACATCAGTTGACACTCAGTGCTCGAAACCGATCGTACATCGGAATCCTACGTCAAACTGTGAGTTCATACCCCTACGCTTTTATAAGTTTTATAACGTTTTCAGGGGGGGGGGGGAATACAAGCCAAACATAAAGGTTTTCACAACATAAAAACTAATTCAATTATGATGGTTTTACGTTAAACATTTAGTTACTTTATAATTGCATAGTTTTTCCGAAATGTTCATAAACGTAACTTATCAATCAAACTATAATAGGTATAGTTTGGGGATTTCATTATCAGTTTTCAGAATCAAAACTCCAAGCAAGTCAAACATATAAAATATGATCGATTTTGTTTATCCATACGAATAACGAGAGTATCTTCTAGATAATTATTTTGTATAATTATTATACTCCACATCGTTTATCAATAATTTCGAACTCGAGAACAACTGAATTACTCGTAAACTAGTTAATATAGGATTGTGAGATTAATCTTCGTTTTTGCCTTTCGGGGTACCAATAAATCCTTTCCGGAAGTATAACCAGAGTCTCCTGGAAGGAGAGCGTGAAATTTGTGAATAAATCTATTCGGGACTGACAATCCCACACTTGCACTGTTAGCTACAGTGGGGCGGGCACGCCCGGGGTGACAAATTTTGTAATCGTACGACGTCTGAAGAAACGTCAAGAAGGTCTCGGGTCAAATTAGCATGGTTATCCGACTCACAATAAGTAAAACTAATCTTTGTTTACGCGATTTCTTCTTCAATAGTTTTATTTAATTATTAAAACTATCTATCTACTTACTGGAGGGGAGTCCAGCAATCAAATTCTTGGTTTTATTTGAATAATAAAACTACTTATCTACTGGTGGCAACCAGCATTTTCGAATGACACTTACTCTTATTCAACGAACATGTTAGAAAATATGGGATTTTCTTGGAAAGCATGCATATCTATTTCTAAAGCCAATAACGAATGTTTTCGATACAAAACGATATTTACTTATAGTACAAAGAAATAATTTGTACAAATTCAGTGACTAGTTTCCAAAACAAAAACATACTTATGAACTCACCAGCTTTATGCTGACCCGTTTTCAAAACCGCTTGTATTCTCAAGACATCGATAGACAGGTACCTCCGCTCATTTTTGGAGAAGATAGAGCTTCTTGAAGTTCAGTCTTTATCTTTTGTTTCTTCTAAACATAACGATATGTACAAATTATGTTTCCAAACAAATGTAAATATTCTTAAATCAATGTAATGGTTGTGTTTACTTTGATTACTATGATACGATTGTTGTGATACTACACATGACGTGCTCCGCCCCAGAGCGTTTCCGCCTTCGGTTCCGGGGTGTGACAGATTGGTATCAGAGCTATTGTTTATAGTGAACTAAGTATACCGAACCTTATATGGTATACAACTATAAACACTAAGGGGCTAAAGTGCTCTGAACTAAATGTATACTTTTCAAAATACAAGTATTTTCACAAAAAGTATATAAGTATACCTACGTACCAGAAACAATCTCATGAACATAACAAAATGAAAGTATTTGGATGTTGAACACTGCAGTTAAACCTGGGCAGTTATGTAATCATGTCTAGGGTCAATACAGCCTGATCAACTATATTCATTCGAGACATGACCAACATGTGCTTGGGAGTAATGGTGGTGTTACAACAGACCTAAAGCTTACCAAATATCCATACACCAAGTCATCGAAAGAACGAAACAATCAAACTTAAAATACTATAGGAGTATTTTAATAAAGTCCAATTCATCGCAGAAATTCACTTCCAAGTGTTGCTACTCATTCCTTTTAGCGATAATTTATTTGCATTGGTAGTCTTTCCTTGCTTATCGCTTAGTAGAACACTCTAGCTATCATAGTAAGATATATTAGCTTCATATCTCTTGATTCAATTCAGAGGACTTACCATCCTCATCTTCCTGTTCATTTTAGAACAAGATGCCTCCTCGAAGAAGACCCATCAGAAGAAATGACGATGCTCCACCACCACCACCGCCACCTCAGTTTGATCCCATTATGTTCCAAGCAGCTGTTACTGCCGCTGTGACTGCTGCGATGGCACAAGTTAATTCAGGGGGATCTAGTGGGCAAGGAAGTGGTACTCATCCCCAGAATCAGGAAGGTGGTCAGAGACACCAGAAGGAGTGATCCAATAAAGATTTCATGAACGCAAAACCTACTCCCTTCGACGGCACTGGAGGTGTTATTGCCCTGACTCGATGGATTGAAAAGATCGAATCCATCTTCGAAATCTGCTCTTGTTCCGAAGCCGACAAGGTGAAATTCGCCGCTTGCACTTTCACCAGCAAATGCTATGGGTTAGGGGAGCTTGAAAGAGCTCATGCTAGCTGAGTACTGCCTATGGGGCGAAATGCAGAAACTGGAGCACGAACTCTGGAACCTAAAGATGAAGGGTTCCGACATTTCTGCTTACACTTCTAGGTTCGAAGACCTAGCACTTCTCTGTCCGGGAATGGTCACCCCAGAAAGCAAGAAGGTTGAAAGATACATTTGGGGGCTGACCCACCGACCAAAGGAAATGTCCTGGCTGCTAGGCCAAACACCTTTGACAGCGTCAAGTGCCTGGCACAAACTCTGATCGATCATGGAGTCGATCTCGATGAAGTGACAGCCACTCCTGAACCGGCTAAAGGGAGTGGTGAGAAGAGAAAATTCTGGAAACAGAAGAAGGGTCAGTCTTCGCAGGAGCCCTCAAAGAAGCAACATACGGTAGCAGTTCATGCTGCTATTACCCCTGTCGTTGCTCCAGCAACTCAAGCACCTACCAGTAGATATACTGGTACCCTCCCTTGGTGCAATAAGTGCAGTTATCATCACCGCATCCCTGGTCCATGTCGCGAGATGGTCTGCAACAACTGTGGTAAAAAGGGGCACCTGGCTAAAGGCTGTAGAAACCCAGTCCAACCAACCGATCAGGCATCTGGAGCAGGTGTTAGTCAAGCCTGCTACGGTTGTGGGGAAGTCGGGCATTTCAAGAGGAACTGCCCCAAGGCAACAACAACTGGCAACACCGGGAGAGTACTATCCATGGGCAAGAGGAGGCTTTGGCTGACCCTACCGTTGTGTCGGGTACGTTCCTCCTCGATAACTCTTATGCATGCATTCTTTTCGATTCTGGTGCTGAAAGAAGTTTTGTTAGTCATGCATTTAAACATTTTCTTAAACATAAACAACAACCCTTAACCGAAACATTTACCGTCGAGATGGCCAATGGTGAGAAAGAGAGCACAAATGAGATATACGTAGGCTGTACCCTTACACTAAACGATCATTCGTTTCCCATCGATCTTATGTCAGTTTCCGTAAAAAGCTTCGATGTCATCATCGGCATGGATTGGTTGGGCCCCAATCATGCTGATATCCTTTGTTTCGAAAAAGCCATCCGTCTCAACCTTCCCTCAGGTGAAGCTCTCACAATCTACGGCGATAAACTTAGTTCAAACCTCCGTATCATTTCGTGCATCAAAGCCCAGAAACTCCTGCGGAAGGAGTGTTATGCATTCCTATCCTACGTCATTAACGAAAAGCAGGAAGTTAAAGACCTCGAGAGCATCCCCGAAGTCTGCAACTTTCCCGCTGTCTTTCCAGAAGATCTCCCGGGAATCCCTCCCGAACGTCAAGTCGAGTTTCGTATCGACTTAGTCCCCGGAGCTACTCCCGTAGCTAAATCTCCATATCGCCTAGCACCCGCAGAAATGCAGGAGCTATCTAGCCAGCTTAATGAGCTGCTCAACAAAGGATTCATCAGACCGAGTTCCTCACCCTGGGGAGCCCCTATCTTATTCGTGAAAAAGAAGGATGGATCCTTTCGAATGTGTATTGACTATCGAGAGCTGAACAAGCTCACAGTCAAAAACCGTTACCCTCTTCCTCGAATCGATGATCTCTTCGATCAACTTCAGGGAGCCAGCTATTTCTCAAAAATAGATCTAAGATCAGGGTACCATCAGTTACGAGTCCATGAGGGTGATGTTCCTAAAACAGCATTTCGGACTCGATATGGTCATTACGAGTTCGTAGTAATGCCCTTCGGTCTAACCAACGCACCGGCTGTGTTCATGGACCTGATGAACCCGGTGTGTCGTCCTTTTCTGGAAAAGTTTTTCATCGTATTCATCGACGATATACTTGTTTATTCCAGAAGCGAGGAAGATCACAAACAGCACTTGAGATTGGTGCTGGAAACTCTAAGGGTGGAGAAGCTTTACGCGAAGTTCTCCAAGTGCAAATTCTGGATCCGAAAAGTAACCTTCCTAGGTCACGTGGTAAGCGAAGAAGGCATAAACATGGACCCTTCCAAAATCAAGGCGATAGAGAGCTGGTCAGCACCGAAAACACCCATAGAAATTCGCCAATTCTTGGGTCTCGCTGGCTATTATCGCAGATTTATTCAGAACTTCTCCAGAATTGCCAAACCCTTAACCACTCTGACTCAGAAAGGTGTACCTTTCTGTTGGAATGAAAAGCAAGACTCTGTGTTCCAGACTTTAAAACAGGCCCTATGGAGCGCACCTGTCCTGTCTCTGCCCGAAGGGACGGAAGATTTCGTTGTTTACTGCGATGCATCCAATCAGGGCCTAGGTTGCGTGCTCATGCAGCGGGGAAAAGTTATCGCTTATGCCTCGAGACAGCTGAAAGCACACGAAGTCAACTACACAACGCATGACCTGGAGTTGGGAGCAGTGGTCTTCGCACTAAAGATATGGAGACATTATCTCTACGGAACCAAATGCACTATCTTCACTGACCATAAAAGCCTACAGCACATCTTCGATCAAAAGGAGTTGAACATGCGACAACGGCGTTGGGTTGTGCTACTCAGCGATTACGAGTGTGAAATCCGCTACCATCCCGGCAAGGCCAATGTGGTGGCAGATGCCCTCAGCCAAAAATAGCACTCAGGTCACAGAGTGAAGGCACTAACTATGACTATCAATTCCCACTTATCCGCGCAAATCAGAGAGGCTCAGCTGGAAGCCCTAAATCCAGAGAACGTCGCAGATGAGGCATTGAGGGGAATGGATAAGAACCTAGAGATCAAGCGAAACAGAGTCTATTATTTCATGGACCGGATCTGGACCCCGAAATTTGGAGGTTACAGAGAGCTCGTCATGAATGAAGCTCATAGGACCATATACTCGTTCATCCAGGCTCGGATAAGATGTACCTCGAAATCAAGAAACTATATTGGTGGCCAAACATGAAAGCGGAGATCGCTACATTTGTGGGCAAGTATCTGACTTGCGCCAAAGTCAAAATCGAATATCAGAAGCCCTCAGGTCTGCTCCAACAGCCGGAAATTCCCGAATGGAAGTGGGAGGGGATTACCATGGATTTCATGACCAAATTACCCAAATCTCCGAGTGGGCACGACGCCATCTGGGTGATAGTCGACCGGCTGACTAAATCCGCTCACTTCCTACCGATCAAGGAAACCTTCAAAATGGAGAGACTTACACGAATATACGTCCAAGAGATAGTCCAACTGCACGGTGTACCTGTATCCATTATCTTCGATCGAGATAGCAGGTTCACATCGAGATTCTGGCAGTCACTACAGAAGGCTCTTGGAACTAAGGTGGACATGAGTACAGCTTATCATCCGCAGACAGAAGGGCAGAGTGAGAGAACTATCCAGACCCTAGAGGACATGCTGAGAGCGTGTGTTATCAATTTCGGAAAGTCATGGGACACCCATTTACCCTTAGTCGAGTTCTCCTACAACAACAGCTACCATACTAGCATCAGGGCTGCGCCTATCGAATCCCTCTATGGCCGCAAGTGCAGATCCCCTCTGTGCTAGGCTGAGGTGGGCGACACACAGTTAGCCAAGGGACAAGTCCCAGATAGCACTCTCACTGGTCCTGAAATCATTCGCGAAACCACAGAAAAGATTGTCCAAATCCGAGAACGATTGAAAGCCTCACGAGATTGACAAAAGAGCTATGCCGACATAGACAAAAGGCATGATACGCTTCGGAAAGCGTGGAAAACTAAACCCGAGGTACATAGGACCATTCGAGATCCTCACTAGGATCGGCCCCGTAGCCTACAAACTCCGATTACCTCAAGAGTTTAATAACATTCATCCCGTCTTCCACGTCTCGAACCTTAAAAAGTGCTTATCAGACGAGACTCTTACTATTCCTCTCGATGAGATTGAAATCAACGAGAATCTAAACTTTGTGGAAGAACCAATCGAAATCATGGATCGAGAGATCAAACGAACGAAACAAAGTCGCATCCCGATAGTGAAGGTTCGCTGCAATGCTAAGCGGGGACCAGATTACACTTGGGAGCGCGAAGATCAGATGAAACAGAAGTATCCGCATCTCTTTTCTAATCCATGATCATATTTCTATATTCGAATTTCGGGACGAAATTCCCTCTAACGGGGGGATGATGTGACAACCCGAAACTTTTGTCCTATGCAATCGACCTTTATAGCAATATTAAACTCAACTTTTATCACCATTTTACGCTATATAAGGGTCCGTTTAAGTGTTCTAAGCTTGAGTACAGTTAGGAATGAGATTAGGAATGAGTTCACATGTCGTTTAGAAACAAAATCGGGGCATACACCCTCATGAGAGGTGTGTACGGCCGCACACCCACTCGCCAGCCGCACACACCCTTATATATATATATATATATATATATATATATATATATATATATATATATATATATATATATATATATATATATATATATATATATATATATATATATAAGGGGACCCCTTCACTCATTCCTTTCCTTTGGCTGCACTGTACTTTCTCTCACTACTTTCTCTCTCTAAAAACATCATTCAAGAACACTCTAAAGGGCTCAAAAACGTGAACTACTTCATCATTCAGCTCGATATATTGGTAAGGCATCTGAATCTAAGCCTAAAACTCATAGTGTTCTTCGTGTTCTTCATCCTTTGAAGGTGTACGGCCGCACACCTTCATAAGGTGGCCGCACACGCCTTAAAAACTCTCCAAAGTGAAGAGTTTGGCCTCCATTTGCTAGTTAGATTTGGTTTAGACTCTAGAACACCTCAAAATCGACGTTTCGGACACATATGAGGAGTGTACGGTCGCACACCCTTTGTACGGCCGCACACACCCTCTGTACAGCCGCACACTCTTGTGTGCAACCGCACACACAGTCTGGCCGCACACCCTGGCCGCACACTCATACTGATGGTCGGACACTTCCTTTATTCGATCATTTAAGGCTCCGACACTTAGTTCCAAGCATCTCCAAGTCCCTAGGGTGTTTTCCCATCGTGTTTTATCATGAAATGCCTTAATATAATACGTATAATCATTTTTATATGTTAATAGGATCCACTCGTGGACAAAACATCAGCTGACACTCAGTGCTCGAAACCGATCGTACATCCGAATCCTACGTCAAACTGTGAGTTCATACCCCTACGCTTTTATAAGTTTTATAACGTTTTCAGGGGGGAATACAAGCCAAACATAAAGGTTTTTACAACATAAAAACTAATGCAATTACGATGGTTTTACGTTAAACATTTAGTTACGTTATCCCTTTTGTAGTATGTGGAGCATAAGGGACGTTTTCTAAACATAATTGCATAGTTTTTCCGAAATGTTCGTAAACGTAACTTATCAATCAAACTATAATAGGTATAGTTTGGGGATTTCATTATCAGTTTTCAGAATCAAAACTCCAAGCAAGTCAAACATATAAACTATGATCGATTTTGTTTATCCATACGAATAACGAGAGTAACTTCTAGATAATTATTTTGTATAATTATTATACTCCACATCGTTTATCAATGATTTCGAACTCGAGAACAACTGAATTACTCGTAAACTAGTTAATACAGGATTGTGAGATTAATCTTCGTTTTTGCCTTTCGGGGTACCAATAAATCCTTTCCGGAAGTATAACCAGAGTCTCCTAGAAGGAGAGCGTGAAATTTGTGAATAGATCTATTCGGGACTGACAATCCCACACCTACACTGTTAGCTACAGTGGGGCGGGCACGCCCGGGGTGACAAATTTTGTAATCGTACGACGTCTGAAGAAACGTCAAGAAGGTCTTGGGTCAAATTAGCATAGTTATCCGACTCACAATAAGTAAAACTAATCTTTGTTTACGCGATTTCTTCTTCAATAGTTTTATTTAATTATTAAAACTATCTATCTACTTACTGGAGGGGACTCCAGCGATCAAATTCTTGGTTTTATTTGAATAATAAAACTACTTATCTACTAGTGGCAACCAGCGTTTTCGAATGAAACTTACTCTTATTCAACGAACATGTTAGAAAATATGGGATTTTCTTGGAAAGCATGCATATCTATTTCTAAAGCCAATAACGAATGTTTTCGATACAAAACGATATTTACTTATAGTACAAAGAAATAATTTGTACAAATTCAGTGACTAGTTTCCAATACAAAAACATACTTATGAACTCACCAGCTTTATGCTGACCCGTTTTCAAAACCGCTTGTATTCTCAGGACATCGATAGACAGGTACCTCCGCTCATTTTTGCAGAAGATGGAGCTTCTTGAAGTTCAGTCTTTATCTTTTGTTTCTTCTAAACATAACGATATGTACAAATTATGTTTCCAAACAGATGTAAATATTCTTAAATCAATGTAATGGTTGTGTTTACTTTGATTACTATGATAAGATTGTTGTGATACTACACATGACGTCCTCCGCCCCGAAGCGTTTCCGCCTTCGGTTCCGGAGTGTGACAAACCGTAAACTCTCTTCAACCGTAAACTCCTTCCAACCGTGAACGTTGACCGTAAACTCTTGTTTACGGCCATAATCGTGTGACCGCAAACTATTTTTTTTGGCATTTTAGTTTATTTTTCAAGTCATATTCAATTAAAAAAATTAAAAAATAAAATGGATTCTCAAGGTCAAGTACTTTATCATGAATTGGATTCCATCATGGGAACAACCACTCGTATTCCCCGATTGTTATCTGCAGAAGGGTTCCCAGAATGGAAATACAGAATCGAGAAATACATCAAAATGAAAGATTTCAACGTTTGGAGAAGCATTCTCAAAGGACCAGTCATAATCACTACGAATCTTCCAACTGGACAAGTAATTGACAAGTTATACGCTGATTACACTGATGAGGATTTCGAAAAGGTTGAAGAACAAGAAAGAGCACTGGCTACTTTGACTATGGCTTTATCACCCGATATTGCTCAAGGCTTCAGAGAATATACTTCAGCCAAAGCACTGTGCGAAGCTTTGATTGAGGTCTACGAGGGAAATGAAGATATGAAGGAAAGCCGTCAGGATAGGTTAAGACAAAAATTCAACATGTTCAATTATATCGTTGGAGAAACCCTGGAAGCTCAGTTGCAGCGATTTACTGCTCTCACTATTGAGATGAGCACAGCTGGGATTTAGTTGACTAAGTCTGAGATAAACTAAAAGTTGCTGAATTCACTTCCAAAGTCGTGGGATATGAATGTAGTTATTATCAAGAAGACAAAAGATCTCAATCGTCTTAGTCTTGCTGAAACAATGGCAATCATCAAAGCCTGTGATCTTGATGACAAGCAACGAGAGATTAATCATGTGAATTCCTACTCGACTGCAAATCTTGGGATTTCTTCGAACAATGCCTTTTCATCCTTTATCTCCTCTCCAAGTCAAGCTTTTGTTGTTCAACAACCTCAGAATCAAACCTTTATTACTCCATCCGTTGCACCTTTTGTTGCCTCAGAATCTGTTTCTCATCCACAAAGTCAGTATTTCGTTGTCCCTCAAGTTGTTTCCTCCTCAAATGCACCAGTTATGGTTCCTGCTCTCCATTCCAAAGAAAACGATGAAAACTTAGCTCTTGCCACTGGACATATCAATTGTTACAATGCTTTTGTAGCTGGAGAGCTTCCACCTCAACTCTCATTTGATGACCATGATCAAGTTCATCCAGAGGATGTGGAAGAAATGGACATTACTTGGCAGATAGTTATGGCAGTGTTCAAGGCAAAGCAATTTGCTAAGAAGACAGGAAAGAATAACTGGGCAATGAATGCGGAGAAGAAAGTAGGGTTTAACAAGGGAAAGTTGCGTTGGTACAACTGTCACGAGCCGGGTCATTTTGCTCGTGAGTGTCCCAAACCAGACAGAAGAGTAAGTAGTGATCGAACAATGGTTCCAGTGGGAAATGGTTGCGGTAATGCTGATGTCAACAGTGAGACTGCTAATCTAGCAGTGGTTACTCAGTCCTTTGACTGGGAGGACCAGATTCAGGCACTGAATATTTTAGGACCTGAAAATGATCACTTGGCTCAAATCAATGATACTCCTGTGGAAGAAGCTGAAGTTGATCCTGAAGAAGAGATGATGGAGTTGCAGTTTGCTTTCATGGTATCTTCTTCTATAGAACCTGAAAAAAAATGAGGTAAGTCAGTCTTCTTGTTCTCAAACATGCATTGATAAAGTTAAAAATCTTCTTGTTCATATAGAATTATTACGTAGAGAGAACGAGGACTTGAGATATGAAGGGTATCAACTTAGAAAAGGACAGAAACCCCTGAAGGCTGAATTAGAAGCAAAAACCAAAGACTTTAGAAAACTTCAGGAAGAGTATAGTACTAAGAGTGCACATTATAGATATGTGACTGAACAACTTGCTGAGGTAACTGCTGAACTTGACACATTGAAAAACAAATTTGAAAATGCAGATTTTACTTTTAGAAAATTTGATGTGTCAAGTGAAGTAGTTGCATCCATGATAGAAACTAATTTTCAATTCAAAAATAATCAATCAAAGGGTTTAGGATATGATAAAGTGCCTCCTCCTTTTAATCATACTTATACTAATAATCCTTTGACAAAAGAGGAAATTGACAGAGAGCCATTTCTGAAATATGGATTTGTGTCAGGAGGAAGTATTAATGTTGAAAATACTAATGTTTCTATTTCCCATGCAGATCAATCCTTAAGTCACTCAAAGCAAGAAGCAGAAGGATGTGTTTCTGAAAATAAAAATGTTTCTGAACTTGATATTTTGGTTTAAAAAAAATGAATCTTTTGTTTCTGATGTTAAAATCAATGATACTTCTTGTGATACTTCTGCATCGGATCATGTTGATTTAAATTTTTTTGACATATTTGATGATTTGTTTGATAATTCTGATGTTCCTGAATTTGATGTTCCTGTTTCAAGCACATCCACTTCACCAATCACACAACCGGATTCACCCCCACCTATCACACAATCTGATTATTGCACATGTTCTTGTGGAAAAAGTAAGAGTGTCAGTAAAGAAAGCAAATCAGACAAAGGCAATACCAGTTACAATAATAATAAGCAGATTTGTTTTAACTGTGGTACTGCCGGTCACATCGCTGGGAATTGTCCTAATAGGGAATTTGTGCATTTTTCGTCTCAAAGAGGAAAGAACGAGTCTTGAGGAAGGTCTTTAACTAGAAAATCCTCGAGATCTTGTCCTCGAGATGATGATTGGAAGGCTAATCAAACCAAGAAAAGGGCATTTTTTCAAAAGAACAAACAGGTTTTCAATAACAAAGTCACACACAGTTTGCCAAAATCGAGCTCGGCTAAGCCAAGGTCGGTTTCGTCAAAGAGTGAATATGGATCTTCAACCCCTTCTGGTAGAAAATCCAAATGCTCAAAGCAAACTGAAAAGAAAATTGTTTCAAAATCAACCGTGAGTGTTAAGAAACCTAAATGCTAGTGGGTGCCCAAATTATCTTCCAATCAATCATCATCATCCTCTAAAAATGTTTTACATGATGATTCAAAATCAAAAGGATTGAAAGATAAATTAGTGAATGTTAAGGCTCCACCCAGGAAAGAAATGACCTGGGTCCCCAAATCTAAATAATCCCGCTCATTTTGCAGGGGCAGTTGCGGAGGAATGTCATCAGACTTTCGTATGTCGATAGCGGCTGCTCCCGGCATATGACAGGAGACATCTCCCAATTGAACGACATTCAGACTTTTAGTGGGGGATTTGTTTCCTATGCGGGCAGTGAAGGCGGAAAAATCACTCAGAGAGGAACTGTAACAATAGGAGTGCTGAGTTTCAAGAACGTCAACTATGCTCCCGAGTTAAAGCACAGCTTGTTGAGCGTCTCTCAGATTTGCGACAAGGGTTATTCAACGCATTTTACTGATAAAGAGTGTATGATCTTAAAGCCAGGCATTGTCATCTCGGATAAGTGGATTCTTGTTAAATCAAAGCGGGATGGAAATGCTTACATCATCGACATGAATAGCAACATTCCTGAGCAAGTCACCTGCCTCTTTTCAAAAGTCTCAGAACAAAATGCTATGCTGTGGCACCGACGACTCGGTCATGCGAACGCTAAGAATCTGATCGTCTTGCAAAAAACGAAATGGTGCGTGGCCTGCCTGTCAGAGACTTCATAATGTCCTAAGCATCACATGAAACCACACCAAAATCAATTCAATCAGCCAGGTGCTCCAATTGTTGTACATGGATTTATTTGGTCCGGTTAATGTCCTAAGCATCAATAGAAATTCATACTGTCTAGTTGTGATTGATGACTTCTTGCGTTTCACGTGGGTTTTCTTCTTAAACAACAAAGTTGGGGTATCTGATCTGATCAAGAAATTCATCGTAATGATTGAGAACCAAACAAATAACCGGGTGAAGGCGTTTCGAACTGATAATGGAACAGAATTCAAGAATGCCGTTCTTGATCACTTTTGCACAGAAAAGGGAATTGTGGGTCAATACAGTTCAGTTCACACGCCTCAACAAAACGGTGTTGTTGAACGAAGAAATTAAACGCTGCAAGACGCTGCAAGGACGATGTTGTGTGATTCAAAGTTACCAGTTTTCTTTTGGGCTGAGGCGATCAACACTACTTGCTATGTTCAGAATCGTGTTTTGATCAACAAAGCCCAGATGAACACTCCATACGAAATTCTATACGGTCACAAGCCATCTGTCAGCCATTTCCGCGTATTTGACTGCCCTCGTACCCTTCTTCACCTGGAGTCCAACCCGAAGTTTAATGTCAAAGCTGATGACTGCTATTTTGTGGGGTATGCTGCTCCCACTGCGTACAAGGTTTACAACAAAAGAACAAAGAAAATTGTAGAATCCTTTGATGTGCGCTGGCTTGAGGAGAATGAAACATATGCTAGACTGGGTCCTGATTGGCTGTTTGATTACACATCTTTGTTTAAATCATTTAATATGTGTTCCGATAGTTTATCTGGTTCTACTTCTGGTTCGAAGATTGTACCTGAAGATGAAGACGAAGACGTTGTTTATAGACCGCTGATAGTTTCTTCTGTGATTCCTTCGGTGGAGTCATCTGTTCCAATTAATTGTCCAGAATCTCCAAGTCAACAACATGCTCCAGGTGCTGATGCCACTCCTCTTACTCATGATGAAAGAGAGTTCATGACCAGAGATGCTTCCGCTGTTACTCAAACTTTTATGGAACTTCTCTTTCCCGAGCAGATTACAAATGAGTTTGTGACAGATCCTACTAATGAGATAGGTTCGTCTGAAGTGGATCATTCGGCAAATGATGGAGTTATCAACATTCACAATCTTCATGTTTCACTCAATGACCTCAGCCAGGAGATACCTTCACGCATTCAACGCGATCATCCGATCGATAATGTCATTGGCCAGCTGGGTGATGGTGTTAAAACAAGAAGCCAGAGTGGAGATGTTAATACATGTCTCTATTCTTGCTTTATCTCTCAAATAGAGCCAAAGAACATTGAAATGGCTTTGAATGAGCCCAGTTGGGTAGATGCTATGATCGAAGAGTTAAATCAACTTGAAAAGCTCAGAGTTTGGACGTTGGTTGAACTTCCTAAAGACAAAAAGTCTCTTGACACTCGCTGGGTATACCGCAATAAGCAAGATGATTCCGGAGTCATAGTGCGTAATAAAGCGAGATTGGTGGTTCTTGGGTTTAGACAAATTGAGGGTCTTGACTACACTGAGGTTTATGCTCCGGTGGCTCGCTTGGAGGCCATCCGTATCTTCCTTGCATACGCTTCCTACATGAACTTCACTGTTTATCAGATGGATGTCAAGACAGCTTTCTTGTATGGAAAAGTGAAGGAAGAAATCTACATTGATCAACCCCTGGGTTTGTTAACTCGAAGATTCCCAATCATGTCAACAAGTTGGACAAGGCGTTGTATGGGTTACATCAAGCTCCTCGAGCGTGGTATGCAACTCTCACAAAGCACTTGCTCGAACATGGATATTCTCGCGTCACTATCGATGAAACTTTGTTCATCAAGCATGTGGGTAATGATCAGATTCTAGTCCAGATCTATGTTGACGACATTATCTTCAGGTCTACAAGTCCACAGCTTTGCAAAGAGTTCGAAGGAGTGATGAAAAAGCGGTTCGAGATGAGCTTGTTAGGCGAAATAACCATGTTTTTGGGGCTTCAGGTCCAACAAAGATCAACCGGAATCCTGATCCATCGAGCAAAGTATGTAGTTGATATACTTGAGAAGTTCGAGTTTCAAGACGCAAAACCTGCCTTGACACCAATGGCCGAAAGACCCCTGCTGACTCCAGACACTGATGGCGAATCCATAGATCAAACTCATTACATATCAATGATCGGTTCGTTGATGTATCTAACTGCAAGCCGACCAAACATCATGTTTGCAGTTTGTTAATGCGCACGTTATCAGGCTAATCCTAAACTTTCACATCTTATTGCTGTCAAAAGAATCTTTCGGTACCTCAAAGGCACCCCAAAATTGGGTCTTTGGTATCCGAAAAATTCTGAATTTGATTTATATGCATTTGTTGACAGTAATTATTGAGGCTGTGAGCTTGACAGGAAATCTACGTCTGGAGGGTGTCAATTCCTTAGTGACCGGCTAGTGTCTTGGCAGTGCAACAAACAGCACACCGTCTCAACCTCAACAGCAGAAGCGGAATATGTTGCTGCCTCTGCATGTTGCTCTCAAGTTATATGGATCCAACATCAGTTGTTGGATTACGGTTTGAATTACCTAGAAACCCCTATATTCTGTGATAATGAGGCTGCGATTCAGATTGCTAAAAATCCAGTCCAGCATTCGAAAACCAAGCACATTGACATCAAAATTCATTTCATCAGAGATTGTTATGAGCGTTCGCTCATTCGGCTGGAACAGGTTCCGACTGCTAATAATGTGGCGGATCTCTTCACAAACCCGTTTAATAAAGCTCGATTTGATGTGCTTGTGAGCTTTTTGAAAATGCTACGTTTTGAGGACTAATTTTTGCTTTAGGTTAGTTTAAATGTGCGCATTTTAATTTCATTCTCACCCATGCACAAATTTAGGGGGAGAAGTAAACAAAAACCCAAACAAAAATTAAAAAATTAAAAAATCCAAAAATAGTGTTATTTCTGTTTTATTTTTTTCAGAAAATATTCCAAAAACATTCGAAAATCAGAAAATCAAAAATATGTTGTTAATAGTTTTTGTTTGTAGGTGATGTGCTGGGAAGTGATATAATCATGTGATAACAGACAATCTGAATATGTGTAAGGTGCCAAAGTCGAATTGTCTAAGCTTTGTGTTCGATGCGCAGGTAGGCACGAAAGTTTTAAAATGGACTTGACTAGGATCAGATGAACTTAAGGAATCTAGAGACCTAAAAAATCTTGTCCTAGATAGTTCCATTTGGCCTGACAATACGATGCTTGGGTAAGTTGAGCAGAGAGATATACATGAAAATCTGCGGATACATTAAATGACCTGTATCTAGAATTGTGGATTAACTTTTTCTCGATGTGCGGACTCTGTCCTTAATTCCGGTATTGACGGGGCAACTGGGGAATTTCGATAAATTAGGTCTGTAGAAAGTTATTTTCTTTCTTTCTTTCTATTAGTCATATGTTGTCTCCTCTGCGTGATTGAAATACATCCGACCTGGACTACAACATATGCAATTCTATTTCTCTGCATCTTCTATCTATGCAATTCTTTCTACATGTTAGCCATATGTTGTGTCCTTTGCGTGATTAACAATCCGACCTGGTACTCAGCATATGCAATCTTCTACTTCTCAATCCCTCTAAACTCTAGTTAGTCATATGTTTCACTCTCTACGTGATTGGAAGAGATCCAACCTGAGTGTATAACATATGCATTTTAAATCTACTTTCTTCCTTAATAATTGTCTGCTCATCTGATGTAAGGAGTATTCTGGAAGAACTTGATTACTAGGGTATATCAGGAAATGGGAAACGCGTTCTAATACAATTGAAATTGAACATTTTATAGATTGTCTGTAGATCTCGCTGCTCAATTTAGGTGGACAACAATATTCTTGGTCGTCGTCAGTTGAATGGTCTTTTAGGAAAATTATCTAAGTTCATAGGATCTAATGTCTTGTCATTTATAGTATATCCTAAATTTGTCACAACTTTTCGTGTTTAAGTGGACCACAATACCGGCGATCGACCAGACATACACATGAAGGTAGAAATACCGATAAGCGGAGTAAGGCTGTCTAATAACATTGATCCCAATGTCTCAAAAATATTTTTAGTGTTAGTTAAGGTGAAATAAGTTTTATTTCTCTTTAAATTTTGAGAGAAAATTATTTTTATTTTTACTTTTATCTTTTTTTATTTTTTATTTTGATAAAATGTTTGATAATTTTTTTTAAGATTAGTTTTAGAAATTATTTTTATTTTATTCTACTTTAATTTTCTTTCTTTTTATTGTATTTTTGTCCTCAAAATGTTTTATTTTTATAAAGGTTTTCGGGTATTGGACTTTATCATTGTGGATTGCGGCCCATTAATTTTTTGGACCAAGTATATAAAGAAGAATCAGCCGTGAACCCTAGTTTACTTCTCATTTTCAAGTTCCTGGCCGCAAACCCTCTAGATTCTCTCTCTCTCTCTCTAAAAAAATTTAGTGAAATTGATCCGATAGCTTGAAAGGTATGCTGATTCCGACCAAGAATATACTATTTTCGCATCAAATCGACATGTTTTCAAGGCTTAATCGATGAAAAATCAACTGTCGGTGTTTACGGCCAGACCGTTTACGGCCAGGTTATTTACGGTCATGAACTCCCTTTTGGTCAATAAAATTGATTTTTCTTCGTATGTTTCACTTAAATGCCAATTTGAACTGCAAACATGAGTAAAACATTACTTTTTAAATGTTTAAATATATTGTTTTCTCATCTGACTTGTTTTAGTGCAGATTGAAATGGCAGAGCTCCAGTTTGCTGACAGTCACAACCTGGCTATCCTCTTGGCTGATCCTCCGGCTGCTCATGGAGAATTCAAGTCGATGATACATGGACTGCGAGAGTGTTGCCTGTCTACTGCGACCGTTAATCCAGACATCTATCAAGGCTTGATCAAAGAATTTTGGAGGTCAGCAAAGGTGAAGAAAGGAAATGATGGAGTTGTTTTTGTTGAGGCTTCAGTCAAAAACTACAAAATCATCATCACTGAACAGTTCATCAGAAGTACGCTCAAAATTGACGACCAATCAACCTTCTCCTCTTAGATCGAGATTTCCCAAGTTGAAGAATTTCTTGTCAAAATGGGATATGAAGGTGTTTTCCCTCCAACTATAAAGAAGTTGTTGCCACCGTTCTAGAGATTCTTAGCTCATGTCTTCGTGAGTTGCATTTCCGGAAGAAAGTCTGGCACAGATGAGATTTCTCTAAGAAACACTGGTGCCGTCATCGCTCTGGCTGCGGGACTGAATTACAACTTCTCATAGTTTATTCTCGAAGAACTGATTTCAAACATCAAAGGAAAACTAGGGACAAGTTCTTGTTGTACCCTAGGTTCATTCAAGTTTTCACTTATGAACAATTTCCCGATATGGCTAAAGATGGAGAAGTCCTCGACATGAAGTCTCTTGGGCCGAACACCGTCGGGTTAATGAAGCAAAACAGAAAGGGAAAAATTACTTTTCAAGGAAAGTTTCCCTTGGTGAAGTTTGGCTTGTTTGTCGATTCTTGTGAGGCATCTGAGTCTCATGTTTCATCTGACCGTGTGACCTCTGAAGATGATATCTTTTCTGAAGACGATGTTATTCCAGTTTCCGATCATGAAGATGTTGAAGCTACTCCTGTTGTGATGGTAGCTGAAGAGCATGATTTACACTCTGTAAATATTAAGAGTGATTTCAACAAGGGACAATCAGAGGATGCGACAGAGAACAAAGAAAATGATTCCTTTGAGGATTTGGATCTTTCGGGCTTTGACAATGATGATATTACCTTGAATCTTGGAGGCAATCCAAACTTCTTGTCAAATAACGATCTTGACTCTTTCTTTGACACTATCCATGATCTTGCACATCCAGCAACGGAGATAAGGGAGTCAGAAGACGTTCTTGAGACTACGCCTCCTTCTCCAAAACAAATGGCTGAAACTTCAACTCCTATGGAGACATCTTCAGAGATTCCTCCCTCTGAGAATGTTCCTCCTACTATTGAGCCAACAGTGAGTGAACCATTGACAACTCAGACTTCCTCGCCTTCATTGAAGAGGAGAAGACTTGATCCTAGACCGGGTGTTCTTATGCCAGAACTATCTCAAGGCTTGTCGACTCCACCAATATCTACTTCTATTGCTACTTCACCTACTCCATCCCATGAAGGACCGAGAACCTTTTATGAAGCTGGTGGTTCATCAGTTCCTTCGGGATCATCTCCTCTTAGGCCCTATCATAATGTTGCCTCTGAGAGGCTTGCTCTACTTTTGGCCCACGAACAAAGCTCAGTGCCTTCCTTCCGAGCTAAGGGAATTTTTATTGAGGAAGGCCACTCAAAAGAGGATGATCCCACCATAACTGGACTTCAAAAGGAGATCAGCATGCTTAATTAGAAGAATATTGAGCTTGATATCCGGGTGGCTGATCTTAAAGCTGAAAAGGCCCAACTTAAAATTCAGGTTGCAGATCTTGAAGTGGATAAAACTCTAAAAACTCAACAAATTTCGGATCTGCAAACTCATCTGGGATCCTTGACTGCAAGTTATTTTGATCTTAAGAAGAAGCTGGCAGAAGAATTTGGCGACAAATTCAAGTCTTCAGTTCAACATTCCAACGTTGGCCAGTCTTCTAATCAACAAGTTCAAGACCCCCCTGTTGACGCTCCCACTCAAAGAAGAACTACGATTGTCGATCGCTTCGAAAAGGAACCAGCTGAAGCACCAAGCGTTGTTGCACTCAAGCGTAACAAGTCAGCAGCTTCTGACAAGAAAAAGCAACTTCTTTTCAAGAAATCCTCTGATCAGAATGCTCCTGGAAATAAACCCACTATCACTGTCACTGATCTTGAAAAGAAGAAATTTGGACACAGGTATGGTGACAGAACAGGAATTAACTCATGGGGCTTTTATGACGGGCTAAACATGTGGCTAGTGAGACGTAAAAGCAAAAACGTGGAGTATTACAAAGACTTCCATGATTTCAATTCCTGGATTCGGGTTGACCTTTCAGAATTAGCAAATGCTCCATTCGCCAATCCTTCTGTAGATCCAAAGGCAATTCATTTCAAGCTGTTCTTGGAGGACCACGTAAAGAAGGGATTTTCTGGCATGAAGACTGCGAAGTCTTTCATTAAGAAATTTCCTAATGTACTGGATCCCAAAACAAATGAGCCTTTCCAGACTGTCATGTGGTCGCCAACCAATCAAGTCAGACAAATTCCAGTGTCGCAGACCTTCAGTGATGGATCTCTCGCAAACATGCATTACTGGGTCTATCATGAAACTACTGCGTCTGCTGTCATCAAGTTCCAAGACGGCTGCTTTCGCCTTTATGACAAACAAGACCTACTTCAATTTGGGAAGTGGGATATTCATCATCTGGCCCTACATCAGATCAAAGTAGCTGAAGATATTTTCGAGCCTGCTGCTAAAGAGTACACAACAATGGTTGCCGAGATTATTTCAAAGGAGATGTGGCAAGGGGCAATGGGAGGATCTGATGTACTTGTAATTGAGAAGGACTGAGTAACAGCTAGCCCCAAACCAAGGGGGAGATTTGTCACAACCCAAAATCGGAACAGCGGAAACGTTCGGGGGTGGACGACGTCATGTACAGTATCACAACAATGCATAGTAGTAAACAAGCAACAACATCATCCATTGCATTAATAATATAATTTCATACAAGTGTGTTCTGTCAAGTTATATAGACACGAAAAAATATGAATCAAAATAAAAGATGAGTCTTGAACGAGCTCCATCTTCTCAAAACCTGGCTCCGGTACCTGTCTACTGGTGACCTGAGAATACAAGTTATTTTGAAAGAGTTTATCAGCTTTAAAGCTGGTGAGATCATAAGTATATTAGTGTATGTATTTGTATGAAAGTGTTTGTAAGTCTGTAAGTGTATAAGTTGTAAAAGTTTGTAATTTTTTGAACTCCCCTAGAAAACCCTATGTTTCCTACTAAAAGTAGCCTTCTACCAAGGCATCTAGTATCTGTGTGTGTCTCTTGTAAGAGTGTGTATTTTCCCAAATCTGACTATCATTAATCAAAAATATAGTTTTTACATTATTGTTTATTGTGTGAAGATCACAAAGTGAATGTAATGGAAAAATGAAATAGTACTGTAGTGTTGTATTAAGTAACTACTGTTATACTAACTACCTTAAACCAATTGTTATTTAAAGTACCATGTGATCGGCATGTACCCTGCTACCGACTATAGAACGCGACAATGTAAGATGTCCGAAGAAATGACGTTTGGCACCCGTAGACTTGCAAGTCCCACTATAGCGAGCAGCGAGGTCTAGGATAGTCAATCTAGAATAGATCTATACACAAACTCATACGCTCCCCACTTAATGAGATTCTGGATACAAAACGGTCATGACAGGTAGTGCCATGCCCCGTTACGTGGCTCACATAAATGTAGTAATGTTCTAGTATATGTATGTGCTAGCTGTATTGTGTGTTCTCTCCCTGTCTAGCATGTATGTATGTTCTCTCTGTACAGTATTGTTTGTTTCTCATCATAGTATTTTCTATCTGTATGTTATGTTCTCTCTGTATAGTATTGACTCATGTATGAACTGACTCTTTGTATGTTTCACTATTCTAGTAATAGTATTAGTATATCCCTAAACTATACCTATTATGGCTTACTAGTAATGTTGTTTGAATGTATGAACATGTGTGCATACCTTTGCTACCCAAAGGTATTGAACTGAATGAAAGAAGGAACTTTTATACCTGTATACATATACATAATATATAACTAGGATTCAAACGACCTTCGGACAAATAACCTGAATACCCTAAGTCCACAACCAAACAAGGAACAGGAAGTAAGGTGAGCTATCAGTCCTAAGTCCTTTCAATCCGACTTATATGACTATATCTATATAAGTACACATTTAACAGAATATAAGTTTAAAAGGGTTTAATAAAAGTATTTGATATGTGAAAGAGTTTGTAAAACAGTTTGAAGTAAAACAGTTTGATAACACAGTTTGAAAAGGAAGAAATCCACTTGTTTGGTAGTTATTAATCACATGTGATTGATATAATAACTATAATAGTTCAACTTGTATCCCCCCTCATAAAAGCATTTAAATTCATTTAAAAGGTTGATTAAGGGGTATGAACTCACCTGTAGTGAGTGGTTTCGATGAACAGATAGTATAGGATGCTAAGTGTCAAGTGAAGACTTGAACACACACAAGGATCCTAGTTAACATATAATAACAGATATATGTATCCAATTAGTCATTTAGTAACTAATTAACCAAGTTAAGACATCCTAAGACATGTAAAACACTTGATTTAAGTGTTATAAGTACTAAGGATTGCATCTAAGGGTTGTAGGACTTGGCTATTGAGTTTGGGGTCCAAGGGTAAACTCTTTTGGAGTTTACGGTTTTGGGACCAACTCTCATTGAGTTTACGGTCGTAAAACCATGAGTTTACAGCCTTAAAATCATGGTACTTTTACCATTTTGTGTTCTAAAGCTTTAAAGGTCATAAGAAGCATTCCTACTTCATGTTCAAGCCTTAGGAAGTGATTAGGGAACCATTTCACCCCTTTGTGGAGTTTACGGTCCTTGGACCATTTCTCCTTGGGTTTACGGCCGTAAAACCAAATGGTTTATGGTCTTTTTGATGTTTTAAGTCCTAAGCACATCAAGGATGGTCTCTAGACTAGTATCCAAGGCTTGGTAAGGGACTAGGGCACACTTGGGCCCCTTCATTAGGGTTTACGGTCCAAGAACATCTTCGACCGTAAACACCTTTGATCTTGTGTTTCCTTATGTTTTCTAGATGATTAAGAAGTGTAGCAAGTCTTATAACACACTAGGGTAAGAGTACTTACTATGTAGAAGCTTGAAAAGGTGTTAGAAGTCCAAGAACACTAGTGTGTGTTCTTGGTGTTCTTGGTGAAAGTTGAAGATCTACACATATGGAATGATTTCACGGATGGAATCATGTAAGATCACTAGATTAAGTAAGATATCAACTTTTTAGGGTAAGAAACACTTACAAAGTTGAAGATCAAGAAGGAAAATCGGATGATACTTGAGAGGATTTGAGTTTTGGATCTTAAAAATGTGAAAAAGTGGTAAATATGACTAAGTGTCATATTTATACCCCCTTAGTGTTTACGACCGTAAACACATTGTTTAGGCCGTAAACTCCAAACTCTTGGAGTTTTAGGACATTATTGTTGCACAATAAACCCTAGGGCATCCTCTCTCCTGTTATCTCCTGAAGTACTAGGCTTTAGAACACTCAAACTGACTCTACACAGCTCAAAAGTTAGCAGAAACTGTTCTGACTTCTATTGAAGTGAATGGTTGTACAGAATAGAAATTTCAGGTTGTCACATCATCCCCCCGTTAGAAGGAATTTCGTCTTGAAATTAGAGTTTAAGCAAATAAGTAGTTACAAATAACTAGGTAAAAAGACGAGGATATTTCAGTTTCATCTGATCCTCTCGCTCCCAAGTGAATTCAGGTCCTCGCTTGGCGTTCCAGCGAACCTTCACTATCGGGATACGGCTTTGTTTTGTTTGCTTGACCTCCCATTCCATGATCTCTACAGGTTCTTCCACGAAGTTGAGGCTCTCATTGATCTCAATCTCGTCTAGTGGGATTACAAGAGTCTCGTCGGACAGACACTTTTTCAAGTTCGAGACGTGGAAAGTAGAATGTACGTTACTGAGTTCGCGTGGTAAGTTAAGTTTGTAAGCTACAGGGCCGATTCTTGAGAGAATCTCGAAAGGCCCTATGTATCTTGGATTTAGCTTTCCACGCTTTCCAAAGTGTATTAAGCCCTTCCAGGGTGAGACCTTCAATAGAACACGGTCGCCCACCTGGAATTCCAACGGTTTCCTTCGTTTATCAGCGTAGCTTTTCTGTCGGTCTCTAGAGGCTTTCAATCGTTCACGAATCTGAACGATCTTCTCTGTCGTTTCCCGAATGATCTCCGGACCCGTGAGAGTGCTTTTAGGAACTCGTCCTTTAGCTAACTGGGTATCACCCACCTCAGCCCAGCACATAGGGGATCTGCAATTTCGGCTATAGAGGGCCTCGAATGGAGCAGCCTTTATGCTCGTGTGATAACTGTTGTTGTAGGAAAATTCGACAAGGGGTAAATGAGTATCCCATGCTTTCCCAAAGTCGATTACACAGGCTCTCAACATATCATCCAAGGTTCGGATAGTCCTCTTGTCCGTCGGTTTGTGGATGGTAGGCTGTACCCATGTCCAGCCTAGTTCCTAGGGAACTTTGTAGCGACTGCCAGAACCTCGAAGTGAATCTACTATCTCTGCCCGAGATAATGGATATGGGAACACCGTGCAGTCGTACAATCTCCCGTATGTAAGTTCTTGTAAGCTTCTCCATCTTGTCTGTTTCTTTGATAGGCAGGAAGTGTGCGGACTTGGTCAATCTGTCGACGATGACCAATATGGTATCAAGTCCACCCGTTGTCTTGGGCAACTTGGTTATGAATTCCATAGTGATCCGCTCCCACTTCCATTCAGGTATCTCCGGTTGCTGGAGTAATCCTAACAGTTTCTGGTATTCGACCTTGACCTTGGCGCAAGTAAGGCATTTACTCACGAAGGTAGCAATCTCTGCTTTCATGTAAGGCCACCAATATAGCTTTTTAAGATCCAGATACATCTTATCGGAACCTGAGTGGACGGAATAACTAGTGTTGTGTGCCTCGGTCATGACCAAGTCTCTGAAACCACCGAGTTTCGGGGTCCAGATCCGATCCATGAGATAATAAGCTCCGCCACCCTTAACCTCCAAGTTCTTATCCATCCGTCTCAGGGATTCACCCGCCACATTTTCAGGTTTCAAAGCATCGAGCTGAGCCTCCTTAATTTGTGTGGACAAGTGTGAATGGATAGTCATAGTCAAAGATTTGACTCTACGACCAGAATATTCTTTCCGACTTAGGGCGTTAGCTACTACGTTGGCTTTACCCGGATGATAACGAATTTCGCATTCGTAGTGAGTGAGTAGCTCGACCCACCGTCGTTGTCTCATGTTGCTCTTTCTGGTCGAATATATGTTGTAGGATTTTGTGGTCTGTAAAGTTAGTGCTTTTTGTACCGTACACGTAGTGTCTCCAGATCTTCAGAGCAAACACAACTGCTCCTAGCTCAAGATCGTGGGTAGTGTAGTTGACCTCGTGTGTCTTTAGCTGTCTCGAGGCATAGGCGATGACCTTACCTCGATGCATCAGAACACAGCCAAGCCCTTGATTTGACGCATCGCAATAGACAACGAAGTCTTCTATCCCTTCGGGGAGGGATAGTATTGGCGCGGTGCACAAGGCTCGCTTGAGCGTTTGGAACGCTCTCTCCTGCTTCTCTTCCCAATCAAAGGCTACGCCTTTCTGGGTCAGTGTTGTAAGAGGTTTCGCGATACGGGAGAAGTTCTGAATGAACCTGCGATAGTAGCCAGCGAGGCCTAGAAATTGACGAATTTCTGTAGGCGTCTTCGGTGCTGACCAGCTCTCAATGGCTTTGATTTTGGAAAGGTCCACGTGTATTCCCTCTTCGCAAACCACGTGCCCTAAGAATTCGACTCTTCGGATCCAAAATTCGCATTTCGAGAACTTCGCATAGAGCTTCTCCGAACGTAGTGTTTCTAAGAATAGTCGCAGATGTTGACTATGTTCCTCCTTACTACGAGAGTAGATGAGTATGTCATCGATGAATACGATGACGAACTGATCCAAGTAAGGACGACACACCCTATTCATTAAATCCATGAATACTGCGGGCGCGTTTGTTAATCCGAACGGCATCACTACGAATTCGTAGTGCCCATAACGAGTTCGGAAGGCTGTCTTCGGAACATCCTCCCCTAGCACTCGTAGTTGGTGATATCCGGAACTTAAGTCGATTTTCGAAAAGAAGTTCGCCCCTTGAAGTTGGTCAAATAAATCGTCAATACGAGGCAGAGGGTAACGATTTTTGACTGTTAGTTTGTTGAGCTTCATGTACTCGATGCACATACGAAACGATCCGTCTTTCTTCTTGACGAACAAGACTGGAGCTCCCCAGGGTGAGAAGCTTGGTCTTATAAAGCCCTTGCTGAGCAGTTCGTTAAGTTGACAGGATAGTTCTTGCATCTCTGAAGGTGCTAGACGATAGGGCGATTTGGCTACGGGGGTAGCCCCTGGAACTAAGTCGATTCTGAACTCGACTTGACATTGCGGAGGTAATCCTGGGAGTTCTTCTGGAAAGATCTCGGGAAAGTCGCGTACTACTGGAATGTTCTTAATGTTTTTCATTTCTTGGCTCACATCGACCACATGAGCAAGGAATGCGCGACATTCCTTTCACAAGAATTTCTGAGCTTGAATGCTCGAGATGATACGAAGGTTCGTGTCGGGTTTGTCGCCATAAACTACTAGAGTTCGCCAGATGGCAGATTAAGGCGAACAGCCTTTTCATAACACATGACGTCGGCACGATGAAGACTCAACCAATCCAAGCCGATAATGACGTCGAAACTTTTAATTGAGACTGGCATAAGGTCGATCGAAAAAGAATGGTTATCTAGTGTTAGGGTACACCCTATGAATATACTGCTAGTGCTCTCCGTCTTTCCATTAGCCATTTCTACAGTGAACGGTTCTTTAAGTGTTCGTGACTTTTGCTTAAGTAAATGAGCAAATTTTTGGTTCACGAAACTCCTCTCCGCTCCACTATCAAACAGTATGCATGCATAAGAGTTATCGAGGAGAAACGTACCAGTGACCACTGTGGGGTCGGCAATCGCTTCCTCGTAGCCTATGGCCAGAACTCTTCCCACTCTTCCGGCATTCCCTGCCTTAGGGAAGTCCCTCTTGTAGTGGCCCACCTTGCCACAACTGTAGCAAGCTTGGCCCACTCCTGCATCGGGGACTTAGTTGAGTGGCCTCGCTGGAGCTTTGCAGAAACGGGCGGTGTGCCCCTTCCTGTTGCAGTTTGAACACTGCATTTCCCAGCAGGCTCTTGTGTGGTGGAAGTTGCATTTGTTGCACTTAGGCAAGCTTCCAATGTACTGCTTTACCGGAGCAGCAGTAGTGGCAGGTGCTATCGCAGCATGAACTGCCACGACCCGCTGCTTTTTGGCAGCCTTCTTCTTCTTCTTGTCATCCCAGAGCTTCCGCTTGGAATCAGCGGTTTTGGAAGGTTCCGAGATGGCCTGGGTTGTTGTTGCGGCCGGGGTATGAACCCCATGGTCTATAAGCCGCTGTGCCAATCGTTTGGCACTATCAAATGTAGTGGGGTTTGAAGCCAAAACATTTCCCTGGAATGGAGGCACCAACCCCCATATGAATCTCTCTATCTTCTTCCCCTCTGTATGAACCATGTTGGGACAGAGGGCCACTAGTTTACAGAACCTGGCGGTGTAGGAGACTATGTCGGAGTCCTTCATGGTTAGGCTCCACAGTTCCTCCTCTAGTTTTTGGATTTCGCCCCTCGGGCAGTACTCCTCAATCATGAGGTCTCTCAAAGTTTCCCAACCCATAGCATTAGCCACCACAAGAGATAATGACTTGACATGGCTATTCCACCATGTCAGGGCTTTGTCTTCAAAGGTGCAAGCAGCGAACTTGACCTTGCTCCCTTCTGGACGGGAGCAGATTTCGAAAACCGATTCGGTCTTCTCGAACCATTGCGAGAGGACAATGACTCCGCCAGTCCCTCTAAAGGACTTGGGCTTGCAGTTAGTGAAGTCCTTATAGGAGCACTCTCTCAAGCACACAGGGGCTTCACCAAGAGTAGATTGAACAGGGGTTCCTCCTCTAGTGGAACCAGATGAATGATATTGAGCCATGGCTGTAGCCACAGCCGCAGCTACAGCAGCATTTAATGTTGTCGTATCGATTTGAGGACCAGGTGGTGTTGCAGTTATCGGAGGATCGCGTCTTGTTGATCGACGTGGAGGCATCTTTTAACTATAAGTTTAGAAAGACGAACACATTGATAAGAATTTAATAGGAAAATTGATGAGAATGACTCATGGACTAACTCTCCATAGCCCAACAACACAATTGAATAGCACGATTTAAGGATGATCTAGTGCTAGCAGATGATAGCAATTGGATATTGATTTCCATAAGATTAGGTATCTGTCAATAATACTGGTATTAAAGATGTAACAAGTTCGGGAAAAATGACCTAGAAGTAGGTCTTACATCAACCACGATGGGAAAATTTTGACAGAACTACGACCTAATCAAGACCTAACAGGTCTAAGATTTACAAAGATAGGAAATTAGACTAGAGTTTTTACACAAACTAGGTTATATCCAAAAGAGAAGTCGATGAGACTCTAACGGCGACGAGAACTGCTAGAGTGAGTTCTTAAATCCGACAGAAGACGTTATATGTCCCTCATACGCCTTTCAGATCTTACTTGCTGAGCTCGAAGTTCCCTCACTTCAGCTTGGGTTTCAGCTAGTTCCCTCTGCAGAACTGCATTGCGGACCTGAGTCCTTTCATGAGCAGACTCTAGTTGGCGAATGCGGACCGTGTTAACGCCAGAGTTGGCGTCAATCTCTATGACTCGGTCGATAGTCGCTCGACCTTGTTCCGTGTTCCGAGAAATCCTACGAACCATGATGGGTAGGACCCTGTCAGCTGAACCTCCCTCGGTGAGGTTGTAGAAGCTTCTGTCTCCATTGTAGGGAATGGGTTGACCCTGTTCCTGACTCCATCTATTCAACTTTGTGGCCCACAGAGGTGTGGGTCCTTGAAATGTTGGACGAGGGTTTCGGTTTGGGCCTTGAGCAGCTGGGGGTAGGTTGTTGACTTCTGGCTCTGAGTCAGAACCATCAGAAAAACCTTCAGCTTCGTGATCATCCAAAGGGATTGGGTGATCATCTTCTGGCTCTTCTCCCAGCCATCCTGCATTGCCATTGTTGAGGTAGGACGGGTCTCCGGGAAGATGGAATCCAGCCATGATATCTACGCGAGAAAAGGGATAAAGAAATAACTAAATAGACGAACTAATTAGATAATTATAAGATGATCTTTATCAGTTATTTCAACATTTGCGTAGTGCATACCAGTCATATGTAACCAAGACAGGATAGACCTTCGAATAAGTGACCCTAACTCTAAGCCCACAACCAAACAAGGAACAGGAAGTAAAGCAAAGATCACAGATTCTAAGTCTATGATATCCTAGATACATATAACCTTAGTGTATCCACTCAGCAACTATTGACATACTAATAAAGACCTTTAGTTCTCAGACAAGTGATTAATAGTAACATAAAATACTCCTATAGTATTTTAAGTTTATGTTCTGTTCTACTGTTCTCGTTGTAGTAGTGTTGGTAAGTTTTTAGACTTGTTGAAACCTCACAACCACACTTAGGCACATGCTAATCACTCCTCGGATAATATAGTTGATCAGGCTATATCTTCCCAGGGTTGACCATATGTCTCTAAGTCTACTTGTGCTTCCCAACAATCGTAATACTTTTGTTCTGTCCTAGTGACACTGATTTTAGTATGAATGCAGGTATGTATACTTAGTTAAATATTTTATTATTTAAAAGTATAAACTCTTTATCAGAGTATTTTAATCCCGCTGTGTTTATAGTTCGTATATCTTTTATGGGTTGATACACTCGATTCACTATAAACAGTGCTCTGATACCAATCTGTCACACCCCAAAACCGGAACGACGGAAACGTTCGGGGGTGGAGGACGTCGTGTACCGTATCACAACAATGCATAGTAGTAACCAAGCAACAACATCATCTATTGCATTAATAATATAATTTCATACAAGTGTGTTCTGTCAAGTTATATAGACACCAAAAAATATGAATCAAAATAAAAGATGAGTCCTGAACGAGCTCCATCTTCTCAAAACCTGGCTCCGGTACCTGTCTACTGGTGACCTGAGAATACAAGTTATTTTGAAAGAGTTTATCAGCTTTAAAGCTGGTGAGATCATAAGTAGATTAGTGTATGTATTTGTATGAAAGTGTTTGTAAGTCTGTAATTGTATAAGTTGTAAAAGTTTGTAATTGTTTGAACTCCCCTAGAAAACCCTATGTTTCCTACTAAAAGTAGCCTTCTACCAAGGCATCTAGTATCTGTGTGTGTCTCTTGTAAGAGTGTGTATTTTCCCAAATCTGACTATCATTAACCAAAAATATAGTTTTTACATTATTGTTTATTGTGTGAAGATCACAAAGTGAATGTAATGGAAAAATGAAATAGTACTGTAGTGTTGTATTAAGTAACTACTGTTATACTAACTACCTTAAACCAATTGTTATTTAAAGTACCATGTGATCGGCATGTACCCTGCTACCGACTATAGAACGCGACAATGTAAGATGTCCGAAGAAATGACGTTTGGCACCCGTAGACTTGCAAGTCCCACTATAGCGAGCAGCGAGGTCTAGGATAGTCAATCTAGAATAGATCTATACACAAACTCATACGCTCCCCACTTAATGAGATTCTGGATACAAAACGGTCATGACAGGTAGTGCCATGCCCCGTTACGTGGCTCACATAAATGTAGTAATGTTCTAGTATATGTATGTGCTAGCTGTATTGTGTGTTCTCTCCCTGTCTAGCATGTATGTATGTTCTCTCTGTACAGTATTGTTTGTTTCTCATCATAGTATTTTCTATCTGTATGTTATGTTCTCTCTGTATAGTATTGACTCATGTATGAACTGACTCTTTGTATGTTTCACTATTCTAGTAATAGTATTAGTATATCCCTAAACTATACCTATTATGGCTTACTAGTAATGTTGTTTGAATGTATGAACATGTGTGCATACCTTTGCTACCCAAAGGTATTGAACTGAATGAAAGAAGGAACTTTTATACCTGTATACATATACATAATATATAACTAGGATTCAAACGACCTTCGGACAAATAACCTGAATACCCTAAGTCCACAACCAAACAAGGAACAGGAAGTAAGGTGAGCTATCAGTCCTAAGTCCTTTCAATCCGACTTATATGACTATATCTATATAAGTACACATTTAACAGAATATAAGTTTAAAAGGGTTTAATAAAAGTATTTGATATGTGAAAGAGTTTGTAAAACAGTTTGAAGTAAAACAGTTTGATAACACAGTTTGAAAAGTAAGAAATCCACTTGTTTGGTAGTTATTAATCACATATGATTGATATAATAACTATAATAGTTCAACTTGTATCCCCGCCCCCATAAAAGCATTTAAAATCATTTAAAAGGTTGATTAAGGGGTATGAACTCACCTGTAGTGAGTGGTTTGGATGAACGGATAGTATAGGATGCTAAGTGTCGAGTGAAGACTTGAACACACACAAGGATCCTAGTTAACATATAATCACACATATATGTATCCAATTACTCATTTAGTAACTAATTAACCAAGTTAAGACATCCTAAGATATGTAAAACACTTGATTGAAGTGTTATAAGTACTGAGGATTGCATCTAAGGGTTGTAGGAGTTGGCTGTTGAGTTTGGGGTCTAAGGGTAAACTCTTTTCGAGTTTATGGTTTTGGGACCAACTCTCATTGAGTTTACGGTCATAAACCCATGAGTTTACGGCCGTAAGCTCATGGTACTTTTACCATTTTGTGTTTTGAAGCTTTAAAGGTCATAAGAAGCATTCCTACTTCATGTTCAAGCCTTAGGAAGTGATTAGGGCACCATTTCACCCCTTTGTGGAGTTTACGGGCCTTGGACCATTTCTCCTTGGGTTTACGGCCGTAAAACCAAATGGTTTATGGTCTTTTTGATGTTTTAAGTCGTAAGCACATCAAGGATGGTATCTAGACTAGTATCCAAGGCTTGGTAAGTGACTAGGGCACACTTTGGCCCCTTCATTAGGGTTTACGGTCCAAGAACATCTTGGACCATAAACACCTTTGATCTTGTGTTTCCTTATGTTTTCTAGATGATTAAGAAGTGTAGCAAGTCTTATAACACACTAGGGTAAGAGTACTTACTATGTAGAAGCTTGAAAAGGTGTTAGAAGTCCAAGAACACTAGTGTGTGTTCTTGGTGAAAGTTGAAGATCTACACATATGGAATGATTTCACGGATGGAATCATGTAAGATCACTAGATTAAGTAAGATATCAACTCTTTAGGGTAAGAAACACTTACAAAGTTGAAGATCAAGAAGGAAAATCGGATGATACTTGAGAGGATTTGAGTTTTGGATCTTGAAAATGTGAAAAAGTGGTAAATATGACTAAGTGTCATATTTATACCCCCTTAGGGTTTACGGCCGTAAACACCTTGTTTAGGTTGTAAACTCCAAACTCTTGGAGTTTTAGGACATTATTGTTGCACAATAAACCCTAGGGCATCCTCTCTCCTGTTATCTCCTGAAGTACTAGGCTTTAGAACACTCAAACTGACTCTACACAGCTCAAAAGTTAGCAGAAACTGTTCTGACCTCTATTGAAGTGAATGGTTGTACAGAATAGAAATTTCGGGTTGTCATAAGATTGAAGGGTCTAAGTTGTGGTTTGCGCTAGGCTTTTTGATGTATAGGTCATTTGTACTTTGAGTCTTGTTATAGAAGTGTTTTGGTGTGTTTACGGCCAAGAGTGTATTTACGGCCGTAAACAGGTTTACGGCCTAAAACCTGTTTACGGCCAAGTCCTGTTTATGGTCAGGTCTATTCCCCTATATATATATAGGTTCAGTCTGTATCTGTTAGTGGTTGTTGATGATCCATAGAGTTTACGGCCATTGTCAAAGTTGTACCAGACGTTTTCTGAATACAAACGTGTGCAAGCTTTGATTCATTCTTCTTCTACTCATTTCTCATCCTATTTGATTGTTAGATTGCTTGATCACTGGTTAAGATCCTGTTTTTTAGGACCTTACAATTGGTATCAGAGCATGTCCGGTGTCAAAACATCTTTCAATCACGTTTTCGGTCAAAGGATTTAAGTTTCGTCATTCTTCGAGACTGCATTTGGTGTTTTCGTGACATTAGGGGATCAGATCTGCTTACAATTCGCATTTTCATCATGTTCTGGGCATTTACGGATAAGTGTTTATGGCTGTAAACTCCCATTCACGACCGTAAACAAACAATCTTATTTGACCGTAAACACGCAGTCTTCATTGACCGTAAACAGGATCTTAACAATGATCAAGCAATCTAACAATCAAATAGGATGAGAAATGAGTAGAAGAAGAATGAATCAAATCTTGAACACGTTTTTATTCAGAAAACGTCTGGTATAACTTTGACAATGGCAGTAAACTCTATGGATCATAAACAACCACTAACAGACACAGACTGAACCTATATATAGGGGAATACACCTGATCGTAACGAGGACTTGGCCGTAAACAGATTTACGGCCGTAAACATACTCTTGGCCGTAAATACACCAAAACACTTCTATAACAAGACTCAAAGTACAAATGACCTATACATCCAAAATCCTAGCCCAACCCATAACTTGGACCCTTCAAGGTCAAATGGAAAACATCTCATGCTAGTCCAAATTTATGTTGACGACATCATTTTCGGATCCACCGATTCTTCAATGATTGCTGACTTTGCTAAGTTAATGGTCAGTAGATTTCAAATGAGTATGAATCGGGAATTAAGCTTCTTTCTTGGCCTCCAACTCAAACAGACTAACAGAGAAATTTTCATTCACCAAGAGAAGTATATTTCAGAACTCCTCAAAAAGTACTCAATGGACACCAGGGCCTCAACCAAGGTACCAATGGGTTTCAGAAACAAGATATTTTTGGACCCTTCAGGTGTAGGAGTTGATGAAAAGAAGTATAGAGGAATGAATGGATCCCTGCTCTATCTCACAGCGAGTCGTTCGGACATCATGTTTTCAACATGTTTGTGTGCCAGATTTCAAGTCAGTCCAAAGATGTCTCATCTTTTGGCTATTAAGCAAATATTGCGATACATCAAAGGTACAAAGAATCTCGGAATCTGGTACCCAGCAAATAAGAGTTTCCTACTTCAAGCATATTCAGATTCAAACTATGGCGGTCTTCAATTTGATAGAAAAGGCACATCAGGTGGCTATCAATTTTTAGGAGGTCGATTGGTTAGTTGGTCATCCAAGAAGTAAAACTGCATAGCTATCTCAATAGCCAAAGAGGAATACATTGCTGCTGCTAGCTGTAACTCACAAGTCCTCTCGATGAAATCTCAACTTCTGGATTATGGCTACGGCTTTCAACGCATTCCGATCTATTGTGATTCTCAAAGTGCAATTGCAATCTCGCAAAACCCAGTTCAATAATCCATGACGAAGCACATTGACATACGGTACCATTTTATAAAAGATCATGTCTTAAATGGCAACATTGAACTCATTTTTGTTCCATCTTATGATGAAATTGCTAATGTCTTTACTAAGCCATTAGACGAAACCAAGTTCAACTGTTTTCTGAACAAAATGGGTATGATGATGCTTGATCCTCAATTCTTTCAAGAGGTATGTACTCTCTGATGGAAACATCAGGAAGTAAAGTTGGTTCCGAAGCAAAATCATTTTAAATCTTGGAACTATCATCTCTCGGAATAATCAGGATCATTTTATGTATCTTTTTATCAAACCTTCAATCTCAGTGTAAGTTGAACAGCTACTAAATATTTTGACATTGAAAGACCAATATAGTCACATTGGTAATAACCTTGTCTCGGAACTTACTTCATAAGGTCATCCCGAAATTCAAATCCAGAAATGTATTGTATTCTAAACTTCGGAAAATTTTCAAATCTCACTCCGGAAGTTTTTCAAATTATGCTCCGAAAATTCTTTCAAAATGCACTCTAAAACATTTCAATGATCATCCCGGAATTTCAAAACTCTGTTCCGGAATCTCAAACCTTGCTCCTGAATTTCTATCCTTTGCTCCGGAAAATCATAACAGTTTGCTATGAAAAATCCTAAAACTTTGCTCCGGAAATCTTTTTCACATTTTCATTCCGGACATCTTTCTCAAACTTTATTCCGGAATCATCTCAAATTTTTTCTCTCCGGAATCATCTAATATTTTGCTCCGGAATAACCTCAAACTTTTGTCTCCAGAATTTCCAAAATAAATCCAGACCATTTTAAGCTCATATGCTTCATTCCGGAACAAATCACATACTTTCATCCCAAACTTCTCATTTTACGCAAACCATTTTTCAAAACTTGCTATACACCAGTGTTTCGGAATTAAACATTGTGAAGTCCAAAGGTTTTTTAGGTGAAACGTTTCTAATGGTAACTTCTCAAGACCCTTATTGTGTTCTCCTTGAAATCCATGCCACTTTTGCACGATTGATAAAGAAAACATCCCATCGCCGTTTACCGTTTCTATTTCCAACTTCCATCCATTGAAACGCTTCGTCGTCTCAGGTCAACTCAACCCCAAAAAGGCAAATCATTAAATGCTACCCGTTTCCAATTCGGATTTCATCATTACAATTTCCAACCCGACCCGTTTCCATCACCTATATAAGCCTATTTAAACCCTCATTTACCTCTTTACGTACACAAATCCCTCAAAACCCTCTCATCCTCTTCTGTGTTCTTGTGTTCTTCGAGCTATCATCCCATCTTCAACAATGGCGTCTTCCTCACCCCAAAAACTGATCAAATTGCTCCCAAAGTCACCAAATCCATTGCTAAGAAGAAATCATCTAAGGGTTCCTCGTCCTCAATATTTCCTGAACCCTTCCTCAGGGAACCACACAACTCTTTTCGCTAAATCCCATGGATTTAGATGAACCTATCAGGGTGATGATCGAGTTCATTTCTCATCATCCCATCTCCATCCCTCTCACAAGATTCCTAGAACCACCTCTTCCACTTCACCTTCTTCACACAGCATTCACAAGGGTTAAAATAGATAACGATATTCTTGAAACAAAACTCACCGATGATCGCATTGTACCAATCCACAAGTCGACGTTTCTTAGAGCAATCGGAGTGAAGGAAAACCCCAGAGGTTTCAAGGTTCAAGAACCAACCGTTGACGAGTTTCAACAATTCTTAAACCACATCGGGTATGATCAAGAATACAAGGCAAATGAGTTCAAAAAATCCACCGTTTCCGGACTTTGGACCGTTCTAATGCATTTTATCATTCATGGGCTGTCCGGAAAACATGGAGGTACGGACACACTAAGCAAGGATTGGTTGTATGTCGTTTACAACATCTTCTACGGAAAAGAAAATGCAGTTGATCTTCCTGAAGTACTCTGGAAAGACTTCCGGAAGCTCGCCGTCAAGCGCAAAGAGAATGAGATTTCAAGCCCTAGGTTTTGGGCCATGATGATCCAAGAGCTCTATAGAGAAAGGTCTGAACCAAGCCCAATTCCTACAATTCCGAAAGAGGTAAATGTCTCTTTCAAAACTGTTAAGCATTATAGCATTCCGGACCAATCCTCTTTTGGACAAATTAGACGCTTACCGGAACATATGTTGGCCATAATACCTTCTGGATCCATTCATTTGAAACACCACCTGGAGACTTCGGTTGTGTATGACCCAACACAACCTGCCTAAGTCTCCATTGAGCCCATTCCAGAATAGGCCAAACCCACTTCGTCCGAAGGAAAGAAAAAGAAGTATGCTAAGAGGAAGACTTCTCCCTCAAATCTAAAATCTAAAAAGAGAGACAAAGTCAGTTCCTCCTCTCAAAAGGAAGGAGCTCATGACATTTCAGTTGACTCTGGTCGTCCGTATACCCCTCCTGCCCACTCATCCAAGGTACCCCTCGATGTTTCAAAATAACAAGCACACACACATGGGAAGTCTGCTAATAATCCACCATCACCTTCCCAAAAAGGTAATGTCGGTGTTGATGATAGTTCCTTGCCCCTGGAACAAACCCACGTGTCTCATTTGCTATCCCCCATTCTTCTACACAAGCACGGCCCGAAACCACTATTTCAGACCCTAAGCATTCCGAGGCGGGAGCTGTCCCTCCAACCTCTGGTGCCATAACTGGTTTCATACCCGGTAAGAGTACATGCCAACTAGGTGCTAATGATCCACTTTAGGAAGACTATGTTAACAGGTCGCATTCAAGGCATCAGGAACACACAAGGTCATAAGTTGAAGCGACTCTCATTTCTATGCGTAACAGGGCTATACAAAGCAACTTACCGTTTGTTGCTCCTTCTGATGAAGTCACCGATCTAAACTTAACTTCTGGAGAAACTCCCAAGGTTCATCATGATTCCATGCATCTTGATCCCAACGAAGAACTCTCTGAAGAAATGCTTTTTGATGATGATGGTGCTTAAGTTGTTGATACTCGTGCACTACCGACTGTTTGCTTTCAATCCAATCCATCTTCATCAAAACCAAGATTTGATTTCGGACTATCATCCTCTTCTTCCGAACCAGTGAATGAAGAAATTCTGATCAAGGACCCTGATCAGATTAACAATGGTGCTGCAACTGACTCCACTCCCAAACCTCAAGATGATGCTATAACCAAGCCAGGTCCCTCCGAACCTCCTGTCATTCCGGAACTCAATAAAGAAAAGCCCCAGGATTCCACTTCGGACACCGGATCCTCTGTTGGAAACTATATTGATATGTTTTCCCTTCTTGAAATCCAAACCAATGTCTCTGATACAATACAGAAGGTTAATACACTTGAAGCATCAGTAGCCGGACTCAAAACCAAAATTGACGACAAGGTTTCCGGACTGGATTCTCAGCTGGATGACATTCTCTAATCCTTGTCCTAATTCAACAAGTCCGGACCTACCATTGCTGAACGTGAAGCCCAACTTGACCAACTTATCTCTCTTCACCTCAAACACACCATCGAAGAAGTTGAACACAAGTATGATGTTCTGTCGATCACTACTTTGATACAATCACCCAGATGCTGAAGGTCCATGATGACCTAGTTGCTGCCACCAATGACCTCATCAAGAAAACTCATGTTCGTCATGAGAAGCAGATTCAGAGACTAGAGAAAGAGATCCGAAAGAAAGATGAGATGAATCTTATAATGCAACAAGTTCTCCTCAAGCTTCTCAGAGCCTGTTGGAACATCGTGGATGTTTCGAACAACAAATTTGATGAAATGTTGTCAGTTCTCCATGAGCTGTTTAACCATTTCAAAGCTCAGGCCCCCACTGCTGAAGCATATGACACCCTAACCCTTCAACTTAGCACCAGCTTTTGAAGGTGTTTGAGAAATTTTCCTATTTGAAGGAGTCTCTTGTGCTTGCACCGGCTCCAAGGTTCACAGGTGCAAGAGGGGGAGAAGGACCAAGTAATCGACATCAACCTTGGAAATTTGCCTCAGAATATTAGCTTCGAGATGAAAATTCCGATGATGACGTCCAAGTTCTTTCCGGACTTCTAGAAAATAGTGATGATGATGAAAGTGAGGAAGAAGTGGAGTATGTCACAAATTCCATAGTAGGTCTTCAAGCTCCAAGGAAGTTACCTACTAAGGTGTCAACGGAGGAAGAACAAAGCATTTGATCCGCAGTTTCATGGCCATCTACACTAACGGATGTTCTCAAAAGAAGTATTCAAATGGCTAAGGCTAAAACCGAATTAATGGTTGCCAGGCCACTTCATCCATGCTGCCACCAATTCCGGCTCCAAAAATTGCTCCGATTGATGAAGGTTCTCCCCACCGGATTTCGGACGATATTACAGAAGAACCTCTTCAAACCTCTCCTCCGAAATTTACCATTGACGAGAACATGCAACATATCATCTCGGTACTCAGCAAAGACAAGGGTAAGAAGCCCATCACAGAAAGCCATCAAGCTCATTTCTCCAGACCTCCACCAAAGCCAAAATTCGGATGGTCTCATGAAGAACTCAATCAAGCTCTAGAGGAAAGCATTCGGATTCAGGCGCTCAAAGATAATCCTAATCTGATGCTGGGACTTTCTCCTCTACGCCGTTAAGGAATAATCGATGATTTGGACATAGTACCTTCCATTTACTATGACTTCCCTACCAATGATTCGGACCAACTTGATCTGCCACTGTCTCCTTACAGCAAGTTCTACACTAAGTTCGCTCCCTTGCATCCAAATGATGATCCCTAATTGATCATCCGAACTGAGCGTGAAAGACTGAAGACCTTCTACATAAAAGAATCACCAAAATCTAAGTGTGTGCAAGGAAGGTTATAACAAAGTTTGATCTGAACTGTGTGCTGTTTGGCTACCATATCCTCCGGAACAAACCAACTCCGTACTCTATCATTGATGTTGATTTTCCTACAATTAATACGAACGACATCTTAACCATTACTTAGCCAAAATCGAAGCATGGGAGCCTATCATGCTGCCTTAAGCTTCCTTAAGGATTATGTTGCTAAATTTTTCAGATGCGACTATGAATTGGCTCACTTGTTCGGAACCGAAAATTACTTAGCCAAAATCGAATTTGTTCTGCCAGAAGCTGAGTGGCTGGCTGACGTACCCATTGATGATCTGGTTCTAGGGTATGTTTACAAGCAATAAAAGTCAAACAAAAAGGACTTCTTCCAAGTCCTTGACAAACACCTAGTTCCTACAAAAAACCTTCAGAAATTCATTAGTCGTGCATCCCAGTCCGAAGCTCCTAAACACATCAAGGCAAAGTTTGTGAGTCAGCTACAATGGTACATAGAAGTCAGAGATTGGTTATTCAGAGCATGCACCTTCAACAAGGAAGAAGCAATCTGAGATGACATGATTGATAAGTTTACCTAGGGTGAGATTGTTGGAACCTGAAAGTGAACCTCTAGCAATCTCTAACCTTTTGGCAATTCTGAAATCAGCCTCAGATCGGGAAATAGAAGTTGGTGCGAAATCAGTGTGTAGTTTGAAATGAAGATTGCGTCCGGAAGTAGAAGACATTCTGAACATTGTTAAGGATTTCCGGAATGGAAGTAGTGTCTGAAATGATAAAATGTAGAATCAGTCTTTTGTCCGTCTAAATAAATTGTATTTGTCATTTAGCTTGATTTAACATGTCATAGGACTTAGTCTGTTTTGTCAAACCTAGATAATCAGAGTGTCAGATATAACTCTATTATCCGGTCCTATGTTTGTATTTGGTTAGTACGATGTAATCAGTTCTCCTATTTAAAGGAGCTTTCTATGTTAAATCAAGTGACAGATTGTTCAAACAAATATAGCAATATTCTAGTTTACTTCACCTTCCAAGTTATTCTATTAAACATTCTTCTTGTTCTTCATTTAGTGTCTTTACCTTGATCATTATCTTCACTCTTCATTAATATCTTGAACACTTTGTTGAATGCATTAACTCAGACTTGACTGTAACATTCCTTAGTAAGCAGACATTGATCTTAAGCATTAAGTCAAGGTTTGAGCCTTCAAACCTTCTCCTTGCATATCAGATCTTTTGTACTCTCAATTGGTATCAGAGCTTGAGTGGTTGTCCTTAGAATCCATAAGATCATATTATAGTTGATTCGAGATTACCTTGGTATTTCGATCATTTCTGTGTTCAGGATAAAATTTCTTCTATATACCACTTTTGCTCAAGATATCTTAACTTCAATGGCTGCTCCTAATACTCAACAAATGTACTCAATGCAAATTACACATAGTGTGGGTTTCCCTACACGTACCCCACTGCTAGTTGTTGAAGAATATGATCATTGGAAAGTCAGAATGGAAATATTTTTACTTGGAAAAGAAAAAGGTGAATCTATCTGGAGATCCGTTAAAGAAGGTCCTCATGTTCCAGTTTGAACCGTTGTTATAGATGATGCTGCAACTCTCTTGGAACGGCCGAAACGTTCGGGGGCGGAGGATGTCATGTACAGTATCACAACAATTGTATAATAGGAATCAAAACAAACACAACCAATACATTGATAAGGTAAAGTATTTACATCTGTTCAATACATAATTTGTATGACAACAAAATATATAATAAAGTATAAAAGGCGCGACTCTGAAAGCTCCGTCCTCTCAAAAACCTGCAGGTGTACCTGTCTTACCGGTTCCCTGAGAATCCAAGTGATTTTGAAAGTATATCAAAATTTAAGTTGGTGAGTTCATAAGTATGTTTTAGTGATGGAAAACTCGTCTTTGTATTTTGAAAATGCTAGTATGTTTCTCTAGAAAATCCAATATTTTCTATAGTGAATGTAATGTAGTCATGTATGTTCCTTAAAAATGAATACTGTATTGGTGTACTTAGTACTATAAAATAGTGTATTGTCATTGTAATTGTATGAAACCCTTGTATAAATGTCTGGATACCACCAGTTGTAGTGTAAAGTAGTGTATCATTGTAGTGTTTGTATGAAAACCTTGTATGAATGCCTGGGCACCCCCAGCTGTAGAGTAAAGTAGTATATCATAGAGTACTGTAATTTTATTAAATAAAATAAAATCACTGAAGTAGTGTTAATCTAGTAAATATATGTGTTAGTTATACTGTTGTGAGTTTCATATAACAATGCTTCATATGACCCAGTGACCACTACGACGTTCTTCAGGCGTCTGAAGTTATGACATTTGTCACCCAAGGCCTGCCGTCCTGACTGTAGCTAACAGTCGAGGTGCGAGATTATCAGTCCCATATAGATCTATACACAAATCTCACGCTCTCCCTCCAGGAGACTCTGGTTATACTATATAGGATTTAGTTTCGTATCCTGGTGGATACTAGTTAAGTAGTTCCTCATAACCGTGTATTAACTGGTTTACGTGTAGTGTTGTAGTGTTCTATTGTATTAAAAACTGTATGTATTGTCTTGTATTAATGTACCTTATAGTGTAAAATAATTGTACTTAAATAATTATTTTAATAGTATATACTTGTATCAATGTATTAGAGTAGTGTTTCCCAAACTATACCTATTATAGCTTTGATTGTATGTTCTTGTTCCGTTTATTGTATAAAAGTTTAACTCAAACTATACCTATTATAGTGTAGTAAATATCAAACTATATTGATTATAGTTTAACTATAATGTTATGTAGTGTAATGTAAACATTAGCAATTTATTTGTATAAAAACAATTTACTCTTATGCTCGACATATTACAAAAGGGTTAAAAATATATGAAATACTTTTAGGAAATGTAGTGAATACTCGGTTTGAAAACAATTGCAAAGGTTTTAAGACTATTTAAAAATGTTTGAATAAACTCAAAAGTCCTTGTGTTTTAGTTGTATTCCCCCCCCCCCCCCGGCCCTAAAATTATTAAAAACGTTGAAAACGTAGGGGTATGAACTCACCTCTGTTGCGTGTTCAAGTCTGGGATAGCGAAGCGGTAGAGACGATCATCGGGCTAGCGTACGTGCGAAATAACGTTATCCTAAAATATTTGTATTCGATGTCGTATTTAAATAAATAAGAATATTAATTCAAATGAAGGATAAATAATAATTTAATTATGTAAGGAATACTTACAAATTAATTGGAAATTATTCGGAATGGTTGTAAGGTGTTTACGGTTGGAAAAAATGGGTTTACGGTTGGAATAATGAGTTCACGGTTGGATCTTAAGAAATTATGAAGATTTAAAGGTGGGTTTGAATGTTCTTGATGGAAATATGAAGATTTGAAGGAATCTAGACGTAAACTCTTGAAGATTGAGAGAAAATGGGGTTGCTCACGGATGGAAATTAAGAGGATTTTGGGGGTGTTTACGGATGAAAATGAGTGAAATGAAAGTGTTCTCGCCCAAAACACATATATAGGGGGTGTTTACGGTCTTAGCGCTTCTAGAAGGGGGTGTTTACGAATTTGAGTCAAAAGTAATAAAGGTTTTCGGATTTTGGTCAAAGGAAAAAGGGGTTTACGGTTTGGGTTTTCACCTTTGGGGTTTTTGGATTTTGTTTTCACCATTTAGGGTGTTTACGGTTTGGGTTTTGGGATTTGATTCCCAATACCGTAAACACTTATATTCCCTCTTAAATACTTTTATTAATTCAAGTATAGCCCCTTAATTTGAACTAGTGTAAGTTTGATTTGCTTTAGTATAATTCTATGTTAAGTATAAAGTTTATACTACGCTACTTCAACATGGTTTTCCCATAAACTTGTATATAAGTTAAATGAACATGCTTGTAGTCTAGAGTTTTATTAACAAAAAATAATGGGTTGTTACAGGTAGGAAGAAAAGTGAAGAAGGTTTCGAGCCTAAGGCAAGGATGATGAACTTGAAGAGCCCCTTGGGAAGGTTGGTATTTCTAGGAAAACTAACACACACAAAATGTGTGTAAATATGGTGATTTTAACATAAGAATGCTTAGAAATACAAGAGATACATGAAATGCTTACCAAATTTAGTAGGATTCCCTTGAAGAAAAACACCCCTTGAAGACCCTTGCTCCAATTTGAGAGAAATAAATGAGGAAAGGATGAGAGAATATATTTTAGGTGTGTGTGTGTGACTTTCGGCTGAAACCTTAAATGGAGAGGGGAAGTGGCCTTGGTTGTTACTTGTTGATCATTTGGAGGTCTAGTATGGATACTTGATGGTTATTTAAGAGCCATGCATGGAAGCATGATGGTTTGTAAGAAGTGTTGAATGGTTGTTTGATGAACAAAAGAGTGTAAAGGAGTGAGGTGTCAACTACAAGTCAAGGTTGTGGGTCTTGCACCCAAAACCGAATTCACTAGCTCAAGAATGGGGTTCTCGGTTCTAGGGTGGCCGAAAACACCCTCCATCCTCAAAGGGTTTTCGGTCTAAGGTTATTTGGCCGAAAGCCTTAAAGCAAAGGCCCAAAATTGATTTTTGTGTAGCTATTACATCAAACTTGAGCTTATAAGAGGTTATTACAACTCGATTCTTAGTGTATACATATATGTACTTATATAACATTGTCATTTTTGAATTACAATAATCTATTTCAACAAGGTTACATAGAGAAATTGTTTGTACATGAATACAATCTCGACCCTAAATTTGCTAGTTGTGACAAGATAGAACTCATACTTTTCATATAACATTCAAGTACTTGGTAGTTAATGTTAATATAATATGTGTAACTTGCTTGTAGATATTTATAGAAGAGTAACCAGTTGAGCACAAGCAAGTTGGAACTACACTCTTAGAGTTTAGATTATAATTTAAGATTAGAACATAAATTACTTGCAATATAAAACAATGTATGTTTTGGAACAACATGTGTTTTAAATTTAGCATCTCTAAATATACATGTCTCGGTTATTTTATTTAAATATTTGATTATTTACTTGATTGTTTTTCATAATGATAATATTCATATTCTGAAATGATTAACTTCTGTTTATGAGACTAGATCTCTCAATAGAATTATAAAGTAAATATCAATATTTTAATAAATAACATTAAGTTCTATATGCAAGCACTTTTGCCTTAAGCTTGTTTTAAATCAAACTTATATATGACATTGTTATCTTTATATTATAAATAAAATACACATATTCCTAGTTCAAGAAAGAGATATTTGAAGGCAAATAATGTAGTTTATTTGACATATGTGAACTTCATTTATATGTAAAGGATTCCTAATCATATTTTCACTAATCTATAGAGGAAATAATTATTAAGGAACTATAAACTGTGAGTATGACTTCTTTTCTAATGAATTTCTAAGATTTAACGCAAGATACCAAATTAACTTTACTTATAACTATATTTGTTATTGAAATGTCTAGTATGCTCAAGAGTCATATTAAAGTGATATTTCTAATTAACATATGATACTAATGGGTCACACTAATAACAATTTAATATAATTTATTATTTATTAGAAATTGATTTTAATAAATATTCAATAAACTCTTATGATTTAATTGGAAATTATTTATTTCATTGAAATAATAATTTTCATTAGCAAGTAACATAATATATCATATAACATGATTTATTATTTCATGTACAACATTTTGGACCAAAAGGACTTTTTGTCTTTTACCAAAAGGTGAAGGTTTATATTTTATAAAAGATTTTATAAAATTACCAAGTTTGACTTCCTTTAAATCATCAAAACTGTGAGCATGCTTGCATGCATGCTAGTGATGGGTTTTTGATTATTTAAAGAGTCTTTAGGAGATATTATTGTCTTAAAGTGTTAAGGACTTATGGTCCATAAAATCACTTTATGCATATAAAAGATGAGGCTTGCACTCATTCTTTTTCACTTGATGCAAGTGTCCGAAACTTGTTCGTCTTCTCTCATTCTCTCTAGTTTTTCTTTGAAGACTTGGAGATTACTTGCCTTTACATGCCTTCTTTAAGTTCATATTGGTTATGAACTTAAAGCTTAAGGGTTTAAGAGTTTTGGAATAGCATGTACATCAAGTTTAGTCATTGTTGGTGTCTCAAGGGTTCCACATTCTTCATCAACTTTCAAGCCTCCCAAGAGGACCCAAAGAACTACAAAGGTTGTCATTTCTTCATCCTTTCCATGGTTGGTATTTAAATCTTTCTACAACATGCAAGAAGATTCTTGGTGGGTATAAAATATTTATGTTATTTCAAAAATTAAAGTCTTCCGTTGCCATATTTTTTTTAGTTTAAGAAACTATTTTTCAACTAAAACCCAACAATTGGTATCAGAGCAACCTTGCAAGTTTGGTTAGATTTTTTGATTTTTGGAAATCTTAGTTTTTGGAGAATATGGATAACTTGTTTTTGTATAAAAATAAGTCCATATATATTTTCTATGACAACTTTATAATTGTTTTTTTATGTGACAAAAGTTTCATGCATCTTTTGTCATTTAAAGTTGTCTTAGAAAAACAAAGGTTGTTTTATGTGTATGTTGATGCATATGATGTGCATAAACTAGGCAATGATCATTGTGTTTGTTGTGTTTTTTTGTTGGTTGTTTTATAAAAATGGTTATAATAATTTATTTATTCATATGGTATGTAATAAATTAAATAGATTAGTTTTCTTGGTTTATTTTTGTAAGTAATAGATTGGTTTTTAGAATTAATTTATTTGTACAAAATGTAACAAGAGATGAATTTGGAACCATTTTTTGAAGATAAAAGAGCATTTTTCGAGTCTAAAAGATGTGTAGGATTTTCAGTGACATTTTCTGAAAAGTGACACTAATGTTGTTTACAAAGGGTTTTTCGACTTTTAGCGACAATTTCTGAATTTTAGTCTTCAAGAAGTTTTTCCAATCTTTTGCAAGCAATGGATGTTTACTCAAGTGGGAGCTTCTTCAACAAAATTACAATTAGTTTTTTGGTCCCCTTAAATGTTCCTTTAGGAATGGACTTGGCATCTTTTGTGTTGGCTCACAAAAAAAATGTCATTAGTTGGCTATGATTATGCACATATCTTTTTATGCATGTTTGTGTTGTTTATTTTATGCAATTATTATCTATGGTTGATAAATTAGTTTTTCACATGCTAAAATAATTTTGGACAAAATAAACATCACATGGAGTTGGGTTTTCAAAATTGGACATAAGATGTAACAAGTTATTATTTTTAAAATAAAACTTGGTTTTATAAAATCGTTAATAACGGCAAATTTTGTAATACTCCATTATAAGTTTTAAAATTGTGATTTTTGTAACTTATACAAACTCCAAATATATAAGTAATAAAAATGAAGTTTTATTAAAGATATAAATAAGGTTCAAATGCATTCAAAATTAATACCGGTTATTAAAATTGAATTACGTCAAATTATATAAAAACTAGTTTTTTATATAGAACCTTTAAAAGTGATTTTCTTTTGAAAATTGATATCATGGTTTATTATATGCATGTAATTACCATGATATCATATGTTTTTAAACTAGAATTATAAAACATATAAAGACCCTTTCTTTACAAACCTCAAATCTATGCAATCCTTTTGAAGAACATTCGCACATCTCTTATATACACTAGTGGGATAAACGATACCTAACCGCTTAGTGTTGTCTTTTGATGGCCGGGGTGCCTTCGCAAATTCTATAACCAAGTTATATGTCGATTACACAAGTTTTTCAAATTAGATAATTTGATGGGAACTCTTTTGTGATAAAGGATACCTAAGCAAGAGAGTTCCAAGGCACGGATGAGATCAAATATGTCGAATCAAAATTGTTATTAGCGATCCCATAAATCTAGAAATTATATAGTAAGATACAATTGATAATCGATATCTACCGGGTTGAATTCAAATGGATGGGATAAATGATACCTAACCATTTATTAGTTTTCCAACTTGGATCCTAGACTTTGATAATTAATGTTTTTGGAAACTAAAAAGGGTATTAGTTATTAAAAGCTGAATATTGAAAATACTAAATGAATTTTGTTAAAATTTTGTAGTTAAATAATCCATTCTCATTATCATGAATTGTCATTGTCTTTAATGACTTAATGAAATAATAACATTCAATAGATACAATTTCAATGAATGGGATCATGTCTTAAGAGACAATCTCGTGAGAGATATGAAATTGTATACACTTAAAGGTCCTAGTCCTAAACTATTTGCTTTGAGCAATAAACCTGAACATGATACCTAGTAAAGGGATCACTGTGATGCTAAACTGATTAATATTCTAGGTTTTGGGAAAATGAAATTATCATTTATGCCATATTATGTATAAGACTTTGTATATGATTATGCTATGAACATATCATAAGATACCAATTGGATATGTGGTTAAATCACAGTAATAGTATTAGAACATTCTAAGAGTAATTAATAAGAACTAAGAGAATGTACATGAGATAATTAGTTTAGAAGAAGATCTTTATGTAAAGATCTACATAAGATGCTAACTTCAATATATATATATATATATATATATATATATATATATATATATATATATATATATATTATAATTTGATTTTGACACCATTATTGAATGAAGAATAAGTTTTATTGAAACGAGGTCCGAGCAAAACATAATAGAATAGTCTACTACCAAATCAGAATACACTACATTAGAAGTTGATTTCAAATATGATTAGATGAATGAGTTCATTGAAAATCTATGTTCATTACTTCCATTCAAGGATCACATAGAAATCTTTATGACTTCAAGAGTACACTTAATCAAGCTAAGAGACTCTATGTCACGTAACAACATCAATCGTATTCTCTAAGATATTTAACTATTCTTAAAGTTAAGTCAACTATGGATATGATAATGTTCATGAAATTCACACAAATAAAATTTAGTGAGACCCATTAATAAAGTCCTTTGGAGCTAAGTATGAGTGGTCACACTCATCTACAGGACTTCAATTATTTTAAAAATGATACTTTGATTTGGATTTAGTATTTTGATATTAGAACCTTGTAATAACAAGAATTATAATTTTGTTTTGTATTGGGATATGATCATCACCTCAATACTTGTTGTGTTATATATTAACATGTTTTATCCATGAATAATCTTGTTATTCTAAAAATTTTATAATTGGTTATAATTGTGGGAGAAATTATAAAGTAAGACTAATATGAATTGGATTGGTTGACTCTCATAAGATGAATGTGGGCAAGTGGTTGTAAAAAAGATTCATAGGTACCTATGAGAGAACTCGTATTAAACATTTCCGCATCAAGATCACCTCATGGATTGCGATCATGAGTGATATTTGATAAAATGTATTATCCTTGTATCCTTAAACTTGAGATACATTATGGGTTATAAGTTGAGGGAGTGTTGTGCTTTGATATGGTCAAATTTTCATCCTTAAGCGGACAGTTATAAAATCCATTTTCATGTATGGTGTGAACTATGAAAGAGGGTTATGTAATCTAAACAGGATTTTTTCCTCTTATGTGTTGAGAGTTAGACATCTAAGGCTCCTTACAAAAAGTAGAACACGAAGTGAGATTGATTGCGATCTATATCTCATGTTGTACATGATGTATGTGACAATAGGATAACTGATTACTTACCTTATACACCAATTGTAGCTTTGAGCATCTGGGTAATTGGATGTTGATAGAATAGCACAAAGTCATAAATTACAAAAGGCGGTGAAATGTTGCTAGACATTCACCACTGTCTATATCACTTTATAATAAGTCTTGTGTGAGTAGGAGATATATATATATATATATATATATATATATATACCCTAGAGTCCTTATAAAGTGATATTGCTAGATAATATATGATTCTAAAAGGATCAACAACTTGATACAATTGATCATTTATTAGAAATTGATTTTAATAATTATTCAATAAACTCTTATAATTATTTGGAAATTAATTATGTATTGGAAATAAAAATATTCATTAGGAGGGAACACAGTATATCATATGGTATGATTTATTAATTTATGTTCAATATTTTAGAAAATAGTTTAAAATATTTATAAAACTCTGACTATGTTTTCATGTGGAAACTATAGCTAGGAAGAGACAAGGGAAGGATGATCTTTTGCTTATTTTCATCTAGGAGACGTGCTTTAGAAGCATGAGATTAAAATATGTTAAACAAGTATGGGATGTTTTAAAAAGTATAAGGACTAATAGATAAAAGTATATGGCATTATGGCTTGCAATATTAGCTTTTTTTTACATGCTAACTTCCGTCCATTCTCTCCTTTATATCATTTTCTCACTTTAAAAGAAGTGTTAGAAATTACATGCATGCATTTACTTTATTTAAATTCATCTTGTGACATCCCTAATTTTTACGGTTAGAAAATACATTTTTTATGCTTATTTTAAAACAAAGTATTATGTATATTGAGGAATTCGTCCCTTAAAAGTATTTCCGAAGAAATGTTTTTAATTCATTAATAAAAACTTGCAATGTCATAACTGATACAACAAACATAAGCATAAAAGTAGTCATTACAGGCCTTACAATATCTTATACACTATCGTCTATATTTCTCCAAATCTCTCATCAGATCCAAACATCAATATATTTGTACTGCTTCCTGTGATACGAAGAAACTAAGTGGATTAGGCTGGGAAACCTTGTGAGTAATTAGGGTTTTAAACCCATAATAATATAGTTAATATGTTTATTATCAAAGAGTTAACCAAATTACCCATCTCGGTTATTATCAAACATTGATCCTATATAATGACTTTACTACATTTAATCAAAGGATCAGTAAAGAATGTCTATACGTATTCCATACTCTTGAATCAGAAATGAATGATTATACCTAGTCCATACTATCAGATCAATAACGAATGACTATATCTAATCCATACTCTTGGATCAGTTGTGAATGTCTACATCTAATCCATACTCTCAGATCAGTAATGAACGTTTATGCCAAGTCCGTACTCTCGAATTAGTAATGAATATCTATGTCTAATTCATACTCTTGGATCATAACTTCAAAAAATTATAGCTTCCTCATATGAAGTAGGATTTAGACGTTCTATATATGCATGCTCTCGGTTTTACGATATCTATGACTCCCGTTTAGATTATTCATCCTAAATGATCTTCTTTCAAAAATATATGTTTATTGCCATGATGAATAATTATCCTATTATGCTTTAACCATTTAACCCAATCTTGCGAGCATTACAATTATCTCCCCCTAAGGATGATTAAGTCCCGAAATCATCAACAAAATAGTGTTTGTAAGATGACTCCACACGTTACCTTTCCATCCTAGGTAATAACCAAATCTCTATGTCTTTTCAAATGAGTTTCTAACACTTCAACTTCTTACACTTACTCTTCATTCTAAATTTGATCTTCGTTGGAGACTCCTACTCCTTCTAGAACTAACTAGAACTATGGTAATCTCTTTACTTTGATTACCAAAACAAAACAAATGGTTATATTCTAATGATCTTTTATTGTATGATGTAATGGCTGGACTTAGGTCTATATGATCCAGACTCTAGTATGGAAGATACATTCCTTAATTTTCTAATGTGTTATAATCACGTCATAGCAGGTAGCAATTCTAGCTAAAGGCTGCTTAGTATTAACGACGACTATGATACTTTTATTGATCACTTCGATTGTCTTTTCCTTCAAACTCCCGACTTAAGTCGGATGCTACATCGAACTTTGTTCTCTGAACTGAGTAGATTACTTTGTAGTTTTTATCTTAGTCGGACTCGATTTGTTATGACTACTAGGGTCGGAATAACATTCATCTTCTTAGTCAATGCCGAAATGATGTTAACAACGGACGTGAACAAAATGACTTTAATTACTTGTGTCATGGTAACCTTGTGACTTTCCTTGATCCAAGTGCAAGTCTTGTGCTTTCGGTATTATAGGCATTTACTAACTTTCACACCTCCTCATACTCGTCCCTAGAGTTTCCTCGCAAATCCCAAGTTCCTATTCCTAAATTTACAAAACAATTTAACACATACAAATGTATCCTAATAAACACATGTGCTCATAGACTCTACTAGGATCTCTAATAATGATTATGCGTTTTACCATGTACATACGAATTTTCCTCGTCTTGTCTTTCGTGTGATTCCTTTTTATCCTTCTCAATTCAGTTGTTGATTTTACGTTACCGTTCTTAATCTGCTACATTCTCTCACCATTACGATCCATACACCAACGTAGGCGTTGAGTTTATTGAGACGTGGGTTTATTACGGTAATGAATATTTTAATTATGTATTAGACGCATAATCCTCCTTATTACTCCAAAAATTTATATGCCAGTTCAAATATAGTAATTAAACGTTTATAACCCTGAACACCTAAAGCTACCTAATCTAGGCCAGCAACAAATATTGGGTATATAATCCTGAACACATAAAGCTATCTAAGGACTCTTGGATATATATATATATATATATATATATATATATATATATATATATATATATATATATATATATATATATATATATATATATATATATATATATATGTGTGTGTGTGTGTGTGTATGTAGCCTATAATTATGGTAATTTTCTTCTTATCTCTCACACATTTTTTTTCCAACATGAACCATCTCATACTTGCGGGGTAAGTACACATCAGAAAGAGCATCCTTGTGTTTTTTTCCCTTTGTTTGGTTATCGCTTGAAGGAGATGGAGTAAATATAGGTCACCAACAAACCTTAATTATAGGCTAAATCAATTAATAGTTACCATAACTGTAGGATATAATTTATATTTAAGTAAATATTCCTAAAATCTCATTGGTCCCTACATCCACACAATATAATAGTTGAATATATATATATATATATATATATATATATATATATATATATATATATATATATATATATAGGTAAGTTCAATTGAGAAAATAAAAAAGGTTGAGAATATGGAGGGAATCATTCTCAGCCACTCATTTATTTTTGCCACAAAAGCCTCCGTTGTACCAGCGAAAATGGATAAGTAATACACATATATTTCCAACAAAACATGTTTCCTTAAACTATACTAGTCATTACCTTAATATATCCAAAAACATAGTTTTTTTCGTTTTTTTAATTTTTAAGAAGCTATATTTATCGAAAAATGATTTTAAAATACCAAAATTCATGATTTTTTATTCTCTACAAATAGACATCCATATTGATATACTTTTAAGATAAAATAAAAAAAAATATATTTTCAGCTGTCGTTATTCATAACTGAACAAAAATGCATTAGATTTTTGCTACAGTACATTCGTTATTCACTTATGAATAAAAATATATAATTAATTGTTTTACTGTTTAAGTATCATTTATACTACTTATTCATACATGAATAAAAAATTAACAGTAACAAAATTCTGATAAATTTTTCTTCATATATGAATATAAATTATGACGACAACTAATACACGTTTTATTCATATATAAATATAATATATGACGAAAGATGATGTAAAAATATATTTTAAGTAAAACACTTTATTACGTGTCATATTCATATATGAACGATACTTAAACTATAAAAAAAAAAATTAAGCATACGTTTTATTTATAAGTGAATAACGAATGTACTGTAATAAAAATCGGATAGATTTTTATTCACTTATGAATAACGACAACTGAAACTATAAAAAATAAAATTTTTATTTTATCTTAAAACTATATCAAATATGGATGTCTATTTCATCAGTGTTGTAAATATCGGCCTAGGCGGCCGCCTAGGCGCTAGGCGGTCTTCAACTGATTACAATTAGGGGTGCTTTGCGGAAATTGGTCAATATCGGTCAAATTCAGGCTATGCGGTCCTCGACGGTCCTTGGCGGTCCTCGGCGGTCCTTCGCGGGAAGATTTTAAAAAATTCAAATTTTCAAAATTTCAAATATTACACCAAAATTTTCAAAACTTCAAAATTTTAAATTTTTAAATATTCAAAATTTCAAATATTATACCAAATATTTCAAAATTTAAAAATTGAAAATTTTTAAATTTTCAAATACTATATTTTCTTAGGATATATTAAGTTTTAAAATAGTTTTATTAGTAATTTATGGTCCCCGACTAATCCTCCGATTAATCCTCGCCAAACCGATTAATCGATTGACCACAGTCGACCGCCGAGCTACCGTTGAGTGATTTTTACAACCTTGCTATTTATAGAGAATAAAAAATTATGAACTTCGATATATTTAAAATAATTTTTCGATAAAAATGGTTTTCTAAAAATAAAAAAAAACAAAAAAAAGTATGCTTATATATATATATATATATATATATATATATATATATATATATATATATATATATATATATATATATATATATATATATAAATGGTTCTCTACGATCCAATGGTTACAAACACCTTCACACTCTCCGAGAATCTTCTGCATTTCAAATTTTGATACCAAAGAATACGCTCCAGTCACCACCATCTCTACTCTCTCTCGATCTTTCTGTCTACTACATTCAAAACCCTAAAGATTTACCGCTCAGATCTTCCATGTTCTCTCAGTTTGGTTTGAGGGTGATGGTGCGAAACCCAAACTACAAAGAAACATATCTGCCCAAATCTCATATATTTCCTCGACACGAACACCAAACACCCCTGTTCTGATATGCTTTCAGATTTCTATCTGTGTTATGATGCCTTTGTTATTATATTTTGTCTTTGTCTTTTTCGTCATCTTATACTATTCGTTTGATAAAACTCAGAATTAAAGAAGGAAAGTTAACATTCAGATTCTGTCAGTTTATCCTGTAAATGATGGACTTAGAAAATTTGTTGCTTCCTTTTGTTTAATTTTTTTGCCCCCTCTTTTACGAGCCCTAAATTGAAATTTGTCTTACTTGGGTTTTTAATCTGGTGCATCTATGGTCGCAGGGAATAGTCCAAGTCGTCAAACAGGGTTAATTCTTTGCTTTGTCTGACATTGTTATTTGCTTTCCCGGGTTTGATTTTGATTTTCCTTCCTTTTTGTTTCCTGATTTCACATGCTTGATTGTTCTGCCACAGGTTCTTATGCTTTTTAGCTCTAATAAAGGTATACATTTTTGGTCAACAAACCTTCTGAAACACTGCCCACCACCACAGTTGTCACTAACCTTAGATCTTAAGCTCCACACTTCCACAACTTGCCTCTCTGCTACCATCACTTCTACTTCATGGAAACACATCTCCGTATCTCTCTCTAATATCAGATCAAAACCTTCAGCACACCTCATTCTCGCTCTCTTCCTTTCTTTCTTTATTGATGCCCCAACGTTCAGATCATATGCAAACACACAGATGTAATAATCATTGTTCCTTTTTCCCATTCGATCTGTACAAAAGAAACAGAGAAACCATTTTTTGTCTCTTCGGTAGAAGATGTTCCAGATCTGTGTGTATGTTTTAAGATGTTTCATATTTGTGTGCATATTGTGTATGGTGTAGATCTATTTATGATTTTGATTTATGTTCTCTAAGTAGGTTGATTATTTGTATTTGTTACATGTATGTATTCTTTTAATTTTGTTTTTTTTATTTTTAGCAATGGAAAAGATGATGGATCAGGAAGATGAACATGGATGTTCTGATTGTAAAGGAATCAAAAAGAAAGTAAGAGTTAGGTTTATTTTTTTGTTTGGATCTTGAATTTTTAGTTTCGGATTAGATCTTCTTCAAAAATTTGAACTCCAACAGTTCTATGTTTCTATAATAAATTTTGCTAACAGTTTATGTAAGTTTCTATATGTGTCGGTGTGTTTGTATGTTTTATTATATATTTTTTTTTGTTTTGAGCATGTTTACACTTTTTTATTTAAGTTTTTAAAAGGTTAGAGTAATATGTTAACAGATCCAGAGGTCAGAAAGTATTTTGTTTTTGTTTCATTTAAAATGTAACCATCTTTTTACCTGGTAAATGTATTTAACGATGAAATAAAAAATTTATGCTTTGGTTGTTTAAAATAAGTTCAATTGTGTTCATGTATGTAAGGTTGCCGTGCGTTTGTATATTAATATTTGGTGTTACAAGTTTCATTTCATGTGTATAACTGTAAAGTTTCCATACATAATTTAGTCTTATACACAACTTATTATGCATGATGTACAATAAATAAAGCTACCTCTTAAAAAATTGTCTTAAAGACAACTTATGCAGCTCTCTTTACAACTAAATGATGCATAAAAAAATAAGGGGCAAATGTATGCGGAGAAGGCAACCATGGTGACTAGACATCACATGGATCGAGCAGTGTCTAATTATATCCGTCGCTCCTTCTCTACGATCCAATGGTTACAAACACCTTCACACTCTCCTAGAATCTTCTGCATTTCAAATTTTGATACCAAAGAATACGCTCCTGTCACCATCATCTCTACTCTCTCTCGATCTTTCTGTCTACTACCATCAAAACCCTAAAGATTCACCACTCAGATCTTCCATGTTCTCTCAGTTTGATTTGAGGGTGATGGTGCGAAACCCTAACTACAAAGAAACATATCTGCCCAAATCTCATATATTTCCTCGACACGAACACCAAACACCCCTGTTCTGGTAAGAGCTTTTAGATTTCTATATGTGTTATAATGCCTTTGTTATTATATTTTGTCTTTGTCTTTTTCGTCATCTTATACTATTCCTTTGATAAAACTCAGAATTAAAGAAGGAAAGTTAACATTCAGATTCAGTCAGTTTATCCTGTAAATGATGGACTTAGATCTATTTTTTTGTTACAGATATTGTGGTTTTAGGGAAGTTTACTGAAAGGAGTTGCAGGAACAAAAATCAAAGGGACGAAGGGCAACATAAAGGTGAACGAAAATTTGTTGCTTCCTCTTGTTTACTTTTTTTGCCCCCTCTTTTACGAGCCCTAAATTGAAATTTATCTTACTTGGGTTTTTAATCTGGTGCATCTATAGTCACAGGGAATAGTCCAAGTCGTCAAACAAGGTTAATTCTTTGCTTTGTCTGACATTGTTATTTGCTTTCCCGGGTTTGATTCTGATTTCCTTCCTTTTTGTTTCCTGATTTCACATGCTTGATTGTTCTTCCACAGGTTCTTATGCTTTTTAGGTCAAATAAAGGTATACATTTTTTGGTCAACAAACCTTCGGAAACACAACCCACCACCACAGTTGTCACTAACCTTAGATCTTAAGCTCCACACTGCCACAACTTGCCTCCATTTAACTCTGCTACCTTCACTTCTACTTCATGGAAACACATCTCTGTATCTCTCTCTAATATCAGATCTAAATCTTCAGCACACCTCATTCTCGCTCTCTTCCTTTCTTTCTTTATTGATGCCCCACCGTTCAGATCATATGCAAATACACAGATGTAATAATCATTGTTCCTTTTTCCCATTCGATCTGTACAAAAGAAACAGAGAAACCATTTTTTGTCTTTTCGGTGGAAGATGTTCCAGATCTGTGTGTATGTTTTAAGATGTTTCATATTTGTGTGCATATTGTGTATGGTGTAGATCTATTTATGATTTTGATTTATGTTCTCTAAGTAGGTTGATTATTTGTATTTGTTACATGTATGTATTCTTTTAATTTTGTTTTTTTTTATTTTTAGCAATGGAAAAGATGATGGATCAGGAAGATGAACATGGATGTTCTGATTGTAAAGGAATCAAGAAGAAAGTAAGATTTAGGTTTATTTTTTTGTTTGGATCTTGAATTTTTAGTTTCTGATTAGATCTTCTTCAAAAATTTGAACTCCAACAGTTCTATGTTTCTATAATAAATTTTGGTAACAGTTTATGTAAGTTTCTACATGTGTCGGTGTGTTTGTATGTTTTTTTTTTGTTTTGAGCATGTCTACACTTTTTTATTTAAGTTTTTAAAAGGTTAGAGTAATAAGTTAACAGATCCAGAGGTCATAAAGTCTTTTGTTTTTGTTTCATTTAAAATGTATCCATCTTTTTACCTGGTAAATGTATTTAACGATGAAATAAAAATTTTATGCTTTGGTTGTTTAAAATAAGTTCAATTGTGTTCATGTATGTAAGGTTGTCGTGCGTTTGTATATTAATATTTGGTGTTAACAGTTTCATTTCATTTGTATAACTGTGAAGTTTCCATACATAATTTAGTCTTAAACACAACTTATTATGCATGATGTACAATAAATAAAGCTACATCTTACAAAATTGTCTTCAAGACAACTTATGCAGCTCTCTTTACAACTAAATGATGCATAAAAAAATAAGGGGCAAATGTATGCGGAGAAGGCAACCATGGTGACTAGACATCACATGGATCGAGCAGGATCTAATTATATTCGCCGATCCTTCTCTACGATCCAATGGTTACAAACACCTTCACACTCTCCTAGAATCTTCTGCATTTCAAATTTTGATACCAAAGAATATGCTCCAGTGACCACCATCTCTACTCTCTCTCGATCTTTCTATCTACTACCATCTGTGACAACCCGAAAATCCTTGTCTTGTAAAGTTCAGCAATTCAACTCAGCCGAGTGTCAACCTTCGTTTTTGCTGTCTTATAACGAAATTGTGGGTCTATATGAGTGTTCTAGGCTTAGTATAACCTAGATATGAGTCTTGGGAAGGGTTAGAATGTGTGTAGCATCACAAAATCGGGGCAAACACACCAAGCAAGGTGTGTGCGACCCCTTCACTCATTCCTTTCTTTTGGCTGCACTCTACTTGCTCTCTCTACTTTCTCTCTCTAGAAACTTCATCCAAGAACACTTTAAGGGCCCCAAAAAAGTGAATTACTCCATCATTTAGCTTGTTATATTGGTAAAACACTTGAATCTAAGCCTAAAATTCATAGTGTTCTTCGTGTTCTTCATCCCTTGAAGGTGTACGGCCGCACACCTTCATGAGGTGGCCACACACACCTTAAGACTCTCCAAAGTGAAGAGTTTGGCCTCCATTTGCTAGTTGGACTTGGTATTAGCACTAGAACACCTGAAAATCGACATTTTGGGCACAAATGAGGAGTGTACGGTCGCACACCCCTGTGTAGCCGCACACCCTCTCTGTACGGCCGCACACTCCCATGTACGACCGCACACAGGCCTAGCCGCACACCCTGGCCGCACACCTGGCCGCACACACATAAAAGTCGAGTTTGGTGGCCTTACACTCAAGTTTAAGGCCCTACACTCATTTAGGGACTTCAATAGGTGTTTGTAACACTTAATTCTAAGTGTTTTCATGTCCCTAAGGTGTGTCCATGTGTCTATTAGTGGTTATATACCCTAAGTGTATTCATATATGTGTTATTACATGTTAAACTAGGATCCGTTTGTTCTCACGACTTCGTTCGACACCCGACGATCCTATATCAATCTTTCTTTCGAGTTACTTACTTCAGGTGAGTTCATACCCCCTTAATCAACCTTTGAAATGATTTTAAATGCTTTTATGGGGGGGGGGAATACAAGTTGAACTATTAAGTTATTATATCAATCACATTTGATTAATAACTGTCAATCAAATAGATTTTTGCATGTTAAACTGTTTTATCAAGCTAAACGTTTTCAAATCTTGTTTTCAAATCTCTTTTAAGGTACTAAAACCTCTTTTAAATTACTAAACTTTTATCAAAGTCTTTTAAACTTATATTCTTGTTAGATTCATGTCTATATAGATATAGTTATATAAGTAGGGTTTGAAGGACTTACGACTGATAGCCCGCTTTATTTCCTGTTCCTTCTTTGGTTGTGGAGTTAGAGTATCCGGTTATTTGTCTGAGTGTCGTTGAAGTCCTAGTTATTGTTGGATATAGTGTCTAAGTCCATAACTTTATTTGGTATGTACTTGACCCGACCCGGCATGGTCCATTTGGGTTGCATGGCATTGCAATACTTGGATAGACTAAATGAGAGAATAAGGCACTTATGATTATTAATATATTATAAGTTCTAATATATTAATAATAGTATTATTTAATTAGTATTGATCAAGTATTAATCTAGTATTAATTTGGTGATCAAAGTGAGACTAATTAAATATATAGGGTTGATTATGACAATCATCAATTCTTTTATGGTGGATTAATGATCCATGGTTTATGGGTTTGGTTATAACCATATGGAGCTCCATGGATAGTCCATGGGAGTTACAAACCCATGGGTCATGAGAAATCAAGAGTCATGACAATTAAGGGCATTCATGTGTAAACCCTAATTGTGACAACACTATAAAAGGAGCCCTATGGCTAGCAAAATGAAGAGCTAGTGGACCTAGTGTTACTAGAGAGGGCATAACCGATTTTGAGGCTAAGTGACAACATTTGGGGTGCTAGGCTCACAAAGTCTTGAAGGAATCCAAGCAACAACAAGGTATGTATTTCTACTAGTTTTATGTTTTATGTAATCCCCATGCCATGCTAGTTAGGAAATAACCTTGAAAAAGAAATTTGCATGTATATAGAGAAAACATACATTCAAGGTTATTAGGGTTGCATGTACACTTAGGAAGTGTTAGAATGCTTAAAAACCCATCAGTGGTATCAGAGCCTAGGATTGTTTTCTGTATACTTGATGCAAAACTGCTTAAAAATCAAAAATTCTGCATTCTGACGACTGGACTCGCCGAGTCCATGGGGAGGACTCGCTGAGTCCATGAACAAATTCATCCTACTCGACGAGTAGAATAATGCACTCGGCGAGTAGGAGCGTGCTGGGCAGCTTTTTCGAGTTTTGTTGCTGGAAATGGGTTAAGATCATTATCCCAATCTGTTTTGGACTTGTAAAATCTGTTTTTCAAAAATGATAATGATTATGTTAACCCATTTTACATGACTTTTATCAATTTTCAAGTATTGTATATGTTTATATGATTTTCTTGAAATTGCTTGACATGAATTTGTGTTCATATGAGTTTAGAAGATCATAGGAATTATGTGTAACCTCCATGTGTGTTTAATTCATGATCTTAATGGAAATGATGGTGTCCATAACTTGTCCTCAAGTTATGGATAACCAAAAGTCACTTCTTTAAATTGTGATTAAAGAACTAAAGAGGTTTCATAAAATGAAGAGTCTTCATTTTTATGAACCATTAAAACTCATAAGTTACAAATTGAAGAGACTTGGAATAGTTTCAAATCTTGCCCTCAAGTTTTGGAATTTGAAAAGTCTTACACTTTAGTACTTTAATTCCAAATTAAACCTTAGTTTTTTAAAAAGTTTAAAAATCAACACTTATACTATTATTATAATTTTATTATATAGATATGTATAAGAATATGTCATTCTTACCGTTAGTAGGCCTCATTAACGAAGCCGGTCTATAAGGGGGGTATAAGGTTGTTGCCTATAAAATGGTGACTTAATGGGTGTCCACTCTCACCCACCGCTTCCTTGATCGGTGGAGGGTCGTTAGCCGAACGGGTAGGATACGACTTTAAATACTCGTTAAAAGTATAATGAATTATAAAGTAACTATACATTATAAATTCTCAATCTTAGTTACTTTAGGAAAATGTGAAATTGGTGCTAGCCCATAAAATTACACTTTGTACCTTACCAAGTCGTTAGTGGAGCGTGTGTGGTTAACCGGCACACTAACATGGACTAGTAAGAGTGGCAAAGGGTAACTTAACTTTATTATAGATCGGTGTGGTTAACCGGCACATCGATTAGGTAATATTGTTGAGGGTACCAAGTCAATTTGTATGGTTATTCACACCTTGTTTGTGATCCTCGGCATCCCAGTCACAAACTTGAGAGGGCACAATCGAGATTCAAACATGCCATTGAAAAGTTCAATGTATCTCAAAAGATCTAGGAGTTTCAAAAACCAATAAAACCTAATAATAAAATATTCCGTTCTTATGGTGGAAATTGGTAAATCGTCATTTACCTACCTTCAAATATTTTATGGTATGGATTACGACATCCCTCTTCCAACTATAAATAGTTTGTTGGATCCTAGCCTTAATATTTCATTTGGGTGAATTATTAAGGATTCCTAATCTAATGAAACTTGTCTTTCTTTCCTTTCAGATGTCTTCCAACAATGTTTCTGGCTCAAACCCAACAGTCTCCTTTTCCCTTATAAACTTATGTGGTAAGGTCATTTTTGATGGATCCAATTTCAATGAGTGGATCAGAAACATCAGAATGATTACCCGCTATGAGGACAAAGAATATGTCCTCGATAGGGAGCTTAAGGTTGTGAGTGAAGCCACTGCTACTCCTGAAGAGTTTGCGGAGTTTGTTGCACATGAAAAGGATGCTACTAAAGTAGCATGCATCATGATGGCCACCATGACTCCTGAACTTCAAAAATCCTATGAAGATTTCTACCCCTATGAGATGCACATGGATCTGATGGAAAGGTACCATCAGAGCGCGCGTCAGGAGAGGTATGAACTCATCTCCTCCATGATAACCGCAAGGATGAAGGATGGTGAACCCATCACCAGTCACTTACAGAAGATGCAAAGGTTCGTTGACCGATTGCTGAAGCTAAATGTTGACTTTCCTGAGGAAATGGCGATTGACATCATTCTCCATTCCTTACCTCCAAGTTATGATCAGTTTCGTATGACTTATCATATGAACAAGGAGGAAATCACACTTAGCAAACTTCAAGGACTCTTAAGGACAGCTGAAAATGGCCTTAAGGGTAAAGCGGTTGCTACTTCTACTCCTTCAACAACCCCTGTTCTGGCTATTGGGCAGGGAAAGGGTAAGAAGAGGAAAGCCCTTCGAAGGGTACCAAGGGTAAGACTCTTGATGGTTCCTCTTCAAGTGGGACAAAGAAAGGTCCCATTACTCCTTCTTCAAACCCAAAGGAAGCACAGTGCTTCTATTGCAAGGATAAGGGACACTTCAAGCGAAGCTGCCCTAAATATCTGCAAGATGTAAAGGATGGGAAGGTTAAACCCACCCATGCAGGTATTTACACAATATTGTCTAATAACTCATCTAATGCTAATTCTTGGGTGCTTGATACAGGTTGTGGTATTCACATCTATACTGATTTGCAGGCACTAAGAAGAAGTGAGCAAGTGGAGCACGGGAAGATAAACTTAGTCATGGGCAACAGGAAAGCATCACATGTTACCAAGATAGGAGTTTATTCTTTGTTGCTTAATGATGGGTTAATGTTAGATTTGAATAAGTGTTGTTACTCGCCCGAAATGGAGAGAAATATTATTTCTTTTCATGGCTTGTACAAACAAGGTTTTTCTTTTTCATTTGATAATAAAAATGGTGTTATTAATGTTTATTACAATGATGTATTTTACTTTAAAGCATTACCTTGTGATGGTGTATATGAAGTCGTGAATGTTGTAGACAATCTAGGAAATAATGTGTTGTATATAGATTCTTCAGATAGCTTGGATAAAGCATCCTTGTGGCATTGTCGTCTTGGACATGTCAACAAGAAGCGCATAGGCCAACTCCAAAAGGCTGGAGTCTTGGAATCATTTGACCTCAAGTCAGGTGATAGTTGCGAGTCTTGTTTACTTGGAAAAATGACAAAGTCACCCTTCACAGGTACTTGTGATAGGGGTGAAGGTTTGTTGGACCTTGTACACACGGATGTGTGTGGGCCCTTCATAGTTGCTACAAGGGATGCTAATCGCTATTATGTGACTTTTACTGATGATTACAGTAGATATGGATATATTTACTTAATCAAGCATAAGTCAGAAACCTTTGAAAAGTTCAAAGAGTTTAAGCAGGAAGTGAAGAATCAATTGGGCAGGAACATCAAGATGCTCCGTTCCGATCGGGGAGGAGAGTATCTTAGCATTGAGTTCCTTGAATATCTTAAGGAATGTGGGATTGTCTCACAATTGACACCTCCCAGAACATCACGGTTGAATGGTGTAGCTGAAAGGCGCAATCGAACCTTGCTGGATATGGTTCGTTCCATGATGAGTCGAGCTTCGTTACCAATCTCTTTCTGGGGATATGCCTTAGAGACTGCCGCTCATATCCTTAATCTAGTCCCTACTAAGAAGGTTGCCAAAACACCTCACGAGATGTGGACTGGGAAAGTTCCCAATTTTGACCACATCAAGATTTGGGGTTGTGAAGCTTTCGTGAGGCGTGAGACTCATGATAAGCTTGAACCTCGAAGTGAGAGGTGTATTTTCATCGGCTACCCACAAAGATCCTTTGGTTACCTCTTCTACAAACCCAGTGATAATGTTGTCTTTGTAGCAAGAAGAGGAGTCTTTCGTGAGAGAGAATTCATAAGCCAAGGGGACAGTGGGAGGCAAATTGACCTTGAAGAGCTTCAAGAGTCAAGTGATGAAGGAACCTCAAATGCTATCGACCAACCTGAGGAGGACACTCCTGTTGATCCGATAGATGAGTCTGTACCTCCAAGACGTTCCACTAGGGTGAGGAACACACCTGATTTTTATTATGGTTATCACATCACCACTGAAGGTGATACATTTATTAGTGACAATACACTAATAGATTTGGATGAACCTAATAATTACAGGGAAGCCATGGCAGGCCCTGAGTCTGCTAAATGGAAGGAGGCTATGGACAGCGAGATTCAGTCCATGTATGACAATCAAGTTTGGAACTTGGTTGAAAATGTACCAGGTCGTAAGACAGTTGGGTGCAAATGGATCTTCAAGAAGAAGACCGACATGGATGGGAAGGTACATACTTACAAAGCGCGACTGGTTGTGAAGGGCTTTACTCAAACTCCGGGAGTTGACTATGATGAGACCTTCTCACCAGTAGCTAAGATTAAGTCTATTAGAGTATTGTTAGCCATAGCTACATTTCATGATTATGAAATATGGCAAATGGATGTCAAAACCGCTTTCCTTAATGGAAAGTTGGCTGAGGATATTTACATGGCTCAACCAGAGGGTTTTGTCGATACAAGATACCCTAATAGAGTGTGTAAGCTTGATAAATCCATTTATGGATTGAAACAAGCATCTCGCAGATGGAAACTTTGCTTTGATGAGAAAGTCAAAGAGTTTGGCTTTTCTAGGAGTGAGGATGAGTCTTGTGTGTATGTCAGGGCTAGTGGGAGCATAGTTAGCTTCTTGGTGTTGTATGTGGATGACATACTTCTCATAGGAAACGACGTCCCAACCTTGCAGGAGGTTAAGTCCTGGCTTGGGAAGTGTTTCGCTATGAAGGACCTTGGGGAAGCTGCCTATATCCTAGGGATAGGGATATTGAGAGATAGGAGTAAGAGACTAATTGGACTTAGTCAAAGTACTTACTTGGATAAGGTGCTGAAGAGGTTCAGTATGCAAGATTCCAAGAAAGGAGAATTACCAATCCAGAGTAATGCCAAGCTGAGTAAAACTCAAAGTCCGAGTACAGAGGCTGAGATAGCTGAAATGAGTCATATACCATATGCTTCCGCTGTGGGCTCGATCATGTATGATATGACTTGTACTCGCCCTGATGTGGCCTTTGCTTTGAGCATGGTCAGTAGATATCAAGGGAACCCTGGCAAGGCACACTGGACAGCGGTAAAGAACATTCTCAAGTATCTGCGGAGGACTAAGGATTGGGTCCTTACCCTCGGAGGCAGTGATGACTTGAAAGTGGAAGGATATAGCGATGCTAGCTTCCATACTGATAGGGATAATTTCCGCTCTCAGTCAGGCTGGGTCTTTATCATAAATGGAGGGGCAATTACTTGGAAAAGTTCCAAGCAGGAGACAGTAGTTGATTCTACTTGTGAATCAGAGTATATAGTAGCAAGTGAAGCAGCTAAGGAGGCGATATGGCTAAAGAACTTCATCGGAGACCTTGGAGTTGTACCAGCTATAAAGGAGCCAATGGAAATTTTCTGTGACAGCGAATGTGCGGTTGCTTTGGCTAAGGAACCAAGAGATCACGGGAGATCTAGGCACATTGACAGAAAATACCATTTCATCAGACATCGAATAGAAGAAGGACTCCTCGTGGATAAGAGGGTATCATCAGATGAGAACCCGGCAGATCCCCTCACGAAGGGACTGAGCAGGGTTAAGCATTTACAGCATGCGAGGCGCATTGGGCTGAAGGATGATATTAGTTTCAATAATTAGATTCCTGAAACTTGTAAAATGTAATTGACATTTGATGATATATAAAAGTTGTTATTTATTTATGAGTAAGGTGTTACTATCTTGTGTTGATTGTTTACTATGTTTCAATTTTGCATGTTTTTTTACATCCAGAATAATTATGTTATTATTCAAACCATCCACAGTCAGTCAATCTTTGGAAGTAAGTATTGATTTAAGACTGTCATGAATTTGGCTTGTATGATTGGTCTAAAAGTGCTTTGGACAATGCAATGGTTGCTACAACATTCATGAGTACTCATAAGGGTTGAGTATTGGATCCAACCCACGCTCACTTGCATCACTTCATGGAATTTATCTCGAGTGATCGTGAGACGGTAATATCATATAAATCTTCAAACCTAGAGATATGAGTTGTTGACTATGAGTTGGTTATTCATTGATTGTACGAAAACGCATTGGTAACTCGATGTCATAAAACGTGCCTTTGTGAATAATTCAACAAGTAGTTAGTACAAGCATATCAGTCGAAGTTTATCTGTTCCTTCTAGAAATAGAAGCGATATATGGGCTCCTCGATGATTTGGTTTTGACCTATGTACCGGGCCCGGTCAGAACCTAATTGATGTGTTCAATTTAGTTCTATGTCGAAACAAATCAGAGACCGAGAAACAAATGCTGGACAATAAGTAAGACCATGTTCCATGTGTTTGTCCGGCTGATATCATGAGAACAAAGGATTATATGATCACTTATCTTAAATGGCGTATCATCATCATCTCAGTTCCGAGAGACTTTGAAAGAGCTACGATTGCTAGTCGGATTTTGAAGACATATTTGCAAATATAGTTATTAGACTTATCCAAGTGGGAGACTATTGGATATAGTGTCTAAGTCCATAACTTTATTTGGTATGTACTTGACCCGACCCGGCATGGTCCATTTGGGTTGCATGGCATTGCAATACTTGGATAGACTAAATGAGAGAATAAGGCACTTATGATTATTAATATATTATAAGTTCTAATATATTAATAATAGTATTATTTAATTAGTATTGATCAAGTATTAATCTAGTATTAATTTGGTGATCAAAGTGAGACTAATTAAATATATAGGGTTGATTATGACAATCATCAATTCTTTTATGGTGGATAAATGATCCATGGTTTATAGGTTTGGTTATAACCATATGGAGCTCCATGGATAGTCCATGGGAGTTACAAACCCATGGGTCATGAGAAATCAAGAGTCATGACAATTAAGGGCATTCATGTGTAAACCCTAATTGTGACAACACTATAAAAGGAACCCTATGGCTAGCAAAATGAAGAGCTAGTGGACCTAGTGTTACTAGAGAGGGCATAACCGATTTTGAGGCTAAGTGACATTCTCTCAAGTTATTCCAAGTCTTGTGGTGTTGTGTGAAGCATTTGAGGCACAACATTTGGGGTGCTAGGCTCACAAAGTCTTGAAGGAATCCAAGCAACAACAAGGTATGTATTTCTACTAGTTTTTATGTTTTATGTAATCCCCATGCCATGCGAGTTAGGAAATAACCTTGAAAAAGAAATTTGCATGTATATAGAGAAAACATAGATTCAAGGTTATTAGGGTTGCATGTACACTTAGGAAGTGTTAGAATGCTTAAAAACCCATCAGTTATATATTATGTATATCTGTTTAGATATTAAAACTCGTACTCCAGTTCAGCGCCTTTGTGTAGCAAAGGTACCTAGATAACCTCTCAAGTAAACTATAATAGGTATAGTTTAGAAATCAACAATAACTTTTTTTGAGGAGAAACTAGCTATATCAATATTCTAAAACATGTACTTTTAGTAAAAATAGATGTATATAGCAATCAAAACATGAGATACATCCTCATGACGCGGATTTCACCGTTGTCGAGTTGGTAACCAGAGTCTCCTGGAGGGAGAGCGGGCATTGTGTGTATAGATCTATACGGGACAGACCATCCCACATCCTGACTGCTAGCTACAGTCCCGACCGACCAAGCCAAGGGGTGACAAATGTCACATTTACTTCGACGCCAGCAGGTCGTCGTGTTTACATCCGTCAATCAGTATGGTTACGAGTATCTTCACATTTACCTTATAATTCGTGGCCTTAAGGTAATTAGTACCACGGTAGTTTGTACATATAAAACTACGGTACTATAATAATTTCCCTAATACATTAAACTTAGAACGTTTTTGACATAAAACGATAATGTATACCTATATTTTGATAATAATAGTAACATTTGGGAAAAATGCTCCTTAAACACAAAACAGTCGGGTCTTGGTAGAAGACTGCTTTTAGTAGAGAAACTCATTCTTTTAAACATGAAACAGTCGGGTCTTGGTAGAAGACTGCTTTTAGTAGAGAAACTCAAAAATAGTCGGGTCTTGGTAGAAGACTGCTTTTAGTAGAGAAACTCATCCTGTTAAACATGAATCAGTCCAATCTTGGTAGAAGACTACTTTTATTAGAAAATATCGGATTTTCTGGAAGGAATTCAAATACTCTATAAACTTTTATGAGATTATTTTGAGGAAAAACATGTAGTTATATCAATGTCATTAAAATACTTATGAACTCACCAGCATTAAAATGCTGATCCTCTCTTTCAAAATAACTTTTATTCTCACGTCGTCAGTAGACAGGTACACTCCGGGAGCTCTTGCGAAGTCAGCCTTGTACCGAGTTGCATCTTATGTTATTCTCTATATCTATTTTTTATGTTGTTGCTAAATGTAACGTATGTAAAAACTTATACTATTAATGCAATGGTTGTTGTACTTTGATTACTATACTGCATGTGTTGTGATACTTGACATGACGTCCTCCGCCCCAGAACGTTTCCGTTGTTCCGGTTTTGGGGTGTGAAAGATTGGTATCAGAGCGTTGTTTATAGTGAACTCATTATATCAAATCATAAAAGATATACAACTATAAATACAATGGGATAAAAACACTCTGACCAAGAGTTATACTTTAAAATATAACCATATTTATAGGAGTATAAGTACATCCAGAATATAAAAACCTGAACAAGTATCACAAGAAGAACAAGAATAAAAGTCTTTGGATGTTGGGTATTACCGTCAAACCTAGGCAGTTATGTAATCGTAGATGGAATAAATATAACCTGATCAACTATATTTATTCGAGATGCGACTAACGTGTGTTTGGGAGTGATGGTGGTGTTGCAATGAATCTGAAACTTACCATGTAGGAATGCTAGAGCCAAACATAAAGTTTAAAATACTATAGGAGTATTTTATGATACTAAAAGACTAACAATAAATCTAAAAGCATGTTCAGAAGTTCTAGAATCAAACATGTAATTAAAATACTATAGGAGTATTTTAGGAACCATGAATAACCTTGCATGAAAACTAAAAAGACTAATATTGATAGATCTATGATTACAGAGTATATACTCTCAAGGTTATATATAGTGAGCATCTCATAAACTAAGAATGTGTGGTTTCGCTCTACTTCCTTTTCCTTGTTTGGATGTGGATATAGAGTAGTATCACATATTCGAAGGTCTATTAGATCTAAGTTATATATGATTTGTGTACACTATGTAATTGTAGAAGGACCCGATAAGGATCACACAGTAAAATGTTTTAATAATCTCTTAAGATTCTTTAGACATTCCCATTCTCGCATAAACCTCTTTAGAAAAACCTTATCCACTTCAGTAATCGGCAAAGGAGTCGATAAAGACCCAAAAGAGGTTCATTGAGAAGATTTCCAATTAGGAAATAAATGAACAGTGATGGGACTATTGAGATCACCATGTGCCTATACCTTTTGGAGACATTGGTGGGAAATTCCCCTGAACTTCCGAGGTTCCAGTCCATCATTATGAAGTAATGATGATCAGAGTCAGAATCGGAAGTAAGACGGAGCGGAAATTCAATATGTCTGTAGGAGAAGAGAACCCTATGTAAGTACCCAAAGAAAACCAAAGTTCATTTCAGCCAAGAATAAGCGGTGAACAGAGGAAGCCAATGTACGAAACCCGAGGAGTGTTCTACCCCTATAAAGTCACACTAATAACCCATTAAATAATACAACTTAGTGAGCTAGTGATTACACTACTCACATTATGTGATAGGCAAATCGTCTTTCCTGTCGCGATTAATATAAATAGATCGGATCACAAAACCTCGATTGAGAGTGTTTAGCCCTAAACTTTCATGAGTCTTCTTCTTGTGTAATCTTCGTTCCGAAGCTCTTTCGAATCTTTTCAAAGCCGGAGAGTGAACCTCTCCAATATAAAGATAACTTAGTTGGAACGACACCCATTTTATGGCTTTCCGATACATTTACTCTACCCTGTTACCAGGACTGCATCATAGGGATGTAGGTCGACACTTAGATAACCATAACTCAAAGCGCGGGAAAACTTTATGCCTATTATAATAAAGAAAGATACGTCTAAGGGTAACTATCGTCTCTCATCCACTTATGTTCCTCATCGTGTAGGAAAAACCATGCCTCCGAAGAAACATAACCAACCCGCTAGCAAGACACCGACTCTTCAGATCGATGAAGCTACGTTCCAAGCTGCAGTTTTAGCAGTCGTAGCAGCTGTCATGGCTCATTTGAATGCTAACAACGCAAATGTTAGCAGGAGCACTATCGGGAATCCCAATCATAGCAATGGACAGCAGCAACCAGCACTGGTGTGTAAAGCCACCCAAGAACTCCAACCTAATCCCCTGAAAAGAAAGTGTGAGAACGAGAAGGGGAGTACCTCGACTCAAGGACCTTCCGAAGGGCAGCAAGCTGAGGTAGTCAATACCCCTGTCAACCCGCCTGTCTCAACACCAAGAAGACCATACCTAGGACACTTCCCCCACTGCAGCAAGTGTGACTACCATCATTATGGAGTCTGTCGAGAACCCTTTTGCGTTAGGTGCAACATGAAGGAGCATATCGCTCGCAACTGCAGAACTCCGGTTGAGTTCATTACATCAACCACCAATGTTGGGACCAGTCCAATATGCCACCTATGTGGTGAAATTGGGCATTTCAAGAGGGACTGCCCAACTAAAAGAAATGACAAAGACGCAGGAGGAGTTTAACTCTAATACCTAGAGGAACATCAAGGAACCCGGTAGAATTTTGGTACGCTTCTCAACCTTAAGTAGCTAATCGAAAACTTTAAATAATCAATTCTAATTGTAATTACTCCCTCATTAAGGCAAAAGTCGCAGCACTGTTGTAAAACTTAAAAACCCATCATGTAAAGCAATGATGGCTTAGTATATACGTCATGTGAGAAAGTTATCGTCACCCTATAGATGATAGTCTGCATTCACCAAAGTTAATACTAGGATGCTAAGAACCGCATGATTACCTCCGCGACCCGGAATACTTGAGTAAATTAGGCAGCAAGTTGTGTTAAGCTTTATAACCCAGGTCATAAAGAGATTGTGGACTCGACACCAGTCTAGGTGTTAGTCGACGGGTTATACAAGATCACGCGCTTCCTACAAACTAGAGGAAACAGACATAATGGAGAAACTAATGGAGCATGTCTTAGAGATTTGTTAGAGTACTAGGTGTTCCAAGGAACATTATCTCTAAGAGATAGTAGAACCACCTCCCGAGATATTCAATCACTTCCGAAAATCTCTAAGGGCGAAGCTAGCCCTGATCAGAGACTGCTATACATGAAACAGCGAACCGAATGAGAGAACGATTCCTTCCGATTAGGGATTATGCTGTGAAAGCATCTATTAGACGATGATGAAAATTTGAGTTATCATGCATCATCTGGTAAAACCCTCTATCATCCTGACGTTGAGATATTCCGTTAGAAACACCTCATGAGCCGAAAGTGCAGGTCATTTCTGCACTGGGTTGAGGAAGATGCCACACAACCAATAGATGCCAGCATATAGTCAGCACCTTCAATGATCCAGAAAATCTCCGAAAACCAACCAGTAGGAAATACAAATCCGAATACGACCTGAGACTCTTAGGAACCAATCATGAGGACTACACCTCCAGTACGAGAAAACTTTTGGAACCTCAGAATGGTGATCACGCCAAGTGATGATCTCACCATGGAAGGACATTATGTTTTGGGTACTAAAACGTTCTATATTCCAAAGAACTGAGGACCGTCATAGATTCTTGATAGAATTGGTCCAGTATCCGTCAGACCCAAACTACCTTAGGAATTCCATAAATTCCACCCTAACATATCCACGTCTCAGCGAATGAACCAATAGTACCCGACAAAACTCTCATCATTTTCTCGACTAGATCCATAAAAACCAGAGTCACATTCGTTAAGGGAAACAGGAGAAATCTAGCTCGGTAAAGGAAACTGATGAAACCTTATCCCGTGTAGCCTAGAGATCGGAGGAGAAGCCATACCTCGTAGTGAATGTTCGTTAGAACCAAGTATAGATCTGATTCCCCAAGGGAATGGGCGGATTAGATAGAACATGAAGTATCCGCATCTTTCGTATCCATCCCTGAGTGTTCGTAAAGATTCTAATTTCAGGACAAAATTCCCTCTAACGGGGGGATAATGTGACAACTCGAAAATCCTTGTCTTTTAAAGTTCGGCTATTCAACTCAGCCGAGTGTCAGCCTTCGTTTTGGCTGTCTTATAATGAAATTGTGGGTCTATAGAAGTGTTCTAGGCTTAGAATAACCTAGATATGAGTCTTGGCAAGGGTTAGAATGTGTGTAGCATCACAAAATAGGGCCAAAAACACCAAGCACGATGTGTGCGGCCGCACACCCGAGTGTGCGGCCAGCCAGCCGCACACAGCCAACCGCACACCCACCTTCCAGCCGCACACTCATCCCTATATATATAGGGGGACCCCTTCACTCATTCCTTTCTTTTGGCTGCACTCTACTTGCTCTCTCTACTTTCTCTCTCTAGAAACTTCATCCAAGAACACTCTAAGGGCCTCAAAAACGTGAATTACTCCATCATTCAGCTTGTTATATTGGTAAAACACTTGAATCTAAGCCTCAAACTCATAGTGTTCTTCGTGTTCTTCATCCCTTGAAGGTGTACGGCCGCACACCTTCATGAGGTGGCCGCACACACCTTAAGACTCTCCAAAGTGAAGAGTTTGGCCTCCATTTGCTAGTTGGACTTGGTATTAGCACTAGAACACCTCAAAATCAACATTTCGGGCACAAATGAGGAGTGTACGGTCGCACACCCCTGTGTACGGCCGCACACCCTCTCTGTATGGCCGCACACTCCCATGTACGACCGCACACAGGCCTGGCTGTACACCCTAGCCGCACACACATAAAAGTCGAGTTTGGTGGCCTTACACTCAAATTTAAGGCCCTACACTCATTTAAGGACTTCAATAGGTGTTTGTAACACTTAACTCTAAGTGTTTTCATGTCCCTAAGGTGTGTCCATGTGTCTATTAGTGGTTATACACCCTAAGTGTATTCATATATGTGTTATTACATGTTAAACTAGGATCCTTTTGTGCTCACGACTTCGTTCGACACCCGACGATCCTATATCAATCTTTCTTTCGAGTTACTTACTTCAGGTGAGTTCATACCCCCTTAATCAACCTTTGAAATGATTTTAAATGCTTTTATGGGGGGGGGGGGAATACAAGTTGAACTATTAAGTTATTATATCAATCACATGTGATTAATAACTGTCAATCAAATAGATTTTTGCATGTTAAACTGTTTTATCAAGCTAAAGGTTTTCAAATCTTGTTTTCAAATCTCTTTTAAGGTACTAAAACCTCTTTTAAATTACTAAACTTTTATCAAAGTCTTTTAAACTTATATTCTTGTTAGATTCATGTCTATATAGATATAGTTATATAAGTAGGGTTTGAAGGACTTAGGACTGATAGCCCGCTTTATTTCCTGTTCCTTGTTTGGTTGTGGACTTAGAGTATCCGGTTATTTGTACGAGTGTCGTTGAAGTCCTAGTTATATATTATGTATATCTATTTAGACATTAAAACTCATACTCCAGTTCAGCGCCTTTGGGTAGCAAAGGTACCTAGATAACCTCTCAAGTAAACTATAATAGGTATAGTTTAGAAATCAACAATAACTTTTTTTGAGGAGAAACTAGCTATATCAATATTCTAAAACATGTACTTTTAGTAAAAATAAATGTATATAGCAATCAAAACACGAGATACATCCTCATGACGCGGATTTCACCGTTGTCGAGTTGGTAACCAGAGTCTCCTGGAGGGAGAGCGGGCATTGTGTGTATAGATCTATACGGGACAGACCATCCCACATCCTGACTGCTAGCTACAGTCCCGGCCGACCAAGCCAAGGGGTGACAAATGTCACATTTACTTCGACGCCAGCAGGTCGTCGTGTTTACATCCGTCGATCAGTATGGTTACGAGTATCTTCACATTTACCTTATAATTCATGGCCTTAAGGTAATTAGTACCACGGTAGTTTCTACATACAAAACTACGGTACTATAATAATTTCCCTAATACATTAAACTTAGAACGTTTTTGACATAAAACGATAATGTAAACCTATATTTTGATAATAATAGTAACATTTGGGAAAAATGCTCCTTAAACACAAAACAGTCGGGTCTCGGTAGAAGACTGCTTTTAGTAGAGAAACTCATTCTTTTAAACATGAAACTGTCGGGTCTTGGTAGAAGACTGCTTTTAGTAGAGAAACTCAAAAACAGTCGGGTCTTGGTAGAAGACTGCTTTTAGTAGAGAAACTCATCCTCGTAAACATGAATCAGTCGAGTCTTGGTAGAAGACTACTTTTATTAGAAAATATTGGATTTTCTGGAAGGAATTCAAATACTCTATAAACTTTTATGAGATTATTTTGAGGAAAAACATGTATTTATATCAATGTCATTAAAATACTTATGAACTCACCAGCATTAAAATGTCGATGCTCTCTTTGAAAATAACTTGTATTCTTAGGTCGTCAATAGACAGGTACACTCCGGGAGCTCTTGCGAAGTCAGCCTTGCACCGAGCTGCATCTTATGTTATTCTCTATATCTATTTTTGATGTTGTTGCTAAATGTAACCTATGTAAAAACTTATACTATTAATGCAATGGTTGTTGTACTTTGATTACTATACTGCATGTGTTGTGATACTTGACATGACGTCCTCCGCCCCAGAATGTTTCCGCCGTTCCGGTTTTGGGGTGTGACACCATCAAAACCCTAAAGATTCACCGCTCAGATCTTCCATGTTCTCTCAGTTTGGTTTGAGGGTGATGGTGCGAAACCCTAACTACAAAGAAACATATCTGCCCAAATCTCATATATTTCCTCGACACGAACACCAAACACCCATGTTCTGCTAGGAGCTTTTAGATTTCTATCTGTGTTATAATGCCTTTGTTATTATATTTTGTCTTTGTCTTTTTTGTCATCGTATACTATTCGTTTGATAAAACTCAGAATTAAAGAAGGAAAGTTAACATTCAGATTCTGTCAGTTTAACCTGTAAATGATGGACTTAGATCTATTTTTTTGTTACAGATATTGTGGTTTTAGGGAAGTTTACTGAAAGGAGTTGCAGGAACAAAAATCAAAGGGACGAAGGGCAACATAAAGGTGAACGGAAATTTGTTGCTTCCTTTTGTTTAATTTTTTTGTCCCCTCTTTTACGAGCCCTAAATTGAAATTTGTCTTACTTGGGTTTTTAATCTGGTGCATCTATAGTCGCAGGGAATAGTCCAAGTCGTCAAACAGGGTTAATTCTTTGCTTTGTCTGACATTGTTATTTGCTTTCCCGGGTTTGATTTTGATTTTCCTTCCTTTTTGTTTCCTGATTTCACATGCTTGATTGTTCTTCCACAGGTTCTTATGCTTTTAGCTCAAATAAAGGTATACATTTTTTGGTCAACAAACCTTCTGAAACACAACCCACCACCACAGTTGTCACTAACCTTAGATCTTAAGCTCCACACTGCCACAACTTGCCTCCATTTAACTCTGCTACCATCACTTCTACTTCATGGAAACACATCTCTGTATCTCTCTCTAATATCATATCTAAATCTTCAGCATACCTCAATCTCGCTCTCTTCCTTTCTTTCTTTATTGATGCCCCATCGTTCAGATCATATGCAAAAACACAGATGTAATAATCATTGTTCCTTTTTCCCATTTGCTCTGTACAAAAGAAATAGAGAAACCATTTTTTGTCTTTTCGGTGGAAGATGTTCCAGATCTGTGTGTATGTTTTAAGATGTTTCATATTTGTGTGCATATTGTGTATGGTGTAGATCTATTTATGATTTTGATTTATGTTCTCTAAGTAAGTTGATTATTTCTATTTGTTACATGTATGTTTTCTTTTAATTTTGTTATTTTTTTATTTTTAGCAATGGAAAAGATGATGGATCAGGAAGATGAACATGGATGTTCTGATTGTAAAGGAATCAAGAAGAAAGTAAGAGTTAGGTTTATTTTTTTGTTTGGATCTTGAATTTTTAGTTTCTGATTAGATGTTCTTCAAAAATTTGAACTCCAACAGTTCTATGTTTCTATAATAAATTTTGCTAACAGTTTATGTAAGTTTCTGTATGTGTCATTGTGTTTGTATGTTTTTTTTTGTTTTGAGCATGTCTACACTTTTTTATTTAAGTTTTTAAAAGGTTAGAGTAATAAGTTAATAGATCCAGAGGTCAGAAAGTATTTTATTTTTGTTTCATTTAAAATGTAACCATCTTTTTACCTGGTAAATGTATTTAACAATGAAATAAAAATTTTATGCTTTGGTTGTTTAAAATAAGTCCAATTGTGTTCATGTATGTAAGGTTGTCGTGCGTTTGTATATTAATATTTGGTGTTACAAGTTTCATTTCATGTGTATAACTGTGAAGTTTCCATACATAATTTAGTCTTAAACACAACTTATTATGCATGATTTACAATAAATAAAGCTACCTCTTAAAAAATTGTCTTAAAGACAACTTATGCAGCTCTCTTTACAACTAAATGATGCATAAAAAAGTAAGGGGCAAATGTATGCGGAGAAGGCAACCATGGTGACTAGACATCACGTGGATCGAGCAGGGTCTAATTATATCCGTCGATCCTTCTCTACGATCCAATGGTTACAAACACCTTCACACTCTCCTAGAATCTTCTGCATTTCAAATTTTGGTACCAAAGAATACGCTCCTGTCACCACCATCTCTACTCTCTCTCGATCTTTCTTTCTGCTACCATCAAAACCCTAAAGATTCACCGCTCAGATCTTCCATGTTCTCTCAGTTTGGTTTGAGGGTGATGGTGCGAAACCTTAACTACAAAGAAACATATCTGCCCAAATCTCATATATTTCCTCGACACGAACACCAAACACCCCTGTTCTGGTAAGAGTTTTCAGATTTCTATCTGTGTTATAATGCCTTTGTTATTATATTTTGTTTTTGTCTTTTTCGTCATCTTATACTATTCGTTTGATAAAACTCAGAATTAAAGAAGGAAAGTTAACATTCAGATTCTGTCAGTTTAACTTATAAATGATGGACTTAGATCTATTTTTTTGTTACAAATATTGTGGTTTTAGGGAAGTTTACTGAAAGGAGTTGCAGGAACAAAAATCAAAGGGACGAAGGGGAACATAAAGGTGAACGAAAATTTGTTGCTTCCTTTTGTTTAATTTTTTTGCCCCCTCTTTTACGAGCCCTAAATTGAAATTTGTCTTACTTGGGTTTTTAATCTGGTGCATCTATAGTCGCAGGGAATAGTCCAAGTCGTCAAACAGGGTTAATTCTTTGCTTTGTCTGACATTGTTATTTGCTTTCCTAGGTTTGATTTTGATTTTCCTTCCCTTTTGTTTCCTTATTTCACATGTTTGATTGTTCTTCCACAGGTTCTTATGCTTTTTAGCTCAAATAAAGGTATACATTTTTTGGTCAACAAACCTTCTGAAACACAACCCACCACCACAGTTGTCACTAACCTTAGATCTTAAGCTCCACACTGCCACAACTTGCCTCAATTTAACTCTGCTACCATCACTTCTACTTCATGGAAACACATCTCTATATCTCTCTCTAATATCAGATCTAAATCTTCAGCACACCTCATTCTCGCTCTCTTCCTTTCTTTCTTTATTGATGCCCCACCGTTCAGATCATATGCAAACACACATATGTAATCATCATTGTTCCCTTTTCCCATTCGATCTGTACAAAAGAAACAGAGAAACCATTTTTTGTCTTTTCGGTGGAAGATGTTCCAGATCTGTGTGTATGTTTTAAGATGTTTCATATTTGTGTGCATATTGTGTATGGTGTAGATCTATTTATGATTTTAATTTATGTTCTCTAAGTAGGTTGATTATTTGTATTTGTTATATGTACATATTCTTTTAATTTTGTTTTTTTTTATTTTTAGCAATGCAAACGATGATGGATCAGGAAGATGAACATGGATGTTCTGATTGTAAAGCAATCAAGAAGAAAGTAAGAGTTAGGTTTATTTTTTTGTTTGGATCTTGAATTTTTAGTTTCTGATTACATCTTCTTCAAAAATTTGAACTCCAACAGTTCTGTGTTTCTATAATAAATTTTGCTAACAGTTTATGTAAGTTTCTATATGTGTCGGTGTGTTTGTATGTTTTTTTGAGCATATCTACACTTTTTTATTTAAGTTTTTAAAAGGTTAGAATAATAAGTTAACAGATCCAGAGGTCAGAAAGTATTTTGTTTTTGTTTCATTTAAAATGTAACCATCTTTTTACCTGGTAAATGTATTTAATGATGAAATAAAAATTTTATGCTTTGGTTGTTTAAAATAAGTTCAATTGTCTTCATGTATGTAAGTTGTCGTGCGTTTGTATATTAATATTGGGTGTTACAAGTTTCATTTCATGTGTATAACTGTGAAGTTTCCATACATAATTTAGTCTTAAACACAACTTATTATGCATGATGTACAATAAATAAAGCTACCTCTTAAAAAATTGTCTTAAAGACAACTTATGCAGCTCTCTTTACAACTAAATGATGCATAAAAAAAATAAGGGGCAAATGTATGCGGAGAAGGCAACCATGGTGACTAGACATCACGTGGATCGATCGGGGTCTAATTATATCCGTCGATCCTTCTCTACGATCCAATGGTTACAAACACCTTCACACTCTCCTAGAATCTTCTGCATTTCAAATTTTGGTACCAAAGAATACGCTCCTGTCACCACCATCTCTACTCTCTCTCGATCTTTCTTTCTGCTACCCTCAAAACCCTAAAGATTCACCGCTCAGATCTTCCATGTTCTCTCAGTTTGGTTTGTGGGTGATGGTGCGAAACCCTAACTACAAAGAAACATATCTGCCCAAATCTCATATATTTCCTCGACACGAACACCAAACACCCCTGTTCTGGTAAGAGCTTTCAGATTTCTATATGTGTTATAATGCCTTTGTTATTATATTTTGTCTTTGTCTTTTTCGTCATCTTATACTATTCGTTTGATAATACTCAGAATTAAAGAAGGAAAGTTAACATTCAGATTCAGTCAGTTTAACCTGTAACTGATGGACTTAGATCTATTTTTTTGTTACAGATATTGTGGTTTTTGGGAAGTTTACTGAAAGGAGTTGCAGGAACAAAAATCAAAGGGACGAAGGGGAACATAAAGGTGAACGAAAATTTGTTGGTTCCTTTTGTTTAATTCTTTTGCCCCCTCTTTTACGAGCCCTAAATTGAAAGTTTTCTTACTTGGGTATTTAATCTGATGCATCTATAGTCGCAGGGAATTGTCCAAGTCGTCAAACAGGGTTAATTCTTTGCTTTGTCTGACATTGTTATTTGCTTTCCTGGGTTTGATTTTGATTTTCCTTCCTTTTTGTTTCCTGATTTCACATGTTTGATTGTTCTTCCACAGGTTCTTATGCTTTTTAGCTCAAATAAAGGTATACATTTTTTGGTCAACAAACCTTCTGAAACACAACCCACCACCACAGTTGTCACTAACCTTAGATCTTAAGCTCGACACTGCCACAACTTGCCTCCATTTAACTCTGCTACCTTCACTTCTACTTCATGGAAACACATCTCTATATATCTCTCTCTAATATCAGATCTAAATCTTCAGCACACCTCATTCTCGCTCTCTTCATTTCTTTCATTATTGATGCCCCACCGTTCAGATCATATGCAAACACATATATGTAATAATCATTGTTCCTTTTTCCCATTCGATCTGTACAAAAGAAACAGAGAAACCATTTTTTGTCTTTTCGTTGGAAGATGTTCTAGATCTGTGTGTATGTTTTAAGATGTTTCATATTTGTGTGCATATTGTGTACGGTGTAGATCTATTTATGATTTTAATTTATGTTCTCTAAGTAGGTTGATTATTTATATTTGTTACATGTATGTATTCTTTTAATTTTGTTTTTTTTAGCAATGCAAACGATGATGGATCAGGAAGATGAACATGGATGTTCTGATTGTAAAGGAATCAAGAAGAAAGTAAGAGTTAGGTTTATTTTTTTGTTTGGATCTTGAATTTTTAGTTTCTGATTAGATCTTCTTCAAAAATTTGAACTCCAACATTTCTATGTTTCTATAATAAATTTTGCTAACAGTTTATGTAAGTTTCTATATGTGTCGGTGTGTTTGTATGTATTTTTTTGAGCATATCTACACTTTTTTATTTAAGTTTTTAAAAGGTTAGAGTAATAAGTTAACTGATCCAGAGGTCAGAAAGTATTTTGTTTTTGTTTCATTTAAAATGTAACAATCTTTTTACCTGGTAAATGTATTTAATGATGAAATAAAAATTTTATGCTTTGGTTATTTAAAATATGTTCAATTGTGTTCATGTATGTAAGGTTGTCGTGCGTTTGTATATTAATATTGGGTGTTACAAGTTTCATTTCATGTGTATAACTGTGAAGTTTCCATACATAATTTAGTCTTAAACACAACTTATTATGCATGATGTACAATAAATAAAGCTACCTCTTAAAAAATTGTCTTAAAGACAACTTATGCAGCTCTCTTTACAACTAAATAATGCATAAAAAAATAAGGGGCAAATGTATGCGGAGAAGGCAACCATGGTGACTAGACATCACGTGGATCGAGCAGGGTCTAATTATATCCGTCGATCCTTCTCTACGATCCAATGGTTACAAACACCTTCACACTCTCCTAGAATCTTCTGCATTTCAAATTTTGGTACCAAAGAATACGCTCCTGTCACCACCATCTCTACTCTCTCTTGATCTTTCTTTCTACTACCCTCAAAACCCTAAAGATTCACCGCTCAGATCTTCCATGTTCTCTCAGTTTGGTTTGAGGGTGATGGTGCGAAACCCTAACTACAAAGAAACATATCTGCCCAAATCTCATATATTTCCTCGACACGAACACCAAACACCCCTGTTCTGGTAAGAGCTTTCAGATTTCTATCTGTGTTATAATGCCTGTGTTATTATATTTTGTCTTTGTCTTTTTCGTCATCTTATACTATTCGTTTGATAAAACTCAGAATTAAAGAAGGAAAGTTAACATTCAGATTCTGTCAGTTTAACCTGTAAATGATGGACTTAGATCTATTTTTTTGTTACAGATATTGTGGTTTTTGGGAAGTTTACTGAAAGGAGTTGCAGGAACAAAAATCAAAGGGTCAAAGGGGAACATAAAGGTGAACAAAAATTTGTTGGTTCCTTTTGTTTAATTTTTTTGCCCCCTCTTTTACGAGCCCTAAATTGAAATTTGTCTTACTTGGGTATTTAATCTGGTGCATCTATAGTTGCAGGGAATAGTCCAAGTCGTCAAACAGGGTTTATTCTTTGCTTTGTCTGACATTGTTATTTGCTTTCCTGGGTTTTATTTTTATTTTCCTTCCTTTTTGTTTCCTGATTTCACATTTTTGATTGTTCTTCCACAGGTTCTTATGCTTTTTAGCTCAAATAAAGGTATACATTTTTTGGTCTACAAACCTTCTGAAACACAACCCACCACCACAATTGTCACTAACCTTAGATCTTAAGCTCCAAACTGCCACAACTTGCCTCCATTTGACTCTGTTACCATCACTTCTACTTCATGGAAACACATCTCTATATCTCTCTCTAATATCAAATCTAAATCTTCACCACACCTCATTCTCGCTCTCTTCCTTTCTTTCTTTATTGATGCCCCACCGTTCAGATCATATGCAAACACACATATGTAATAATCATTGTTCCTTTTTCCCATTCGATATGTACAAAAGAAATAGAGAAACCATTTTTTGTCTTTTCGGTGGAAGATGTTCCAGATCTGTGTGTATGTTTTAAGATGTTTCATATTTGTGTGCATATTGTGTATGGTGTAGATCTATTTATGATTTTGATTTATGTTTTCTAAGTAGGTCGATTATTTGTATTTGTTACATGTATGTATTCTTTTAATTTTTTTTTTATTTTTAGCAATGGAAAAGGTGATGGATCAGGAAGATGAACATGGATGTTCTGATTGTAAAGGAATCAAGAAGAAAGTAAGAGTTAGGTTTATTTTTTTGTTTGAATCTTGAATTTTTAGTTTCTGATTAGATCTTCTTCAAAAATTTGAACTCCAACAGTTCTATGTTTCTATAATAAATTTTGCTAACAGTTTACGTAAGTTTCTATATGTGTCGGTGTGTTTGTATGTTTTATTTTTTTTGTTTTGAGCATGTCTACGCTTCTTTATTTAAGTTTTTAAAAGGTTAGAGTAATAAGTTAACAGATCCAGAGGTCAGAAAGTATTTTTTTTTGTTTCATTTAAAATGTAACCATCCTTTTACCTGGTAAATGTATTTAACGATGAAATAAAAATTTTATGCTTTGGTTGTTTAAAATAAGTTCAATTGTGTTCATGTATGTAAGGTTGTCGTGCGTTTGTATATTAATATTGGGTGTTACATGTGACAACCGTCAATTTTTGGTCAAGTCAAAGACAACCAAAGTCAACAAGTCATAACGGTCAACTCATCTAACCCTTGTATATTAGGGTTTCCATTATGATTCTTATTGTACTACTCGCAATCTTAATACAAACTATCACTTAGAGTTTTCACGTGTTCGGAAATTCTAAACCCTAATCAGGGCAAGTGATGAAACTACTCGATAAAACATTATTCCTTAACCATCGAGGGCATATAACAATCATAACGAGACTTAACGAGGTTTACAAACCTTGCGTTACAAAGCCAAACACTCAAAAAGGTCACAAAAGAAGTCTCTCCCAATCTCTTTCACTCTATCTCTCTCTACCTCAAATCTCTCCAAGTATGTGAAACCTCTCCCGAATCTCTCTCTGTATGAGAAATCTCTCCAAGAATGTGAAATCTCTCCAAGTATGTGAAATCTCTCCCAGATCTCTCTCTGTATGAGAAATCTCTCCAAGAATGTGAAATCTCTCCCAAATCTCTCTAAGTATGTGAAACCTCTCCCAAATCTCTCTCTGTATGAGAAATCTCTCCGAGAATGTGAAATCTCTCCCAAATCTCTCCAAGTATGTGAAACCTCTCCCAAATCTCTCTCTGTATGAGAAATCTCTCCAAGAATGTGAAATCTCTCCCAAATCTCTCCAAGTATGTGAAATCTCTTCCAAAATCTCTCTCTGTATGAGAAATCTCTCTAAGTATGCGAAATCTCTCTCAAATCTCTCTCAAAATCTCTCTCAACTTTTTATAATCACTCGGGGCATGCCGACCCTCAAATTAGTCGAAAACCGCTCGAAAACGGAAGTCTACGCGAAAAACAGTCTTAAGGAGCCGAAACCTCTTAAGGAGCCGAACCCTCTTAGGAAACGAACCTCTTAGGAGCCGAACTTTTCAGAAGCGAACCTGTCAGAAGCGAACCTCCCATTCTCGGACCGAACATGCATCAGAACCGAAACCCTCTCAGCCGAAATGGACCGAGGGTTCGGTCTATTTCGGTTCCCTAGCTACTTCGGACCGTGGCCTGACCTTCGGCCCTCCACCTCGCACCTTCGGTCTTCTCCTTCTTCTCTCGGTTCCTTCTCCCCTCCTCTCGGTTCTCATACTCCTAAGAGCCGAACCTCGCAGGTTCGGTCCCTATTGCTGGTTTTTGACCCAAACGTCGTTTTAAGCCCGTTTTTCGAGATTTTAACCCGGGATTTTCACCCAAACTCGTATTTTAACATAATAAACCCCAAATATTCATATTTTAACTATATTTTGGGGAAAATCCTTGTCTAAGAATAAAATCTATTTGGTGAGATATTTAGGTGGATTGTTGACTTATCCTTTGGACAAGGACACAAGCAACCTCCCCATACCTTCATAGTACAACCCCTAGTCACTATTCACCCATACCTAGTCAATCATTGTCCTTTTCCCACTCTTTTTCAGCCATAATCTTGAACAAAATCTGGAGATATCCTTATCTCTCCTCCCACTTTATTCATTCTTTCTCAAGAAGAACAAACACCTCTCTTCCACTTTCACTCTCTACAAATTCGAGGTTCAAAGGCTGGTCTTGGGTTTTTCCCCAACATTTGGTAAGTATCTTCCTCCTACACTTAGATATTCTACTATCCTTCATCCAAATCATAGATTGCTTACACAAATATCGTCATATTTGTGTTAGATCTTCAAATCTTCAAGCATCTCCCAAGTGTTCTTGAGTTGAACACTTCTTTTCTCCATCATCCATCTACTTAAATCACTCAAGGTGAGTTCATACCCCTACATTTTCATGTTTTCTTCAAGTTTTAGGGGGAATACAAGTTAAAACACCAAGAACACAACTAAACTCAAACAACAGCTTTCATCAGAAAATTTGAGTCTTATTCACGGACTGTTTTGGCTATCTTAAGCTTAATATCCTTCAAAACTGTTTAATATGAAAATATTTCAGGTTCATGCCTTTAAAATGACTACTTGCACATCTCCATACGATTTTTCTACGATTTATGGTGATTTTTACAAAACTGCCTATCCTTTCAGAAACGAATCCGGACCAGTCTGTGAATATGAACATTTTAACACAAGTTGAAGACTTCTAAAAATCATAATAAAAATTATGAATAAACTAGACACATTTTGGGATCTCTCAGATTTTACGGATTTAGTTTTCGACTTTGTATGATTTTTCTATGATTTTTCTAAAACAGTGTAGAAATGTTAAAAACTAGTTAACAGCTTACAACTTTCATAACACTTTGTAGTATGTTGAGCAAAGTGTATAACCATAAGTTCTAAATATTGAGTGTATTTTCTTGTTAGTTTATCATCATCAACTGAAATTTAGTCATTCGTGATAAGGTTTCTTCATTCATTTCGAACACATCTAATAAACTACAATAAGCATAGTTTATGGATTTTTACTACATGAAAAAGGTTTTACTCTCAAAACAAATGGGTTTTTCATATATTACATGATAAACTATAATAGGTATAGTTTATGATTCCATTAACACAACAAACATAGTTCGGAAGGTTTTATTCCCATAGAAAAAGGTTTTACACTCACACACACCATACGTAAACTTGTTAACGTAAATTGTGAGACATTAATCTTAGCACTCCTAGAGTACAGGTTAAAATTCCTGGTAGTTAGAACCAGAGTCTCTTGTAGGGAGAACGTGATAGTTGTGTATAAATCTATATTGGTTTGACAAACCACACCTGAGCTGCATGCAACAGCTAGACCGGCAGGTCTGAGGTGACAAGTGTCATTATCTTTTTCGACGCCTGAGAAACGTCGTGGCAGGTTCATTAGTCATAGTATGGTTATAGCGACTCACATAGAGAGTTAACAACACATAAACTTTACGGGGATTTTTCTCAAATCAAAAAGGGTTTTATGTCGATTTAAAATCACTTTTTATATCAATAAGTATGGATAGTATTGTACACTTTCGGTCTTCGGATTTAAGACAACACATCACTTTTATAAGGAAAATATTGGATTTTCTTTGGAAACATATTTCTATTAAAACTACATTTCATCTAGAATTGTTAGACTTCAGCTATAATTGCTAAGTGTATATGCTAGAGTTATATAAGAATCTAGTCACAATCGACTTAGAATTGGTGGGCCCGCCTTATCTCTTGTTCCTTGTTTGGTTGTGGACCTAGGGCAGACCCATTATATTCAACGGTTTATTTAACTTAAATTTTATATAACTTATATACGTTGGGCGACTATAGAAGGAATCTATGGGTCCTTCTAGGGTACATTATCGCATAACATAGGAGCATTCATTTCACACTTAATAAGGAAAATATTGGATTTTTCTGGAAACATACTCCGTCGCTTTTACAAGGAAAACGGTTTCTTTCTCAAACAAAACTCTTGTGAACTCACCAACTTAATTGTTGACACTTTTTCAAAACTACTTGTATTCTCAGGAAATCAGTGAAACAGGAAAACATCAGCACTTTGAGGATGGGACGTTAAGTCGTCAAACAGTTCATTTTGTCATCATAATGTAATTGATTTTGAAACATGTAAACATATACTATGGTGTAACTTTTTCAATTATATTTATGATGGTTGTATTTACTTTGAGCACTATTATACTCGTTGTTGTGATACTATACATGAAGTCCTCCACCCCCGGACGTTTCCGCCATCCTTGGTTTGGGGGTGTGACAGATTGGTATCAGAGCATTGTTTATAGTGAACGAAGTATATCGAACCACATAAGATATACAAACTATAAATGCATTGGGACTAAAGTCTCTGATTAAACGTTTTCGAAAGACTATACTTTTAGAAATAAATAGTTTCTTGTTAAAAGCATACATGCATGCATGCATACTAAGGACAGCGTCATACTAGAACAAAACAAAAGTAATGATTGTTGAATGGCACAAGTAGGCTTGGGGATGTATAGTCAGGTCTGGGAATGACATAGCCTGATCAACTATGTCTAACCCAGAAGTGATTAGCATATGCCCGGGAATGGTTGTGGTGTTGCAACAAGTCTAAAACTTACCAACTCTACCTACCAAGAAAACATTAATAACATAAGTCAAACATTTAAAATACTATAGGAGTATTTTGTGCTACTATAACCAACTTATATGAAAACTAAGGACCCCTATTAGTAGGTCTATAATGACTGAGTGCATACGCTAAGGTTATACATAATTAAAGATGATATAGACTCAGAATCTATGACTATTTCTCTACTTCCTGTTCCTTGTTTGGTTGTGGACTTAGAATAGAGTCATTTATTCGAAGGTCTATTCTATCTCAGATTATGTATAACTGGTATGCAATATGTGATTACAGACGTGACTAATAAGGATCACCCCTATAAGTAATTATAGGATTTGATGTCTATTAATTATCTCTTCTACCCCTATTCTCGCACGAGCAACGTGATGGGTAAATCTTAACGCCCATACAAAACCTACTTCTACCCACTACCATAACTCCGTCTCAGGGACGTTAGCAGAAACACCGAGAATAGTTTCGTAAAGTACGAAATTTATACGTGTGTATATAAATGGTAAGGGTATAACTAGTGTATATCAATAAAAATTGGCATGCATTTTATTACATTGGGAGTTTACCACATATCTCATAACCTGTTATTACAAATGATTTGCTTATGGTAACTCTAAGATTAATTAATATATACCTCCAGGTTATGTGTAATTAAGAGACGATCGGCTTAGAAATGGTAAATCCGCCTTAGGTCTTGTTCCTTGTTTGGTTGTGGGCTTAGGGCAGACTCATTAAGTTCAACGGCCTATTGGACCTTAATTACACACAACTGGTATACATTGGGTGATCTTAGGAGTGGATCGGGCATGGAACAAATCACAAGATTACATTCGAGTCATTTCTACTAAATTCATTCATATGGATTTTCGTTATAAATTGCATGCAAGATACTTTTAAGTCGAACATAATACAGAAGAATTTACTTCAATAACATCCGACTTGTCACCGCTAATGGAAACTTACCGTCTGTTCGTATTTACAAACTTATGACATAACTATGCCACCGAAGAAAAATTCCAGACCTTCAGGCAGCGCAGCAGCACTACCACCTCCGCCACCACCTCCGCAGTTTGATTCCGCAATGTTCCAAGCTGCAGTAACAACAGCCACAATGTCACAGATTGGTACGAATGGTATCGGTGGTGCTGGATCTGGAGCCACAAACTCTAACCACGGGGACAGTACAGGACGCACGAGGGAATGTTCGTACAAGGACTTTACTAGTGCCAAATCCAATTCTTTCAATGGAAGCGAGGGCGTCATCACATTGATGCAATGGTTCGAAAAGACCGAAACGGTCTTCGAAATTTGTGCATGCCCCGAAGCAAGCAAGGTCAAATTTGCAGCATACACTTTCTTTGGCCGAGCCCTCACTTGGTGGAAAGGCCACGTTAAGTCATTAACGCTTGCAGTAGCTAACTCGTTAAGCTGGGAGGACTTAAAGACGATGATGCTGAAAGAATATTGCCCAAGGGGCGAAGTGCAAAAGCTAGAGCAAGAACTGTGGAATCTTAAGATGACAGGCTCTGATCTTGCGACTTATACCACCCGATTTTGTGATCTAGCACTCCTTTGTCCCTCTATGGTCACCCCGGAAGGCAAAAAGTTGGAGCGATACCTCTGGGAATTGTCCCCCCAAATTCAAGATAGCGTGTTGGCCTCAAGACCAACTACCTTTGGCAGTGCCAAGGAATTGGCACAACAACTCATCGACCATCGAGCCAGCCATGACACTGCGACAACCACCCCTGTTCAAGCAAGAGGAGGAAACAACAAAAGGAAGTTCTGGGACAACAGGAAGGACCAACCAGCCCAGGACTTCACTAAAAAGCAACAGATCGTTGTTGTTCATGCTGCCACAACCCTCGCCACGTCAGCACCCATAAAACAATACGCTGGAACGCTTCCAAAATGCAACAAGTGTAACTTCCATCACACTGGGGCTTGCCGAAAGATGCATTGCAAAAATTGCAACAGAGAGGGGCACACTGTCCGTTTCTGTAAGGCACCAGCAAAACCCATCAACCAGGTCCCTGGCACTGGAGTAAGCCCAGCCTGTTACAAGTGCGGCGAAACGGGACACTTTAAAAGGGACTGCCCAAGAGCAAGAAATGCCGGTGATGGTGGAAGGGTGCTTGCGATTACCGTAGGAGAGACCACCCCGGAACCACCCGTAAATATCAGTACGTGTTTCTAACATCGACATTTAAATTTTAAATTTGTTTTTATTACTAAAACTAGCATCGATTAAAGTATATCAACCATAAACCTTGAGATCACGACAAAACCCGGATAAGTCTTATCTCCTATATAAAAACACAGGGTTTTTACTGGTGAATCTATGATGGCTAGTGTAAACATTGTGGCCATATATCATTAAGATTCTATGGACATAGAATGTGTAAATCCGCCTTATTCCCTGTTCCTTGTTTGGTTGTGGGCTTAAGGCGGAGTCACTCATTTGAATGCCCTTGCAATCTAAATGATATATGACTAGTTTACACCAAGCGATTATAAAAGAACTGGTAGGACTTATAATGCAAATTTCGTCACAATTTGTTGAAACATTCGTAATACTAGTACTCACAAATTACATTATAAAATATTCATAGTGGTAATACCAAGTATAAATCGGAGAGCATAAAGTCACACGTAGAATACACTGTCATTCCAAAACAATAACTCCTTTTAAATCGACTCAGCTCTAGTTACAATAAGAAATTCCAAGGTCGTCATTTAACGCCAGGCGGATTGGTCCCCACCATAATCAATTTCTTGTATTACGAAAAGTTCCCGCATCTTTCCTCCAAATTCTTGAAGTCCCAGTCGAAACACTAATTTCGACGAAATTCTTTCTAACAGGGGGATGATGTGACAACCGTCAATTTTTGGTCAAGTCAAAGTCAACCAAAGTCAACAAGTCAGAACGGTCAACTCATCTAACCGTTGTATATTAGGGTTTCCATTATGATTCTTATTGTACTACTCGCAATCAAAATACAAAGTATCACTTAGAGTTTTCACGTGTTTGGAAATTCTAAACCCTAATCAGGGCAAGTGATGAAACTACTCGATAAAACATTATTCCTTAACCCTCGAGGGCATATAACAATCATAACGAGACTTAACGAGGTTTACAAACCTTGCGTTACAAAGCCAAACACTCAAAAAGGTCACAAAAGAAGTCTCTCCCAATCTCTTTCACTCTATCTCTCTCTACCTCAAATCTCTCCCAAATCTCTACAAGTATGTGAAACCTCTCCTAAATCTCTCTCTGTATGAGAAATCTCTCCAAGAATGTGAAATCTCTCTCAAATCTCTCCAAGTATGTGAAATCTCTCCCAGATCTTTCTTTGTATGAGAAATCTCTCCAAGAATGTGAAATCTCTCCCAAATCTCTCCAAGTATGTGAAACCTCTCCCAAATCTCTCTCTGTATGAGAAATCTCTCCAAGAATGTGAAATCTCTCCCAAATCTCTCCAAGTATGTGAAACCTCTCCCAAATCTCTCTCTGTATGAGAAATCTCTCCAAGAATGCGAAATCTCTCCCAAATCTCTCCAAGTATGTGAAATCTCTCCCAAAATCTCTCTGTATGAGAAATCTCTCTAAGTATGCGAAATCTCTCCCAAATCTCTCTCAAAATCTCTCTCAATTTTTTATAATCACTCGGGGCATCCCGACCCTCAAATTAGTCGAAAACCGCTCGAAAACGGAAGTCTACGCGAAAAACAGTCTTAAGGAGCCGAAACCTCTTAAGGAGCCGAACCCTCTTAAGGAGCCGAACCCTCTTAGGAAACGAACCTCTTAGGAGCCGAACTTTTCAGAAGCGAACCTGTCAGAAGCGAACCTCCCATTCTCGGACCGAACATGCATCAGAACCGAAACCCTCTCAGCCGAAATGGACCGAGGGTTCGGTATATTTCGGTTCCCTAGCTACTTCGGACCGTGGCCTGACCTTCGGCCCTCCACCTCGCACCTTCGGTCTTCTCCTTCTTCTCTCGGTTCCTTCTCCCCTCCTCTCGGTTCTCATACTCCTAAGAGCCGAACCTCGCAGGTTCGGTCCCTATTGCTGGTTTTTGACCCAAACGTCGTTTTAAGCCCGTTTTTCGAGATTTTAACCTGGGATTTTCACCCAAACTCGTATTTTAAAATAATAAACCCCAAATATTCATATTTTAACTATATTTTGGGGAAAATCCTTGCCTAAGAATAAAATCTATTTGGTGAGATATTTAGGTGGATTGTTGACTTATCCTTTGGACAAGGACACAAGCAACCTCCCCATACCTTCATAGTACAACCCCTAGTCACTATTCACCCATACCTAGTCAATCATTGTCCTTTTCCCACTCTTTTTCAGCCATAATCTTGAACAAAATCTGGATATATCCTTATCTCTCCTCCCACTTTATTCATTCTTTCTCAAGAAAAACAAACACCTCTCTTCCACTTTCACTCTCTACAAATTCGAGGTTCAAAGGCTGGTCTTGGGTTTTTCCCCAACATTTGGTAAGTATCTTCCTCCTACACTTAGATATTCTACTATCCTTCATCCAAATCATAGATTGCTTACACAAATATCGTCATATTTGTGTTAGATCTTCAAATCTTCAAGCATCTCCCAAGTGTTCTTGAGTTGAACACTTCTTTTCTCCATCATCCATCTACTTAAATCACTCAAGGTGAGTTCATACCCCTACATTTTCATGTTTTCTTCAAGTTTTAGGGGGGAATACAAGTTAAAACACCAAGAACACAACTAAACTCAAACAACAGCTTTCATCAGAAAATTTGAGTCTTATTCACGGACTGTTTTGGCTATCTTAAGCTTAATATCCTTCAAAACTGTTTAATATGAAAATATTTCAGGTTCATGCCATTAAAATGACTACTTGCACATCTCCATACGATTTTTCTACGATTTATGGTGATTTTTACAAAACTGCCTATCCTTTCAGAAACGAATCCGGACCAGTCTGTGAATATGAACATTTTAACACAAGTTGAAGACTTCTAAAAATCATAATAAAAATTATGAATAAACTAGACACATTTTGGGAACTCTCAGATTTTACGGATTTAGTTTTCGACTTTGTATGATTTTTCTAAAACAGTGTAGAAATGTTAAAAACTAGTTAACAGCTTACAACCTTCATAACACTTTGTAGTATGTTGAGCAAAGTGTATAACCATAAGTTCTAAATATTGAGTGTATTTTCTTGTTAGTTTATCATCATCAACTGAAATTTAGTCATTCATGATAAGGTTTCTTCATTCATTTCGAACACATATAATAAACTACAATAAGCATAGTTTATGGATTTTTACTAATGAAAAAGGTTTTACTCTCAAAACAAATGGGGTTTTCATATATTACATGATAAACTATAATAGGTATAGTTTATGATTCCATTAACACAACAAACATAGTTCGGAAGGTTTTATTCCCATAGAAAAAGGTTTTACACTCACACACACCATACGTAAACTTGTTAACGTAAATTGTGAGACATTCCTCTTAGCACTCCTAGAGTACATGTTAAAATTCCTGGTAGTTATAACCAGAGTCTCTTGTAGGGAGAACGTGATAGTTGTGTATAAATCTATATTGGTTTGACAAACCACACCTGAGCTGCATGCAACAGCTAGACCGGCAGGTCTGAGGTGACTAGTGTCATTATCTTTTTCGACGCCTGAGAAACGTCGTTGCAGGTTCGTTAGTCATAGTATGGTTATAGCGACTCACATAGAGAGTTAACAACACATAAACTTTACGGGGATTTTTCTCAAATCAAAAAGGGTTTTATGTCGATTTAAAATCACTTTTTATATCAATAAGTATGGATAGTACTGTACACTTTCGGTCTTCGGATTTAAGACAACACATCACTTTTATAAGGAAAATATTGGATTTTCTTTGGAAACATATTTCTATTAAAACTACATTTCGTCTAGAATTGTTAGACTTCAGCAATAATTGCTAAGTGTATATGCTAGAGTTATATAAGAATCTAGTCACAATCGACTTAGAATTGGTGGGCCCGCCTTATCTCTTGTTCCTTGTTTGGTTGTGGACCTAGGGCAGACCCATTATATTAAACGGTTTATTTAACTTGAATTTTATATAACTTATATACGTTGGGCGACTATAGAAGGAATCTATGGGACCTTCTAGGGTACATTATCGCATAACATAGGAGCATTCATTTCACACTTAATAAGGAAAATATTGGATTTTTCTGGAAACATACTCTGTCGCTTTTACAAGAAAAACGGTTTCTTTCTCAAACAAAACTCTTATGAACTCACCAACTTAATTGTTGACACTTTTTCAAAACTACTTGTATTCTCAGGAAATCAGTGAAACAGGAAAACATCAGCACTTTGAGGATGAGACGTTAAGTCGTCAAACAATTCTTTTTGTCATCATAATGTAATTGATTTTGAAACATGTAAACATAGACTATGGTGTAACTTTTTCAATTATATTTATGATGGTTGTATTTACTTTTAGCACTATTATACTCGTTGTTGTGATACTATACATGAAGTCCTCCACCCCCGGACGTTTCCGCCATCCTTTGTTTGGGGGTGTGACATTACAAGTTTCATTTCATGTGTATAACTGTGAAGTTTCCATACATAATTTAGTCTTAAACACAACTTATTATGCATGACATACAATAAATAAAGCTACCTCTTAAAAAATTGTCTTATAGACAACTTATGCAGCTCTCTTTACAAGTAAATCATGCATAAAAAAAATAAGGGGCAAATGTATGCGGAGAAGGCAACCATGGTGACTAGACATCACGTGGATCGAGCAGGGTCTAATTATATCCGTCGATCCTTCTCTACGATCCAATGGTTACAAACACCTTCACACTCTCCCAGAATCTTCTGCATTTCAAATTTTGATACCAAAGAATACGCTCCTGTCACCACCATCTCTACTCTCTCTCGGTCTTTCTTTCTGCTACCATCAAAACCCTAAAGATTCTCCGCTCAGATCTTCCATGTTCTCTCAGTTTGGTTTGAGGGTGATGGTGCGAAACCCTAACTACAAAGAAACATATCTGCCCAAATCTCATATATCTCCTCGACACGAACACCAAACACCCCTGTTCTGGTAAGAGCTTTCAGATTTCTATCTGTGTTATAATGCCTTTGTTATTATATTTTGTCTTTGTCTTTTTCGTCATCTTATACTATTCGTTTGATAAAACTCATAATTAAAGAAGGAAAATTAACATTCAGATTCTGTCAGTTTAACCTGTAAATGATGGACTTAGATCTATTTTTTTTGTTACAGATATTATGGTTTTAGGGAAGGTTACTGAAAGGAGTTGCAGGAACAAAAATCAAAGGGACGAAGGGGAACATAAAGGTGAACGAAAATTTGTTTCTTCCTTTTGATTAATTTTATTGCCCCCTCTTTTACAAGCCCTAAATTGAAATTTGTCTTAATTGGGTTTTTAATCTGGTGCATCTATAGTCGCAGGGAATAGTCCAAGTCGTCAAACAGGGTTAATTCTTTGCTTTGTCTGACATTGTTATTTGCTTTCCTGGGTCTGATTTTGATTTTCCTTCCTTTTTCTTTCCTGATTTCACATGTTTGATTGTTCTTCCACAGGTTCTTTTGATTTTTAGCTCAAATAAATGTATACATTTTTTGGTCAACAAACCTTCTGAAACACAACCCACCACCACAGTTGTCACTAACCTTAGATCTTAAGCTCCACAATGCCACTACTTGCCTCCATTTAACTCTGCTACCATCACTTCTACTTCATGGAAACACATCTATATATCTCTCTCTAATATCATATCAAAATCTTCATCACACCTCATTCTCGTTCTCTTCCTTACTTTCTTTATTGATGCCCCACCGTTCAGATCATATGCAAACACACATATGTAATAATCATTGTTCTTTTTTCCCATTCGCTCTGTACAAAAGAAATAGAGAAACCATTTTTTGTCTTTTCGGTGGAAGATGTTCCAGATCTGTGTGTATGTTTTAAGATGTTTGATATTGGTGTGCATATTGTTTGTGGTGTAGATCTATTTATGATTTTGATTTATGTTCTCTAAGTAGGTTGATTATTTGTATTTGTTACATGTATGTATTCTTTTAATTTTGTTTTTTTTTTATTTTTACCAATGGAAAAGATGATGGATCAGGAAGATGAACATGGATGTTCTGATTGTAAAGGAATCAAGAAGAAAGTAAGAGTTAGGTTTATTTTTTTGTTTGGATCTTGAATTTTTAGTTTCTGATTAGATCTTCTTCAAAAATTTGAACTCCAACAGTTGTATGTTTCTATAATAAATTTTGCTAACAGTTTATGTAAGTTTCTATATGTGTCGGTGTGTTTGTATGTTTTATTTTTTTTGTTTTGAGCATGTCTAAACTTTTTTATTTAAGTTTTTAAAAGGTTAGAGTAATAAGTTAACAGATCCAGAGGTCAGAAAGTATTTTGTTTTTGTTTCATTTAAAATGTAACCATCTTTTTACCTGGTAAATGTATTTAACGATGAAATAAAAATTTTATGCTTTGGTTGTTTAAAATAAGTTCAATTGTGTTCATGTATGTAAGGTTGTCGTGTGTTTGTATATTAATATTGGGTGTTACAAGTTTCATTTCATGTGTATAACTGTGAAGTTTCCATACATAATTTAGTCTTAAACACAACTTATTATGCATGATGTACAATAAATAAAGCTACCTCTTAAAAAATTGTTCCATACTAGACATCACATGGATCGAGAAGGGTCTAATTATATCCGTCGATTCTTCTCTACGATCCAATGGTTACAAACACCTTCACACTCTCCTAGAATCTTCTGCATTTCAAATTTTGATACCAAAGAATACGCTCCAGACACCACCATCTATACTCTCTCTTGATCTTTCTGTCTGCTACCATCAAAACCCTAAAGATTCACCGCTCAGATCTTCCATGTTCTCTCAGTTTCGTTTGGGGGTGATGGTGCGAAACCTTAACTACAAAGAAACATATATGCCCAAATCTCATATAATTCCTCGACACGAACACCAAACACCCCTGTTCTGGTAAGAGCTTTCAGATTTCTATCTGTGTTATAATGCTTTTGTTCTTATATTTTGTCTTTGTCTTTTTCGTCATCTTATACTATTCTTTTGATAAAACTCAGAATTAAAGAAGGAAAGTTAACATTCAGATTCTGTCACTTTAACCTGTAAATGATGGATTTAGATCTATTTTTTTGTTACATATATTGTGGTTTTAGGGAAGTTTACTGAAAGGAGTTGCAGGAACAAAAATCAAAGGGACGAAGGGGAACATAAAGGTGAACGAAAATTTGTTGCTTCCTTTTGTTTAATTTTTTTGCCCCCTCTTTTACGAGCCCTAAATTGAAATTTGTCTTACTTGGGTTTTTAATCTGGTGCATCTATAGTCGCAGGGAATAGTCCAAGTCGTCAAACAGGGTTAATTCTTTGCTTTGTCTGACATTGTTATTTGCTTTCCTGGGATTGATTTTGATTTTCCTTCCTTTTTGTTTCTTGATTTCACATGTTTGATTGTTCTTCCACAGGTTCTTATGCTTTTTATCTAAAATAAAGGTGTACATATTTTGGTCAACAAACCTTCTGAAACACAACCCACCACCACAGTTGTCACTAACCTTAGATCTTAAGCTCCACACTGCCACAACTTGCCTCCATTTAACTCTGCTACCATTACCTCTACTTCATGGAAACACATCTCTATATCTCTCTCTAACATCAGATCTAAATCTTCAGCACACCTCATTCTCACTCTCTTCCGTTCTTTCTTTATTGATGCCCCATCATTCAGATCATATGCAAACACACAGATGTAATAATCATTGTTCCTTTTTCCCATTCGATCTGCACAAAAGAATCAGAGAAACCATTTTTTGTCTTTTCAGTGGAAGATGTTCTAGATCTGTGTGTATGTTTTAAGATGTTTCATATTTGTGTGCATATTGTGTACGGTGGAGATCTATTTATGATTTTGATTTATGTTCTCTAAGTAGGTTGATTATTTGTATTTGTTACATGTATATATTCTTTTAATTTTCTTTTTTTTAGCAATGGAAAAGATGATGGGTCAGGAAGATGAACAAGGATGTTCTGATTGTAAAGGAATCAATTAGAAAGTAAGAGTTAGGTTTATTTTTTTGTTTGGATCTTGAATTTTTAGTTTCTGATTAGATCTTCTTCAAAAATTTGAACTCCAACAGTTCTATGTTTCTATAATAAATTTTGCTAACAGTTTACGTAAGTTTCTATATGTGTCGGTGTGTTTGTATGTTTTATTTTTTTTGTTTTGAGCATGTCTACACTTTTTTATTTAAGTTTTTAAAAGGTTAGAGTAATCAGTTAACAGATCCAGAGGTCAGAAAGTATTTTGTTTTTGTTTCATTTAAAATGTAACCATCTTTTTACCTGGAAAATGTATTTAACGATGAAAGAAAAAATTTATGCTTTGGTTGTTTAAAATAAGTTCAAGTGTGTTGATGTATGTAAGGTTGTCGTGCGTTTGTATATTAATATTGGGTGTTACAAGTTTCATTTCATGTGTATAACTATGAAGTTTCCATACATAATTTAGTCTTAAACACAACTTATTATGCGTGATGTACAATAGATAAAGCTACCTCTTAAAAAATTGTCTGAAAGACAACTTATGCAGCTCTCTTTACAACTAAATGATGCATAAAAAAATAAGGGGCAAATGTATGCGGAGAAGGCAACCATGGTGACTAGACATCACATGGATCGAGCAGGGTCTAATTATATCCATCGATCCTTCTCTACGATCCAATGGTTACAAACACCTTCACACTCTCCTAGAATCTTCTGCATAAAAATTTTGATACCAAAGAATACGCTCCAGTCACCACCATCTCTACTCTCTCTCGATCTTTCTGTCTACTACCATCAAAACCCTAAAGATTCACCGCTCAGATCTTCCATGTTCTCTCAGATTGGTTTGAGGGTGATGGTGCGAAACCCTAACTACAAAGAAACATATCTGCCCAAATCTCATATATTTCCTCGACACGAACACCAAACACCCCTGTTCTGGTAAGAGCTTTCATATTTCTATCTGTGTTATAATGCCTTTGTTATTATATTTTGTCTTTGTCTTTTTCGTCATCTTATACTATTCGTTTGATAAAACTCAGAATTAAAGAAGGAAAGTTAACATTCAGATTCTGTCAGTTTAACCTCTAAATGATGGACTTAGATCTATTTTTTTGTTACAGATATTGTGGTTTTAGGGAAGTTTACTGAAAGGAGTTGCAAGAACAAAAATCAAAGGGACGAAGGGGAACATAAAGGTGAACGAAAATTTGTTACTTCCTTTTGTTTAATTTTTTTGCCCCCTCTTTTACGAGCCCTAAATTGAAATTTGTCTTACTTGGGTTTTTAATCTGGTGCATCTATAGTCGTAGGGAATAGTCCAAGTCGTCAAACAGGGTTAATTCTTTGCTTTGTCTGACATTGTTATTTGCTTTCCTGGGTTTGATTTCGATTTTCCTTCCTTTTTGTTTCCTGATTTCACATGTTTGATTGTTCTTCCACAGGTTCTTATGCTTTTTAGCTCAAATAAAGGTATACATTTTTTGGTCAACAAACCTTCTGAAACACAACCCACCACCACAGTTGTCACTAACCTTAGATCTTAAGCTCCACACTGCCACAACTTGCCTCCATATAACTCTGCTACCATCACTTCTACTTCATGGAAACACATCTCTATATCTCTCTTCAATATCATATCTAAATCTTCAACACACCTCATTCTCGCTCTCTTCCTTTCTTTCTTTATTGATGTCCCACCGTTCAGATCATATGCAAACACACAGATGTAATAATCATTGTTCCTTTTTCCCAATCGATCAGTACAAAAGAAACAGAGAAACCATTTTTTGTCTTTTCGGTGGAAGATGTTCCAAATCTGTGTGTATGTTTTAAGATGTTTCATATTTGTGTGCGTATTGTGTATGCTGTAGATCTATTTATGATTTGGATTTATGTTCTCTAAGTAGGTTGATTATTTTTATTTGGTACATGTATGTATTCTTTTAATTTTGTTTTTTTTATTTTTAGCAATGTAAAAGATCATGGATCAGGAAGATGAACATCGATGTTCTGATTGTAAAGGAATAAAGAAGAAAGTAAGAGTTAGGTTTATTTTTTTGTTTGGATCTTGAATTTTTAGTTTCTGATTAGATCTTCTTCAAAAATTTGAACGCCAACAGTTCTATGTTTCTATAATAAATTTTGCTAACAGTTTATGTAAGTTTATATATGTGTCAGTGTGTTTGTATGTTTTTTTTTGTTTTGAGCATGTCTGCACTTTTTTATTTAACTTTTTAAATGCTAGAGTAATAACTTAACAGATCCAGAGGTCAGAAAGTATTTTGTTTTTGTTACATTTAAAATGTAACCATCTTTTTACTTGGTAAATGTATTTAATAATGAAATAAAAATTTTATGCTTTGGTTTTTTAAATAAGTTCAATTGTGTTCATGTATGTAAGGTTGTCGTGCGTTTGTATATTAATATTTGGTGTTACAAGTTTCATTTCATGTGTATAACTGTGAAGTTTCCATACATAATTTAGTCTTAAACACAACTTATTATGCATGATGTACAATAAATAAAGCTACCTCTTAAAAAATTGTCTTAAAGACAACTTATGCAGCTCTCTTTACAACTAAATGATGCATAAAATAATAAGGGGCAAATGTATGTGGAGAAGGCAACCATGGTGACTAGACATCACGTGGATCGAGCAGGGTCTAATTATATCCGTCGATCCTTCTCTACGATCCAATGGTTACAAACACCTTCACACTCTCCTACAATCTTCTGCATTTCAAATTTTGATACCAAAGAATACGCTCCAGTCACCACCATCTCTACTCTCTCTCGATCTTTCTGTCTACTACCATCAAAACCCTAAAGATTCACCGCTCAGATCTTCCATGTTCTCTCAGTTTGGTTTGAGGGTGATGGTGCGAAACCCTAACTACAAAGAAACATATATGCCCAAATCTCATATATTTCCTCGACACGAACACCAAACACTCCTGTTCTGGTAAGGGCTTTCATATTTCTATCTGTGTTATAATGCCTTTGTTATTATATTTTGTCTTTGTCTTTTTCGTCATCTTATACTATTCGTTTGATAAAACTCAGAATTAAAGAAGGAAAGTTAACATTCAGATTCTGTCAGTTTAACATGTAAATGATGGACTTAGATCGATTTTTTTTGTTACAGATATTGTGGTTTTAGGGAAGTTTACTGAAAGGAGTTGCAGGAACAAAAATCAAAGGGACGAAGGGGAACATAAAGGTGAACGAAAATTTGTTGCTCCCTTTTGTTAAATTTTTTGCCCCCTCTTTTACGAGCCCTAAATTGAAATTTGTCTTACTTGGGTTTTTAATCTAGTGCATCTATAGTCGCAGGGAATAGTCCAAGTCGTCAAACAGGGTTAATTATTTGCTTTGTATGACATTGCTATTTGCTTTCCTTGGTTTGATTTTGATTTTCCTTCCTTTTTGTTTCCTGATTTCACATGTTTGATTGTTCTTCCACCGGTTCTTATGCTTTTTAGCTCAAATAAAGGTATACATTTTTTGGTCAACAAACCTTCTGAAACACAACCCACCACCACAGTTGTCACTAACCTTAGATCTTAAGCTCCACATTGCCACAACTTTCCTCCATTTAACTCTGCTACCATCACTTCTACTTCATGGAAACACATCTATAGATCTCTCTCTAATATCAGATATAAATCTTCAGCACACCTCATATTCTCGCTCTCTTCCTTTCTTTCTTTATTGATGCCCCACCGTTCAGATCATATGCAAACAGACAGATGTAATAATCATTGTTCCTTTTTCCCATTCGATCTGTACAAAAGAAACAGAGAAACCATTTTTTGTCTTTTCGGTGGAAGATGTTCCAGATCTGTGTGTATGTTTTAAGATGTTTCATATTTGTGTGCATATTGTGTATGGTGTAGATCTATTTATGATTTGGATTTATGTTCTCTAAGTAGGTTGATTATTTGTATTTGTTACATGTATGTATTCTTTTAATTTTGTTTTTTTTTTATTTTTAGCAATGGAAAAGATGATGGATCAGGAAGATGAACATGGATGTTCTGATAGTAAAGGAATCAAGAAGAAAGTAAGAGTTAGGTTTATTTTTTTGTTTGGATCTTGAATTTTTAGTTTTTGATTAGATCTTCTTCAAAAATTTGAACTCCAACAGTTATATCTTTCTATAATAAATTTTGCTAACAGTTTATGAAAGTTTCTATATGTGCCGGTGTGTTTGTATGTTTTTTTTTTTTTTTGTTTTGAGCATGTCTACACTTTTTTATTTAAGTTTTTAAAAGGTTAGAGTAATAAGTTAACAGATCGAGAGGTCAGAAAGTATTTTGTTTTTGTTTCATTTAAAATGTAACCATCTTTTTACCTGGTAATGTATTTAACGATGAAATAAAAATTTTATGCTTTGGTTGTTGAAAATAAGTTCAATTGTGTTCACGTATGTACGGTTGTCTTGTGTTTGTATATTAATATTTGGTGTTACAAGTTTCATTTCACGTGTATAACTGTGAAGTTTCCATACATAATTTAGTCTTAAACACAACTTATTATGCATGATGTACAATAAATAAAGCTACCTCTGAAAAAAATTTCTTAAACACAACTTATGCAGCTCTCTTTACAACTAAATGATGCATAAAAAAATAAGGGGCAAATGTATGCGGAGAAGGGAACCATGGTGACTAGACATCACATGGATCGAGCAGGGTCTAATTATATCCGTCGATCCTTATCTACGATCCAATGGTTACAAACACCTTCACACTCTCCTAGAATCTTCTGTATTTCAAATTTTGATACCAGAGAATACGCTCTAGTCACCACCATCTCTACTCTCTCTCGATCTTTCTGTCAGCGACCATCAAAACCCTAAAGATTCACCGCTCAGATCTTCCATGTTCTCTCAGTTTGGTTTGAGGGTGATGGTGCGAAACCCTAACTACAAAGAAACATATCAGCCCAAATCTCATATATTTCGTCGACACGAACACCAAACATCCTAAGAGCTTTCTGATTTCTATCTGTGTTATAATGCCTTTTTTATTATATATTGTCTTTGTCTTTTTCATCATCTTATACTATTCGTTTGATAAAACTCAGAATTAAAGAAGGAAAGTTAGCATTCAGATTCTGTCAGTTTAACCTGTAAATGATGGACTTAGATGTATTTTTTTGTTACAGATATAGTGGTTTTAGGGAAGTTTACTAAAAGGAGTTGCAGGAACAAAAATCAAAGGGACGAAGGGGAACATAAAGGTGAACGAAAATTTGTTGCTTCCTTTTGTTTAATTTTTTTGCCCCCTCTTTTACGAGCCCGAAATTGAAAGTTGTCTTACTTGGGTTTTTAATCTGGTGCATCTATAGTCGCAGGGAATAGTCCAAGTCGTCAAACAGGGTTAATTCTTTGCTTTGTCTGACATTGTTATTTGCTTTCCTGGGTTTGATTTTGATTTTCCTTCCTTTTTGTTTCCTGATTTCACATGTTTGATTGTTCTTCCACAGGTTCTTATGCTTTTTAGCTCAAATAAAGGTATACATTTTTTGGTCAACAAACCTTCTGAAACACAACCCACCACCACAGTGGTCACTAACCTTAGATCTTAAGCTCCACACTGCCACAAGTTTCCTCCATTTACCTCTGCTACCATCACTTCTACTTCATGGAAATACATCTCTATATCTCTCTCTAATATCAGATATAAATCTTCAGCACACATCATTCTCGCTCTCTTCCTTTCTTTCTTTATTGATGCCCCACCGTTCAGATCATATGCAAACACATAGATGTAGTAATCATTGTTCCTTTTTCTCATTCGATCTATACAAAAGAAACAGAGAAACGATTTTTTGTCTTTTCGGTGGAAGATGTTCCAGATCTATGTGTATGTTTTAAGATGTTTCATATTTGTGTGCATATTGTGTATGGTGTAGATCTATTTATGATTTGGATTTATGTTGTCTAAGTAGGTTGATTATTTGTATTTGTTACATGTATGTATTCTTTTAATTTTGTTTTTTTTTTATTTGTAGCAATGGAAAAGATGATGGATCAGGAAGATGAACATGGATGTTCTGATTGTAAAGGAATCAAGAAGAAAGTAATAGTTAGGTTTATTTTTTTGTTTGGATCTTGAATTTTAGTTTCTGATTAGATCTTCTTCAAAAATTTGAACTCCAACAGTTCTATGTTTCTATAATAAATTTTGCTAACAGTTTATGTAAGTTTCTATATGTGTCGGTGTGTTTGTAAGTTTTTTTTTTTTTTTTTTTGTTTTGAGCATGTCTACACTTTTTTATTTAAGTTTTTAAAAGGTTAGAGTAATAAGATAACAGATCTAGAGGTCAGAAAGTATTTTGTTTTTGTTTCATTTCAAATGTAACCATCTTTTTACCTGGTAATGTATTTAACGATGAAATAAAAATTTTATGCTTTGGTTTTTTAAAATAAGTTCAATTGTGTTCATGTATGTAAGGTTGTCGTGCGTTTGTATATTAATATTTGGTGTTACAAGTTTCATTTCATGTGTATAACTGTGAAGTTTCCATACATAATTTAGTCTTAAACACAACTTATTATGCATGATGTACAATAAATAAAGCTACCTCTTAAAAAAATTTCTTAAACACAACTTATGCAGCTCTCTTTACAACTAAATGATGCATAAAAAAAATAAGGGGCAAATGTATGCGGAGAAGGCAACCATGGTGACTAGACATCACATGGATCGAGTAGGGTCTAATTATATCCGTCGATCCTTATCTACGATCCAATGGTTACAAACACCTTCACACTCTCCTAGAATCTTCTGCATTTCAAATTTTGATACCAAAGAATACGCTCCAGTCACCACCATCTCTACTCTCTCTCGATCTTTCTGTCTGCTACCATCAAAACCCTAAAGATTCACCGCTCAGATCTTCCATGTTGTCTCAGTTTGGTTTGAGGGTGATGGTGCGAAACCCTAACTACAAAGAAACATATCTGCCCAAATCTCATATATTTCCTCAACACGAACACCAAACACCCTGTTCTCGTAAGAGCTTTCCGATTTCTATCTGTGTTATAAAGCCTTTGTTATTATATTTTGTCTTTGTATTTTTCGTCATCTTATAGTATTCGTTTGATAAAACTCAAAATTAAAGAATGAAAGTTAACATTCAGATTCTGTCAGTTTAACCTGTAAATGATGGACTTAGATCTATTTTTTTGTTACAGATATTGTGGTTTTAGGGAAGTTTACTGAAAGGAGTTGCAGGAACAAAAATCAAAGGGACGACGGGGAACATAAAGGTGAACGGAAATTTGTTGGTTCCTTTTGTTTAATTTTTTGCCCCCTCTTTTACGAGCCCGAAATTGAAATTTTTCTTACTTGGGTTTTTAATCTGGTGCATCTATAGTCGTAGGGAAAAGTCCAAGTCGTCAAATAGGGTTAATTCTTTGCTTTGTTTGACATTGTTATTTGCTTTCCTTGGTTTAATTTTGATTTTCCTTCCTTTTGTTTCCTGATTTCACATGTTTGATTGTTCTTCCACTGGTTCTTAAGCTTTTTAGATCAAATAAAGGTATACATTTTTTCGTCAACAAACCTTCTGAAACACAACCCAGCACCACAGTTGTCACTAACCTTAGATCTTAAGCTCCACACTGCCACAACTTGCCTCCATTTAACTCTACTACCATCACTTCTACTTCATGGAAACACATCTCTATATCTCTCTCTAATATCAGATCTAAATCTTCAGCACACCTCATTCTCGCTCTCTTCCTTTCTTTCTTTATTGATGCCCCACCGTTCAGATCATATGCAAACACACAGATGGAATAATCATTGTTCCTTTTTCCCATTCGATCTGTACAAAAGAAACAGAGAAACCATTTTTTGTCTTTTCGGTGGAAGATGTTCCAGATCTGTGTGTATGTTTTAAGATGTTTCATATTTGTGTGCATATTGTGTATGGTGTAGATCTATTTATGATTTGGATTTATGTTCTCTAAGTAGGTTGATTATTTGTATTTGTTACATGTATGTATTCTTTTAATTTTGTTTTTTTTTTATTTTTAGCAATGGAAAAGATGATGGATCAGGAAGATGAACATGGATGTTCTGATTGTAAAGGAATCAAGAAGAAAGTAAGAGTTAGGTTTATTTTTTTGTTTGGATCTTGAATTTTAGTTTCTGATTAGATCTTCTTCAAAAATTTGAACTCCAACAGTTCTATGTTTCTATAATAAATTTTGCTAACAGTTTATGTAAGTTTCTATATGTGTCGGTGTGTTTGTAAGTTTTTTTTTTTTTTTTTTGTTTTGAGCATGTCTACACTTTTTTATTTAAGTTTTTAAAAGGTTAGAGTAATAAGATAACAGATCTAGAGGTCAGAAAGTATTTTGTTTTTGTTTCATTTCAAATGTAACCATCTTTTTACCTGGTAATGTATTTAACGATGAAATAAAAATTTTATGCTTTGGTTTTTTAAAATAAGTTCAATTGTGTTCATGTATGTAAGGTTGTCGTGCGTTTGTATATTAATATTTGGTGTTACAAGTTTCATTTCATGTGTATAACTGTGAAGTTTCCATACATAATTTAGTCTTAAACACAACTTATTATGCATGATGTACAATAAATAAAGCTACCTCTTAAAAAAATTTCTTAAACACAACTTATGCAGCTCTCTTTACAACTAAATGATGCATAAAAAAAATAAGGGGCAAATGTATGCGGAGAAGGCAACCATGGTGACTAGACATCACATGGATCGAGTAGGGTCTAATTATATCCGTCGATCCTTATCTACGATCCAATGGTTACAAACACCTTCACACTCTCCTAGAATCTTCTGCATTTCAAATTTTGATACCAAAGAATACGCTCCAGTCACCACCATCTCTACTCTCTCTCGATCTTTCTGTCTGCTACCATCAAAACCCTAAAGATTCACCGCTCAGATCTTCCATGTTGTCTCAGTTTGGTTTGAGGGTGATGGTGCGAAACCCTAACTACAAAGAAACATATCTGCCCAAATCTCATATATTTCCTCAACACGAACACCAAACACCCTGTTCTCGTAAGAGCTTTCCGATTTCTATCTGTGTTATAAAGCCTTTGTTATTATATTTTGTCTTTGTATTTTTCGTCATCTTATAGTATTCGTTTGATAAAACTCAAAATTAAAGAATGAAAGTTAACATTCAGATTCTGTCAGTTTAACCTGTAAATGATGGACTTAGATCTATTTTTTTGTTACAGATATTGTGGTTTTAGGGAAGTTTACTGAAAGGAGTTGCAGGAACAAAAATCAAAGGGACGACGGGGAACATAATGGTGAACGAAAATTTGTTGGTTCCTTTTGTTTAATTTTTTGCCCCCTCTTTTACGAGCCCGAAATTGAAATTTTTCTTACTTGGGTTTTTAATCTGGTGCATCTATAGTCGTAGGGAAAAGTCCAAGTCGTCAAATAGGGTTAATTCTTTGCTTTGTTTGACATTGTTATTTGCTTTCCTTGGTTTAATTTTGATTTTCCTTCCTTTTTGTTTCCTGATTTCACATGTTTGATTGTTCTTCCACTGGTTCTTAAGCTTTTTAGATCAAATAAAGGTATACATTTTTTCGTCAACAAACCTTCTGAAACACAACCCAGCACCACAGTTGTCACTAACCTTAGATCTTAAGCTCCACACTGCCACAACTTGCCTCCATTTAACTCTACTACCATCACTTCTACTTCATGGAAACACATCTCTATATCTCTCTCTAATATCAGATCTAAATCTTCAGCACACCTCATTCTCGCTCTCTTCCTTTCTTTCTTTATTGATGCCCCACCGTTCAGATCATATGCAAACACACAGATGGAATAATCATTGTTCCTTTTTCCCATTCGATCTGTACAAAAGAAACAGAGAAACCATTTTTTGTCTTTTCGGTGGAAGATGTTCCAGATCTGTGTGTATGTTTTAAGATGTTTCATATTTGTGTGCATATTGTGTATGGTGTAGATCTATTTATGATTTGGATTTATGTTCTCTAAGTAGGTTGATTATTTGTATTTGTTACATGTATGTATTCTTTTAATTTTGTTTTTTTTTTTATTTTTAGCAATGGAAAAGATGATGGATCAGGAAGATGAACATGGATGTTCTGATTGTAAAGGAATCAAGAAGAAATTAAGAGTTAGGTTTATTTTTTGGTTTGGATGTTGAATTCTTAGTTTCAGATTAGATCTTCTTCAAAAATTTGAACTCCAACAGTTCTATGTTTCTTATAATAAATTTTGCTAACAGTTTATGTAAGTTTCTATATGTGTCGGTGTGTTTGTATGTTTTTTTTTTTTGTTTTGAGCATGTCTACACTTTTTTATTTAAGTTTTTAAAAGGTTAGAGTAATAAGTTAACAGATCCAGAGGTCAGAAAGTATCTTGTTTTTGTTTCATTTAAAATGTAACCATCTTTTTACCTGGCAAATGTATTTAACGATGAAATAAAAATTTTATGCTTTGGTTGTTTAAAATAAGTTCAAGTGTGTTGATGTATGTAAGGTTGTCGTGCGTTTGTATATTAATATTGGGTGTTACAAGTTTCACTTCATGTGTATAACTGTGAAGTTTCCATACATAATTTAGTCTTAAACACAACTTATTATGCATGATGTATAATAAATAAAGCTACCTCTGAAAAAAATTTCTTAAACACAACTTATGCAGCTCTCTTTACAACTAAATGATGCATAAAAAAATAAGGGGCAAATGTATGCGGAGAAGGGAACCATGGTGACTAGACATCACATGGATCGAGCAGGGTCTAATTATATCCGTCGATCCTTATCTACGATCCAATGGTTACAAACACCTTCACACTCTCCTAGAGACTTCTGCATTTCAAATTTTGATACCAAAGAATACGCTCCAGTCACCACCATCTCTACTCTCTCTCGATCTTTCTGTCTGCTACCATCAAAACCCTAAAGATTCACCGCTCAGATCTTCCATGTTCTCTCAGTTTGGTTTGAGGGGGATGGTGCGAAACCCTAACTACAAAGAAACATATCTGCCCAAATCTCATATATTTCCTCGACACGAACACCAAACACCCCTGTTCTAGTAAGAGATTTCAGATTTCTATCTGTGTTATAATGCCTTTGTTATTATATTTTGTCTTTGTCTTTTTCGTCATCTTATACTATTCGTTTGATAAAACTCATAATTAAAGAAGGAAAGTTAACATTCAGATTCTGTCAGTTTAACCTGTAAATGATGGACTTAGATCTATTTTTTTGTTACAGATATTTTGGTTTTAGGGAAGTTTACTGAAAGTAGTTGCAGGAACAAAAATCAAAGGGACGAAGGGGAACATAAAGGTGAACGAAAATTTGTTGCTTCCTTTTGTTTAATTTTTTTGTCCCCTCTTTTACGAGCCCTAAATTGAAATTTGTCTTACTTGGGTTTTTAATCTGGTCACAGGGAATAGTCCAAGTCGTCAAACAGGGTTAATTCTTTGCTTTGTCTGACATTGTTATTTGCTTTCCTGGGTTTGATTTTGATTTTCCTTCCTTTTTGTTTCTAGATTTCACATGTTTGATTGTTCTTCCACAGGTTCTTATGCTTTTTAGCTCAAATAAATGTATACATTTTTTGGTCAACAAACCTTCTGAAACACAACCCACCACCACAGTTGTCACTAACCTTAGATCTTAAGCTCCACACTGCCACAACTTTCCTCCATTTAACTCTGCTACCATCACTTCTACTCCATGGAAACACATCTCTAGATCTCTCTCTAATATCAGATATAAATCTTCAGCACACCTCATTCTCGCTCTCTTCCTTTCTTTCTTTATTGATGCCCCACCGTTCAGATCATATGCAAACACACAGATGTAATAATCATTGTTTTCCCATTCGATCTGTACAAAAGAAACAGAGAAACCATTTTTTGTCTTTTCGGTGGAAGATGTTCCAGATCTGTGTGTATGTTTTAAGATGTTTCATATTTGTGTGCATAATGTGTATGGTGTAGATCTATTTATGATTTGGATTTATGTTCTCTAAGTAGGTTGATTATTTGTATTTGTTACATGTATGTATTCTTTTAATTTTTTTTTAGCAATGGAAAAGATGATGGATCAGGAAGATGAACATGGATGTTCTGATTGTAAAGGAATCAAGAAGAAAGTAAGTGTTAGGTTTATTTTTTTGTTTGGATCTTGAATTTTTAGTTTCTGATTAGATCTTCTTCAAAAATTTGAACTCCAACAGTTCTATGTTTCTATAATAAATTTTGCTAACAGTTTATGTAAGTTTCTATATGTGTCGGTGTGTTTGTATGTTTTATTTTTTTTTGTTTTGAGCATGTATACACTTTTTTATTTAAGTTTTTAAAAGGTTAGAGTAATAAGTTAACAGATCTAGAGGTCAGAAAGTATTTTGTTTTTGTTTCATTTAAAATGTAACCATCTTTTTACCTGGTAAATGTATTTAACGATGAAATAATTTGTTTTTGCTTTGGTTGTTTAAAATAAGTTCAATTGTGTTCATGTATGTAAGGTTGTCGTGCGTTTGTATATTCATATTTGGTGTTACAAGTTTCATTTCATGTGTATAACTGTGAAGTTTCCATGCATAATTTAGTCTTAAACACAACTTATTATGAATGATGTACAATAAATAAAGGTACCTCTAAAAAAATTGTCTTAAAGACAACTTATGCAGCTCTCTTTACAACTAAATGATGCATAAAAAAAATAAGCGGCAAATGTATGCGGAGAAGGCAACCATGGTGACTAGACATCACATGGATCCAGCAGGGTCTAATTATATCCGTCGATCCTTATCTACGATCCAATGGTTACAAACACCTTCACACTCTCCCAGAATCTTCTGCATTTCAAATTTTGATACCAAAGAATACGCTCCAGTCACCACCATCTCTACTCTCTCTCGATCTTTCTGTCTGCTACCATCAAAACCCTAAAGATTCACCGCTCAGATCTTCCATGTTCTCTCAGTTTGGTTTGAGGGTGATGGTGCGAAACCCCAACTACAAAGAAACATATATGCCCAAATCTCATATATTTCCTCGAAACGAACGCCAAACACCCTAAGAGCTTTCTGATTTCTATCTGTGTTATAATGCCTTTGTTATTATATTTTGTCTTTGTCTTTTTCGTCATCTTATACTATTCGTTTGATAAAACTCAGAATTAAAGAAGAAAAGTTAACATTCAGATTCTGTCAGTTTAACATGTAAATGATGGACTTAGATCTATTTTTTTGTTATAGATATTGTGGTTTTAGGGAAGTTTACTGAAAGGAGTTGCAGGAACAAAATCAAAGGGACGAAGGGGAACATAAAGGTGAACGAAAATTTGTTGCTTCCTTTTTTTTAATTTTTTTGCCCCCTCTTTTACGAGCCCTAAATTGAAATTTGTCTTACTTGGGTTTTTAATCTGGTGCATCTATAGTCGCGGGGAATAGTCCAAGTCCTCAAACAGGGTTAATTTTTTGCTTTGTCTGACATTGTTATTTGCTTTCCTGGGTTTGATTTTGATTTTCCTTCCTTTTTGTTTCCTGATTTCACATGTTTGATTGTTCTTCCACTGGTTCTTATGCTTTTTAGCTCAAATAAAGGTATACATTTTTTGGTCAACAAACCTTCTGAAACAAAACCCACCACCACAGTTGTCACTAACCTTAGATCTTAAGCTCCACACTGCCACAACTTGCCTCCATTTAACTCTGCTACCATCACTTCTACTTCATGGAAACACATCTATATATCTCTCTCTAATATCAGATCTAAATCTTCAGCACACCTCATTCTCGCTCTCTTCCTTTCTTTCTTTATTGATGCCCCACCGTTCAGATCATATGCAAACACACAGATGTAATAATCATTGTTCTTTTTTCCCATTCGATCTGTACAAAAGAAACAGAGAAACCATTTTTTGTCTTTTCGGTGGAAGATGTTCCAGATCTATGTGTATGTTTTAAGATGTTTCATATTTATGTGCATATTGTGTATGGTGTAGATCTATTTATGATTTTGATTTATGTTCTCTAAGTATGTTGATTATTTGTATTTGTTACATGTATGTATTCTTTTAATTTTGTTTTTTTTTATGTTTAGCAATGGAAAAGATGATGGATCAGGAAGATGAACATGGATGTTCTGATTGTAAAGGAATCAAGAAGAAAGTAAGAGTTAGGTTTATTTTTTGTTTGGATCTTGAATTTTTAGTTTCTGATTAGATCTTCTTCAAAAATTTGAACTCCAACAGTTCTATGTTTCTATAATAAATTTTGCTAACAGTTTATGTAAGTTTCTATATGTGTCGGTGTGTTTGTATGTTTTTTTTTGTTTTGAGCATGTCTACACTTTTTTATTTAACTTTTTAAAAAGTTAGAGTAATAAGTTAACAGATCTAGAGGTCAGAAAGTATTTTGTTTTTGTTTCATTTAAAATGTAACCATCTTTTTACCTGGTAAATGTATTTAACGATGAAATAAAAATTCTATGCTTTGGTTGTTTAAAATAAGTTCAATTGTGTTCATGTATGTAAGGTTGTCGTGCGTTTGTATATTAATATTTGGTGTTACAAGTTTCATTTCATGTGCATAACTGTGAAGTTTCCATGCATAATTTAGTCTTAAATACAACTTATTATGAATGATGTACAATAAATAAAGCTACCTCTAAAAAAATTGTCTTAAAGACAACTTATGCAGCTCTCTTTACAACTAAATGATGCATAAAAAAAATAAGGGGCAAATGTATGCGGAGAAGGCAACCATGGTGACTTGACATCACATGGATCGAGCAGGGTCTAATTATATTCGTCGATCCTTATCTACGATCCAGTGGTTACAAAACACCTTCACATTCTCCCATAATCTTCTGCATTTCAAATTTTGATACCAAAGAATACGCTCCGGTCACCACCATCTCTACTCTCTCTCGATCTTTCTGTCTGCTACCATCAAAACCCTAAAGATTCACCGCTCAGATCTTCCATGTTCTCTCAGTTTGGTTTGAGGGTGATGGTGCGAAACCCTAACTACAAAGAAACATATATGCCCAAATCTCATATATTTCCTCGACACAAACACCAAACACCCTAAGAGCTTTCAGATTTCTATCTGTGTTATAATGCCTTTGTTATTATATTTTGTCTTTGTCTTTTTCGTCATCTTATACTATTCGTTTGATAAAACTCAGAATTAAAGAAGGAAAGCTAACATTCATATTCTGTCAGTTTAACCTGTAAATGATGGACTTAGATCTATTTTTTTGTTACAGATATAGTGGTTTTAGGGAAGTTTACTGAAAGGAGTTGCAGGAACAAAAATCATAGGGACGAAGGGGAACATAAAGGTGAACGAAAATTTGTTGCTTCCTTTTGTTTAATTTTTTTGCCCCCTCTTTTACGAGCCTAAATTGAAATTTGTCTTACTTGAATTTTTAATCTGGTGCATCTATAGTCGCAGGGAGTAATCCAAGTCATCAAACAGGGTTAATTCTTTGCTTTGTCTGACATTGTTATTTGCTTTCCTGGGTTTGATTTTGATTTTCCTTCCTTTTTGTTTCTAGATTTCACACGTTTGATTGTTCTTCCACAGGTTCTTATGCTTTTTAGCTCAAATAAAGTTATACATTTTTTGGTCAACAAACCTTCTGAAACACAACCCACCACCACAGTTGTCACTAACCTTAGATCTTAAGCTCCACACTGCCAGAACTTGCCTCCATTTAACTCTGCTACAATCACTTCTACTTCATGGAAACACATCTCTATATCTCTCTCTAATATCAGATCTAAATCTTCAGCACACCTCATTCTCGCTCTCTTTTTTTCTTTCTTTATCGATGCCCCACCGTTCAGATCATATGCAAACACACAGATGTAATAAGCATTGTTCTTTTCTCTCATTCGATCTGTACAAAAGAAACAGAGAAACCATTTTTTGTCTTTTCGGTGGAAGATGTTCCAGATCTGTGTGTATGTTTTAAGATGTTTCATATTTGTGTGCATATTGTGTATGGTGTAGATCTATTTATGATTTTGATTTATGTTCTGTAAGTAGGTTGATTACTTGTATTTGTTAAATGTATGTATTCTTTTAATTTTGTTTTTTATTTTTTTATTTTTAGCAACGGAAAAGATGATGGATCAGGAAGATGAACATGGATGTTCTGATTGTAAAGGAATCAAGAAGAAAGTAAGAGTTAGGTTTATTTTTTTGTTTGGATCTTGAATTTTTAGTTTCTGATTAGATCTTCTTCAAAAATTTGAACTCCAACAGTTCTATGTTTCTATAATAAATTTTGCTAATAGTTTATGTAAGTTTCTATATGTGTCGGTGTGTTTGTATGTTTTTTTTTGTTTTGAGCATGTCTACACTTTTTTATTTAAGTTTTTAAAAGGTTAGAGTAATAAGTTAACAGATCCAGAGGTCAGAAAGTATTTTGTTTTTGTTTCATTTAAAATGTAACCATCTTTTTACCTGGTAAATGTATTTAACGATGAAATAAAAATTTTATGTTTTGGTTGTTTAAAATAAGTTCAATTGTGTTCATGTATGTAAGGTTGTCGTGCGTTTGTATATTAATATTTGGTGTTATAAGTTTCATTTCATGTGTATAACTGTGAAGTTTGTATATAATATGATATTTTGTTGTAAAACAACAATTAATTAGAAATAAAGATGATTATCAACGAATGAGAAATGAGAATTATTAATATAAAATTTATGATTATAACTTTTAACAAAGTACATTTGTGAAAAGTGACTGCATAGTCCATCACCTAATAGTGTAGCTTATACAAATGGTGAAAAGTGATTACTCACCTCATACTAACTTCTACAGACGAAAAGCGAGTACCTACAATTAATGGGGACACGAAATCAAACGAAAAGTGAGTGCTTACAATTAATGGGTATGTGAGATCAAACGTAAACAATCTTGATAAATTAATGTCAAAAATAAAAACAAGATTTTGCAAATAATAATGCAAGTAATAACTTGAATTTAAACATTTAACTGGTTAGAAATACTAAACGAAAATGATATTCAAGTTTCTTTACCAATTTTGTTAGATGTCTTTACGACTTCAAAATATAACCCATGATGAAAATATGTATAATTAAAAAACGCCTCCTTAATTTTGTTAGATGTCTTTACGACTTCATTATATAGCCCATGATGAGAATTCGTATAATTTTCACGTTTCTTTATATGTGTTGTAAAACGAAAATAAATAAAATAAGACTTCTCTAATCAACAAAAATAAACTTATAAAACCAATGTTTCGTGTGTCATCCAACATTAAAAAGTATTTATTGTTGCATTGCATCTCTTTTGAATAACACATTTTCCTAAAGAAAAGAGTATCCGTTCATTGAATCGAAACTAATCACCAAATGGAGACCGGAAACTAACCACCAATCAAACCTATTCATAAACCCCTCATTGAAGACCGCTACATATACTTGTACATTTAATCTAATCGTAAAATAAAAACAAATACAATAGATGATATTAGAAAAGAAACTATTCTGTCCCCACATTTATTTACCTAGCTAGAAAGTAATCGAAGAAATGAACTATTTAACACAAAAAATCCACTAAAATGCTAAAACAAACTATTTGACATGAAAATAAAATTAACCGCCGCATGAAAACTATCTGCCGTATCAAACTATCTCGCGCGCCGCATCGCACGGGTACCCTATATATAAATATATATATTTATATATATATATATATATATATATATATATATATATATATATATATATGGGCAACAACTAATAGAACTAATAAGATAATGACAACACATCACATATACACAATGCTACTTGTGGTTTGAGCTAATTTACATGTTTGGTCCCTAATTTCTATTTTTAACACGGATCATCATATACCCCTTCTTCCTCCTTCACCATCCCGCTTCATCGGAAACTGCATCATAAGGAAATTAGTAACAATTAAAATGCAGTAATTTTGATATTTTATGAGAAAAATTACGGATATCTTGAAACATAACTTCTCCTTCATCCGTTTCCCATATTAGATCACTGTTTATAATGAAAACGATAAACTCAGTTTATAAACATATATACGAATTGCTAACTACAATTTTTGTAAGTTTAGAAAACAAAAAGAGTTATAGAGTATAAACTTACTACGGTTCCTTTTTTGATGCTAGAAATGAAATTACAAATTATCAGTTCGCATGGTTATTAAGGGGTAAATATTAAGGGTACCAAGTATATTTGCATGGTTATTCACACCTTGTTTTGTGATCCTCGGCATCCCAGTCACAAAACCTGAAGGGCACACTCGAGATTGAAACATGCCTTTGAACAGTTCAATGAATCTCAAAGATCTAGGACTTTCAAATCCAATTAAAACCTAATAAATTATTTCATTTTTCATGGTGGAAATTGGTGAATCGTCATTCACCTACCTTCAAATATTTTATAGCTTGGATTACGACATCCCTCTTCTAAGTTATAAAATAGTTTGTTGGGTCCTAGCCTTAATATTTCATATTGGGTGTCATATTAAGGACTTTAAATCAACTATCTTGAATATCTCCCAAAAAGATGTCTGGTCTAGACATTTATGATCTTCCCAAATCTCTTGAAACAAGCTTTCCTAAATGAAGATGATGTCCCATGGATATCATACTTCTTTCACCTCCTCCAATTATTCTCCCTAACCCACAAGTTCCTAAAAAGTTTCAGGTCACTCAAGCCCTATTGGCAAGGCAAGGTCTAGGTGTGATCACATCTTGAAGATGTAGTCACATATTGACAAGCCGGGAGAGTTGGGTGTCAAAGTCTTGAGAAAGTTGGTGGCTCAACTACTTTCTAAGTCACATAGTGAGTTCTTTTGGGAATCCTATGAAACAGACTAAGACAAGACCCTTAATGATCTTATCTATTTGCTAAGATCAACTTCCTAAAACGCTATGGACATTGACAATGATGACATTGGATATCCAGTAAAGCTCTCTCTTCCCAATGGAAAGTGATCGGCCATAGTCAACTCGGTTAACCCAATGGTAAAGAGAGAGGCAAAGTCTGAGATAGTCCCATTATCAAGGGTCCATAGGTAACTATTGCCAAAGGAAGGGGCATTGGTTACGAAGCTGCCTAAGGATGTTAAAGTCAATAAGTTTGGCTCTACTTCAGGTAAAGTCCATTGTCTAACTCTATTAAGTACATGCTGATTCTGATCGCGAAGATGGATTTCAATCGCATGGTTCGGTGATCAGAATTTTGGGCTATTACTTAAGAGTTATGATATTTATATTGCTTATGAATAGATAACAACAAGGTTTTCATATGGATTGTAAGGATAAGTTTTTCCGCAAAGTTTTAAAATAAAAGAAAAAGGTTTTGATTTTATTTATTTTAAGTATCCTTACAATGACATTTGTGAAAAGTTGTTGCTTATAAGATTCCATTGATAGCAATATTGGAAAAATGGATTTGATTCTTTCGGTTGTGGTAGTGTCTAATATTACCAAAAAAGGAAAGATTCTCATCACCCAAGGTTCAATTGGACCGAAACTTGGAATCATGCAAGTTGTATAGTATGATGAATGAGAACTTTCAGCTTGGAAAATTAAGACTAATTCCTTATGTGAATAAGGAAAGGACTAAGGGATCGAGTACACATTCTTGTGCACTGGTCAAGTCCACCACAAAAGATCAAGAAGACTATTCGTCATGATTTACTTAAGTTCAGTAAATATGGTTATACTTATAAGTTTAAGTATAAGTCTGTAGCATTGGAGAAGTTTCAATGTGAGACAGAACGAATAAGAAGAATCAAAGTATGGCAGAAAGATAAAAGTTTCTCAAATCTGAAAAGATGGGAGAGTACTTTAGTATCATGTTTATGATCATCTTAATGATTAAGATACCATATCACAATTGGTCCTCTAAAGTCATCTTAGTGCATTCTTATGACTAAGAAGAGGAGTCATGAATTGTTGAAATGGTTAAATCAAAAAGATGAGTCATACTTCGTTCCAAAACAATTCTTAGAGTCATACTCCAAGATTGTAACTTGAGTGACATATCTTAAAGAGGGTTTGTTAACACTAGTCAAATGTAAGAGTAAAAGGTTATCTACTCTTGTACATTTGAAATTGGTAAGTTGTGATGTTTTGGATAAAACAGAGACCAACTTAGGCCAATTGTGTAAAGTGTTAGTCTTGATAAAGAATCCGCACTATCTCTTGAATATTTGACAAGGGAGTCTTATATGTCAAGAGGACAGTGGGAGTCTTAAAGCTCTTGAAAGTTTCAAGACTTAATCAAGAATAAAACCTAAAGTCCTTCACTAGCACACGACTTGAGGTTTATAACCTATCGTGTTGAAATTTTTGTGCCTATTCAAGTTGGTTTGCATAGGAGTTCTGAGAGTTCTCAATTGGTTGCACAACTACTTGGAAGCAATGGCAGGCACCTGAGCTGCCAAATGGCAAGAATTTTAGATTGCACAAGTTTAATCAATATGAGTTTGGATTTGTCACTAACCTTGTCTTGTGATTATGGTTTTGACAAATTCACATGGATAAGAACACATACACTATTAAATCTAAGTGTCATAAGGTTTCTCTCCGATTCATGAAAATGATGGTGAGGAAACACTTTCACTAAGTAGATTTTAGCTAGATAGCAATTGTGATATTTGCATTCTCAAAGTCGTTAGTGGAGCGTGTGTGGTTTACCGGCACACTAACATGGACTTGTGAGAAGTGGCAAAGGTCTAAACAATTGAGACTATGATTACGGCATCCCTTTTCATAGTTCTAAAATTGTTTAGACACACATGTGAGCTATCTAAGAGAGGTGTATGATTTTGATAAACTTTTATCAAAACAATCTAGTATCAGAAATCTGAACTTTGGTAAGAAAGTCAGCTGATTTCTGAGTACATGTCAAAGCTAGTGGGAGCATAAGTGTTATGCTAATAATCATCATGTTAGTAGGAGCATGACAATTATGACAAAGGTTGCAAGTTAGCAATGTTAATTATAGAAAACAAAAATTTCAATTCGTGAGGTTGCAGGGGTTGAAAAAGTTGTTTTGCTATTATTAAGGGAGAGGAAATTATACTTCATTTCAATTCTAAAAGCTTAGATTGAGATTTTAATCGTATTTAATCAAGGATATATATATATATATATATGAATTTCATGCTGGAATGGCTCAACATAAGGAAATTCTATATATGGGTCCATTGTTTGCGTTCTAAAAATCGATTATGATTACGGCATCCCTTTTCATAATCTGAATTTTGAGAACTTGGCAAATTGAAATGGAAATATTATAGCAAAAGACTGGTTTAGTCTTTATGTGAGACATCATGAGTCGTGTCCCATATGCTTCGGATATAGGATCGATTACATGTGCTATATTCATCCTTTCTAAAATTTTCTAAATGCCTGGGGCATTATGAAGGGAAAAGGTCTAGAATTGGATATGACTAAAGTGATTAAGCAATTGTCGAGGACAATCTAAGGTTTACCAAAGATTGGTTGCTCAAGGACAGTTGGAAGTATAATGTTAATTCTGGAAGGACCATATTGACATAATCTGTAAGGAGGCAACTCTTGTTCAGAAGTGATAGTCAAAATGGAATATGGAAATGTTTCAAAGTTAGAAATTATTCAATCTGTGTAAGATTAGGAAACTTAATGAAAGAAGGATGTTTCCAAGGAGCTGATCTCCTTTGGAATGCTCTGTAATGATTGTTGTCAAGTCTTTCTGACTTCGTGCATAATCATTAAGAGGATCAATGCATATAAGTTTAGAATCTAACAGATTTCAGTAAATGGCATGAATTTGGAATTCTTGCATTTGCAGTAAGGATTTGGGACTGTGAAAAGAGGATCATTCGAGTGATGTTCAATTGATCTATTTTACAAAGTAAAGATCATAGACAAACATAGTATGCATACTTGGTGTATGGTATGACTAGTGTTTAGAAAACATAGTGTACATGCTTGGAGCATGGGACAACTATTCTTTTAAATTCAAGTATAAAGTTGATAAAACCGAAACAATGAATAATGAGTAATCAGTATGGTGATAAATAAAAGTGTTTATTTATATTCATAGGGTTTGATACCATATTTGATTCATTTATTCTTGTGTTTCACTTTGCATGTTTTGACTTCCAGAATAACTAAGTCGCTCTTCCTGAATGATTAAGTTATTCAAACCATCCACAGTCGGTCATATGTTGGAAGTAGATATGAATCAAGACTGTCATGGGTTGGTTTGTAGAGGTCCAAGTTGGTGGACAAAGTGGTGCTACAACACTTATGAGTGCTCATAAGTTCTGAGTATTGGATTCAACCCACGCTCATTTGAATCACTTCATGGATTTTATCACGAGTGATCATGAGACGATAATATCGTATATTCTTCAAACCTAGAGATATGAGTTGTTACTATGAGTTGGTTATACATTGATTGCACGAAAACGCATTGGTAACTCGATGTTATAAAACGTGCCTTTGTGTATGATTCAACAAGTAGTAGAACAAGCCATATGAGTCGAAGTTTATCCATTCCTTTTACCTTCGGGATAAAAGCGATATCTGTGGGCCCCTCGATGATTTAAAGATGATACATGTGAGTGCTTGGCCAAGCCAGGACTGATTTGATTTGTTCAATCAGTCAGTCATCATGAATCGGAAATCGGGAAACAACAAATGGACATAGAGAATGATTGATAATCCATGTCTCAGTCCATATGATATCTAGAATGGAGGAATATATGATCCCTTATCTAATGGACAAGTCATTGATAAAGGTCAGAGTTCATCGACAAGGTCAGAGTTCGACAGAAGCTTTTGAGGGCTACGATTGCTGATCGGTTCCTGAAGTCATACGCAATAATAGTTTTAGACTTATCCAACTGGGAGACTGTTGGATTAATTTCTAAGTCCATAACTATAATTGGTAAGACTTGACCCGACCCGGCATGGTCCATTTGGGTTGCATGGCATCATGCATTTGGATAGACTATAATGAGAGAAATAACACTTAAGGTTGGTTAATATATTATATGTTCTAATATATTAATAAGGTTATTTAATTAGTATTGATCAAGAATTAATTTGGAATTAATTAAGTGATCAAAAGGAGACTAATTAAATATATGGGTTGATTGTGTAAATCATTCATTCTTATATATGTGGGCTTGTGATCCAAGATTCCTTATTTTGGACTAAGTCCATGGGGTGACCCATGGATACTCCATGGAGGTTAAAATCCATGGAGCATAAGGAATGGGTAAAGTTATGAGTTACATGGTGTAACCCTAATAGCCACCATATAAAAGAATCCCATGGCTCAAGAAATTGTGCACTAATGTGTGAGTGTGAGGGCTAGACGATTTCAAGGAGTGTTCAAGTTTCTCTCAAGTTATTCCAAGTGTATTTGGTGTTGTGTGAACCATTTGAGGTGTCACACTTGGGGCACTAGGCACTCAAGCTTCATGAAGACATTCTACATCAAAGAGGTATGTATTCTATCTTGTTATATTTATTATTTTGTATGCTAGATTAGGATAATACGTTGGATGTTCATAATTGTATGTATAATAGAGAAAACATAGATCCAAGGTATTTAGGGTTGCATGTACACTTAGGAGTGTTAGAATGCTCATAACCCAACACACTCATGTCTTAGGAATGAAGTCACATTTTGACAGGTTGAGAATGTTGGGTGTCGTTGTCCCAAGTAAGTTGGATATTGACTGGGTTCTTCAGTCACTTCCAGATTCATATAGTGAGTTCATTAAGAACTACTATGTGATAGATCACGACATGACCCTAATAGATCTATCTTATTTGCTTGTTGCTGCTGAGTCAGAAATGATGTGGCGCAATGGTCAAGCAAATATGGGTGGAAGGTCTATTTCTCAAACTTCCATGGACATGGACAATGGTAACATTAGAAGTCCAGAAAAGCCTTTTCTTCCCAATGGAAAGGGATCGGCCTTGGTCAACCCGGTTGACCAAAAGGCAAAAGGAAAGGCTAAGTCTGTGATAATCTCGTGTACCATTCCCAAAGAGTCTATATGTTTTTATTGTCATGAGAAGGGACATTGGAAGCGAATCTGCCCTGAATACCTGAAAGATCTGAAAGCAAGTAGAAACAAAATGTTTGACTCTACTTCAGGCAAGTCCACTATCTAACTCTGTTAAGTTCCTTATTGATGATTCTTAATACAAAATGTGACTCGGTTACATTTTGGTGTTTGGCAGGATCAAGCAAAGGGAAGGACACTTAATAAAAGGAGTATGTTGAATCTGATAGCGAAGATGGATTTCAATCGTATGGTTCGAAGATCAGATTATTGAGCTACTACTTAGATGTTATGATAGATTGCTAGGAAATATGTAATAACATAGTTTCCATTTAAAGTTGCATTGTAAGGAAAAGTTTTTCTGCATTTTATAAATAAATAAAATTTTGTTTTACTTTATTTTATATCTCCTTGCAATGGCATTCATGGAAAGTTAATGTTTGTATGTTTCTAGCAATAATGAATTTGATTCTTTCATCTGTGGTAGTGTCTAAATTTATCAAATAAGGAAAGATTCTCATCACCCAAGGTTTCAATTGGACAGAAACTTGGAATCATGCAGGTTGTATTGCATGATGAATGAGAATTTTTCATTTTTGGAAAGTTTCGACTAATTCCCTGACCACATTTATATGTGAGGCAGGTGAAAGACTAAAGGATCGGGTACACTGGGTGTGTGCAGGTCAAAATCCACCACAAAGATCGATAAGTCTATTCGTCATGATTTACTAAAGTTTAGTAAACATGGTTGTACCTACAAGTTTAATTACAATTCTGAAACATTTGAAAAGTTTCAATGTAGGGCAGGGCGAATGGGAAGAATCAAATTAGGCAGAAAGATAAAAGTTTCTCAAATCTGAAAAGATGGGAGAGTACTTTAGTATCATGTTTTATGATCATCTTAGTGATTATGGAACCATATCACAATTTGATTCTCTAAGTACATCTTAGTGCATTTGTATGGCTAAGAAGAGGATTCATGAATTGTTTGAATGGTTAAAATCGAGAAGATGAGTCATACTTCGTTCCAAAAACAAGTCTTAGAGTCATACTCCAAGATTGTAACTTGAGTGACACATCTTAAATAAGGTTTATAACACTTGTCAAATGTAAGAGTAAAATGTTTTCTACTCTTTTACATTTGAAATTGGTAAGTTGTGATGTTTTGGATAAAACAAAGACCAATTGACACCAATTGTGTGAAGTGTTTATCTTGATAAGGATCAGCACTGACTCTTGAATATTTGTTTGGTTGTCAAGGAATGGTTCTTGAAAAAGAGAAACTTATATGTCAAGAGGACAGTGGGAGTCTTAAAGGTCTTGAAAGTTTCAAGAGCTAATCAAGGATAAAACCTATAGTTTATCACTAGCACACGACTTGAGGTTTGTAACCTATCGTGTTGACATAATTCTTGTTTTTGTGCCTATTCTGGTAAAGTTGACTATGTTTGTGAGTTCTGTGAGTTCTCAATTGTATGCATAACAACTTGGAAGCAATGGTGAGCCCTTGGGCGACCAAGAGGCAAGAAATCAAGATTGAACAAGTTCAATCCATATGATTTTGAGTTTGTCACTAACCTTGTCTTGTGATTAAGGTTTTGACAAATTCACATGGATAGGAACACATACACCATAAAATCTAAGTGACATAAGGTTTCTTTCCGATTCATGAAAATGATGGCGAGGAAACGCTTTCACTAAGTATATTTTAAGTAGATAGCAATTGTGTTGTTTGCATTCTCAAAGTCGTTAGTGGAGCGTGTGTGGTTAACCGGCACACTAACATGGACTTATGAGAAATGGCAAACAGGTCTAAACTTTATGATTACGACATCCCTCTTCATAATTGTTTAGACACACATGTGAGCGATCTAAAGAAAGATGTATGAGTCTGAGAAGCTTAGATAAAGTTTTGTCGAAGCATCTCGTATCAGAAGTCTGAACTTTGGTGATGAAAGTCAATAAAGTGTTGATTTCTAGAAGTCGATTTTTGAGTTCATGTCAAAGCTAGTGGGAGCATAATTGTTGTGCTAAATAATTATTATGCTAGTGGGAGCATAATCAATTATGATGAGTATTGTTAATTATAGAAAACAAGAGTTTCACTTGGAAAAGGTTGTTTTGCTATAATTAAGGGAGAGGAGATTATACTTCATTTCAATCCTAAAAAGTTTAGATTAAGATTTCAATCATCTTTAGTCAAGGATATATATATATGGATTTTATGTTGGAATGGTTCAACATAAGGAAATTCTATATATATTGCGTTCTCAAATTCGATTATGATTACGGCATCCCTCTTCATAATCGATTTTTGAAAACATGGCAAATAAAAAATATTGTAGCAAAAGACTGATCTAGTATCAGGTCTTTATGTGAGACATCATGAATCGTGTCCCATATGCTTCGGGTATAGGATCGGTCACATGTGCTATAATATTTATCCGTTCTAAATTTTTCAAAATGCTTAGAGCATTAAGAGGGAAAATGGAATAGAACCGGATATGACTAAAATGATTAAGAAATTGTCAAGGACAATCTAAGGTTCACCAAAGATTGGTTGCTAAGGGACAGTTGGAAGTATAGTGTTAAATTTTGGAAGGACCATATACATATATTCGGAAAAGAGGTAGCTCTTGTTCAGATATGATAATCAGAATGGGAATATGGAAATTTTCCATATTGGGAGTTGGATATTAAGAATCTATGAGAAAGTTAGAAACTTTTATGCAAGAAGGATGTTCAAAGCAATGTACTTTGAATATGAGACTTCGTTTCCATGGAATTAATCTCCTTTGGAATACTCTGTAATGACTGTTTACAAGTTTTGTGACTTTTGTGCATAGACATTGCAAGAGGATCAATGCATATAAGTTTGGAATCTAACAGATTACAGTAAATGACAAGAATTTGGTATTCTTACATTTACGGTAAGGATTTGGGACTGTGAAATGAGCATTATTGGAATCATGTTCAATTGATCTATTTCACAAAGTAAAGATCATAGACAAACATAGTGTGCATACTTGGTGTATGGCATGACTATTGTTTAGAAAACATAGTGTACATGCTTGGAGCATGGGACAACTATTGTTTTAATTCAAGTGTTAAGTTGATAAATCGAAACAGAATAATGTGGAATCAATATGGTGATGAATAAAAGGTGTTTTATTTATTTTCATAAGTGCTGAGACCATATCGGATTCAATTATTCTTGTGTTTCACTTTGCATGTTTTGACTTCCATAATAACTAGGTTATTCTTTCCGAATGATTAAGTTATTCAAACCATCCACAGTCGGTCATATGTTGGAAGTAGATATGAATCAAGACTGTCATGAGTTGGTTGTAAAGGTCTAAGATGTTGGACATGGCTACAACACTTATGAGTGCTCATAAGTTATCAGTATTGGATTCAACCCACGCTCACTTGCATCACTTCATGGAAGTTATCTCGAGTGATCGTGAGACGGTAATATCATATAAGTCTTCAAACCTAGAGATATGAGTTGTTACCTATGAGTTAGTTGTACATTGATTGCACGAAAACGCATCAGTAACTTGATGTTATAAAACGTGCCTTTGTGTATAATTCAACAAGTAGTAGAAACAAGTATATGAGTCGAAGTTTATCTGTTGCTTCTAGTCCTTGGAGGGTTAGAAGCAATATCTGGGCCCCTCGATGATTTTGCTTTGACCTATGTAGCGGGCCCGGTCAGAACTAAATTGATGTGTTCGATTAAGTTCTTTGTCAAACAAATCGGAAATCGGGAACAAACTGCTGGGCAATAAGTAAGACATTGTTCCATGTATTTGTCTGGCTGATATCATGAGAGCAGAGGATTATATGATCACTTATCTAAAATGGCGCTTCATAGTTCAACAGAGTTTTGAAAGCTACGATTGCCGGTTGGTTCCTGAAGTCATATCTGCAAATATGTTATTAGACTTATCCAAGTGGGAGACTGTTGGATAAAGTGTCTAAGTCCATAACATTATTTGATATGCACTTGACCCAACCCGGCATGGTCCATTTGGGTTGCACTTCACCCGAACAATTTGTTTGGATAATCTTTTGAGAATAGTATGTTCATGCTTTATTAATATATTATAAGTTATAATATATTAATATTAAATCATATTATTTAATTAGTATTGGTCATAAATTAATTTAGAATTAATTTGGTGATAAAAAAGGTGACTAATTAAATATGGGCTCTTGTATTTTATGTAGTGTGGGCTGATACTCATTTGGAATGGGCTTGGCATGCATGGGAGTCCATGGATAGTCCATGGAGCTTTTAACCCATGGATCCTTGGAAAGGAAGGGTCATGGGTATTAGGGATTACATGGATGTAACCCTAATCCTCCACACTATATAAAGGAGCTTATGATGCTTGAAATGACACTAGTTGTGTGTGAACAAGAGTGGTGGCCTAATTTCTAGAGCACATATATTATTCTCTCAAGGTTCCAAGGTTTGTGGTGATTTGTGATTCCACTTGAGGCATTCACACTATTGGTGCTAGGCTCTCAAACTCCAAGCAATCAATCACTATCAAAAGGTATGTCATTCTTCTAGTATATTATGATTCTAGTTTGCATGCTATCCTAGTTAGGATGAAAACCTTGGAAATTCTTATTTGCATGTATTTTAGAGAAAACATAGATCCAAGGTTATTAGGGTTGCATGTACACCTTAGGAGTGTTAGAATGCTCAAAACCCAACAATAATCACATCAAAACTCCTAATAGTTACAGGCATCAAGTTTATTTGAAATGCGTGGTGATATAAGGTTAGGGTACATCCTACGTAGATTTCCCCAGTTGATTCTGTTTTCCTATTAGCCATTTCCACCGTAAAGGTTTCATTAAGCTTCCGGGGTTGTTGTTTTAGCAAATGTTTGAACTTATTACTCACAAAACTCCGCTCTGACCCGGTATCAAAGAGGATGCATGCATATGAGTTGTTAAGGAGAAACGTACTAGTGACAATAGCGGGATCCTGAACCGCTTCTCCTTGACCCATGGTCAGGACTCTCCCTGATCCGACATTCCCTTGGTTGTTGACATTGGGGCAGTTTCGATGGAAATGACCAGTCATTCCAAATCCATAGCAGGTGTGGCTAGCCCCAGCGTTGTTGTCGTTGTTGTTGTTGGTGTTGTTGTTGCGGTTGTTGTTGTTGTTTCCTTGTTGCTGGTTCTGGGGAGGATAGGCCCTATAGTATTTTGATGTGTGACCCTTGCGGTTGCAACTGGTACATTGTATCTCCCTGCATTCACCATTGTGATGGGGATTGCACTTGTTTCACTTTGGGAGATTTCCGGAATACTACTTAGGGGCACTTGGGGTGGATGAGGTTGGAGCATGTGGTGTGGAGGGAACTTGGGTGGTTGCAGCATGAACTGTTACTGTTTGTTGTTTCTTTGACGACTCTGAGCCTTTTCGTCCCTTCCTCTTGTTTTTTTTTCCTTTCTTGTTATCATTCTCCTTCTTGCTTTCAGTTTCCCCTGCTTTCTCGCCCTTCTTGTTGTTATAATCGTACAACTTCTTGGCCAACCTCTTGGCACTGTCGAAGGTTTCAGGATTTGCGGCTATCACGTTTCCTTGAATTAGGTTTGGTAGTACATAACATGGTGAGCATAAGAGAACATAACACTAGTAGGGGGGTCTACTGATCCGGAGTGCTCCGAGATGTGTCGGGTGGTGGGGCTGATGATGTGGATGCACCCTGAAGACGCGTCACTTGTTGTTCTATGGCTCGTAGTCGATCCTCCCAAATTTCATGACGTACACGAAAGTTATGGATTACTTCCTGAGTTTCTCGTTCCGCTCTTGCCACTGCGGCTCGCATCTGGTTCAGCTGCTCGGCGGTGTCCTGGGCTAGGTCGTCGGTGTTTCGCAACCTCCTCACCATAACAGGAAGTGCTCGGTCAGCCGGCCCTCCATCCCTCAAATCATAGAATTCCCTCGCCATGCCGTACGGGGGTCGCTGACATTGCTGGCTACTCCATCTCCAAATGTCAACTCCGCATGGTGGTGTAGGGCCATTGGGGCTCATCTGATGTGATGGCACCCTGACTGGAAATGGTGGGTTGATGACTACGGACTCTGCGTCTGAGTCATCGTCACTACTGTCGCTAGATTCTTCCCCTCCAGAGTCGGCCACAGGCTCTGCAGGCCCGTCTTCGATCCCAACCTCTTGTTCCTCCTCGGGTTCCTCCTCAGGCTCCTCATCAGGTTCCTCCTCAGGCTCCTCTTCAGGTTCCTCCTCAGGTTCCTCCTGACTAGGGAAATACAGATCTCCAGAATGATGGAAACCAGCCATACTGTCTGCAAGAGGGTATATAATTAAACCATTTTTAATCCTAAGATATTTTTATTGAAGTTGGTTTGATGTTCTCCTCTTGGTTAACAAAAGGGTATGCCTTAGGTTTATTGACCATCGCGATCGCTCCAGGGCATGCGATAGTTGTAGTCTGAAGGAAATGTAGTTGATCAGACTACCTTCATTCCTAATACAACTGTGAACAGTCCTGGCCTAACCGAGATGTTAGGATTTTTCCCGATGCCTTATCTGAATTGTTATTATGTTTATTTTTCTAAGTCGCACAAGTAAGAGTGTTTATTATTATGTTTTATTCGTTTTGTTCAGAGTTATTTAGTCCCTCTTTGGGTTTATAGTTGCATATCAATGTGTGGTTAGATATGCCAGTTCACTATAAACAGAGCTCTGATACCAACCTGTCACACCCCCGAACCAGACGGCGGAAACGTCCGAGGGCTCGTGTGACTAAAATTGAAATATCATCACAATGAATATACATGAAACATAACATAAACATCACCATGCATTAATACATTACAACCGTCATTGTTCACATCCAGACACATGCTTGATAATTCTTCATTCTAACGGTTACCTGAGAACACAAGTTATTTTGAAAACGGTCAACATATATAATGTTGGTGAGTTCATAAGCAGGTTTGATATGAAAATGTTTTGTATTGCTTGTAAAACCCAGAAAATCCAATATTTTCTGAAACATAAATTGTTTACAAAAAAGGTGTGATGATCCATAAGTATACGTGTAAATGATTTCAAAACATGCAAAGGTGAAATGTTTTTCATAATAGTTTCTTGTATTATAGTTGTTGTAAGTAAAAGTGAATAATGTTGTTCCCCCGGAAAACCCGATGTTTTCCGATATAAATTGTATGATAGTTTTGTATTATTGTATCACCATAGCACATGAACATGATTTCCCAATGATTACTTAGATGGTAATGGATCTCTATGTGAGTCGTTATAACCATGCATAATAATGACTAATTCGCCTGTCTTGGCATTCTAGTGAATGTCTGTATTGAATTAAGATTTTGTCACCCTAGACTGGCCGAGTCTAACTGTAGCGAACATCTTAGGTGTGGGGGAGTCACCCCCGTATAGATCTATACACGAACTCTCGCTCTCCCTCCAGGAGACTTTGATTATAACTACAGACTACGACCGACACTTATTGGTGCCGCCCGTTATTTCTCACTAATCCAAAAGAAATTGTATAACATTGTTCCACGACCCGATTTATGTTTACTTGAATAAAGGTAAGCCTAAAAGACGAAGAGAAGAGGACTGTAGAGGCCCACTAACTTTGTATGTTATTACAGGCTGTCGAGTATGCTACGGACACGTTATAGCCCATTAAGCATATTATAAAGGTTTAAGGTCTTATTAGCAATACAAGTGGACCATTAAGGTCCAATAGTATGTTAAAGCTAATAAAGGCCTACTGGGTATGTAATTAGGTCACCGGAAGCCCAATAAACATGTGTGATTATATTGGGCCCAATAATCAGGATATTGGGCCATAAAGGTCCAATAAAACGAATAGAAGATATTTGAGCCCAACCATTGAATCATTTATAATTTATTGATCTTAAGTTCGTAATGTAGCTGTTTGTTGTAAGTGAGATGTTTATTCGAAGTATTAAAATGTTTTGACGTTGACAATACTACTCATAGGAAATGACATCCCAACTCTACAGGAAGTTAAGTCCTGGCTTGGGAAGTGTTTCGCTATGAAGGACCTTGGAGAAGCTGCCTATATCCTAGGGATAAGGATTTTGAGAGACCGGAGTAAAAGACTAATTGGACTTAGTCAGAGTACCTACTTGGAAAAGGTGTTGAATAGATTTAGCATGCAGAATTCCAAGAAAGGAGAGTTACCGATCCAGAGTAACGCCAGACTGAGTAAGACTCAGAGCCCGAGTACAGAGGCTGAGATAGCTGAGATGAGTCGAGTACCTTATGCTTCCGCTGTAGGCTCGATCATGTATGCTATGACTTGTACTCGTCCTGATGTGGCCTTTGCATTGAGCATGGTCAACAGATATCAAGGGAACCCTGGCAAGGCTCACTGGACTGTGGTAAAGAACATTCTCAAGTACCTGCGGAGGACTAAGGACTGGTTCCTTACCCTCGGTGGGAGTGATGACTTGAGAGTAGAAGGGTATAGTGATGCTAGCTTTCAGACTGATAGGGATAATTTCCGCTCTCAGTCAAGCTGGGTCTTTACCTTAAACGGAGGAGCAATTTCTTGGAAAAGTTCCAAGCATGAGACAGTGGCTGATTCAACTTGTGAATCAGAGTATATAGCGACAAGCGAGGCAGCAAAGGAGGCTATATGGCTAAAGAACTTCATTGGGGACCTTGGATTTGTACCAGCTATAAAGGAGTCCATAGATATTTTCTGTGATAGTGAAAGTGCAGTTGCCTTAGCCAAGGAACCAAGGGATCACGGGAGATCCAGACACATCGACAGAAAATATCATTTCATCAGACATTGAATAGAAGAAGGACTCCTCGTGGAAAAGAGGGTATCATCAGGTGAGAACCCAGCAGATCCCCTCACGAAGGGACTGGGTAGGGTTAAGCATCTCCAGCATGCGAGGCGCATAGGGCTGCAGGATGATATTAGTTTTAGTAGTTAGATAGCTTTGAAATGTGTAAAGTGTAATTGACATTTGATGATGAATAAAAGTTGTATTTATTTATGAGTAAAGTGTTGCTATCTTTTCTCAATCGTTTACTATCGTTTCATTTTTGCATGTTTTAACTTCCAGAATAATGATGTTTGGTATATCATATTATTCGAATTCTCCTTAGTCGGTCATATGTTGGAAGTAGGTATGAATCAAGACTGTCATGAGTTGGTTGTAGAGGTCTAAGATGTTGGACATGGCTACAACACTCATGAGTGCTCATAAGTTCTGAGTATTGGATTCAACCCACGCTCGCTGGTATCACTTCATGGAATTTATCCTGAGTGATCGCGAGACGGTAATATCATATAAGTCTTCAAACCTAGAGATATGACTTGTTGCCTATGAGTTGTTTATGCATTGATTGTACGAAAACGCATTGGGGACTCGATGTTATAAAATCTGCCTTTGTGTATGATTCAACAAGTAGTAGAACAAGCATATGAGTCGAAGTGTATCTCTTCCTTCTTGGATTAGAAGCGATATCTGGGCCCCTCGATGATTTTGTGTTGACCCATGTACCGGGCCCGGTCAGAACTAAGTTGATGTGTTCAATTAAGTTCTATGTCAAACAAATAGAAAATCGGGAAACAAACTGCTGGACAATAAGTAAGACATTGCTCCATGTATTTGTCCGGCTGATATCTAGAACAGACAATTATATGATCACTTATCTTAAATGGCGTATCATCATCATCTCAGTTCCGAGAGACCTTGAAAGAGCTACGATTGCTGATCGGTTCCTGAAGTCATTCTTGCAGTTATAGTTATTAGACTTATCCAAGTGGGAGACTGTTGGATTAGGTGTCTAAGTTCATAACTATTTCTGGAATGTACTTGACCCGATTAGCATGGTCCATTTGGGTTGCATAGCATCATGCATTTGATAGACTAAAATGAGAGAAATAACACTTAAGGTTTATTAATATATTATAAGTTCTAATATATTAAAAGTATTATTTAATTAGTATTGATCAAGAATTAATTTGGAATTAATTAAGTGATGAAAAGAAGACTAATTAAATATATGGGTTGATTGTGTAAATCATCCATACTTGTATAGTGGGCTAATGCTCCATGGATTATCAAGTTGGGCTAAAACCCATAGGATGCTCCATGTATGCTCCATGGTGGTTATAGAACCCATGGGTCATGGAAATGAAAAGTCATGACAATTAGGGTTTACATAGTGTAACCCTAATTGTAACACACTATATAAGCATCCTTATGTTCACCAAAATTCGGCCACTAAGTATACAAGTGAGGGCTAGCCGATTTCAAGAAGTGTATCATTTCTCTCTAAGTCATTCCAAGTGCATTTGGTGTTGTGTGAGACATTTGAGGCATCACACTTGAGGTGCTAGGCTCACAAGGTTTTCAAGGAATCCTAATTACTACAAGGTATGTATTTCCTACTAACTTTTATGGATAAAAGTTCCCCATGTATGCTAGATAGGTTATGAACCTTGGAAAAACAATTTTGCATGTATCATAGATAAAACATAGATCCAAGGTTTCTAGGGTTGCATGTACACCATATGAGTGTTAGAATGCTCAAAACCCTTCAATTAGTACAAGAATATAATGTCGATGTTTATCTGTTCCTTTTATCTCAAAAGGATTAAAAGCGATATCTGGGCCCCTCGATGATTTGTTTTGACTTATGTGTCGGGCCGGGTCAGAACTAAATTGATGTGTTAAATTATGTTTTATGTCAAACTAATCGGAAATTGGGAAACAAACTGCTGGACAACAAGTATGACATTGTTCCATGTATTTGTCTGGTTGATATCTTGTAGAACAGAGGAATATATCATCACTTATCTAAGGACAGTCACTGACTAGGTTAGAGTTCGACAGCGGATTTTGAAAGCTTACGATTGCTAATCGGTTCTCGAAGTCGTACTTACAGTTATAGTTATTAGACTTATCCAAGTGGGAGACTGCTGGATTTGGTGTCTAAGCCCACAACTATAACTGGTATGTACTTGACCTGATAGTAGCATGGTCCTTTTGGGTTGCCTTCACCAGTGCAATTTGATAGCATGGACTTTTGAGAATAAGGTTATTGGTGATTTATTAATATATTAGTAAAATATATTAATTGAGAAATCATATTATTTAATTAGTATTGGTCAAGAATTAACTTGGAATTAATTTAGTGATCAAAAGAGACTAATTAAATATAAGGGGTTGATTATAAAAATCAATCATTCTTGTAGTGTGGGCCAATGATCCATTAGGATGGGCTAAATAGTTCATGGTGAAGGGTTTTGAGCATTCTAACACTCCTATGGTGTACACGCAACCCTATAAACCTTGGATCTATGTTTTCTCTATTATACATGCAAATATTCAATATTCCAAGGTTTCATCCTAACTAGCATAATATGAAGCAACTATACTACAAGAATCTAGTAGAATGACATACCTTTTGTTGTAGCTTGATTCCATGGAGCCCATAACTATTATTGGTATGTACTCGACCCAGGTGTAGGATGGTCCATTTGGGTTGCATATCATCAGGACAATTTGTTAGGATGGACTTTTGAGAGAAGGCAATTTATGGTTTATTAATATATTATAAGTTATAATATATTAATATGAAATCATATGTTTTAATTAGTATTGATCAAGAATTAATTTGGAATAATTTAGTGATCAAAAGAGACTAATTAAATCTATGGGGACTAATTATGATAATTAGTTATATTTATATGTGTTGGGCTTATGATCCATGTTGGACCAAGTTTATGTATGGATACATAAAGAGTTGGGCCACATGAACCATGGATCATAAAACCCATGGGTATGGATTTGGGTTATACCCATGACCCTTGGAATCCACACATATAAATACATGCTTTTAGCCTCAAAAATGCCACTTGAGTCATTCTTGGAGTTCATGGGTGTTTTTGGGTGCATGGAATTCTCTCTCAAGTTCTACCTTTGTCCATGATGTGTTGTGACTTCATTTGAGGCTTCCACACTATTGGGGCTAAGCTCTTTAAGGCCAAATACACCAAGACTTCAAGCTCCATGAAAAGGTATGTTATCCTAACTGGTATCTTATATGGTTTATGCCAAATGTATGCTAGTTATAGGTTTAATGCCTTGGAAACCATTTGCATGTATAATTAGTGAAAACATAGATCCAATGTATTTAGGGTTGTATGTGCACCATAGGATGTTGTATTATACCAAAAACCTAACAGCTAGAAGATATAAACAACCATAGCTTGAAATAGAATTGGTTGCCCACTAACCCTACCAAGAAAGGAAAAGTTAATTGTCGTACATCCATAATACTAAAATTATTTTTAACTAATCAAACCTAAACCATAGTTTGATCGTCACCACCACGAACCTTGTCTACTTTTTCCTCTTCTCCTCCTACCTTCAGCTGCTTTCCAATATCTAGACTGGTGTTAATAGGCTCACCAATTAATTTAACTAGGGCTTCGCGCCAGCCAGCTATATTCTAGGATTCCACGTTGGCCATGTCCTCTTCAATTTTGATCTAAGCTTCCCATATATCCACAACAGCGCTACCCCTCACCTCAGTTATTACCTCTACAATCTCAGCGGCATGCTTCCTGGATATGTGACTCAACCGAAAAGGTTTGTAACATAATAATGCCTTGGTGTATATTCTATTCACCTTGGTCTCCATGAACATTAGCCTACCTCTTTTCGTCTTATTCTCTTTTATTGTACATAATGATTTAGCATCCCATTCATCATGTATTTCCTTTCAAGAAGTTACCAAATTATTTTCGAGAAACATTTTCTTTGACCAACAATCCCTGGATATATGACCCCACTTTACATAGTTGTCACAATTGCCTTTAAACTTCTTCCCTCAAGATCTCTTATAATACATATTTTGAGAACTCCATGGTTGTGACGTTCCTCGTTAACTCCTTCTCGTTTCAGCATTTTTTTTCCTTGTTCTTTAGTAAGCGACATTAATTTTCTTCATATTTTACTTGCGTTTAGTGCTTCCTCTTCACTCTTCAGCGTGGTGTGTCCTATTTTCTTAGCCATAGTTTCCTGGATGGCCAGAAAATTCTCAAACTCTACAATTGATGGTTGAATGGAACATCCTTGTAGAACTGTAATGAAGCTTCTATATTATGGCCATAATCTATGGATAATGATCATCTTCATTTGAGCTTCTATATTAATAAACTGTAGATAGTTCAGTAATCTCTCGACATATCGATTGACCTTGTAATAATACTGAGCAATTGTCATGTCATGTTCTGAGATTGACAATAGCTCGTTGTCTAGAAGTTGTAGTAACGTATCATATTTATTTTAGAAAAGCATCACTATAATGACCAAAAAAACATTACTTCTTAAGTACAGGATTAACAGAAAATACAAAGGTTATTAGTGAATTATCATTAAAAGAAAGTTGCACTTCTTTAGAGACGGTTCCGTGGATATAAAGTCTACATGAAAAAGTTATGGCCGTTTGAAAAGTACATTGTTATTCATGAAAATCTGGTAGAGTTGCGGTTGGACGGGGCACATTCCTTTGTAGACATGGTAGTCAAGTGAATTCGTTGCAAGACACGCATTGAAAGACGACGATACGGGGAAATCGATAGGACATGTGGCAGTACGTGAACTGGCATGTGACCTAAGGAGCGACGTATCCTCATAGAGGCGTGTGCGTCCACCGACAAGTCGGCCTATAAATACCGCTTATTCGTCATTCATTGAACATTTTTTCCAGCGAAAGCTTTGAGCGAATGAGTAGTGACGTGAAATTACAGAAGTATGTATTAATGCCAGTTTATAGGAATCGATACTGACACAAAGTATAGTCGTTTGTTTCATTATTTAGTTATTCGATTCATTATTTACGATATCATGATTATAAAATGAGGGTCAGGACCCGAATTGAATTATCGATTTATAATATGGAGCTATTATAAACTCAATGATACCTTTTATTGTTGAATTTCTCGGCGGGATTCTTAATCCGGTCAACGAGGGTTATACAATCTAAGTCATGGAATAACCAAAAGCTAGCAATCGAACGAACAGTTTACAAGGTTAATCCGTTTAGTAGTTGTATTATGAGACTCGATGAGTCGGGTAAAAAATAGTTACTTGATTCGGTTAATGGTTGAATAAAGGACCGATATAGCGAATGATATAATAAGTCCATACAAATTCAAAGGAACTTGCTATATTATATGAATGGGTTTGTACACGCGGTAGGTTGGAGAGTATCGTGGGACATGAGCCAAATTAATAGTTAGTAATCAGCAACTAACCAGGTGAGTAAATGCGAATTTTCTTCGTACATAACAACGATGAATAAAATGTTTATGCGATTTGTTTTATGTGAACAAGAAAGTCTTTGAAAAGAAAAGGTCTTGAACATGATTGGAGGAGTTCCCAGTATTTTACAATTCTTTTTAAAAGTGAACACCAATAGTCTAAACAATAGCTTGCCAAGTGTTCAACAATTTCAAACAATTTTTTAAATAAAAGAATGGTATTGCTAGTTATTTGTTTTGATATGCTTTTAGTTGAGTGGTTACTCTTGGTGAGTTCCAGAGATTTTAGCGATAAAGGAAATTTGGATATTTTAATTGAGATTTAGTTTTGAAAGCTCATGATGAGTTTTCACAGTTGATGATTTATGATATTTGATTTAAAACCGATTTTACTCACTCATGATGAGTGAGTTACTTGATAATGTTTGGTTTCTCCTGATGAGTTTTGATGTGTTGAAACAATTGCATTCATAGCTTTCGACATATAGGTTTGGAGACAGTTGGGAAAACACTACTGGGATGGTACCTCCCATCTTGAAGTAGTGATAGCAAGGAAGATGTATTATATGGTTCAGGTCTTCATTTATCGGCATGGATTGGTTTCATGTGGCCAACAGGGTATTATATGCATTAGTATTAAATCCTCACAGTAAAGAAAGGTGACGAGTTCCCTAATTAAGTTGGATTGGACCAGCCAGGATTGGTAAGACAACCATGGATCTACAAGATGATTGGTTCTCTCGTGGGCTCGGATTTGCAACCAATTCGACTGTCCTCTTGCATATGGAATCTTTATGATTTCATTTTCTTGAGTTTTGGGAATAAAGCAGTTTTAGCAAATTCCTATACAAGTTTGAGCCTTGACAGCTCTGATCGACTTGTTTATGTTTCATTGATAGTTTGTTTTGTTTCAGAGTTGTTTTGAGAAATTAGTTTATTAGAATTAAACAGAGCCTTAAAATGTGTTTGAAATATTTTACCGAGTCAAAAGCCATGTAACTCACTAGTTTTTGGACTTACGTAACTTGTGTTATGTACTCGGGTATAAAAGTAAGAGAAAAGTATGGACAATGAAGATGACGAAAGCAACAAAGAAGGTTGTAGAATCATTTTCTCTTTAACTTCCCCTTTTGGTTAATCACTTTATTGTTTCAAAAGTTTTTTCTATTTAAATTTAAATTAACTTAATTGCAGTATGTTGAGCGTGTACCAATTGCAGTGGATAAGGTGATCCAACTAGCCAGTCCCTATTATAATCGACAAACAAAAAAGCCGTATTTTTTTAGCAATCACTTTCGGTTAGAACGATTTCTTATTTTTTTTCTTTCTTGCATGCAGGGCGTTGTTGAATTATTTAACTTAGTTTTGTGGTAAAGTGTGAGCGAGTGATTACACGGATATACCTAAATTTATAGTCCCATCTCACGAAAATCCTTGTGTTTTCAATTTTGTTGAATCTGTGATTAATGTGGTCTTGTGATTAATTTGGTATGTAGAAAGTGTTCTACAGTCTCTAATATAATATATATATCTTTGTAGAACTAATGGAGTATGTTTATAGGTGCATTAGAGTAGCATATAAAATTTATGTAATATAACTTTTTGATGTTGTTACTGTCAAAAGTAAGGATCACGTACAAGTTACTAGTGAAGTGTCGAGCTCAGGTCTATAAAGAACTATCCATATCAACTTGTAGAAGTGATGTTGAACATAGAAATGGACCATCGATTCAAAAATATATTATGCGAGAAGGATCCTCACCTTTTAGTGCATCCACATTGTTCAACCCAATAAGGCCTGTAAACTTGTGTCTAGTTGTAAAGAAAAGTGGACTCTCAGTGAATCAATGCTCATAGAGATTTCATTTTATCATTTGCATATTCATCTTGAAGCGATTCTACTTACATAGTAATTATTCATTCTAGTTCAACATATCATTTTTCAGATTGCTTACATTTGTTGTTAGTATTTGTTAGTTTATAGCCTTTTAATCACTTATATTTTTCAGAAAAATAGAGAAGGAAGATGGAGTGCTTTTTCTTTTTTCGTGTGTATGTGCAATGGAAGAGAGAACAAGTTGCCAAAATTGTGACCTGATTGCTGTCACACGTTTTTTTTTCAATTAAAGCTTGACTAATACAAAGAGAACAAACACTTAAACTAGCCATCTACCTCTGACCTTTTCAACTACAACACTTAAACATACATAAATGGTAAAGATGGCTTGACAGCCTTGATTAAAACAAAAGAAAAGACTTGTGCATAAATGTTGATAGCCCTAACAAAGGAACTAACGTACTTACCACTTGCTTCTTTTCTTATATAATAAATATTATGGATTATAATATTTTTCCCCCTTAATGCATAATTTTTATTTGCTTCACTCCCAATAAGTTACCCATTTCTTCAAACTTTTTCTTGCCATGGATTTTGTGAGAATATTTGCCTTCTATTCCTTGCTGCTCACATGCATGACTTTTATAGCTCCATTCTCAACACACTCACGTATGAAATGAAACCTTGTGTCTATGTGTTTGCTTCTCCCATGAAACACTAGGTTTTTTTATCAGATCCATGGCTGATTTGTTGTCAACATGCAACACCGGTGGACTAATATTCTTTCCTATTATCTCACTAAGCAACCGACGCATCCAAATCCCTTGGCACGTTGCACTTTTCGCTGCCATGAATTCTGCTTCGCATGAGGAAAGAGCTACACTCCTCTCTTTTTGCGACGCCCAAGTAACCAGATTTTCATTAAGATAAAATGCCATTCCTGATGTGTTGCGTATGTCTTTTACGTCCCTTGCAAGATCACTATCAATATACCCGGTTACAATGTCTTCTCCACTCCCCCTGGTTTACATTAAGCCATAGTCAATGGTTCCTTTGATATATCTCAAAATATGTTTCACTGCTTGTTGATGCTTGATTGTGGGTCTCTCCATGAATCAACTTACAATCCCAACAGCATAAGAGATGTCAGGTCGAGTGTGTGTGAGATATCTCCGACCTCCAATGATGCTTCTGTACTCTGTGGGATCTACCGGGACTCCCTCTTCATCTTTCGTCAGCTCTAACTTGGGTCCATTGGGTATTTACATGAGTTTCACTCAGCCATGCCTGCCTTCTCCAAGATATTTTTCGCATAAAGTTGTTTTCTTTAGAGTAATACCATCCTTTTGTTGACCAACTTCAATACCCAGGTAGTATGACAATGAGCCACAGTCACTCATTTCAAATTCCTGTTGCATTTATCCTTTGAAGAGCTTCACCACACTACTACAGTTTCCTTTAACAATCAGATCATCAACATACACCCCAACCATTAAGAGCTTACCATTCCTCTTTGTTGTGTAAACTACATACTCTTGTGGGCATCTTGTAAATCCCAAAATTTTCATACATTTGTCCAGACGATAGTTCCAAGCTCTAGGAGCTTGACGAAGCCCATACAAAGCTTTCGACAGCTTGTATACTTTTCCTGGTTCATTATTATTTACAAACCCTTCTGGTTGAGTTACATAGCATATTTTACATCAAGGTGGTGCACAATGCAATCGTTTTTACCTACAAGAGCAAGCAAAATACTTACTGTTTCAAGTCGTGCAACAGGAGCGAAGACTTCATCAAAATCTATCTCGGGTTTCTGAACATATCCCTTTGCTACCAACCTCGCCTTGTGCTTCAAAAGTTTTCCTTCTGGATCCTTTTTCAGTTTGTACACCCACTTGAGACCAATGCGTTTTCGACCTAGTGGGAGTTCAACCAAGTTCCAGGTTTTATTTCTTTCAATGGCTTCCAGTTCACTTCTCATTGCATTTACCCAATCAACATTCTCACTAGCCATGAAGTATGACAAAGGCTCCTCACTATCATGCATGAATAAAAGTTCGTGACACTCATCATAAATATCATCCAATAAACGATACCGTTCCGGGGATCCTACAACTGTCGAGTCTGATTCAATACTTGCAGAAGTACCTGAACTGGTCGAACTTGAGGGTGTAATTGTAGAGGTTTATGCACTTGTCTGCTGGGTTTTTTCTGGTGTAGGACTTTGCATCCAGATTTCATGTTCATGGTTCCTCACATCTTCATAATTATCTTTTGGAGGGTAGCTTTCAATTGTAAAAGTTGCTCCTGGTGTACTTTTTAACAAAGTTGACTTTTCCTATGTCCAACTTTTATATTCTTCAAAACATACATCCCTACTGATGCATACTTTCCCTGTGTCTGGATCAAATAATCTATATGCTTTTGTTCTTGTCTCGCATCCTAGGTGCACCAGACGTTTGCTTCGATCATCAAGTTTCTGAACATGACTTCCTGTTACTCTTTCATGAGCAATACATCAAAATACTCTTAAGTGATCAACTTGTGGCTTTCTTCCAGTCCACATCTCATAAGGTGTTGTGTCTTTTAAGGATTTTGTGGTCACCCGATTAAGAACGTAAACAACATGATGTACAGCCTCTCCCCAAAATGTTTCTGGTATATGCATACTCTTGAGTATACTTTTTTCCATCTCCACAACAGTGCGATTTCGTCTCTCCACCACTTCGTTTTGCTATGGAGAATATGGTGTTGTGTAGTGTCGGTTTAGACCAGTTTCTTCACAATATGTGGTGAATTGTTTTGACAGAAATTCACCACCACGATCTGTTCGGAAAGTCTTTAGCTTTTCACCTATTTTTGTTTCAAAAAATATCTGGATATTTTTGAAAACACTGAAGGCTTCATCCTTAGTCTTCATCATATATACCCACATTACTCGAGTAAAATCATCAACTAACAACATAAAATATCGGTTACCAGCAGGTGTGGGTGGTGAAATAGGACCACAAAGGTCCCCGTGTACTAGCTCAAGCCTCTGTTTTGCCTTGAAGCTTGCTTGTGATGGGTATGATTTTCATGTCTGCTTTCCCACTAGACATCCCTCACACAACCGTGTAGGGTTATCTATCTTTGGTAGTCAACAAACTAAGTTCTTGTCTGACATTTGTTTGAGGGCACTAAAGTTAACATGACCCATCCGTGCATGCCACAACCAATTTTGTTCACAAGTTTCTCCAAGTAGACATCTGGACCCAACTTCATTCAAAATCATTTTATATAGACAATTTGCAGGTTGTTTTACCTTCATGAGTAGTATTCCTTTTACATCATGAACCCACAGAAATGATCCATGTATCAAGATCTGGTCACCATTCTCTGCTAGTTGACCCAAACTTATGATATTATTACACAAGCTTGGGATATAGTACACATCTTGCAGCTTTCGTTGCTCTCTATTCTTGCATTGGAATATGATAGAACATTTCCCTTCTATGTGCACATTGGACCCATCTCCAAACTTTACATAACCATGAGTTGTTTGGTTAAGATCATAAAACTTATCGTTCTGACTGGTCATGTGGTTGCTTGCTCCATTATCTAGATACCACACATTTGACTGAGTTGTTTCATCACTTGCTAACTTCAGTTTTGGTGTCACTTTTTCTTCATCCAGGAAGACCTCCTCTGTTGCTTCATTATTGTCAAAAGAAGCCAATAATAATGCCGGTTCAGCATGATCTTGGGTCAAATTTGCTTCATGGCTCCTTTCACGTCTTGGGTTTCTACACTCTGAGGCATAATGCCCAAATTCTTGAATGTTATAACATTGGAGTTTGCTCTTGTCGTGACTGTTAGATGACCCTCGATTTCCTTCTCGTTTTTGGCCAGCTACGCCTCTTCCATGGCCTCTTACACGACCTCTTCCATAGCCTCTTCCACGGTTGCTATAGTTTTTCCATCTGCCACGACTTCTTCCACGACCTCGTTGATTGCTTGGACTGTTAAGTTAGGATCTGTAAGAGGATTTTGATTCCTCTTTACTTTGCTTCTTGTTTCTTTCAGACCACTCATGGTGAGTCAATAGAAGCTTCTTTTCTTCAACTTCAATGTGCCCTCGGATTCTCTCCTCGTGAGCTTTCAACCTACCAACAACTTCTTCAACAGTCATTTTATCAAGATCTGTGAATTGCTCAATGGTTAATGCAATCTGCAAAAACTTTGATGGTACTGCTCGTAATAGCTTCTTCACTACATATGCTTCCTCAACTTTGTATCCTAAGGCCCGAATATTGCTTACAATATTGTTTATCTTCATAATAAACTCATCCACTGTCTCCATCTCCTTCATATTTAGAACTTCAAATTCTGCTTTTAACGTCTGCACCCTTATTGTCTTTACTCTATCAGCCCCCATGTACATAACTTTTAGAGTCTCCCATGCTTACGTTGCTGTTTGTTTCTCTGCTAATGACATCAACATATCTTCTAGGATTCCTTGATAGATGGTTGCACGTGCCATCTAATATTTTCTAACTTCAACTACATCTTCAGTTAACTAGGCTCTACAGCATACCAAACACCTTGTGCTTGCATGAACACTTTCATTTTAATGGCCCATGCAACATAGTTGTTTCTTGACAGCATAGGATAGTGCAGTGTAATCTGCCCTTCGTTCTCATTCCTTGATGAATCTCGCATGGATGCAGAACGGGGTTGATATTTTGGCATAAAATTTTATACTCTCTGATACCAAATGTTAGTTTATAGCCTTTTAATCACTTGTATTTTGCAGAAAAATAGAGAAGGGAGATGGAGAGCTTTTGCTTTTTTCGTGTGTATGTGCAGTGGAAGAGAGAAAAAGTTGCCAAAATTATGACCTGATTGTTGTCACACACTTTTTTCATTTAAAGCTTGAATAATACAAAGAGAGCAAACACTTAAACTAGCCAACTACCTCTGACTTTTTGAACTACAACACTTAAACATACATAAATGGTAAAGATAGCTTGACAGCCTTGATTAAAACAAAATACTTGTGCATAAATCTTGACAGTCCTAACAAAGGAACTCACATACTTACCGCTTGCTTCTTTTCATATATAATAAATATTATGGATTATAATAATAGTATTGAGGTACTACCGAGTGAGTGAGCTTAAGTTTGTGTAGTACTACTTTCGCAAGGCAAGAGCCATTGTTGTTTATATTTTGGTTTAATCTTCCTAGTATACACTCTAGTATGTCTTATAGTTATTCCTTTTCCAATAGCTAAAAAGTATCGATGACCTCAAAAAGGTCTACTTATCAAGCCTGTGAATACTTCAACAAACATTTCAAAGACCCGTCGACTTTCACTAGGGCGATCTTGGGAAATATCAATCCAAAAAATGCAAGACACTTGATATATACCAAAATATTGAATTATTATTGTACATGTTTTTTTCTCCCAACTGAATTCTGTGACAACCCGAAATTTTCATTTGTATAAACTCTACAGTCAAACACTTCAAATAATAGTCAAATTCATTTCAGTACATTTTTAGCCGGTTTAAAGTCCGTTTGAGTGTTTTAATTTAATTTTCGTCAAACGAACAAATAAATGGGAGTACCTTCTAGGTGGAATGTGTAACAAATAAACACCTCACACCATAACAAGGTGTTTACGGCCAAACTTGGGGAGTTTGGGCCGTAAACTCCTCTTCCCCTTGAACTCATGCATAAGGCATGAGTTTACTCCCCAAACTCCTCACTTCTCACTTCCTAACTCAAGAACTCCCACCATTCTCTCTCAACTATCATAAGATCATCTTCCAAATCCTCCAAAAATGTAAGTTTCTCCTCACTTGTTTTGTTGTTATAACACCTTATCTAGTGTTTATACATCATTTCATCCATGAATTCTTCATGTTTACTTAGATCTTCAAGTGTTCTTCAAAACACCAAGAACACCAAGAACACACACTAGTGTTCTTGGCCCTTAAACACTCTTACAAGCTTCCTATAAGTACACTTTTCCTAACTAGTTACTTGCTTAGAATACTTTCTAAACCATTGAAGAACATCAAAAACCCTCAAGAACACTTGTGTTTACGGTCAAGGGATATCCTTAAACCGTAAACACCATCTAGTGGTGTTTAAGTGCCACTAACAACTTCTAGGGCTTGGATATTGGACTAGAACCTTGCATGTGATTAATAACTATCAAACTAAGGATTTACTACACTTTTAACTGTTTTACCAAGCATACTACTTCAAAATGATTTCTCGAATGCTTTTACACGTTAAACTCTTTATCAAACTTGTTTTCTAAACTACATCTTTCTTTCAAATTCTATTATGACTATGTTTCAAGCAAAGGTTTTCATGTACTTCA